>NC_069118.1:36420552-37620552 GCF_025612915.1 Magallana angulata | reverse complement strand
TGAAAATGATAAAAATACGACCACCCGCAAAAAAAATCTCTTAGTACTTTGTGATAAAATTAAATATGGCACTATTTCATTCATAATACATGATCTGTTGGCCAAAAATTTCTACAACAAAAATTATGTTTGATATCAAAATCAATAAATATCTCTAAAACATTGGATATGGTGATTCTAAGTAAACTGATGTATAATGTGTAATACAAAAATGGCATAAACAGTAGCTATACGAGATGTAATACTATCACACGATTTTTAACATATTATTACCAGCATTATGCCGCAATATATAACAGCATACATAAAAGCAGCATGCACCAAATACTAAATGCTCACTTTTTAAAAAGTCCCAACTATTTTTCAACCTTAGCTAGCTAGCATTTACATGAACCAGAGTCTGCAACCTAGTTCTACCCGCGCTGAAGTTATTGTCTGTTTGACACACATTGATGGACCACTTACGACCAGTAGCTTGTGGATGTTTTGATGTCAGCACTCTGTAACTGAGGCAGCCCTCCACTACATGTACCGACGACAGCGAGATACGGGATATTCAGCTGCGAGAATTGCCGAGATGTCTGAGATCATTGGAACCACAACGAGTTACGAGTTGAGATTTTCACACCACTTTGCGGTCAGGTCTTCAGTTGTGAAGCTTCCTCCATAGCTTGTATCCACCTGTTGAAAGAAATATTAAGAGTCAAAGAAAAATAATTAATAATGTATTAAATAGATTAAAAACTTTCCAGTTATCAGTCAAAGTGTAGAACAGTTTTATGTGTTAAAGGGCAATAACTCTTTTAATCATTAATACTTTTGAAATCACATAAAAAAATAACTACATAACATTTTATTTTCTATATAATGTATATTTTAGAGCAAAAAGATACAAATTATCATAATGTTGCATGAACTCTGATTTGTTATTGGCTAAGGACAATCAACCAATCACAAGAGTCGTACCTTGTGGCCGTGACTTCATCCTCTGAGTGGAAGATGATTGGTGGCTGGTTTTTATGTTTCATGTTGAACAACAGATTAGCTGGTATTCCCTCGAAAACCTGATATCATGTAAAAGACAATAAAAAGGTCACCAGTTATAATATACATGCAATGTAATAAAAGAGCTGACTATTTTTATTCAATTTTTTTTTTTGGTCAATACAGATCTAGACAGGTTGGCATACAACTTGCTTAGAATTATTTTTTTAATCTTATTTCTGAACAAAGTAAGTTTCATCTCAACTAAAAGATAAAGAAAGCTCTTGATTTTAAGAGGTTTAATTACATCTATTCAAAACATCATTTTTCAAATAACATTTCATACTTGAGTCATAAGAAGATGCCCATACCTCTGTGTAGTGACATATTTCATAGCCCAGGACAGACACACTGTCTATAGCATTCACATCCTACAATGAGGAGATTAAGTATTAACCTCAAAGTAATAAATCTTTGAACAGAATTAAGTTATTAACATGGTCAGGGGCACCTTAAAGTCTTTAAAAAAAAATATCATTAGATGATCAGTTAAAAAGTTGCATCAAGGACCATAAGTACAACATTGGCTTTTACAACATATCTCAACCAGGGCTTTTCTTTATCTCACCAATAACTGTTGTAGAATACAATAATCATGAACATGCAAATATTTTTTTAAAAAACTTCAAATGCCTTGAATAATATGCATACAATAATTCCATTTTCTTGTACATATGAATAAGGTAGTACTGTATACATGCCCCGTTCCTTACCTCTGAAGCCTTGAATGTGTAGAGGACCTTGTCCTTCATCACGAACCAGTACTTCTTCCACTTCTTGTCCTTGTGCCACTTGAACAGGTAGCCGCTGATGGTGGCTTCCGGGTCACTGGCATGCTGGGAAATAACACAACATAGAAAGTCACACACAATGTAATAACGTATCCTTGTCATATCAAAACTTTTGCATAAGAGTCAATTTCTTTAACTGCACTTATATACAATATATCTGTCTATATTTGCCTTTGAAACATGGTAAGGAGTGACAGATAACTCTACCTTTCAATAAGTTTCATTTGCCACCAACATGGCGTGAAATGAATAATTAAGACAAACAATGAGTGGAACAAAAAATAAATTTTGGGAAAAAATTGCCCAGTATACAGTAATAGATATGGATTAATCAATGATTAATTAAAAAATTTATTTATCTATAAATCTAAATTTTAATAGTAATTTTTTATTCATTACTGTTATTCAATTTAATAAATCAATATTCAATATCTGACTAATCTAATGTTAAAAAGATTTCTACAGTTCAATAACATTTTGAGACCAAAGAAACAAGTCTTAACCGACCCCTGACTCACAATTTTGAGTCGGCCCTGTCTCTGTTACAATTTTGAGTCGGCCCGGTCTCTGACTTACAATTTTGAGTCGGCCCGGTCTCTGACTTACAATTTTAAGTCGGCCCGGTCCCTGACTTACAATTTTGAGTCGGCCCGGTCTCTTTGTTGTCGGATGGTGTGTGAACCGGGCACTGCGTCGAATTTGTCGAAATCTCTCCTTCAAGTTCCCTAGACTGAGAAATGACCCGTCCTGACCCTGCGTAAACTTGTCATCCAAACAATGATGTTTCTCCTTCTCTTCTAAAGCTGAAGTACAAATAAGTTTCAAAACTCTAATTCTACATCTCCTTAAAGTTCCTTCTTAAAAATCAATTATATGTACTTAAAATTTAAATAAGCTCCATATTTTGTTCTAAAAATCGATTAAAGATCCTTCATTGACAGTTTTACCACCCACTAATGCACCGAACCCCTCTTAATTCCATGTCACGTGACAGATTACGGAGTTCTTTGTGTAGTTTACCTGTCTGGAGTTTCTGGAAACACTCTTCACAGACTCGCACCGATTTATTCCTGAGGTACTCCAAGGGGGCCCTGTTATCTGAACAGTTAGAGCACACCACCTGACAAACCAAAATTAAATTGAATTTCAAATAAATTTTTTTTGAGTTTATTAACGGGTAATATGATAATCAATGTGGCATTGCTTATAAAAATGACTAAAAAATTTGGAGGGAGGATAAATAATCTCCTATTTATTTGAAAAACTGTAGGTCAATATCAATATTTGCATTCTTCCTTACATCAATGCATGGTAATAAAGAAAAAATTTAACTTTTAAATTGAAGTCTTTCAGAAAAATGTTTTTCTTTAAAAAATCCACTAAATATAAATTTAGCATATACAGAAATCTTAAAGAAAAGTTTGTAGTTTTCCTATTATTTTGTAAATATCATCCATTTTCTTTGGTTTGAAAAGAAGTGTCAAAGTTTCATACCCTCCCACACGCTCGACAGTGATGTCGCCTCCACGTGACAGAGAACTCTGACGTACAGATCATACACATGGTGACACGCGTGTCAGGGATCCAGATAGGGGCCTTGGAGCCCAGCTCATAGTTCACGTCGTAGATGTCGTAGAAAGACTGCAAAAATACACAACATTTAATACTTGCATCTCTAACATGTCTGTTAAGTGTGTTATTTTATGAAAATGCATAAAAATCAGACTTTTCAATATCACACTCTTCAATCTTAAACAACAAATGATGAAAATACAGATTATGAAACAACATAGATATTGCAGAAAGAATATCACAGAAGGTAAAAGAGTTATGTCCCTTGAATAACATAACACACAGAAAGAAGAAGAAAAGCATCATAGATTAGATGAAAACACACAATACATGATGGACAAGAAATAATGGAAGGTGGTTTCAACAAAGAAGATTATCTATTAGATCCCATATTACAGTGCTGATTTAATCCCATTAACTAAATCTCAGAAGTTTCAAGTATCTAAAAAGTGTCTCCAACAAAAATTGTGATAATTATTTTCAAATTATACCTTTTAAATTGTAGAATAAATAATTGGGAAAACCTATTTCAAATGGAGAAAAAATGAGTATAAAAGCATCCTTGGTATGCCTGCAGAGCAAATGAAGTTCTATGTTCACTTAGAAATGTTGTTTATTTTTTAAAGAGATCTGCATCCAATATATATTATTATTCATTTGGTAAACATTAATAATCCACTCCCCCCCCCCCCCCCCCCAGTTTTATTCTAATTTCTTTTTTGTATCTTATTTATTTATTTTTCATTTTTTTTTGCTTTTTTGATTTGAAAAATAAAATACAAGTTACAAAGTAATTTGCAAAGTTACCATACCCCAAAATGTGACCATTATGTACTAATGGTAGATGGTAGTACAAGTTTATGTATAGCAATATTTGTCATACATTAAAAAAAATTTAAAATTCTGTGCTTAAACATGAATGATTAGCAACAGAAATCAAACACAGCACACTGATAAGCAATGCACACAGTGTCCTCATTGTGTACCTTCCTTGGATTGTACGCCTGTAAAATAATCCATCCAAACTATTCACACATTCAGATAACATATAGGACACTATAAAAGTTACATAGAACCTAGGCGAACAGGTCTTTGTAACAATGTTTAAAACTACCGTAGTCAAGTGAACTTCTATAACAGACCTAAGCATGTTATCTGCTTGTACAGTCAAAGAATAGGCTTGACTACCCCCCCCCCCTCCCCCAAATCCCCTCACCCCAACTCATCAAAGATATATATTACATGTATCTGCTGCTCCAGCTGCTATCCTTAATTAGTAAAAAAATATTTTCCATAGAGATAACTGGATAACTAGAATCCCTTGGACTATGATTTTTCAGTTTACCTGTCCGCCGGTTTTCCCGTTTTCGAACGTGTTCCTGCGATGCGTCTGGTCGTCTATAGCCCTCTGTAACATGTCCACCCAACTGTTCCTCTCCTCCTCGTTCCTGTACACACACAACAAGGTCTTATTTATTGATGTAAAATACATGGATTTGTCAATTACTATTCTACTGGTGAGGTCATCATCATTAATATCATTATCTTGTCATTCAAGAAATGTGAACCCTGTGACAGCAAACTGAAGAATAAAAAATTAAATGACGTTCATGTCTTTGAAAAGAGGTCTGGCTAGATTCAACACACTTTAGAGACAAAGCATATTGCTTTCAACTGACAAGTCAAACCAAAAACATGACTGTACTTTCCATCAATACATTATTAAATCCATTGAAATATGTATTAAAATTTACAAAATTTGACTACTTGACCAATTAAATGCAGAGCTCCACATAACGTTTCAAGATTTAAGAATTAAAAAATATAAAATTAAATTAAATTCTTGAAGTCCATCTAACAAATCAAGAATGTCAGATTAATAAAGAGCAGAGATGTTTGGTGATGTTGTGTTCTACAGTTATTTCCCTTGCTTTTTGAGTTCACTAACACTCACTTTGCGATCACCATAAATGAGCGCTGTATGCTGATGATGTTGAACTCAGTCTTCAGGTCATCTCTCTTTGGCTTGCTCACCTATAACACAAAGATGGATTGTCACAAAACCAACAATTACTTCATCCTTCATGATTCAGTTACATTGGGTGTACATCATAGGAATTAAGCAATCAAGTAAAATACTGTAAATTCCTCATTTTCAGCAATTAGTTTAATTCAAAATTCTATTGTTTTATATCCAATGTGGAGAACACAAAAGTTTTGGATCTGATTTACACAATTAATAGCTGCAGTAAAAAGAAAATATCCAAGATTTTTAAAAATCTGCGAGGGGTGCTTCTCGTGATTTTATGTTGATAATAATTCCTCATGTCTAATTAGGAATATACAGTATTGATGACCTCCCCGACTTACTTTCATTCCGACCAAGGTAAGGGCGTTGTTAAATCTGTATCCTCCCGTGGCAATGGGGGAAGTGTACAACAGGACATCATTAAACTGAAAAATTCATTCTTATTGGATAACTAATGCCTGTAGCATTAATTTTACTTATGGTTTAATTCATAATTTAGATAACATGCACTAAAAATACTTCATGTGTATTTGACATCTTTGAAAATGGTTGAATTTCTCATAGAATTTTTTTAACTGATAAGTTTTTTGTCATAAGTGCCAAAACCAAGGTTAGATTCACAGTCTAAAAGGGAATGGATATACATGCACATCAATATGACTGGTTGGTTTATTGAAATAGTTTATTTTTTGGTAAATTATTTTGATTTAGCTTACCAAAAAGAACATCCTGGGTTGCATCTCTTTCCTGGACAGTTTCATTAACTCTCCTTCTTTCAGAAAGGTCTACGGAAAGAAAAGAAAATCAATTCAAATCTAGTCCACCATTTTAATTTATAGCAGTGCTCTATATATATTATTTTCCCCGCCAAATTCTAATGCGTTAACTGATCTTCACTATAAATGTATAAAGTCATTGAATGGATATGAAAGTGTGATACAGCTAAGCAGTGTACATGTGCTGCTATGTACCCTCAGAAACCATTATTTCTTTTTAATGATATACCCCGGTACATGTAAACCTACCCTGCCAGGTTTGATGACCTCATAGTTCCCCTCCACTGATTTCTGGATCTCCAACATCTTCTGTACATGATCCTGTAAACATATAATCACATAATACACTGGTTCTTACCAAATAAAAATTAAAGCATTTCCTCTAATTTACAGAGATAATGAAGCCAGAACTTCACATAATAACTTTGTCAATTTTTTTTTTTATTTGAAACTAATGCAGTATTTATTCTAATTGGCCGTGGAAATATAACCTTAAATCATCAACCCCTTTATATAACAGCTACTCATCAATAATACATTAATCTGAGAGTATTTTAGCTACTCAGTGTAAACCAGAGTTATACAGAGTTATAGAAAGTTGTAGTTCTTTATAGTTATACATAGTTATCGAATGTTGTAGTTACTTATAGTTAAACATGGTTATAGAGTGTTGTACAGAGTTACACAGACTTATACAGTATTGTACAGAGTTACACAGACTTATTCAGTGTTATACAGAGGTACACAGACTTATACAGTGTTATACAGAGTTACTCAAAGTAATACATACCCCCTGCCGCATGCTCTCATTTGCATGGTCTGCAACATCTGACACAATCTTCAGTGCAACTGCAGTGACAAAGATGGCAATTATATGAACCAAATTTAAAAAAAGTAAATGATACATGTAACAATTAAGTTTCAAAAATTTCCAGTTTTCTATTCTGCATTCTGGTATACATGTATATGTGGGAAAACTATAAAAATATTTTATACAAAACCTATGTACAATGTACATTAAATTGGGCCAAACGCCTTTATGTAAGTATGTCACAATCTGTCTGTACCACACTTAATGCACCTATATCATCCTATTATAGATAAGTAGCCTCTCTTTGACTCATCAAGGTCACTAGAGCAACCTCAATAGGCACTTCCGATGACAAATGGCTACTGTAGTCCAATACGGCACACCAAAACTGGGTCAAGCCTTGTCATTTAAGTGTGAACTGCTACTTTTGAGTGCATCAGATGCATTCATATATCTCACATGCATATCTACACAAGTACACTGCATCATCTTAATATTACTATGGTTCATCAAAATATTAAATCTACACTTCTAATTGTATAGCCTACAAGTAATACAAGTTAATTGATCTTGCTCAGGTATTGCAATACAACATATGAAAATGTAACTATTTCTATACAGAGCAGCTAAAGGGCTAATCTAATTAAAATTAGACGTTCTGAATCTGCTACTGCTTCTGAGAAGAATGCTAAAGAGCTTAAAGCATTCTAACCGCTGAGGTTTAAAAACCAATAATTATTACATTTACATGAAATTCATAACATGCAAGACTCAAAGACGTTAAGGTAAGGCTTATGGGATTATTTGAAAACCGGAATGATAACAACTCAATTCAACCCCATCCTCATCTCCAACTTGTTCTGTTTTCTAATTTTTCAACCCTATCTTGTACCCTTGCATATAGGAATGGCTTTTTTTTTATATGCATTGACATTGCCCTCACTCTATAAAATGATGTCACACATGTAGGTCATTTCTAGACAATGCACAGATGACAATGAATCTCAAAATGACTAAGTTTTAAGTGGAGCAAGATAAGGATGAGTCAGTTGCATAACTTTCTTTTGGTTGTTGTTATGTAAATGAATTGCACAACTTTTGTTAGTAGCAGTTGAGTGAATGGCCCAACCCTAATGACAAAGATCATCTTCCTCCATCAGCTATCCTAGTAGCTACTTTATCATGTATATGGATTGAACACTCACCTATCGTATCCTGATAATCCGGAGACTCCGGAGTCAAGTGCTTCCGATAATCTATACAAAAAATTGATAACATAAATACAATGTCATTACATTGTGTATTATGTTAAAAATGTCATAACAAAAATTCAAATATCCTTTGTTTAAATTGTTGATTTTTTTTTTTTTTTACATTGAGCGTTATTTTGAACTTTGCATCAACTTATGATAACTGACTGATACTTTTTTCCTAAGTACTTACAAGTTCAATTCAAGATCACATTCGTAAGATAGTAATTCCAGGTAAAACTTAACAAGTTCTCACTATCTTACTGACAGCTTTCATCATGAAAATTACAGGTAGATTGAAATAAATGAATTTCAATGAAGAAAAAAATAATCAAATTGTTGGGCTAAATTTGACAGAAGTCACAAAAGTTGATAAAAATAGTAATATTGTATTTCAATGGTAAATGACTACTTCCTGCTTAAGTGGCACTGTTCCTCAAACATTGAGTACTTTACCTTGAAGCAGTAGTTTGTACTGTGGAATTCTCTGAATGGGTTTCAACATGTAATGTTTCAATCCTAAATTGGCACATCGGGGACTTCTCTGTAACAAAGCAATATTTTAATGTCATAAAAAAGTTGACGAAAATGAACACAAGCAAACTCATTTTTATGTCCGACATGTAAACTTTTGAGGAAATATTTCAATATTTCATTTTTGAAAATAAAAAAAAATTGAATAGCAACTTCTCAAATGTATTTAAAAGTTACTCTAAAGTGCTTTGAACAAAATGTGAGTTAATTGTCAGTGGTGCATGTCAATATAACACATTGTATGCAAACTGATGCATAAATATTAACAGCAACAACTTTCAAAACAATGCAGTGCATCTAAAACATTTGAAAGGAGTGTGTTACGACTAACCTCAAACTGTTTGACTGCGGTGAGAAATGAGGGATATTTCTTACAAGCCTCGTCCATGATATCCGTGGCTTCCGAGAAATCCTTAATATATGAAGTGTACAACTTGAGGAATGGTCCCTTCCTTACGAAAATGTCTGCCACCTGGGGACAATCCTCCCTAGAAAATCATTAAAACTCTTGGGCATAAATATTTGCATGTTTAGTGAAATTAAATTTCAAGCTTGGTTATATTAATGAATATCTATTTTTCTCTTATTATACTCCAATAAACATTCAAATTTAGGGATCTACTCAAAACTCAAGTTTTTAAAAAAAATTATAAGTGTGCAACATACAATGATAAAATTCATAGTATTTCGTCCTCTTTTAGTATATAACAGTTTGTTTTGTTTCATTCTGTTTTGACATGTTTCTACATTACCCACTAGGAATTTGGTTAAGTAGCATCAATACAGAAATATGAGCAGATCGACAGCCCTGTTTGTTAGCAGACTTTAGCTGCACTACCTAATCTTGTACTGCATCAAATTTATGAATAATTAAGACACATGCTGCACATGATGCATATCTTGGCAGATCGAACAAACTCTAGTGCATAACATACAGCATTTATCTCATCTTTAACGTTCGGTCTATAAAAACCACTGAAAAATAGATTCATCCAAATTGATTTATTGATTTAACTAGCACCATGATCATATTGATAGTTATGTTAATTCTTTGTTTTTGAAGAAAACTAAACACACCTAATACTGTACATTACTTTTTGACAGGATAAACTAATGGTATAAACTGGGACAAGTTTTCTGACTTCCACAAATATAGAATCCTTTTCCTGTGAACTGTATGAGACAACTCCTTATTCCCACAGCCTCTCTTTCAAATTACATGCAACACTTTCATATCACAACTACAACTATTAAACTTTTTTTTTTAAATATACAAGAAGACAACTCCCTTCTGCCATCATCATTTGGCCAGATTCCAGGTCTATGGCACCATTTCTTGTTTCTTGTCTCCTTACTTGATGTATTGATGTATCGACTCTTTCTAATGTTCCTCGACATTTGAGCTCAAATTAATTGTTCGCATTGTAAATCAACAATCCCATACAAGAATTAGCCTCCGAAATCTCCCCATATTTTTCATTTTACCATTTAACAATGAAGACTACCAGACCCCACATTCTTAGACCCCCTCCCCAGGGCCCTTCAAGGACTGAAACTTTGGGACAAGACAAAGACGATTGATTTCCTTTCAACACAAAACCTTCTTCACTCAGTTCTTCATCCACAGCATGTACACCTTTCCAGATCATGAGAACTCTCCTGTTGTCCTTGAGGACCCTTAATTAGGAAATAAATTGAAATGATTTGTGAACCACCTCTACCCTCCACCCCTTCTTACCATTTGGCCACCCTGGTCTGTAGATCTTTCAGTAGCTCCTCATTCAGGTTCTGTAGCTGGGGAAGATAGTTCAGGATCTTGTTCAGGACTTCATTAGGAATCACAGGCTTACCACTGGCTTCTGTGGCCTGCGAAACGAACACTCGGAAATCCTACAATACACAAATATATTTACTTATCCTTTAATGTTGAGAGATCATGATTTTTTGCTTTAACTTTAACCATTTCTTATATATTCTTTCATACAGATTTATAATGGTTGAGAAGTCTAAGCTTAAAAAGTATAAAGTGCTTATAGTAGTTACCGGTACATGGAAATACAAGGTTACTGTTGTTAGTATTGAAAAGGGAAAAATAGGGAAAATAGGCAAACAATGCTATCTCTTCAAGGAAAATATAAAGATTAAAGCATAGTTTACACAACTTTTCAAATAAATCATGCATAAAAATCAATAACTCACAAACCTTTGTTTTGTTTTAGAAAAAAAATTCAAAAAGACACCCCCCCCCCAATAAAATTGATAATTATCCTTAAAAAAAAAACCACCCCCACCCCCCAAATAAAACTTCAATTATCCTAAATAAAAAAAACTTTGATCCTCCTCCAACAAAACATAACTGTGTAGTGAAGTGTATATTTAACAAATCAGAAAAAACACTTCCTGTTTGAAGGGGTTCAAGCCTCAGGGTCACTGATGTTTCTGACAGACTCTGTCAGTCAGATACCCAATGTTTACGTCTCCTCTGTGTTGAGAGTTATCACAATTTGTAAGACAGAGCCCACGATATTGTAAACCTACCAGGTTCAAGAGCTTCAAAACGTCAACAAAAACTTCCTCCGAGGAACAGATCTCTTTAGCGATGTAGAACACTTTCTTGGCCCGTTTCCTGGCAATCTGAAACCAATCAAATTATGGATGAACAAGACAGAAATCAATTCTTAAATTCTTAAGTGAATTAAATCCATTTTCTCTTTACACAAGAAACATAAATTCCTAAATATTTCAACTGATTTAAATTTGATTACCTCAATATCTGGATTCATTCCTGTAACTTAGTTTACAAACAACGAAATATTTCATTTTTCTATATAATAGTTCCTCTTTTTCAAAAATAACTTTGTAACGTAATCGTGTACGTAAATAAAGCTGATCGATAAAAATGAAGTGAAATCAGGATGAAAATAAAAAAGATCAAAAAGCATGTTTACAAGTACAGCTTAGTACTTTTAGAGCAGGAAAAAAAATAAGTTGTGCAATAAAACTTCCCACATAACTAAGTTACAAAGGATTCCATGAAGTTTATTCAACACAACTGGGTTAACATCTATTTAAGAGAGAAAAATTTCAAAATGTTTTAAT
The DNA here is from genome assembly GCF_025612915.1 of Magallana angulata. Taxonomy (NCBI): domain Eukaryota; kingdom Metazoa; phylum Mollusca; class Bivalvia; order Ostreida; family Ostreidae; genus Magallana; species Magallana angulata. The sequence goes on along the minus strand of NC_069118.1, from coordinate 37,608,646 downwards.
GTATGCATTTTGTTTTCTAATCAATATTCATGTTAGTATAAAAGATTTCATTTACTTAACAAACAGAATTTACATGCAGTATCTCTGCATTGTGCAAAATTTGGAGATGAATTGGTTCAGTATTAGCTTCCCAAGGCATTAAATAAGAATTCAAAATGCAATTGTATTTCATTTCATTCATGAAGCATGGCAAGCATTTGTAATAGTTACTTTGTCAAGTAAAATATAACTTGTCCTACAAACAGTGTGATCTTTATGCAAAACTAAAACAAAACAAAACATATTGACACACAAAGTTTAAACTTAATATTAAGTTTTAAGTTGTTTAAATTTTTTGATAACTTTACTTTTAATTTATATATGTAAAGCGGGCATATATTTTAATACCTTGTCTTCACTACTTTCAGTTTCTGAATCCTCTGAGCTTGATTCATCATTTCCATGTCCAAATGAGCCACTTTCTGATTGGCTGCTGAAGACGCTAACCACACTCACTGGGCGGTCCTTATCTGACAGACAGCTATCATTCAAAACAGACTGACTAATCAGAGAGGTTGAAGTAGAAAGACTTGTGTTGTAGGTCCTAGGTGGAAGATCAGGTGGAGAAGGTGATTTCTCTCTGTGGAGAGTGGAGTCAGCAGATGGTGGATTAATCAAGTCCTCTGGGATGTAGTGATACTCATGAGCTTCCACACTACTGGTGTCATCATCACTTATTGTGGGGGCTGAAAGAGAGCCACCAAACATACTGTTATTGTGTGGATGACAGATATCCTCTGTGGAATCTTTTTTGTCAGTTTTTGTGGATTTAGGAGTGGAGTCTATGGAGGGGGGTGGGGGTGGAGGTGCTTTTCGCGAGGGACGGAGTTGTCGATTCGTGTTTTGCAAGCTTGTCTGGCTGTGCAGGTTTTCAACACTTTGTGATGACTGTGGACTTTTTGGACTTGAAGAAGCCTCCAGTTCCCTTCTATGGTCTGCCAAAGCAATTTCCCTCAGCAAAGCATGCTGGTTAGCTGGCACACAGAAATCCACAGTCAAACTTCTACCTTTCCCTCCACTTTTGGCTTGCGTTCTTCTAGGGGGCACAACAGGACCATTCTTGTCTTTGTCATCCTCACTGGCGTCAATGTCTATCTCTTTGCTACACAGATCCAGCCCATGTGAACGGATTCCAGACACATCCGACTGACTCCTGCTTACAACATTCTTGTTGAGCTTTTGTCTTTTAGGTTTTGGTGGTTTCTTACTACTAGGTGGGGGCATTTCATTTACAGATGATGTGGAACCCCTGAAATCCCCTTCCACTGGGTTCCCATCCAAACATATGGAAAACGTTTTCTTGGACTCGCGCTTTGGTCTGGGGGGTCTGATGGGTAAGTTTTGATTTTTCTCTTCCATATCTTCCTGCACAGGGTTTTCAAGACTACTCATCCTCTTTGTGACAATTTTTTCAATCTCATCCAAAAGGGATGAAGTCTCTGGAAGATCCTCCCCTAATATATCCACAGGGTTCTTTGAATCACTCTGCACAACATTTCCTGCTGAATTATCTTCTTCCACAGCAGAAAGCACAGGTTCGTCACTTTGCTTCACACTGTCTTGAGTAATAATCTCAGGTTGATCTAAGGGTTCATTAAATTTGGTTTTATCACAGACAATACTAGTTTGGTCCACAAGACTTTCCTTAGATGGTTTGGCTTCAGATGTCCTAAAAGTCATGTCAAGGGGATTATTCACATGACATTTTTGTTCCAAGTCGTTCACTTTTTCTTCTTTGTTACATTCACAGGATATTCCCTTTTCACTTTGACTATTTTCCACATTTTCTAAAACTTTCTCCACATTGTCTTTCACTTCAACTACAATCTCTGTCACTTCATCCACACTTTCAGACACCTTACCAACATCATTGCTCAGTTTGTCAGCATCTGTTTCTTTCTTTGGTGTGGGATCAACTGACTTACTTTCATCACTTTTAATATCATCTTCAAATTTTTCCCCTACCTTCCTTGGACTTGGGGTCATACTTTTCCTGGGTTTGGGCTGGGGTCTTGGTCTTGGAGATGGAGTTTTACCCCCGATACTGGGACTCAATGTCTGTACCTCAGCAACATTAGAGTTTCCATTCACATCTTGTGATGCAGAGTCTATCTCCACTTTCAAACAATGCCCACTATCATCTCCAGAAGGTAATGCCGAAGTTTCTGCCACCCTTACTTCAACGTTCTTTGACACACACTCAGAAGTGGATGAAGGAACAAGTTTTGGTTGAGAATCAACAGAAGCAGAGAGATTCTTCTGGCTTCCCACTCTTTTTGGACTGACTTTTGGAGGAACTTTGGGTGGAATTTTGGCAGGTTTCTTAGTAGAGTTGGTAATGGTGTTTTCTCCATTGAAATGGGAAGCAGTTTCAGACAAAGATTTCTTATCCACACAAGCTGCTTGTTTATCAGCCTGGTTGTCAGACACAGTTGTCTTGCTCCCTGAATCCTCTGATGCAACATAAAAGCAGCTCTTTCCAGAATGGGTTTCTACTGAATTACATTCATTATCATAGAAAGTACTTTTTGACACAGGATCCTTTGATTTTCTGACCACATTTGGAGAATTTGAGTTTGAAGAAAGCGGGCTGCAGTTCTGGTTGACCTTAGAATTGGAAGAAGTTCTCGGGAGTCTTGGTTTGGGGGCTTTTGAAAAACTTTGGCTTTTGGGGAATTTGGTCAAGTCCTCATTTGATGATGCTGCATTCTGATTTTGGTCACATGTGTAACTTGGTAAATGTGATTGGTCCACATTCTGTGAAGATGAATTTGTTTGGTCAAATGTTCCATTAATGGTTATCTGATTGCAGTTTGATGTGCTAAAATCTGGTTGTGCATGATTTGTGCTTGACATATGTGCTGATGTGCTGAGTGGTGTGCTTCTGGCATTAGATGTGCTCTTTGTTTTTCTCAATCCACTATTTGGAGGTGTTATTGGTAGAGGAGGAGGGGAGTTTCGTGCCGTACCATCTAAAAAAAATATATATATTCCATCATCAAATACTTTTTATACATCTATACTTTTTTATATTCTGATTCATCCCGCTGTGAAATCCATTCATTTAAAATTTGTTGGACTGAATCTTCCCACAGTTGAGGATGATGTTTTTTCTACAGCTCTACAAATTCACTCCAATGAATAGTAAAAAAAAAGACTGTGCATTAATTGTTTCAGAATTCATTTAGGATGTAAATTCATTGAAGATGGGAAATTATGAAATCTTCCAAGAAAACTGAGTCATCAAGTATTCTAAAAATAATTCACAGCATATCAAACTTCATAACTCATAACTTTCAATAAAATTCAAGTGCAGCTCAAATCTGCTTCATAAATATAACCCCCTCCCCCCTCCCCCCAAAAAAAAATAATAATCTAACAAATGTTATATTTTGTTCAGAATGCTTTTGATAATGGTAAATAAGATACAAATCATATATATTCATAAATACAGTTTCTTGAGAACTTTCGTTCCATGCAAGATTGCAATTCCCATTTCCTACAGACAGGTTTTGTATTCTCTGCATTGAATCACCTTGATTGGTTGGGGCACTGGGTGACCGCGAAAGGTTAGCCGGTTTGGGGCTGATGGATGGCTTCCTCGGCACAGGTGGCTTGCATCTTGGGAGTCTGAAGAAAAAAAAGCCACACTCACTTATTTGTTTTCAATACAAATGAAAGATTCAGACAGATGGATTTGCTCTTGGTCTTGGCTTTCTTCTGTTTTTTTTTTTTTGCTTTTTCTCTCTCTCTCTTGTGAGATATATTTTATTTCCTTTGAAATGTTCCAAGGTAAACATTTATGCTTTGAGAGTCTGAATTCCTCTTTTTCTTAGCCAAAAAGATATCAGTATGAGCCTTAACTCAACAAATGTTAGAACAGTTAATTAATTTCTCTGGGTGTTTATATCACAACCTCAGAGAACACACCTGCCATTCTCTTGCATAAACTGTCAATAACAAAACACTTAGAGACATCTACACCTACACATCAAGTTCTCAACATCTACATCCATACATCAAGTTTAAACTACCACACCCTTCATCTTCAAACAGATATTGGGCACAACATTTGTCATGTAAGGGAGGCTATTTCATTCTCTCACTAAATGTACACTGTACAGTTGATTAACAAGTATAGAGTTACTGTAATGATTTTACGAAATAAAGTATCTTTTTCGTGATGATTTTTTTTCATTTCCCCAATTGAAATATATATTCAATTTTTAGTCTACACTGAATAAGGTTCCACATCTTATATGTAAACAAGACACCATTAAGATGGTGACCATCTCAAAGGGCCCCACTTAAATAGTGGACAATAGACAGAAATGAATTTCAGAGAACTTTGCTTTAACCATGACTTCTAATTCAATTTCATATTACTCCTTACATACGAGGGTTGTCCCAAAATAATGTAGACAGGACACATAATTTATAATCTGTTCACAGTAATTTCATTAGACTTCTGTGTTTTCTTCAATGACCCTTTGGCAAACAATGCTGAAAAGTTCAAATCTGTACTTTATTTATTTCTCGAGAAAATGAATAATTAGTAACAACAAGTTTTGTCAGGCGGCGCAATATGCGACGTCGAAAATTTTCAGTTTTACGTTGTTGCTAAACCCTCCATATCGCTTACAATAAGATTTAAGTTTTATTTCCGAAAATGTCTTAGAAAAAATATTATCTTTGAACATGTACCCTGCTTGAAAATTCTATATATATTTCTAGTTTTGTATTTTTTAAACATTTTCTAAGTGCAAACGATGTGTCGGCTCCAAACTTGCCCCGTATTACTATTTGTCTAACGTCCGTCTTACCAAAATGTGTCGTTCAACATTTTGACGTCCATTGATATCGTTCGGGGTTTCTTTTTCTCCACTTATTGTCATCATACTTGTTCAAATAGTTTCAATGTTGTTTAACTACTTATTCACAAAATGCATTTCTCATCGATTTTGTTAAGTTCACTTATTTCCAAAGCCGCTTAGGATTTATTTCATGGTCTTTACAAAATTGTTCCAGTTACTGCTGCGCCGCCTTAAACGCTGACAACGTCATTTTATTACCAGTTAACTTTTCAACTTGTCACAAAACGCGCTATAAAATATTTAAAAGTTTTGTTATAGCCAAAACATTTTCTGAGTAAAAAATAGAATTATTATCAAATATCATTGTATGTTTTATTTGATTTTTTTTCATTCGAAAAGTACTTTTCCTCCCAAATTTCAATTCATTATGTTGATTTTAACTTTTTGTTTTTGACATTGCGCCGCATGTCGAATTTCTGATCTAACGTGCTTTCATTTCACTAATTTAATCTCAAACAATGTTCGATTTTAAAACATTATTTGAATGCAAATTTCTTGAACCCTTTGTGGCACAAATTTCATCTTCCTTTGTCTTCGATTAACTGAATAACGCCACTTGTCTACGCTATTTTGGGACAACCCTCGTACAGGCATTTTTGTTTAATCTGAAGATTAACCAAATGGGAAATAATCTATGGTCTAAAACTCATTCTAAAAAGATCTTCTATGACCTTCACATTGACTTGTTCAAGGTCAGTGCATGTCATTAACCAAAAAGCCAAATACGGCTAAGTGGAAAGCATATATGATCTGAAAAATGGATTTTTGCATGATCAGATATAACCTTGACCTACAAACTTCATTCAAGGTCACTACACACCCTTTGACCATAGAAACTCTGTGAGTGAAGTACGAACTAGATTGGACTAACGGGATAGAAGATGTGCTCTGAACAAGGATTTATTTATAATTCTGCTATGACCTTAACCTTGGACCTAGAAACATGGTTCAAGATCATTGCACACCCTTAACCCAAGTATGAGCCAGATTGGGCTTAGGTGAGAGAAGATATGCTCAGGACAAGCAATCTTGAACGGACAGACAGATGGACAGACAGACAGATCACAATAGGGTGCCCACAGAGAGGGACCCTAATCTTTGAAATCATATAATGCATTTTGAATATTTTGAACAAATCTAAATGGACATGATTATATCCAGAGTGATATCTGTTGATATCAAATCAATATATCTGCTGATTGTAGATATTTTTTCCCTCCTTAATTTAAATTAACTTCATATATTTTGTTATCATAATAGATTAACACTTTCAGTGTTTTAAAAGAAGTCTCAAAATTTTTTGTAAAATGTGAATGTAAAAATGTCTTTTGATGTTAAAAAAAACTGTATGCATATATCAACAACTGATATATGGATTATGGCCCCTTACCTCAGTTCCTACTCATTTCTATAGAGCTCTAAAAATTCTAAATGTTCCAAAGGGATTTATATATTCTTAAAAAGAGAAATGCAATCTCAAATGCTGATTCAAATGCATGATAATGAAGAAATGACTCAGTTCCCAGCAAAAACAAACTCAAGTCCCCCGATACATCAAACTCACAGAGACGTGCACCGCTAATCTAAGACTGGGGGAACTGAAAACCTTTCACTCCTGATAACCAGAATGTGTTTGCACCAGGTGCTAAGGTGATGCTTGTCTATCAAAACCAAGGCCCAGCATGATTAAATATACATCTCAAAACATGAGCATTTGAGACCTGTACAAATTATTTTTCTTCCCCACTGAGATTTTCAGATAAGATATTTGTGATCAACATGATCAAGGTCAAAGCATCAAATTTTTGTGCTGCGCTCTCTCTCTCTCTCTCTCTCTCTCTCTCTCTCTCTCTCTCTCTCTCTCTCTCTGACAAAGTTGTTATAAATTTGTATGCTCATGTTTGGTGTGTTTTTAAAACAATGCTTTGTTTTGTACAATGTAAATAGATATACTGGTATATAGAAAATAAAGAATATATTTCAGTTCTTGGAATTTTTAACAACCTTAACCTGCATCTTTTTAAAATCTTGACAATATTTCATTTCTGAATTTGCAGAGAGAGAAAATGTTCTTCTTATCTTATATCAACAGATTCCTATAAACATGCAGTGCTTTAAAAAATCAACTCTCTGATAGCTTTGATAATAAAAACAAGTATTTTATCTTTGTGAAAATATTTCTGTAGTCCTAATGTCATCTTCCTTTGCAAATTGCAATATAAACTTTTTTTTAACCAAAACATCTTTTTCATTGTTAAGCACCATTAACGTACAACAAATAAACTGAGTGCATCGTTAATTGACTACACATGTTATAAGGAATCTACAAAACATTGTCCAATAAATGAGAAAACCCCACCAGGCATATCTAAAGACAAAAACAACCCTCTTTTCTGAATATTACTTGTATAACAAAGATCAAAGTCCTATGCTGTTACCATAGGATTCTGAACAAGAAATGCATGAAGATGATGAAGTCAAAATTAGCTTTTTTAATTAAAAAATATCCCTTTCTTTTTTGTGCCGATTATATTTAGTATCAAAGTAAATAACATTTGTCATAAAATAGAATGGGTGTAATTTGAAAATTAAGACACAATTAATATTAATAAATGGCCAACTTCAAAGTATTATTAAATGTAACATGCGTAAGAATGCACTCATTCATAAGATATAAATAAAGATATTATGTTCATCAATAATTAATGTCTGGGAATTAAATGTATAATTCATAATAAGCATAGCATTAAGCAGCTTCTCATATCCTGAAAATAAACTTAGGTTGAATAATATTTTATCGTCACAAACCCATACTCCAAGAACTTAAATTGGAATATGACTTGCACAAAAAAAAAAACCACAGTCTTGTGACAATAGTTTAAAGATTCTTCAGTGCTATCTAAGATTTATACCTTTATGTTAAGCTTGTAAAACATGTGTCCTTATTTTTAGATACAACATAGGTATTTCAGGGGTTTTCCAAATAATAAATGAGTAATCTAATTATGCAACCCCTCCCTTTGAACAAGCCAAACATATTAGCCCAGCAATAATGGAAGTACAGTAGTTATAATTACAACATATAACATAATTAGTACTTACTGATTAGCATTGGCATCAGTCTGTGTCATTGGTCCAGGTTCTAAAAGGAATCAAATGAGAAAATGTCATAAATATCTATAGTATCTACTTCAAGCATTTAGTATAATCAAAGAGCCAAGGAATTCAAGTGCTGCATTCAAAAGATTTTTAAAATAGATGCATGGGATATACATGTTAAAATATGTACATGTATGTAATACCAAAAATCAAGAGAGAAAATTAGTCCCTTTACTTCTTAGTACACAATCACGGGATGGTAATGTCCCAAGCAAATGGCGCATTAATTAATTAACATCCTGTAATGTAGTCATTCTTTACTGCTTATATTAAAGACTATACCAGCGCTTAATATACTGGTAGGTTTAATCTGTACCCAAACATATGAATAGCATTTTTACTGCATCAGAATTCAATCTAGAATTGAGAAAAACATGATTATTGTTTACTTTTGATCAGGTCTTTCAGTAAGACCCTTGCCAAAAAGATCTAAGTATTTGAAATTTTCTTTTTCATTTTTTGTTCATAGCAATCACAATAATTAGCAAGATTTATCTCGTTCTGTCCAGGTGTTGAAGCTGAACTTCAGAGTCTTTATGAAAGCCTGCTGATATAATGGGCCATGTTTTTCTCTGCTTCAGACTTTGAAAAAAAAAATGAGTTTTTAATGTTGTCATAAAAAAACTAAAGAATGTTATCTGCCTGAAGCAAATAGAGACTTTTTTAACCTCATGAAATCTATAAATAAACCCGATAGGGAATAAAGAGATTAACGCAAAAATTTGCAAGTCTGGCATAGTCTACAAAGGATTCTTGTAAACATGCACATCTTACTAAATAGGAAGAATCAAATGATGTATAATTCTCAATATCAAAAATATTCCCAAGGGATTAAGGTAATTACATTTACAATTTTACATCTACTTCTTACAAATGACTTACTTAAAGGTAACTATTCACATTATAAATCTCATTATAGAATGAAGAATAGCATAAACATGTATAAGAGTTTATCGCTCAATCAACAAGTTAGAAAAATAAAACTTATTTGCAAGGACTTTCAAAAATCAAAATGCCTCCGATGTTTCAAGGGAGGAAAACCACTGTTATTCACATATTGAGTTTTGTATGGATTGACCATTTCTAATCAAAGTTGACGGTGATATATGTCAATAGACATCATCAATTTCATTTACTGTTCGTATTTGCAAAAATACACTATTATGCATGGACCTTCATCTTCTTAAATGTACAAGTATATATATAACAGACGGCATTCTATAAGAAATTATCATGACAACGTCAGATCTAGGAAGCATAATTTGAAGGCTCTACCAAAACTCCACCCTAAAAAGTACAAAACTTAATGTCACAAACTCCCATAATTTTAAAATATGTACGAATTAAAATATGTACCAGGTACAAGATATTTTGAAAAAAAATTCTGATCCCTATTTCTTAAACTCAAGAATACCAGGATCTGTACATGTTACGGTCTGTTGAACTTCAAAAATTCATCATTGTAGACCAAATTACTGCACATAAAGCAAGCAATGCATGCATCAAGGTCTTCCTTTCATTACCGTTTGTGCCCAATAAAATACATATAACCAGGTTATTATCATTAAACCCAAACAACTAACTCCGCTTTCATCAATTTCAAATTTCTTCTCAAGCACTGTCATCTGATATATTTACAAGACAAATTTATTAGTTACAGAAGAGAGATTTAGCATTAATATAGCAAGAAACTGTCATAGGCTTTGGGTAGATGCATTCAAAATTATTAAGACAAGTAAGACTGAGTACCATACATTGAATTTCTTCATTAGCAGTACGGTACATGCATACCTGCCGGTGATTTTTAAAAAGAAATTAAACAACTTCTAAGTAATAAATTTACCTGTCTGAGAGCAGACCTTGTTAACCAAAGACAAGGAGTCCTTCATTCCGACAGAATTCTTGTAATGAGATCACATGTGTATAGCAAAAGTAAAAGTTGCGACTCTCAGCCAACTCAATAGAAAATGTCTTTTTCATTCACAAGCACTTGAGATTGCAAGCATACCCTGTGACGACCATCAAAGCCAATGTTTTAGCGATCCCTAACCAGCAACGCACAGCAATACGAAAAAGAAGTCAAGTGCCTGTGTGTGTGTATATTAAGGAACGCTTTCCTATCAGCAGTCGCAGTCCTCAGTGCGTTTTGAAAGAAACATTCGGGAGATATGAAAAAAAAAATACCACCACCAAACTTTGTGTTTTTGACAATGAAGCTGAGCATGAATCACAGAGCAATTCAATCTCTGAACACAAAAGCTCTCCCCTCTTTATACATTTCCTGTCTATTCATAAATAAGCACCAGTCTGCAGTATAAACTACTTGTGTGAATGACACAGTCAGTTTGCCCTGATTTTGCTTCTCTCTGTATATGGGTCTAAAGGCTGTCAGTGACCAGTCAGTCAAAAGTGCCAGATTCTTGAACGAATTGGGTCTTGGACTTTTGACTACTGGGTTATATTCTCTCTCTCTCTCTCTCTCTCTCTCTCTCTCTCTCTCTCTCTCTCTCTCTCTCTCTCACATATTACAACTAAAGAATTCTCTTTTTCTTATTTTGTAACCTAGCAGTATCATATAAGTATATACTTTTAAATACTGTCTGAAGTCTAGATAATTTTTAAAATTACTTCAAAATTTTGTAAAATTAATAGTTTACACTTTCATTCAATGACATGCTCATTAAAAGATTAAATTAGGAATAGATGAATGAAGCAAACCCCCATAACTAGTTCCACATTTAATATACAGTACTGGTTTGTCAGCTGTGTTTGAAGTTTCATGTATAATTGAATGATATCACAGCAATTTCACACATTCCCTCTTACACAGAGAACCTCAAAAGCCATTGATTGCTGTAGGCTTGATAAACACATTCCTGCCAGCAGGTTTCAATATAATTAGAAAATATTACAGAACATGCCATGTCTTCAAAAGAGGTAAATTGTAAACTAGATGAAAAACAATGGCTTTTTCCATGCGTGGTTCATCAATATTGATCTTGTGAGTCATCAGATCTCTTAAAGATGGTAAATTAATTGCCAGTCAATTTACTGCTCTCCTGTTTGTCATGCCATCTTTGCAGAATTACACTGTAACTAACATATAGGAGGTGAATCTTGAAATCCTTCTACACTTGCAAACAAACAACTTCGCTGCATCTTGAATTTGCCTAGACACAGTTGTGTTTTAAGAGAGATATAATTTGAGACATTGGAATTCGCTTGGTCTTAAATTCACCTGCTGACAACAAGGGCAAATGGAGCGATAATAAAAAGAGGGCCAATATTTCCCTGCATATTATGATAATTTCAAAGTCTATGGCTAAAAATCATAATTAAGATTCTAAGGTAGCCTAGGTCTGATGTTTAAAATTTGTGAAGCATCCTGCCTCCTTGAAGCAAGAAAGAGTTACTGCTTTCAAGATGATTTTTTTTAAAGAGCCTGATCATTAAAAAATAATCAAACAGCATCCCTATGATATCTACTCAGCAATGCATCAATATTCACAAGTAATATCTCAATATATTGCTCTTCTCATAGTCTGCAGCAGTGTTTACTTAATTCAGAATATGGATACGGTAGTTAATTAAGACTCTAGAATATATAAAGCATACCGTACATAGATTATTGCAGGGCAGCTGACCTTGGATAAACTACTTAAATGACTTCCTTGTTGTTTAGACATCTGACTATCCAAGGCAACAATCGTTGATTGTATTTTTGATACAGCTAGTTCAAACAATTGTTCACTTAATAGTAGTGTAAACAGTATTCAATGTATCCTTCACCTGCTGCTCGCATTAAACAAATAAAAGTACCCCAATAAACCAATTGAAGCCAAGATATTCTGTCAGTGCCAAAATATAGATTCTTGTGGTCATTCTGACATCAAAATTGCATAACATTGTCTCTTTATAAGCTAGCTTTTTTAGCTGTTTTGCATTGATCACTCCATAGTTCGGTTTTAATTCCAACAGCAGCATTAGGCTAAAAAATTAAAGGGCTTGACAAATTTAAAATCATACTGTTAAAAATTGTACTTTTTCCTTAGATATATTAGCAATATACATATGGGTTTGCATGTATTGGAATCTAAGTCTCAGCTATATAGGGCATTAGCAAGTCTGACCATCTGGCTTTCATGTACTTGATAATCACTTATTTCACGTGTAATGTGAAGAAAGTTACATGTATGTATAACATGTGAATTAATAGTTATAACAAATATATTTACAATACAAGAGTTATAAAATAAGAAGGTCAAAGAATCATGGGTTCTGAAAATTGTGTGTAAACTGTAGCAGCCCATGCTGATGCAATAAATTACGCCTAAAAAAAAAAAGTTGTGTGTTTAAGGTAACCCAACCTAACCTACTAAAATGCCCCGATCCTTCCATTTTTAAATGTCTATTTTTATCCAATTGTGATTTTTATATTATTTCTATTAAAAACTCTAAATTTAATTTGACACCAACAAACATTCTTAGGATTCATGCATGCAGAAAAAAATATGATAAAATAAAAAAGATTTCCTACCTAACCTAATTTTTTCATAAAGTTACCCTAAACACACAATTTTTTTTAATAGGCCTTACAAGTAATCTACAATATTAGTACTCACAATCAAGTTGATAATATCAGAGACATAAAGAACAGAGATTGGCAACTCCGTCGATTAGCTTTTTTTGTTGTCAGGATACATAAAACATATTTCATATTGTATGCATCAAGCACAAGTATATTATAAACAAACAAATGTTCGTGTATTTTGCTTCTGATGGGGGTTTGAAACTAACAAATCTGACTGTTTAATTCATGAATGAACTGAAGAACACCCAAACTCTCTCCTTGAAGAATAACCACTGCTACAGATCTCACAAAACTGATCTTTGAGAAAAGCTAAAGAACTTATATTACAAGTCTCTTGAAAAATATGTGCAGATAATATTTCAACAGAGGAAATCCGGAGTGTTTATAATCAACAAGCACATGGATAGAATATTCGATAAGTCTTTATCTCGGGTCGATGACATAGAACTAGGTAAATGTTTCATTATTTACCCCCTAAATTGGTGTAAAAAATCTGTCCATAGGTAAATTTCATTATAAATGTAGCTTCGGGGCATACTTTCTTTTTCAAACCTTGGAGCGCTCTTTCACAGATGTTTTAAATATTTCTTACCTGTATCCATGATAATTCAGGGACCATACCGTAATCCTACACTTTTTAATCCATAATTACAATCTAGACTGTATAATTACATCCGAGTGGCCTACCGCGGCGCTCCAATTATAATCCTTTAATATAGGAAGATCTCACTTACTCATTACAAGAGCTTGAAGAAGGTTTGACAACGTACTGATTTGTTTTACTTCCGCTCTTTAAAGTCACGTGATCAAAATATTTTCATAGTGGCGGATCTAACATTCATATTGCACACTCTCCCGGGTATTTCTGTTCCGGGATTAAGTTGATGGGGGTGGTTATTAGCCTAATGTTATATATCCAATTTGCTGACTATTTTCAAATTTATATACATTTTAAGTCACTATACAAGGAACTGTGTAATTATGTATGTATATATACATCTATAAATCCACTATCAGAAAGTAGTCCAAAATCTTTTAAAATACTCTATTTCTTTTTCAAATCACTGCACAAATCTAACATTGTAAAGAACTATAAGTATATATGATATGAGTCAAATAAGGACCTCATGATTCGCAACTGATTTTTACAAGTGGTCAGGTACATGTACTTTAAATTAAATTGTTATGTTTTTTTTTAGAATAGTTGATATAATGTATGTTTTTCTCCTAGGTATTTGATTAATTTGCACTAACTAGCAGTAAATGACATCAAATTGACGCTTTTTGTAATTCAATCAAAATCAGTCAAAAATAGATATTTTTTTTAATGGAAAGTACAGATCGAGCGATGTTTTGAACAAGAACAAACTTTTTGTCTCCTACATAAGTCTTGGATAAAAATATTGTTTGTTCAAGCAATCGTTCAATGTTTTGTGGAGAAAAAATGCATGGAAATAAGCCGTTCATGATAAAAGTGCGAAAATGATGAGAATAGGTTAACTTATCTGATGTCGTATTTCAAAATTGTAGGCATTTGGATCAAAATGAAAATTAAGAGAAAAAAAACTTGACAGGTACAGCGTATATCCTTTCAAAAGTACATGTAGCAAAGAATTAAAGTGAACTGAAGATCATTTCAGGGGGGCCATATTAGGCCCATATCATATAAATATAACATAAGTCCTTTTAGTATTTAACTTATCGGCTTTTTGTCAAAGGAAATTAATCTAGAATCGTTTCCAGTACAAAAATTAAATTTATCCGACGATATACACTATACAGTGTATATTGATTATAGACACGAACGTGTATCGTCATTTGTCAAGAATGTTGTAGATTGTTAAAATAATGTTGGGTTTACATTTCACTAATGACGTCTCATGAAAATATATAGAGTGAGATCAATTTAATTAAGCCTCTCTCTCTCTCTCTCTCTCTCTCTCTCTCTCTCTCTCTCTAACTACAGTATTTGATGTACATTCGTGTATTAAAATAAAAGTATATAATACGAACAATAAGACTATTGTACATGACAACATTTTATTCAAATTCGAGTTCTAAAACCACATCTCTCACATCTGCCCCTCAGGCAATGATTGATTAGAAATTTATATACGACCTTGAAGTATGTGACAATACACAATAACTCATTAAAGCTTTGCATGGTTTAAAGTGGGACAAAATCACTGATATGTAACTCGAAATTTTTTTTGCTCAAACTAACTAATATAATATACGTAAATTCAACAACAATTGGTTAATAAAAAAAAGTAGAAAAATATGAACAACAGCAACAACAATTCCATAAAAAGAAATCTAACTGAAAAAACTACTGACAATATCATCACTTTTAACCACTGTACCCGCGTCCTAAAACTGGGTTGAACTCGCAGTAATTCCTACACCGTGAGTTCATGCAACATTTGGCGGGGAGGGGACAGTCCTTGTCTTTGGAGCAGGCTGTCTTCACTGTGTTACTGGCCCGACAGTGGCGGGTTCTGACGTAAGGACACCTACCCGGGCGTCGGGGGGTACACACGGGGTGGCCCCCTTCGTCGGGACAACAAATCTGATTCCGGCGCCCTTTGCGTTTACAGTCCGATGTCGTTGAGCAGGGGACGTCATACCTGTAGTTACATTTCACCTTCGATTTCACGGGGCAGTCCCGATCATCTGAAATGTAATAATGTAATGCGTAATTGTATTTATGTCACGTTTAAAAGTTTTGAATTTACTGGGTGGGTGTAAATACAAAATTTACAATATGACAACTAGTTGTCATGTTTTAAATTTTGTATTTACACCCACCCAGTAAATTCAAAATTTACAACATGACATTTATATGTTTTATCATTTACATTTGGTGAATTATGAATCATTATCAATTTTTCAAAAGTTTGTTTCTATAGATTATAAAATAAAACTATTACGGATTACGCATTTGACAATTTCGTTCATTTTTTTTTTTCGATTTAAAATGTTTCATGAGCTTAAAAATTGAATGGAATAACGTATTACATAGTAATCTATATCTTTTTCTATACTCTAAATCAATTTTTAGAACGAGTAATTGTTTAGCTAGATTTACATTAAATTTTAAACTTCTAAAACAGTACTGTGTACGTATTTGTTATAGATTTGCACCTGATGATTTTGATAGTAATAAAATGAACAAGATTCCAGAAATATAGCGAAGTTGTGAATCAATCGGATAAATTAAGGATTGAAATACTTACATGCCAGAATAAATGTCCACAAGACAGCAAATATAACGAAGATTCCAAACTTCATGTTTATTAATTCCACGAAAAGAACTCTAAAACAAATTGATGAAAAAAAAAATAAAATTAGGGTACCCAACTCTTTTGTATCCTGAAAGTTTCTTATCAAATAATAAATCCACTCGTTTTTTTTTCACATTTTTTTTTCTCAGTTCGATGCAATGCTTACCTATGAGAAACCTTGATTACTTGTGAGGTTTCCAGGTGAAAACTTTGAGATGCATTTATATCGGAGTTTGGAGATTAATTTTAGACGCCGCCTGCGTCAGTGACAATTTGACACATATATACATCAAACTGGTTGACAGAAATAAGGAACAATTAACATGCTAAGTAAACCGCAGATGAAATCGACACGTGACGAGTTCATCTCTTTCGATGAGTAACCAATCCGGTTAAATCTTGAGTTTTGTGATGTAGGAACAAGTCTGGGACATCCCCTTTAATCTGGTAATTAAGATGATTATTTATGAATCATTAGTTTTCAAAAATCTTGATCAAAACAAATATTAAGAAAAACAAATAAAAGTCTTAGGTTGAATTTAAATGAATAATAAAAACTGCGTTGCAGTTGTTGGCCATTTATTTTTCAACGTAAATCATAGACACTCAATCGTTTACATACAATTATAGTATACTTGTACATATTAGCTATTAAGATGGGGATTATTTATCGATATCTTCAAAACACGCGAAAAATATCTAATCTAATTAATTTGGGTGGAGCTTTACGAAAAAATTATTAAAACATTTTTTTTTCAGATTTGGTGGATAGATATAAGCAGTATTTGTTGTACCCCTCAATTAAGTAGTTCCGCATCCCAATACCAAATGAAATTTCCCCCAAATGTTTCCATTAATTAATTTCTTTTTCTTTTTACGATTATTTTATATACAATCTTACTTTTCGAATAACTCTGGATTCACCAAGGTGAGGTACTTGGTCATTTTATTTGGATTGACTTTAAAGACGTGACCTTCCTTGACCTATCCATATCACATGATCTTTGATATAAATGAATCTCTTTGATAAAACAATAATTTTCTATTTATATGTGTTCGTTAAATATAGTGACAAAAAACATTCCTTTTAAAGAGGGCTCAAAGGTCGTGGTCTGTTTTGTTCTCCTTTAACAGAAGAGCTTTAAATAAAAAATACAGAAAATATCCAAATAAAAAAGAAAGGTAAAATATATAGACTTTTCATTTACTAAATAATAGTTTATAGCCAGATCTGACGGTTAATTTGTTGACTATCAAACCTCCTTAAATTAGAATAAGAATGCACAAATGATATATGTTGGATTGGCGCACAAATCCAACATATTAAAGATAATAGATAGGAACCAACATGGTTGGAAAGGGGAAGAGTCAGAGACGAGTATCTGGTGTATAAAAAACAACCCAACATCTATCGACCATATATCGTGCATAGTCTCCATGGTGATGTTGGAATGATCCATCTTAATCCGTCTTTGCCTTATTCTTTTAAATACACCGATTCGAACTTTACTATGCAAACAAAGCACAATTTTATGCAAACCAAGCAATTTCCTTAAATAGACACTTGTTGGATTCGTTCGTCAAATAAGATTCGATCTGAATTAAATCACATTAAAATAACCTTTATTTGCATTACAATGTACATGTACATGTCAGATTTCTAACGGTCGGGCAAAACTAATATCAATTGGGAGATTGGGGGGGGGGGGGGGGGGGGTAAGCATGAAAAACTACCCGATTTGGGATCTGACGAATACGTGGATTATAGAGCGACATTAGTATATTAACTTGGGATGAGTGTTGCAGAATGGATGACCAAAGTCTTAATTCTTTTAAAACTCAACTTTATCACATGATAGATGACACAAGTGTTTACATTTACATGTTATTCCACTCAGCAATATATATTTTTTAATATAGTAATATCCGAAGGAGTAATCAAGACTATCAAGACAATTGTATAAAAGAATTCAATATTTGATCCCAACTGTACTCATTCGAATGGCACTTGACACATGTATGCAGAATTTGAGTGAAACATTTGTTACTGGGTCGCGGACCCTCACACTACCTCGAACTATGTATACATAGCCATGGCATAAATATACTGAAAAATTACGTACATATTAGACATAAAGATAGATTCCCTGGAAAACTCAAACTATTTCAAGTCAAGTACTTCGTCTTTATATTGAACAGTTGAAAGAAAAGGCTTCCACTCTAAACTGATTTACGTTTTCGAAATGAGGAAAAATCTAAGGTTTTTTTCCTTTTGAAAACATGTAGAAGTCAAAAGGGCGGAACTACCCTTCTGTAAAAAAGAGCCATGGACTCGCCAGATTGCAGAAGTATTCTTTTTATTTATGTCTCTGGTGCTATAATGGGTCTGATTTAAAAAAAAAACAAACAAACAAAAACAACAACAAAAACAACAACAAAAAACCAGAGACATATTTATGTCGCTGAAAAAAAAAGTTGATAGGTACATGTATTTAGATCAGAAATATGTCAAAAAAGGATATTTTAATGAAAAAATTAGTAAAGTTCCGAGGGTCTAACAGTTTTACTCGGGAGTGAGGGATGGAAAAAGAGGGGGGGGGGGTTAAAGCATGCATTGTTATTTCAAATCTTTTGGCTAGAATGACGAACAATTTTTTTTTAGAATTGGTCAGTTTGTAAATTCCAGATTAAACAATAATTATAAAGAAAAATTTAAAAAATATTTAGCCAACGTGCGCCACACAAAAATATTTGGTCTGCTCGTCTATTCCGGATTAAAACGGATTTGCTATTTGTTTCGTATTTTAGAAAAACCGGAAAAGCTAAAATCTGCCATCCGGGTCGCAGCATTTAAAAAGAATATGAATACAAACAGAGGACACGGTTTATTGTAATTAGACGAAAGTGTTCGATCATTTGTAAGTATAGAAATGTTATAGATCGCAATATTTTTTTCTTTTCTTTGAGGAAGTTAAAAACATTTATATAGAATGCGTATCGATTCACGTTTTCCATCTTAATCCGAGTCCGCCATTTTTTCCTCAGATTTGCCCAAGCGTAATGTCCACTTCTGTCAGATAAATCTTAAGATATGTCGACTCTGTAATGCTTAGACGACAACAGTAATGTAGTTCATTATTGTATTCTACGGTATTTATGTTAAACAAGTGTTAGAGGTACATATCGGACAAATTTGAATTTGGGAGACTCGGTTTCAAAACGATAAAAAATATTGATGGAAAAAATCGCACTTCAGTTCTCCGAATTCCAATATATCGTCGTCAGCAGTACGCATACCTTAACTGTGTGTGTCTTTTACTAGATTGTCGTATATTTAAGCACCTCATGTATGCTGGTTTGAATAAAACCAGCTGATTACTCTGCAAGTTTGAGTAGGGACTAATTAACATTTCTTGGCTCCTTAATTTAACCCCCCCCCCCCCACTGAATAGTTGAATGCTGGAGAAAACGTACCCAAGAGAAAACGTACCCAGGAGAAAACGTACCCATTTTCTAGGGTACGAATTCTCCAAGAGAAAACGTACCTTGTGAAAGTTTGTTGGAGAAAACGTACCCTGTAAAATTTATAAATAACACTTTTAATGAATATTCGGGGATGCAATAAAACTTGTTGCTTTTGTTTTTATATACTGTACATAATCATGTACATTGATTAATTAGACAATGGTTGTGTTATATACAAATAATGCACAGACATTGCCTGAGCAGTTTAAATTAAGCCATCAATATAAATGAAATCGATAAAAAATAATTAATCGACATTATAGTTTTGTTTGCTGTATAACTTGGAGAACTTAATTATGAGTATCTCAAATTTCGATAGTGCGTTTTTTGTTTTTTTGATAATTATAAGTTATCAATATGAATAGTTTTTCTTTTCATTGCTAAAATGTCCCTAAAATTGACCAAACTTTGAAAGTTTTAAATGTCAAATAGCATTGAAATTACTAATACTTAAAGCAGAAAACTTATTACAAACAAGGCAAATTTATATACTATTTAAAAATCATTTATGAAATAAAGTCATAAATTTTGAACTCAAATCATGTCCAAGCCTTTTCAATATTCAATCGATACAAATAAAAGTAAGGGATCTATATAACTTTAAAAATATTATTTTTAAGATTTATATATATTCCTCCATATTTATGCAATGAATTAGTATTTAAAACTAATTGACATGTCCAAATCCTTTAAATATTCAACCAATAAATATAAAAGATTACTATTCTTTAATTCATATACCTATCAAATTCATATATTCATCCATATTCATGCAGTAAAATAGTATTTATAACTATTTAAAATTATGTCTATAATTTTTAGGGTACGTGTTCTCCAGGAGAAAACGTACCTGGGTACGTTCTCTCTTGGAGAAAACATACCCTAGGAAATGGGTACGTTTTCTCCTTGGTACGTTTTCTCTTGGGTACGTTTTCTCCTGATACCCCCCCCCCCCCACCCCCCACCCAACAAAAAAAAAGGGAAATCTAAAGTAATGTACCGTCTTGTGTTTCCGATAGCCTATTTCGGTTGCACGAATTTACCCCAAAATGACGTCATTTTTAGCTCACCGAGACGAAGTCAGGGGGAGCTTATGCTATACCCTCGGCGTCGGCTTCCGGACCTCGTTAAAGTTTTTGTTGCAGGTCCTGTATCTAAGCTATTACTTGTCCTATCTTCACCAAACTTGCATGGATGATGCATCTGGACCTACTTATGGACTTGAAAGACTTGGATGCTGAATCTGAGTCCTAAATTTCAGATGCTGGAGGAGGTTAAGGTTGTTGGACCAGGTTAAAGTTTTTGTTGCAGGTGCCCTTTGATAGCAATATCTAAGTTACTGCAGGTCCGTACTTCACCAAACTTGCATGGATGGTGTGTCTTATGATACTTATGCACCAAACAGGCTTGAGTGCTGAATCTGAGCTATAGGTTTCGAATGCTGGAGGAGGTTAAGGTTTTTGGAGGTGGTTAAAGTTTTTGTTGCAGGTGCCCTTTGATAGCAATAACTAAGTTGCTGCAGGTCCGTACTTAACCAAACTTGCATGGATGGTGTGTCTTATGATACTGATGCACCAGACAGGCTTGAGTGCTGAATCTGAGCTGTAGGTTTCGGATGCTGGAGGAGGTAAAGGCTTTTAGAGATGGTTAAAGTTTTTGTTGCAGGTGCCCTCTGATGATTATATCATAGTTACTGCTGGTCCGTACTTCACCAGACTTCCATGGATGGTGTGTCTTATGATACTGATGCACCTGACAGGCTTGAATGCTGAATCTGAGCCATACGTTTCGGATGCTGAAGGAGGTTAAGGTTTTTAGAGCTGGTTAAAGTTTTTGAAACAGGTGCCCTCTGATGATTATATCTTAGTTATTACTTGTCCTAATTTCACCAGACTTCCATGGATGGTGCGTCTTATGATACTGATGCACCTGACAGGTTTGAATGCTGAGTCTGAGCCATAGGTTTCAGATGCTGGATATGGTTAAGTTTTTTGGAACAGGTCACATGTTTAATTGATGATAGTACTTTTTCAAACTTGCATAGTTGATTAAACTGTTGTATGAATGAATCACAGAGGAAGCTTCAGATGCAGAGCTTGATCTCCATTATCAAGGATGCTAAAAAATATATCTTAGTTATTACAGGTCCTAACTTCACCAAACTTGAATGGATGGTGTGTCTTATGATACAGATGCACCTGACAGGCATGGATGTTGAATCTGAGCCATAGGTTGCGGATGCTGGAGCAGGTTAAGGTTTTAATTGCTAGTGCCTTCTGATGATGATATCTTAGTTATTACTGGTCTGAACTTCACCAAACTTGCATGGAGATGCGTCTTATGTATACTGATGCACCTGACAGGCTTGAATGCTGAATCTGAGCCATAGGTTTCGGATGCTGGATGAGGTTTAGTTTTTTTGGAACAGGTCACATGTTTTATAGATGATAGCTTGCATAGTTGATTTAACTATATTATAAATGAAACGCAGAGGTTGCTTCAGATGCAGAGCCTGATCTCCATTATCAAGTATGCTAAAGAAATCTCCTACCTCACTCAAACCTGCTCGATAGATAGATGTATTTGTTGATAAATGATATAACATGATTCCTATGATATAGTATTGTATGATATGAAACAGTATTGTTTGATATGATATCATATGTTATATTATAAAAAGTTATACGATACAATATGATATTGTGTCAATTTTTTTTTATATTTTATGATTTGATATTGTATCATGATATTGCTATGTATAGTATTGTATATTATGATACAATATTGTATAATATTATATTGTTTTTTTAATTTATTATTTTATCACATGATACAATTACATAAGATATTGCAAAATATTATATTGTATCCTATGATACAATATTGTATATTCTATGATATTGTATCATACAATATTGTATAATATTATATTGGTTTCTGTAATATAGAATAATATCACATGAAATTGTATAATATGATACTGTTATATTATATAATATCGTATCATACGATATTATTTAATATGATATTGTTTTATAATATGATATATTATCACATCACATGAAATTGTATTGTATGATATTGTAAAATATATTATTGTATCATATGATACAATATGTATAATATAATATTGTATTATATAATATTTTACTTTATCATATAAAATTGTATCATTTGATATGATACAATGTTGTATCAAATAATATTGTACAGTGCATCATATGGTACAATATCATATTATGTATCAAAAATGATACAGTATCATACAATATCATACTATATTATACAATATAATATCATAAGTTTCAATGTTATGATGTATTATGTAATATGATATTGTAATATAATACTATATTGTTTTATATTTTATGATATTGTATTATTTGATCAGATACAATAATGTATAACACAATACAATGTCATATCATACGTTACAATATCATATCTCATCATTGATTATTATAGTATTTTATTGAATTATATGATATATGTTGTAAATATGATAGGATGCAATATTTAATTTTATATTATTGTATTGATTAACATATGAACATATGATTAGCATACAATTTTTTAACAGATGATATACGATATTGTGTCAAAACAGAATCCATGAATATCCAAGATCATGAAGTATGATTTTCATTTAATATGATAAAGGTGGTCTCATAGAGGTGAAGTCTCATAAGGGTGATGTCTCGTCTCGGTGAGCTTTGTAATCTGTGATTACCTATGTTTTTAATTCCTTACAACACTGGACTTGCGTAATCTCCTTCCGTCTTTATACATCTATAACACACAAGTTATATGCTGCATGCAAAAGTTTAAATCACACGATTACTCAAGAGACTAATAAAAAGCTATCTTTTTCACTATTACTTTTGTGACAGTAATCAAAATTGCCTAAAATCTTAACTATAATATCACAATATCAAAATTTACTAATTGTGTGGTAAAATATACCTGTGATGATGTATTTTTATACTAAAATTATATCATAACTTTGTACCACTTTTCTTAGAATCGAAGCTGAAAAGCGCTTTAAATTAAGCCTCTTTTAAAATAAAAACATAATTAATAATCATACAAATAATGGTATTGTATTATGTTTACGTGATAAAATGTAGTTATGGGGTAAATTAAAAAACTGATCGAATTATAAAGGTTGAAATAAAAGCTTTAAAGACTATTCAAAATATTAATAGATATAATATTCGTAAGGTTGTGTTTCTTTTGTTTCAAGTATTATTGAAGAAATTGCTGATGAATCATGCTATCGGAATCATATGGTGCTCATTTTCACTGGTCAAATGTGGCATTAAGTTTATTTATACCTAGAAACTATGTATGATGACGTTTTTTTCTTTGATTCAGTATCGGCGGTTTTTGATTCTATGTCTGAGGTTTAAAATAGTTTCAAATTGTTGACTATAGAGACAACCATGAGAGGCAATGTTAAGTATTATATATATAGACTATCGGAAACCCATGACGCCAGGATTACATACATGTACTGGTATGTACATTATTGCAGCTAGGTACATCAACCATGCAGTGACTGTCCAGCTGTTAATCAATTCTTAAATTACATCTATCAGATGTACATGTATATTTATTGTATTACATGTATATACACTCAACAAATTGCTCAATGTACATTTATCAGAACATGTATCTAAAAATGGTTGACAAGTTTTAAATTTGTGCACCCATAGTGGGTGTTTAAAAGAAATTTAGACTACCGGTAAATACTGGTAAAAAAAAAAGAATATTGAAGTATATTTTAAAAAAATTGACTACTGTAACTGAAATCAGTACAATCATAACTGGGACTGCTCTATTCATTAATTTAGTAGAGTTTATTTTATTTTTTAAATATAGATCAACCCCTTATTTGGTATCATGTTAAATCTCACCTAGCATATGATTTAATCTCAACTTATGGCAGCTGTACTGTCTGTACATAATATTCATATTATTTTCTTTATATCAACCAATACATTGTTGTAAAATAAATATACGCAAACTATTCCTTCTTGTAAATGATATGTTAAGTATGGATATTATTTTTTCAGATTTCCATGGCAACCACAAACAGCAGAAGGAGTTCAAGAACTCCCAAACCAAACCAGAAATATTCCACTTACATCAAAGGCAAGGTCAACAGGTCAGGAGATGCAGATTCAGAGGGTGAAAGTTCAACTGCGGAAGGGGTTGGAGAAACTGAACACTCCCCAAAATCATCACCGGTCAAAACAGACAGTGGTAAATGATGTATTCAAATTCTGTTAATGAAACTGAAAATCAAAATGCACTTTCTGATTTTTCAATTTATTCAATGCCTTTTTTGTATCATATATTATAAACATGTACTGCAAGATACATATCTGAAGAAAAATGAAGAGATTTTATACTTCTTTATTTAAAGAAAGAATTTTAAATAGGCATTGAAAAAAGAGCATTAAAACTATTTAAAAGAAATTGATGTCCAGTTGCTGAAAATAGATTACTGCAATTTTTGGCAGTTCAATTAATTGGTTATAAATTTTCTTTCCCAGACAATTTAACAGATGGAGAGATGAAAAGAAAGAGAGGCAGGCCTAGAAAATTCCCACTATCAGAGAGTGCCTCCAACATTGGATCCACCAAAGGGAAGCAAGCAGGTAGTGATAAAAATTTTGGATCCTCCGCAAACAACACATCCAAAACAGAGACTCCTCAAAGAGTTCCGAAGAAGAGAGGGAGAAAAAGAAAAGTGAAAGTAGACTCAGACGAATATGAAACAGAGCAGGAAGACAGCAATAACCATGAAAAGAGTCGGGTCTGGGAGTTGGTTCAACCTCAGTTTCTTACCTTGGTAATTCAGTTCTTGAGTTTAGTTCTTTAGCATTTAAGTACTTGCAATTTAATGGTTTTTAATTTCGAAATATCTCTGCCTTGGGTACAACATCAGTTTTGTATATTGCAATAAAGTTACAATTTTTTAAGAAGTTATAAAATAGAAAAACAGTTATTAAATTTTGAGAATGAAAAACACACTACTGTGGTTTCATTAATTTTCGTTGGTATCAATTTTCGTGGATTTTCTGAAAACCACGGTTTCAAGGATACGTAATTTCGTGGCCAATGATCTTATCAATACAAAATGTTAGTTCAAATTGAACTTCAATGAACATTTAATTTCGTGGATCAACTTAACAACGAAATCCACGAAAATTGGTATTCAACGAATATTGATGAAACCACAGTATACCACACATGAACATACAAACTTGTTCAGAGAGAGAGAGAGAGAGGTGACTTGTGACATATTTCTGTCTGTGTTACAGATGAACATATTGAAGGAGGCGGGTATAGAGGTCCTACTGATGACAAACTGGCTGAGAGGGTTCACCTTCCAGTACAACGGCTCAGAGAAAGGGATCAAGTTCATCGAGGAGAGAGTGGGCTTTACAGACGACTTCCTGCAGCAAGTCTTAAACGATAGAGGTAAGGACATCGGTTCATTTAAGAAAAATGCTGAATTAATTGCATTTTGGGAGGGAATGTTATAAAAAATTATGTATCAAATAAATTTCAATAAAGATGTTGACACATCTGAATTTTCAAGAAAGATATCAACAATATAACTTTTAATTTGGAAAAAAACCATCTTAACTGTTCCTATAAAAGAAGTCCATGTATTATGGAATGCATAGTAAAATTGTAACAGGCATCTGTTTGATGGAATTACAGGGGAAATGTTAAGAGAATCTCAGAAGGGAGAGCACTCAAGATTCATCTGGAAAATTGTAGAAAAACAGCTACAGAGTCTGGTATGTATGCATGATGATTTAATATATTTTAAAATCTGTTACTTTGTCATTCTCATAAAATACCGTACAGTGTATATTAATATTTACTTGGAAAAAAAGTAAGAGTTTAATAAGAATATAAGTACATGTATGAAATGGATATTATATGCCGAAAACAGTTCTGTATGAAAAAATATCAGAGGGTTTCATGGCCCATTATATATGTACTTAAAACACAGCCATTGAATATCATTGTTGATTCCTGAGACAGTCCAATTTTGAAGGATATCAGTTCTGTAACCACTGGTAACGGTCTGATATTAAGAAGATCACTAATATCTGACTGTCACAGGTAAAGTTTTAGACTGCTTGAACACAGGAATGACATCACTGTAGTGTTTTAATAAGTATACCTCAAATACATTCAACTGAAATTCACTCATATTTTATATAGATATATATATATAATTATGAATAAACAAGCATCTTCCTGCTTCACTTCAGGTGACGGAGCTTGCCACGGCAGGAATGGAGAGCTTGATCCTCACTTCCGTGATGGGACTTGAGGACTACGGATTTTCCGGATCAGAAAAGGGACTCCAGTTCCTGGGCGATAGAAATGAACTGAAGAACCTGTTTGTGGCCTATTGCTCAGGTATATTACATGTAGTTGAATAAGAAAAACCAGTTTTTTTTCCAATTGTCATTTATAGGGGAAGGTAAGTACCGTAAAGTGACATGTATATCACACTTTTTTTTCAGCAAATTTTATCAAAAGTAGGGGGGGGAGTGTTATACAAAAGAATTTATGCATATGTAAAGAACTATATGCAGTATTTTGCATTTCTTGCCCCAAAATTAAGGCTGAAGATAGTTGAAATCATATTGAAAATTACTACTGGTATGTAAAAGGTTGAAATCATATTGAAAAAAAAGTATGGAAAAGGT
This sequence comes from Magallana angulata, assembly GCF_025612915.1. Classification (NCBI taxonomy): domain Eukaryota; kingdom Metazoa; phylum Mollusca; class Bivalvia; order Ostreida; family Ostreidae; genus Magallana; species Magallana angulata. The sequence goes on along the minus strand of NC_069118.1, from coordinate 37,581,432 downwards.
TATTACCCCAGTGATGTCATAATGTAGAAATGATATCATGAAGATGGTATTATTTTGATAAATTATTGTTTTTGTGCTAAAAATTGGGATTTTTGTTGTTGTTTTTTTTTTAGACTGAGAGGCTTGCTCAAGTACTAATTTTAACTATGATGTGTATAAATATATGAACAAAAACATGTAAACACAGACCTTGATGTGATCTGTGTATATAAAAGCATAATAAGAAGGAAAAATGACAATATTTCATTTGTTTGCAAAATTGAAGGAATTGCCCATTTTTAGTGATTTCATAGATGAACAGTTGTTGGACAATGATGACTAATATCAATATTGTTGTGATAGACATCCTCTGTATAATGTTTAATGAAGATGTGATTTTGATAAGATACTAAATGTATTTAAAAATTGGTTAAGAGGTAGACATTTAACCATATCAAATGTAGTCCTTTAATACTTAAGGTAGTGTCATATTCATCCATGTTTTCTATATGAATTTTACATTTATTAAGGAAAATTAATTCATTGTAGTTTTTAGATAAAAAATACATATTTTTACCATTTTTATTATGTAAGTCCCACATTTTCTGAAATTTTTATTTTTCAGATCAGGAAATTCCAAATGCCAAGTTCCAGCAGAAGTCTGTCTTCATGGACTGGTACCAGTGTTTTGGTGGAGAACCTTACGAGGAGGAATTCTACGAATCCCAGAACCAGGAATCCCCTAGCACAACCAGTAACAGCAAACCGGATACCAAGAAAAGAAAGATGGAGGCACCCCTCATCATTACTCCAGAAACAGAGAAAAACCCAGTGTGTCCTGTATGTATGAAAAGGTTCAAAACTGTAGAAGTTCTGAAGAGCCACTACCTTGTTCATTGTAAGACAAAGGAGTTTGAGTGTGAGACCTGTAAACTGGTTTTCCAAGAGAAAATGGAATTCAGTAACCACTTGGTGGAGGCACATGGTGGTAGTGGTGGTGGTGGAGATACCACTTTGGAGGTGGGAAGTGGTATTGCAGATGGGGATGGTATTGTTGGGGTGACTTCCGAAGTGAATAAAGATGGAGAAATAACTCTTTCGGTTGTTTCTGGAAATGACTTCCTAGCAGACATTCAGGGTATAACTTTTGACAATGGGACACAGGTGGATGAGTCTGATCTACCAGATGAATTGGGTACGGATAGTGTGGAACAGGCTGTTCAGACGCTAAAAGATATAGCCGATTCGGTGGAGGTAAAAAAGGAGGTCACTGAAGATTACGACGAAGATGACTACCGAGAGGATTTGGAGGACGGTAGGATCAGATGCAACCTGTGTGAGAAAACCATGAAAAATGAACTGATGTTCAAAAAGCATGTGGAACACCATGATGCCAGAAAGGATATAGAGTGTAGAGTGGAGGGATGTCATAAGAAGTTTAAACGATCCTGGGACATGGAGTACCACATGGTCACCATCCACGGCTACGTGAAGATAGCCGCCGGAAACATCGTACGCCCGGAAGATGTGCCACCGGGCACAAAGCTGAAGAAAGTGAAACGGAAGAAGAAGAAGGGAGTTCCTGATTCTGACGATGAAGAGGAGTATAATCCGATCAAAGCCCTGAAGGGAACTGAATGTCCCAGATGTGGAATGAAATTCAAGACACTGGCCATTCTTAAGAGACATTATGAAATTCACATTGGTGAGAAGAGCTTCATCTGTGAGGTATGTTCAAAGAATTTCCTTAGAAAGTACGATATGCACATACATCAGATGAAATGTCATGGTTATAAGAGAATAGGGAAAGGGAAAGTAGGACCTCCAGAAAATGAAAATAAACCAGATCACTTTGATGTTACTATGTTTGGAGATAGGACTCATTCCTCAGGGATAAAGAAGACACCTTTACACTGTGATTTCTGCGATGATGTGTCGTTGAATTTAACTAAGAAGGTGGCACATTTAGAGGAGTGCCACTCTGCAATGAACCCCTTCAGATGTCCGAATTGTGAGTTGACTTTTCCACTGAAGAGAAAGATGAAGGTCCATTGGTACACCAACCATGCAGAAAGGAAGCATAAATGTAGCCAGTGCGATAAAACTTTCCTGTTCAAGTTTCATTTACGAGACCATGAACAGATGTTTCACAACGAAAACGGGTTTCTGTGTACTCTGTGTGGCAAGAGCTTCCATCTTCTGAAGTATTTGAAGAAGCATGAACAGAGGCATGAGGAGGACCTAGCCATTGGCATCGATCCAAACGCGCCAAAAGTTTACCAGTGTCAGTACTGCAACGAAATCTTAACGGGAATCACCGCCTATCAAAATCACATGAAGCAGCACCCAGATGTGGAGGACCGGAAGTTTGAATGCGAGGTCTGCCACAAGAGGTTCTTCCAACAGGGCCACCTGAAGCGCCACATGTACGTGCACGTGGAGGAACGGAACCATGACTGCCAGTTCTGTGAAAAGAAGTACAAGGATCCAGAGACGCTAAAGAAACACATGATCGCCTTCCATAACGTGAAGGAGATGAAGCGAAAGACGTACCGCTGCGAGGAATGTGACAAAGGATTCCTCAGCCTCGGTCACCTCAGCAGACACATGTTGGGACACACGGGCGAAAAGCCGTTCGCCTGTGACATCTGTGACAAGAGATTCACCGAAAAGGCGGGAAAACTTAATCACGAGAGAATCCACAGTGGAGAGAGACCGTTCGTGTGTAAGGTCTGCGGGAAGGGGTTCGTCCAGGCCACGCATCTTCGTCGCCACATGTTTCTTCACTCACAAGTCCGTAACTACGTGTGCGGAATCTGTAAGAAGCGCTATTACCAGAACGAAGACCTAAAACAACACATGCTCACCCATTTGAATAAGAAGTCCTTCAAGTGCAACATGTGTGATAAGTCTTATTATCAGTTGGGCAGCTTAAACCAGCATATGCGATGTCATACGGGCAAGAAGCCATTCCAGTGCAGCATTTGTAAAGCATGCTTCTCCCAGAAAATTGCAATGATCGTGCACATGCGCAAGCACACCGGAGAGAAGCCTTTCAAATGTGAGACTTGCGGAAAGTGTTTTATTAGCAAGCGAATGTGCAAGGAACATATGAGATCGCACGAACAGAAATATATTGCATTTACTTGCTTCAAATGCGAGAGAGAATTCCCCACTGAGCAAGAACTCAAAGATCACGTGACTATCAAACACCCCACGGAAAAATTAGAACAAGTTGTGAAAGTAGTGGTGGTGGATAACCCGGGGGCGAGAGCCGAAATCGCCCCGGAGGCGGACAAGGACGATGACGATGATGACGGGGTTTTGAATACTTGTGATATCTGTATGATGAGTTTCCCAGACGCCGAATCCTTGGAAAAACACACCATCGAAGACCACAAAAGCGAGAACGAAAACGTGTGCGAACTCTGCCTGGGAACGTACGAAAACCAGGAGCAGTTTGCCGACCACCTGGTGAAGGAGCACGGACTGATTGAGGTGGAGGACGGGTACTTCGTGCAGCTACAGGCCGTGCCTACAGAGGAAATCTCCGTCGACAGCCCCTCCAAGTACCTTAACACCAAACATATCACCGAGGACGAAATCCATGCGGAAATCGACGGCAAACATATCATAATTCAGAATATAAATGGTCTTATGAACATTAACCAAAACGCACAGAATCAAAGTGCCGTACACACGCCAGTAGTTTCTCCTATGAAGAAAACTGGTAATACTCAGCTAACTCCGAAAAAAATGACGACAATTCAAGAAAAAGACGGATCAATTTTACATATTGTTTCGCCAATGTTCGAAGTTCCCGCCACTCAACCCGAGGGACCAATTCTTGCAGAATTCCCCTCACAGATTGAAAACGCCACTGAATTCCGCCTCATTGATGCGTCACAAACAATTGATGCGAACACCGGTGACCAAGTTGTGATAGCAACCACGGATGGCGGAAAAACGTATTTCACACTGCCTCCTGGAACGCAGACGACAGATAACCTGCCCAACGAAACTCCAGACGACATCTTGCAGCAAATCACGGAGGAAGTCATCTCCACGCAAGATTTCCAACCGGAAGTTGAGAACGAGGGCGTTGAAACCACCGTGTCCGAAATTGCATTTGATCAAGATGGCGGCATTTCTGAGACAACAGCAGCCAACTTGGCAGCCATGTATGGAACAGATCGCATCATTTACCAGGAAGAGAGGACGGACGGAACAGAAGTTGTCCACGTGTATGCAGTGGTGTCAGACTCTTAACTAAGTGATAAATTAGTCCCGTGTGCCTAGCAACCACTAATTGTGTGTTCAATAATTACGAAGTTTGTCTTGTTTGTTATTTATTTTCATCACCAAATGAAACGTTTGTTGTTTGTTGAACGATTAAAAAGAAACAATTGTTACACGTGTGTTGTTGGTTTATAGCTCACCTGAGCTGAAGGTGCAAGTGAGATTCCCTAATCATTGTATTCGGTTGCCCGCCCGTCTGTGTGTATGTATATCTGTCTGTTTACCGTTTTTAAAGCATCTTTGGGTGGATATCTTTCAAATTTGTCGAAATGAGGGAGCAAAAAGACAGGAAAAAATGGAAGCCTCAGGGTTAGTAAAATCTCAAGGTATAACAGAGAAGTTGGAATATAGTCACCATTGTAATTTAAGTCATTCGACTCATTCGCCCATCAATGACGGGATTAGGACGGTATACCCCTCCTTTATATAAAGACAAGCAAAAGAACACCAAATAGAAAAAATATGTACATTTTAATATCAATGTGTAAAAAAAATGTCAAAACATTGATAAATTAAAAAGCATTTAAAACATTACGATTAATACTTGTTAATACACTATACAGACATCTTACAAAATGAGTATATCGATTAAGTAAGGATTTACATGAGTATAAAATGATATAAATGGTTTTTGATTACACGATGAATATACGGTATTGCACAGTAAGTTGATTATTCCGGGACTTTTTTCATGTAATAAACGGATAAACTATAGGTCAAACAGCGGATTCATATGACACGTGGGAATTCTGGGTATAACCGGAAGCCCAGGATTGACGGGATACATCTGTCGTCGTATGGCTTCCCTGCAGATAAAAAAACATGATCAAAAAAATAAAATTAAATCATAAAATGAATTATTAGTCCATCCGCTTATGTCAATAACTTTAAAAATTTCCAAAGAGAACTAAACAAATAGCTTGACTATGCCGTGTATACATGTATTATTGGAAGGCCTGTTAAATTACATTAGAGATGAATGCACCAAGATGAGGTTACTTTCGCGTGCTACTATACGCCTGCTCTTCTGGCGGCCGTAAATGACGCGCCAACGTTAAAATTAGATCATTAAATGATACAAGATGTTACAAAAGCATACGTACCATTGATGCGTCATATCCGTAGTTGACGTACTGGTGGCTCCCACTCTCCACCCAGGGATCCGCCACGAACCCGTCCACGTAGTCCACCAGCTCTCTGTGACGGACAAGGGCGGGGCCCCACTCCCGGGACGGAGTACACAGTAGTTTCACTTTCTGAAAACAATAGAAATAATTTAAGATTCAGTTCACAAGAATATAACAATGAGTTGTTCGTTTTCCGGTCGAAATCCCGAATTTTTCAATTTTACTCAAAGGAAATATAAAGGCCCCCCAAAAAATTATGAATTTCGTATATTGACTTTGCAGATTAAAAAATTGCACTTACATGCAATAAGGATTTTCATGTTTAATTGGTTGTAAATTACAGAAAACTGATTGGAATCCAGGTTGATATAATCAGCCAGTTATTTAATACTCCTACAACTACAAGACAATTTTAAAGTATACACTCAACAAGTCTGTAGCCCTACCTCCCAAGCGTTCTTTCCCTCGTCCTCCTTGTTGATTTTGTACAGCATGACGATGGGGATGAAGATGATGGAGAAGAAGGACATGAGCCAGCCCAGGGCCTCCGCCCACTCAGGGTAGGAGTAGCTGCCGTACTGGATGGGCGAGTAGTCGATCCACGCAAACAACAGTATTATCTGGACACAAGGAAATAACAATAATTCAATATAACAGTATTATTTGTAACAGGAAAATAACAATAGGTCAATAACAGTATTACCGGTATATGTAACAGGAAAATAACATTAGGCCAATAACAGTATTATATGGAACAGGAAAATAACATTAGGCCAATAACAGTATTATATGGAACAGGAAAATAACATTAGGCCAATAACAGTATTATATGGAACAGGAAAATAACATAAGGCCAATAACAGTATTATATGGAACAGGAAAATAACATAAGGCCAATAACAGTATTATATGGAACAGGAAAATAACATTAGGCCAATAACAGTATTATATGGAACAGGAAAATAACATAAGGCCAATAACAGTATTATATGGAACAGGAAAATAACATAAGGCCAATAACAGTATTATATGGAACAGGAAAATAACATTAGGCCAATAACAGTATTATATGGAACAGGAAAATAACAGTATAATTCGAATGTGAATAAAAGAATTAAACGATTGAATTTATAAACCGGTATTTTTTTTTATTATTCAGTTTTACATATACGAGTACTTACGCATATAATGATGGGACTAACGAACATCCAACAAATCTTCCAGCACAAAAATGGAGGTCTACCTAGCATGATTTCAAGATCCTTCAAATACCGGTTGATTCCTTGAAAAATAATCAGAATGATTATGCATATGTACATATAACTTTATTGGATACAAAATCTCTACATACAGGTACATGTATAAAGATTTGATATTTAGCGTGTATAGCATAATGGAAATTCATTTTCTAACAAGTTAATTTGATCCTTGTAATTTCTGATTTTATCTACTAGCATTCATAAATGGTTAGGTATAACTGACATTCAGCAGAAATGCGTTCCGCCAAATATTTTACTAAAAGGAATACGCGATCGAATGTAATACGTTCATAAAGTAAATGCCATTTTATAGCTGAATAGAATGTTCGAGTTAGACAGGTGCCCTATAATCTGGATGGCCGATACTGACCGTAGACGTAGCTGATGACGAGGACCTCCGTCAGGCCCACGATGAGGAGGGACCAGGAGGCCACATAGTGGTCCATCAGCTGTAGGATGTACATACCGCCCTGTGAAAAAAAACCACACCTAGTTTTAGACTCTGTGAGTGATTGTAGCCTAAATTACTTTTAGCTGAAAATATAAAACGTTAGCTCTAAATGACAAATCCGGGCTGACACGCGGTGTAAATCTACAGCTACATTAACAGAAAAGATGATGACAACTTATAATAACAACTTTGCACGACAAAACACTTGTAGAACTTTTTCTTAGTTTTGCAAAATGCGTTAAAATCGAAACCGAGAAATTTTGCCAAAAATCTTCTTGTTATTACAATAATATGGATGAAAAGATAAATTGATCACAAAAAATTATCAACCTAAAACAGTTACTGTATAATTATAATTGTACAGATGGATTTTTGTATCTCTCTGGTTCAAGTGATCGTTACACAATTACAGGTATATTTTTTAAAAAATAAATTCTATTGGATGTTCCGTAAATCTTGGATTCTTGAGTAAGTAGAAACATTTGGTTTACCGGCGTGGTCATGGGAAGACCTAGGATATAGAACACTATAGAGATCACCAGCATAACCAGTGTCTTCTTGGAGCGGAGCCCGGGGAAATAGTCCACGATTCCAGTCAGAACACTCTCCAACATGGCGAACTGAAAACAAAGATTTACGGTTCCATTCAAATTCATATGGCCTAGATAAACACACGGAGACACAGAAAAAGTTTGATACAATAAATTTACTTTTAAAAGCTTAATGCAATTGCAAGCAATATTAAATTAAAATCAATATTTACAATATTTAGTAAAGTAACTGTTAACGTATTGAAATGCGAATCAAAAACAGAAACTACAGAAGACGGTGTGGGGTTTATTAATATTTTCATCAAATTTGTAAACAGGACTCCAGATAAAATGTTAGAATTAGAGCATGCTACGCCAAACATATGTCAGTAATCTTATACCTGTGTATTTTTGTATCGAGTATACGTATTTGTTTTCCTTCCGTTTGAAAATGTTTGTTGACGTACCTGACTATCTATGCCAAGGGTGATGAGCATCAGGAAGAAAAGGATTGACCACAGGGTGGGCAGGGGAAGACTCTGGATGGCCTCAGGGTAAACAACGAACGCCAGTCCCGCCCCTGTTCAAACAGCAATAAATGACATCGTTTGACGAGTGTGAAAAAGTCTTGCAGAGTAACAGTGTTAATTTGCCATGCCAACTTTTTTATACAACAGTGTAACGTCATGTCATAAGAATTTAATTGCGATTAAATTTTACATAAAAATGAAAAGTTAAAGACACAATTTGTGTGATGATACAATTTAATAGCCATCATTGTCATGATACACAATTATACATGATACCGTGGTATATTAACATGATTGGACAAAGAATGTCGGAGATGAAAAGTTAAAAATGTTTAAAAGCATTAGGAAACACCGTTATTTAGTGGGTACTGTGTTATGAGCTGCAATTGCCAAAGCGCTTCACGAAATACGCTAATGGAGCAATTGTACAGTCATGTACTTCATAACGACCGGTTCCATGATAAACATTGCTTATTGCTGAAAGAAAGAAATATGCAGTAATACTGTTGTTACCATTGGTGACCACGTCCTTGACCTCCACATTCATCTGGCTGGCCATGTGACCCAGGAAGGAGAAGATGACGAAGCCCCCAAAGATACTGGTCACGCAGTCCCCCAACGACACCACTAGGGAATCCCTGACCCAGATAAACAAAGAATTTCGTTAATAAACGGGGTGTCATCGTGTGTGTATATATATATATATATATATATATATATATATATATATATATATATATATATATATATATATATATATATATATATATATATATATATATATATATATATACACACATGTATATATATATATATATATATATATATATATATATATATATATATATATATATATATAAAACAATTTACTTATATATTTAGCAGAATAAAACCCAATTATATGTCCGAGTATACAAAGAGACTTTTAATCTAATTCAACTTGATTTTTAGCTTATTATTTCTCACTTAAACTTGAAAAACATTGATATGAGCATATATAACTTACATGTACTGATAAAAATTGAATGTGTGAATAGTTAAATGTAGATTTAAAGTAAAAAAAAAATCGAAATCAAAAGCACCAAAAAACCAAAATAAACGTAGAAGTATACTAGTAAATATACATGTAGATTCCTAAGTTGACATCTACACTGTGTTATATTTCAGATTCAACAAGGCGGATAATAATCCTAGTATAGGTCTATATAAATCATCATCGCACACAACCAATCTGTATGTCTTCAGGTCATAGTAAACATGTAATACTGTCAATCCATATATAGGCTTTTAGTCGTATCATAAAACGGTCACATTAATAGGGTAACAGATGTGTCCTACAACAACATGTTGTTTACTACATCACAGATACATTTTGTAGTCTATACTTTGATTGATTTATATAGAAACCATCTTAATAGCTTGTGAATATTTCATGTCAAAGTGATATGCTTTCATTTCAAGGCTGATTTTTTGTATCAAGAAACCCTGAATATTTCATGTAAAAATTGCGTTTTTCTGGCGTTGGCAGTTTTAGCGCGTTATTTCTGTAATGTAGTCCCTGAATATTTTATGCCTAATAAAGTAGATGTTCTTAGAGATGAAATAACATTTGTCATACATTGTAAATTATGGATGCATTTAACGATGCTTTCACCTTGCTTTATTTTTACTTGTAGAATATTGAAATATACAATGATGAGTTTGAAATAGGTCAAACACAGTAACATTTCTTTATTTTAAGACTAAAGACACAAATATCTGCAAGTGTCACATTAATATTTCAGCAGAGGTACACTTACACATGTATTAAAGGGGGATGGTCACGATTTTGGTCAAAAATTATTTTTTCGATTTTAATGTTTACAAGGCTACAGTTAGGCATTTTTAATATGCAACCAAAATTTGAGTGTCATTCGTTGAGTTATACGCGAGTTACGGAGCACACAATTCATCGCTTTGTAAACAAAACTTTTGTTTACATTTTGAATGTTTTGATAAAAATTCGAGTTTTTGACCTTAAATGGATGTGTTAAAGAACTGTTTCTCAATGCTTAAAATAAATAAGATGATACACAAATCAGCTTGAAAAAGATTTCTTAGAGGTATATTGAACCTATGTAAACAAAAACAGGGCACGAGCCTTGTTTACATGACAAATAATTGCGAGCCCTGTATCTTGCTTATAACTCTACGAATTACTCTCAAATTTTATTTGATCAATTGAGTTGCATTTCTAAAGCATTTTAAATGACAAAAACAGAAAAATGAAATTTGACCAAAATCGTGACCATGCCCCTTTAAACATGATTAGACATTTAACACAATGTTGTGTATATACCAACATTTCATCAAACTGTTTAATATTTGATACATAGCTGACCGAATGTATCGTTAAGTGGGATGTGACGCTCACCTGAACACGTTGTTGTGGAATCGATTGTAGCTAGCCAGGGCTATAAGCCCGCCCCACCCGGGCCCCATGGAGTAAAATATCTGAACGGCTGCGTCACGCCAAACCTGTGGGATAGAATATTCGTCATGATGAGTCCTAACCAAAGGTATAGTTGGAGTGGTTAAGTATAATTACGCTATATATACTTTAAGTTATAGAACAATTTTTTTTCATGTAATGACGTAATATCGCGAATTTAAATTCACATTGGCATTAAAATGAATATACAAATAGAAGGGGTAAGTACTAAGTACAACAGAATAGATTAATTGTTCGTAAATTTATATAATTATATTAATGGTTTTATTTTGTGAAACGTTCTATTGGATGGAATATGCATTTTTTTTTTTAGCAAAAGTTATTCTTTAGTAGTAATAATTATATGCGTGAATTATATTGAATTTCATTAAATTTGTTTTTGCAATCATAAAAAATGCATGCGAATACCTTTGCGTCAAGAAGGCGTTCAAAATTTGGCACAATGTAATAATAGATCCCCTGCCCCGCCCCCTCCAGGGTGATCCCCCGGAAAAATAAAATAAACAGCACTATGTAAGGGAAGATGGCCGTCACGTACACAACCTGAAACATAAATATTTACAAGTATATTACTAGTATATAAAAGAGTTCGTCTATCGTGACAACGGAAGTTAAAGAGAACTGGGTCGATCCCACTGCTCTTCAGTTATAAGATGGTATTTCTATAAAATGTGACTGCAATTTAAACATTCCACACATTGCAAACGTCGACGGTTTCCGTGCAGCAATTAAGGAGGCTGTGTGGTCAACAAAATACACGTACCCATCAGATTCTTCAATTTTTAGATACATTTTGGACTTAAACTATCTATTAGAGGGAAAAATAAAGGATTTCAATATTGAACATGTTTCTATTTCTTCACACAGATGCAATCGGCTATTAAAGGAGATTAATAAATGAAGAATTGTATTTCAATATCAGAACGTAAACGTGTTCCATTTCTGAAACTTTTTTTAAAGAAAAAATATCTGCCAAATACAGTGAAAGACACCTTTCTATATTGATATATGTAAACATCGATGGTGATTTTATAACTAGTACATGTACCTAAATATTTCTACATATTACACAAATTGCTTTGTACGTCTCGGTATCAATATGATGCCATGGAATTTTCGCTTATTTACCCTCTTGATTAAAAACCAGGACCCCATTACCTTGCCCGTGGTTTTGATGCCCTTCAGGAGACACAGGAAGCACAATATCCAGGCAAACAGCAGCCCCAGCGCTAGCTCGTACTTGGGCTCCCCCAGGTCGTCGATGCCACTACTAATGCTCAGGAACTTGTTACTGCGCCGAAAAAAGACTTTAGGTATCTTAAGTTGTTTTTTTTCAATATTTATTTGAATCTTAAAGACATATTCTTGGCCTTTGAATGGCAAGGAGATCACACAGCTTGATCAAAAATGGTACATTTGTAAACATATTTAACATGTACGTAAAATATAAAATTACTGACATTTTGTAATGAAATATACCAGAATATATCTCAATGAAGATATTAAACTTTTCATTGATATTTTGAGTTTTGAGACACGTACTTCCAATACTCCTCTGTCGGCGACACTCGTCTTCTTCCGGTCACGTTTTTAAAAATGGCATCATTCCAGATTCCTTTGAACACGTGGTTTGAGTAACAAGTTCCATTTGCAAATTTTTGTTCAGTTCCAAAACAAGTAACTTTTGGTAACTTTAAAGTACAATCTAAATAGGAAAGAGAAAACCAATATAATGTTTCATATTCTTTGCTTTATCTATTTCATCAAAATTTGAGTTTGAATACGTTTCAATTTTTGAACAGAAGGCTTAGTTTGCACACAAATTGTAAGAGACTAAACAATTTTCTGTTTAATTGAAAATATGTATTCGAAAAAAAAATTCTCTAAAATACTAGTATAGGTTCTACACATGACATACAAAATTTTAATTTAAATAAAAATCACCCTCATTACCAAATGTATATTCAAAACTCTATTATATAATTGGTTGCCTGCGAGAAAGTAAAACTTAAAAGCGGTTTTTCTACTTTTCCCATCGAAGAATGCTTGAATTTGGCATAGCTGACTTTCGTTTATCAGAGATATGAAAGGATATTAAAGGCTTCAGGTATGACCAATATGATGCAATAAATTATACATAGTCAATAGGGGTTGACAAACGACCAAACTTTATGTCTATATGATACAAATACCAGTCATTTAATATATTGGCATTAGTTATGTTCAATTATTCTCTTAGAGAAATAAAAAAAAAATGCTCACCTTTTGTGTTCCATTTGTTATCACAGTTACTCCAGGGGAGATCACTCGTAAAGGAAGAGAAGAAATACAGCACCGACCACGTGATCAACACGTTATAATAAATACTGGTAAGTCCCGACATGATTAACATTGCAATTCCCAAACCTACAACAGAATGCTTTCCTATTAGGATCGTTTTCTACTAGATGATTTTTGGGGGTCTTTTTGTACAGTTTATTATAACTCAGTCAATGCTTGTTTTTTTTCTAAAGAAATATTTCGTGTAATTTTATAGTTTTACCTTTAAATAAGGGAGCGAACTCCCAGCAAGTGGTAGGACCACGACTACAGAACTGCCCTAAAGCTGCCTCCAGATAAAAAAGAGGAATCCCTACCAGGAGCATCATGATTATAAATGGCAACAGGAACGCCCCTCCACCGTTACGGTAACACAAGTAAGGGAACCTCCAAATGTTTCCCAGCCCCACACAGTATCCCAGCATGGACAACAGGAAGTCCAGCCGACCGGTCCAGTTCCCGCGCTCCTTGTTCTCGTCCACGCCGTAAATCTGCCGTCTGTCTGGAGGTTTTCTCTCCGCGCTGGTGGCCTCGTTTTCATTTGTGATATACCTCTTGGAGTTTTTGTCTTTTTCCGCATGATTTTTCTTTTTGTCGTTATTAGCATCGTTGTTATTGTTCGACAAGGACGTCTACAAAAAGTATAGTGACATTTTTCTATTTTTGCATCTTGAGATTTTGTCTGGCTTTTTTCTAAAGATAGGACTAGTCTATCTTTTCCTTTTTAGGATGACTTTGTATATAATTTACTTACAATCTCTTTTGCTCTACTGTAACAATTATGATAATACTATTTTGCTAACCTGAGATGAGTCGAAGGTTGAGTTGATGACGAAGATGCCTTTATCTACGGGACTGAGGAACACGTGGGGAGATTCTGGCTGTCCCTGCTCCTGCACAGGGGTGGTGAGTCGTCCATTGTCAGGTGAAGTCGTCAATATATTGTTATCACAGGGAGAAAGTCTGATTTCTTTAGGTCGAGTTGGAGTTCTATATGGCAGTCGGTCAACAAAAGGCTGAATGAAAAAAAAACCCAGATAAATAAAACTATTTAATTTTAACTCCATTTTATCAGATTGTAAAATTTCCATGTTTCTGTTTTATTAGAATATGCATGTACATGTGTATTGCATTTCTGTCTGTTTAGTAATATTCAAATTTCTTTTTTGCCACCTTGAATAACTGTCACATTATAAAACAGAATAACTTTCACAATTTATGACAAATTTGTTTGGTGCCCTACCCCAGGATCCTCGGAGAGGTCTTTAATGACGTACACCCCTCGATCCACGTGATTCAGGAACTGTTTGGGTGAGTCTGGAGTCAGTGGGGAGCTCGCCTGTCGGGGGCCGGGCTCGAATTCACCGTAGGACGGAATAGTGGATGTGGATAGGCTCACGTTCTGACCCCTGTTCCTCGTACCCTGCTGGTGTAAAGCTCATATTGAAGCAGGAATATCATGGCTTTGTGTTAAAATGTGTGCATGAAAGTATCAGTTCGGTGTAACATTTCTGTTTATATATGTGCAATAATATGATGTTGAACATCAACTATCGCTCAGTAGGCTCGACGTCATTTATAGTGTCTAGCACTTTGCTCATGTCTATAAAATCTTGATCACGTTGTAGAATTTCTCTCCGTTTTAAAATGTGGTCACATATGTAGTAATTTATTTACTTAGAAACAGCAAAAATCTAGCCTGAATTATGGTAGTCTGTCATAAGTCTTGACGAACATTATTATCTACGTTAATAAGTTTGATAAGGCAGACATTCGTCGTAAAACAATGAAATATTACACTTTATTTATAGACAATCACTAGACAATTAGTAAAACTCAATCCAGGTTCTGAGCATTATCTTTCAGCTCCTTGTATTTCACGTACGTTGCTTCTGTATGAGAACTAATAAAGGCCCGCTCCAACTGTATCTAATGCTTATGAACTAGGATTCATATTTTTGTAAAGATAATAAGAGAATAATATACCAAACACACAAGTATACCATTAATACACCCAAGGTATATCGTATTATCCTTTAAGAACATTTCATTTCTTGAGTTCCTTTACAACGGAAGATGCATTACCTGTAATATTGTTCTACAGTAGATTATACGCTATAATGCTAATACAATTCACTAGTACATGTATGTGTTTTTACTAATTAACAAAATTAACTGCACATCATTCAGTTGTGCTGCAGAGACAGTATTCAATAGTTTCCATAACAGGTCCAAGTTCTCCTTCTTGTAAGTCTCTTTCCATCAACTTCCACTCTGCGTCTGTCACCATGGTAACTACAGGTAGTTCGTTAACGATTTAATTAGCGCTTCATATAAGAGGACAACAGGTTCTGTGAACATGCAGCAGAATAAGGGCATTATCTTCGTCCATGAAATAAAGCTTTCATCAAGTGTGGGTCGGGTCCCCGTGTGAAATGGAGCATGGTGTTTTTTTGTTATTGATCGATTTCCTTCATTATCTGTCAAATTTTCGGTGGAAATTGATTTTTTTTCTCTCTTCTTTTTCATGCATTTATTTTATAAATAATACTGATGTCTCATGCAAATGATAACAAGGGTTTCTTTTCAAAGGTGTGTTATTTTGTCTTGTAAGGACTTAGGTAACAGTTATTGTTCATTTTACTTCCGTATTCGTGTGTGGGTAATGTTTTTTACGCTTTGTAAAAAAGTCTTTATTCCTTAAATTTGATTAAATCCCCGTAAAACAGGTTCAGTTGAAGCATACGAGTTTCATAATAGGTGGTTTTAAAATTAAATAGAAAAACCAACAATGCACGGAAAAATGCAATTAATTTTAACTACTTCGTTTACTCCTAATTTTAAAGCAGTGTGGCAACACAAGGCAGCTATTGATTTTGTATACAAAACAACGGTATAACTATTGAAAGAAATGCGTCATGTGCTATATTTAAAATTACAAAGAAGAAAACATTCACAGTTAGATGTGCATTCCAAAACGTTGAGTTTCATTGATATCGCCCAATCAATGCAAATAATCTCAAGTAGAATCGTGCATAAACTGAATCTTTCTTTCTTTCTGCTTCCTAGATATTCTCTTTAGAGAAGTGGACAGTCATTCAGACAGCAGAGAATACATTGTGCATTTGTACATCTTCAATAGCACTTTCGATTTTTTTTTGTCTTCAATAAAATAAATATTGATAATTATTAAATATTTTACGGTATGAATGTTACATGTACATGGATATATGAATATATAAAAAAAATAACAATTTTACTTACGTGGTTCATATTAATCTCTCACAATTCCATGTGAAAAAAAAATATAATAATAAATATTACATCCTTGTTCCTTGTTAAGATATTTTCACACTAATAACAGTTGTTTTCCTGACCATTAGAGTTGTCAAAGTTGTCACGACATCTACATGTATATAACGGCCCGTCCAGTTGTCTCAAACTCTGATCATCTCATTATCGTCGGTCGGACATGTTGACCGAACACCTCAATGTTTGCCAAAGGTAATAGAAAACATGGCCGGCGAAGACTAGGGACTCTATGATAAATTGTTATTATTGACAGATTAAGGGCTCATTAATTGAGTCATCTTGCTGTCTTATCGGGTCGCCGTCGTCTTAAATCTCGTGGCCGTCTCTTTAAACTCTTCAAATTCCTGCCCTCAAAGATCACAAGTGTACGTATATTCCGAGTGCAAGGGAGGTATTGTGCATGCGAATTTCCTAATCGTCCCCGAATCTTTTTAAAATTCCCCTTTTTATTGGCTTTCTTCACGCCTCAGTACGGAGTCAGTTTTATCGTATTTGTGTCCGGCCTTTCAAATACTTTCACCCTTTTTTCCTTTGTCAACATAAAAACTCGGATTGACAGGGGTACAAAAAATGAGTTTACACGCCAACACAGGTGTTAAATGATAAAATAAGGATAATATAAGTGTAGCTGGTAAGAAACAAATTGAACAGGTACAAAGTTCAATTTAATTCCATGATATTTTGACTTTCAGCAGATGGTTTGGATAATTAATGCGGACAGCAGGTTGTCTTATTCATCTTCATATTACATAGGGATCTAAGTTCGAGCTCATCACCTTTCTAATTATTATACACCATACCCCAAGCCATCTTATAAACAAGTGGATAAAACAAGTCTCACCTGTGGAGCTACACCTGATGATATACACAAATCCCACCAAGTCATCAATGGAAGCAACAGTATTTAGATCACAGACGTAAATATTTAGGTGCAGACGACATGTTTTAAGATACACCTACCTTTATTTCTGTCATTTCGAGGAGAATCACTCATCATCCTTCATGTTTCCACACCTTTATAATGGGTCCATCCCTCACAACAAAAGCCCTGCCATGCTGACAGATGCACCATGCCAGTTTGTTGTCGTCACGTGATCATCGATTTCCGGTAAAGAGCAGACGGTCCAAATCCGACTTTCTATTAGTCGTTTTCTTTTTTGGACGGGTTTTATTCTGTGACTTTAGCTTAATTATTAATGACTAAACGTGTACTCGGAGCTATCGACTTGTTCACATAGTTCGTAAACGGTTTATAAAGTGAAACGAGGACCGTGCATAATCTATTAAATTTCTTCCACTAAGTCACCTTTCGATAAATCAATAATCCAATAACAAACAAAGGTTCCCGATATAATCGAATTATCAAAGAACTTTACAGATAGTCATGTAATTCTATCTTGGAGTTTCCTTTTCTCACAGTAAATTAAATTTCTTGCAGTGTTATTAGAAAGTTTGGACTGGTTTTAAGATTGTACCGTTTGAGTAAACATAAAATCTTGTATAAAAACTTGACCTTTACTTGTAAAACAAAATTTTAATAAACAAGGATATCTGCAGTGTAAATGCATTGCAGTTGAATAATTCTTCGGAAATTTTTAATGATTATTATCAATAATAAAATCTGTTGTACAAACATAGCTCTAGAACTACAAAGCCAACCGACTCACTTTAAACAGGTAACGGTGTGCATATCTTATTAGAAGTATATAGGTGTATGTGCATTTATTATTACCGTGGTCATGGTGATACACACAGTACCGCCGGTGTAATTAGGTATTTATTGGCACGATTCTAATTCATCAATCAAAATTGACCTACAAATTCTATCAAAAACTAGAAACGATAGTACATACATAGTGTATGCAAAAGAACAAACAGATACTCGGACAATACCTACACATATATCCTTTGTAGGAAAGATGCCGTCATTTTTGTAATTTGTGGACCTTTATTAATCGTTATTTACCTATCGAATGTGAGCGTCGAAGAAACAAACCAAGACTTTGTACATGTAATCAAAGCCGATTTTTGTGAAATTAGTGGTGATAAATTCAACTTTTTTATTGCAAGAGTCTGAATCAGAATGATGCTAGAGAAAATGCTTACCTTTTCAAGATATCATTTAACTCTGATATTGATATAATAATGGATTCAAACAACCGTTCTCCTCTAACAAAACTGTGTAATATTTATATATAAAAAGACTAAAAACTCGTGCTACAGAGATTTTCCACCTTCTCTAGTCATCAGTTGCAATGTGCTGTCAATCTCCATATATTGTATGTATCTTTGTTTGAAATTTAATAATATAGATTGCATAATATTTGTAATAATTTGCTAATTGTAAAATATGGTATAGAATTGTCATTATAGTGAAAATTGTATGTATAAAAAAGTATCTAGGAGATTTATCTTGAACTATATTAAAACACACATCATAGTAGTATCAAATGAACATTCAGTATTGTTTTTACATCATATTTTTATTGTGTCTTGTAGATTATCACATGCATGTATAATTACAATGTAAGTCCAGGTAAAGATCTCTAGAATAGTAATAAAAAACATTCCAAAATACAGCTAAAAGCAAGTGTAAACTTTTAAAATGTTATGCATAAAACAAAATACTTCCGTACATGAAAAAAAACACTTTCAAAAATATTTTGGATAAGAGAAAAATAGAAATAAGAAATCCAAGTAAGCACTGGACATTAAAGTCCAAAAGTTGTGTGTACATTGCAGGTGAAACTATCAGTTGGCGTATTCATGAAAAAACGAGATTCTCCAAGCCAGTTGACTTGTCGAGTTCAATAGACAATACCAACTTCCCACGATTTTATAAACATACAAAATATAAAATATCAGTGCTCTTTGTCATACTGCATATTATTATAAAAAATGTCAATGAAAATAAAATACTGAAATGTCACACTGATTGTATGCATACTACCGGTATATTTGTATCATGTTTGGTCCTTTATACTTCCGCATACATTGAGAGATTACCACTCCACGCCTGAACCATACAGTCCAAAGAGTATTCATCCAGTATAAATGCTGTCTAGTAGATTTTAGACAATGATGAATGATTCACAATAAAATAATTTGTTAACAATATCACAGACGATGAAAACAAAATGATAATTCTCGTCTGCAAGTACATTTGTGTTGTCGACTGCGCGAGTCTTCGCCCTCTATTAAATTTGTAATTCATTGCCTATTTCATTGTATGTATCAAACGTGAGTTTCATATGATATTCCGGTTCTTGTAGAACCATTGGACGATGCAAAGGATTTCTTCATTCTGGCAGAGAGCCGACTGGCTTCCAGAGACCGAAGACTTCCGGTCTGATCAGAAAAACAGAAAATGATAATTGAAATGCCTTCGTAAATTTGATTTATCATTTTGCACGTTAAATAAAAAAGAATTCTGTTAATTGAAAAAAATGAATTTATCAAAGGTATCAAAGTCAGAACTCATGCACAAAATATATGTACGACTTACCCGCAACTCGCTATCTGACTTGTAGGCGTAGTTAACGAACGCGCCCTTTTCGGCCCAGGGATCCTGCACGAACCCATCCACGTAATCCACTAGCTCTCTGTGACGGACCAGGGCCGGGCCCCACTCCCGGGACGGAATGCACTGGAGCTTGATTTTCTATTATAAAAAAAAAAGGTATCTTTATTTAATTTTTTTTTTTTGGTTTCGTGTATCTTCCAAGCACATAGCATCGTTTTCCAGAGTAAAGGTGTCAGACAAAAAGCAAAGGGCCATTTGGTTTATATACGTATGCTTTTTTTCTCTACATGAATATAAAAAAGATGATTCTTTTAAAAAGTGGAGGGGTCAGGACCCCCTTGCACCTTCCCCTGCTGCTACATGATTAGCCAAAAAATACCCCAAAACCCTAAACAGTACTAAAATAGGGGTTAGACTTACGCCCCAGAAAGATGTGACTTCATCTTCTTTGTTGACTTGGTACAGCATGGTGATAGGGATGGCCAAAATGATGGCGACCGCCATGATCCACCCAAGGGCGTCTGCCCAGGCCGGAAACGTGTAGTCCCCGTATGTGGAGGCCTCGTATTCCACAAACGTCGCAATAAATATCAACTACAATCAATACATTATATATTTACCACTACAGTTTTGAAATTCATAATTTACCACTTCATTAATGGTACATATTCTATATAGATATGAAAACTGTACATACGTTTACTTAGTAATTTAAAGACACTATATTTCAAGTAGGAAGGGAATTTTAAGCAAGTCAGTTATGGTATGGACGAAGATTGACCTGGTCACCACATGTTCATAAGATGTTGGAATTATCTAGCGTTGAACATTAGGTTATTATCATATCATACTAGTACTGTGGGTCTTACTGTACTTACCAATATTGCTATAGGACTAATCACCATCCAACATATTTTCCACCAAATAATCATCTTCTTTCCTAACATGATCTCTATATCTCTGATAAATCTATTTACACCTAAAAAGATACAGTAAATAGTACGTATATTCATTAACAAACACATTATATTTATTTACATGTCCTTACATGCTTTCTATTGATGTAGAATACACGTGTGCGGTATACACCTACCATACACATATGATATACACGTGACCTCGGCGAATCCTATGATAAGGAGGGTCCATCCCCCCACATAGTTGTCCAGTATCTGGACCAGGTACACGCCTCCCTAACAAACAAGGCAAAGAAAAAAAACCGCTTAAGTTATCAATAGATGAAAAAGAACGTCATATATTACCACAAAAATAAGGACTGGTTCTTAATCTAAAATCCCTTTGTTAAGATAAACTTGGACAATTATTAAATTGATGGATTTCGTGAAATTTTATCTTGTACCCACAACAACCAACCTCTCAACCCACTATGCTGTACTTGTATACAGACTTATATAAAACGCATATTTGGTCCATAAAAATGAAGAATTTTGCACACTTCATATTCTATCGAAATATACATCTTTCAACTTTTTGCAATCCCTAATTTCCCCCGTGTTATTCTGGTTGTTTGCATTTCTACCTACCGGAGCACAAAGAGGAAGACCGATGATGAAGAAGACAATGGAGATGGCTAGGATGACGAGGGTTTTGTGGGGCCTCAGGGTGGGGTACTGGTCCATGACCCCCGTCAGGACCGTCTCCAACATGGCAAACTACAGGTACAATCAAAAGTTAATTATTTGAACAAAAAAAAAAAAAAGAAAGAAAAAGAATGGAAAGTAAAGGAAACCATAAGTTTATAGAGCTGAGCAAATAATTTTGTCAAAACCAGAGCTAGTCAAACTTCTTTTAGTATTGCATTGATTTGATTTGATTTGAACATATTTTACTGTGTAATTACACAAGAGGATTGGAAACAAGTTCTTACAACTTACGTGTTCCTCTCCTAATGATAATACATACAATACACAATTATTAATATTTATTAAATTCATTTATTATTTTTATTTATTAATATTAATATACACAAGTATTGCATTCATAATCTGCTAGCTTTGTAAAAGATAAACATGGTGTTCTGTGCATGTACACTGTACCTGGCTGTCTAGTCCGAGTGTGATGAGCATGAAGAAGAAGAGGGCGGACCAGAAGGGTGAGGCGGGAAGGCTGGCCACTGCCGTGGGGTACACCACGAACGCAAGACCGGCGCCTGGGGAGAGGGACGAGACAAAAAATGAGTAATATTGATTTGTGGCAAATATCATTTGTATAAAATTTTCAGGAATGGCAATTAAAATGATGCTAATTTTTTTTAGAAAAAAATAACATTATCACTTACTTTATCAAACATAAAATATCAATTAAATCAGTTTGAAAGAAGATTTAAAAATCATGGATGCAAAAATATTAGATTTGATTGAAAAGTTGCTCACCGCTTTGGGCTACGTCCTCCACTTTGACGTTGAGTTCACCGGCCATGTGACCCAGATATGAAAAGATGACGAACCCGGCAAAAATACAGGTAACCGTGTCCCCAATACTGACGATGATAGAATCCCTGTGACATCATCAATGAAATCAAATTAATGGAATAAAAGAGTTTTCAGAATTGACAGGCAAAGAAATAAAAATAATGCCTCTTTACATAATTATAGCTAATATAAGAAAAGGATCGAATTTATTTCATGTTGTATCCAAGACAACCAGGACAAACTCCGAAACAAAAATAAAAAGTTAGCATTTAATTATATATATAATTAATTTATCAAGAGGAAATGCAAGGAAAAGGCCATTGATTCATCTGTTTGTATAGGAAACGTTATATTTCACGGAAATACATGTGACATGTTATAAATAATCCGATGCCTTACAGCAATATGTTGTTATGGAAACGGTTGTAACTGGAGAGGGTGACCAGTCCTCCCCCAGCGATGGACATCGAGAAGAAAATCTGGACGGCCGCGTCCTTCCAAACCTGTATGGTGTAAAAAGAAAAATACTTGTTAGAGGTAATAATAACATTTTCTCATTAAATCATCGCTCAATCCTGGACTCACAGTAACTAGTTATACAAGAACTTTCAGAAATATTTCCCGCAACCAAAATCAATATCAATTTGGTTAACTTTGAAACAATTTTAATAATTTTCTGCGAAGAAGCATTATTAAAATAAAAAATTGATCATGCTTATTTAAATGATTGACATTGTCACCTACCCCTGCATCCAGAAGTCTAGAGAAGTCTGGGACTATGTAGAAATATATTCCCTCCCCCGCGTTACTGAGAAATATTCCGTTGAAGAATAAGATGAGGAGGACAACATATGGGAATACTGCAGTGAAATACACAACCTGAAAAAGAGATTGCATTTATAACGTATGGAAAATTAAGCAGTGAAATTTTATACGAGCTGAAATGATATTATAGGAAGCGGAGTGGACCGAAAAACCCTTGGCTAGCGAAGATGTTATCATTGCTGTGCTTCATAATTTTCATAATTGGAGTTTGATAAAGGGAATTGGAGGGTCCAACCCACATTTTTCAAATGATTTTTTTTGACGGACACGTGCTACAACTATGCCAAGTCAATGGTATTTATGTTACATTAAAAGTTTAAAATTTATCAATTTAAACTTAACTATAACAGTTTAAACTGTTATAGTTAAGTTTAAATTGATAAATTTTAAACTTTTAATGTTAAAAGTTTAAAATTTATCAATTTAAACTTAACTATAACAGTTTAAACTGTTATAGTTAAGTTTAAATTGATAAATTTTAAACTTTTAATGTAACATTTACTCATTGTAATAAAAATTAAAGTAGAATTTCTACATATTTTCCAACAAAAATAACACCAGTCTATTATATGAACAAAAATTTATCGCACATTTTTTTAGGATCGGACATCGTCAAGGTTTTATATATGATACTGAGTAATTCTAAAACCGCTGTTACCTTGCCAGTAGATTTGATGCCTTTGATGAGACACAAGAAGCAGACGATCCACGCGAGCATAAGGCACAAAACCAAATCCCACTTCGGTTGTCCGAAGTCCTCGATTCCGGAACTCTGATCCAGTGCGATCTTCCTTTGAAAATAAAAAAGTCATTAAAAAGATTTTAAAGTATAAATCCCTTAAAGACAGGTACAGTCAAAGTAAAAAAATTCATATAACTCATGCATGCTTGGCTACAGCTACTAGCATGTGGTGACGTTAATTATTTTTTTAATTTCACTATGCTTACAAAAAATAGCTATCATTAAGTGGTACTGTAAAAAATGAACACATTGTTATTTTTATTTCGATATAGAAACGAATAAAAGTTGGGTATCTTATATCATTGTCTTACTCCCAATACTCTTCCGATGCTAGTTTCCGTTTTCGTCCGGTTGCGCTGGTGAACTTTTTCACATCCCAGAGTCCGACAAACGTGTCGCCATTCAAACACGTGCCGTTGTCGTACTTCTGTCCAACTGAGTCTGCGCAGTCTGTCAGTGGTAGCATTGTACTGCAGTCTGTACGAAGGAAAGAACAATTTCATGCACTTTTGTGGTTTTGATGGTTTTGCTTGTAAGCATTCCAAGGAATAGTCCAATCCAAACTTTGCAAAAGTTGTTTGCATAAGGGAGGAAAAAGTTGGTTTTTCCCTTTTGACCTTTGGGTTGACCCCGCAAATTAAAGGGAAACCAAGTATTTGGGCGTCCTGTGGCTGGATGAAATCTTTTGGAATTTGATTTATTCCTTCGATATGTGTGTTACCCCATCTTTGGGCAATCAAAATACAGAATGGAAACGGATTTTTAATGTCATATGGGGAAGTTATAAACCTTTAAACGACAAAGGCTACTGTGAAAAATCTATGGGTTTTTCCTCAAAGATGGCGGCCAGGGGACATAACTTTTGTGATGTGTGGATTGGTCTACGTTTGGTATAAAATATATTTTGAAAATACTGAGTACAGAAGTCGTTTTAGATGCCGTTTTTCACGTTTTTTAAAACAGCATGTTAACTACAGTCTGTGATAAAAGAACAATAATGGCGCCAATATCCTGGGAATTGTACCGCCGGAGTCTACTAAACCATTATCATTTTCTACTTCTCCATCCGCAGTCACACGCCCCCGCAGATCGTAACCCCATAAGGCATTACAAAGTCTGAATCATAAATACTTGGTAATGCACAAAAATAAAACGAGAATTTGAACATCTGTTACAATTTATAGACATTTACCGCTAAAAACAATATAATAACAAAATACAGCGGACGAACGTCAGTCCATCTGGTACAGAATAACAACAAATGAAGGTCAAAATACATTCTGTAGGAAATTGAGCTCTATTTTATAAAGAACAGAGAGAGAGAGAGAGAGAGAGAGAGAGAGATTGTTACCCCTGGTGTTCCATGAGTTGTCACACGAGACCCACGGTAGGTCGCTGGTGAAGGAAGCGAAGAAGTAATAGTAGGACCAGGCCAGGATCATGTTGTAATACAGTGACGTCAGGGCAGACACGGCCACCATAGCTATCCCCACACCTACAATCAGAATCAAGTAAGTTCCAAAATCTGTTCCACTCTTTTCTATCTAATTTAGCTTAAATGGCTATTTACTAGAACATATACATTGTACCTAATCATGATCATGTATACACATTTACTTTTTTTTGTCTAGCGAAAATCCGAATCGAGCCATAGGTATTCAAATGACCGTTGGATCTACATATCCTTCTTTATTTACAAATGAAGACGTAATTAAACAACCAAAACTGGCGAGAATCCAACAATCAATCCATCAATCCAAAGTATAGAAATATTACTTAGTATGATTGTTGTTGATATCCAATTAAAGTGTGTGTTTTCTTAAAGTTTGGGTATTTTGTGAACAAAACATTTTTATTAATTTTGGACAATGATTGAGATTTTGTGGTAAACTTCGCATTTTGATTGTAAAAAATGTTTTTCTTTGTACACAATAATTTGATGTCATTTATAATTTTTAGTATTTTGTGCTATATTTGACCTTTATTACCTTTGAATAAAGGCGCGAATCTCCAACACGTCATGGGACC
The DNA here is from genome assembly GCF_025612915.1 of Magallana angulata. NCBI lineage: Eukaryota > Metazoa > Mollusca > Bivalvia > Ostreida > Ostreidae > Magallana > Magallana angulata. Next base: position 37,555,585 of record NC_069118.1, on the reverse strand, counting down.
ACTGCTACAGAACTGTCCTAAAGCAGCCTCCATAAAGAACAGAGGTACGCCAACTAATATCATCATCAGAATAAAGGGGATCAGGAAAGCCCCTCCCCCATTACGGTAACATAAATACGGAAACCTCCAAACGTTGCCAAGGCCGACAGCGTATCCTAGCAACGAAAGCAGGAAGTCAAACCTTCCTGTCCAGTTTCCACGCTCCTCGTTTTCATCTTTCCCATAAATTTGTTTCCGACTGTCTTCAGTTTCCTCCGTTGCTATTGTGACCTATAAATAAATGCACCATTTACATCGATAGGATGTATGGACACGCGTTATTGAAATATTAATCAAAAAGTATTAATTTTTGGGACTTCTGATATTATTGGAAGAGTTTTTTTTTATAATATCTTTCGTAATAAATGTGTATTGTACATGATTTATGATTTGTTTGGGTCAATATCTTGTTAAATTGCTTTATACATGTACGTAATACATGCAAATATACTTAATCAAAATTACCAAAAGGTTTCCATGCAGCAGCCTCATTACAAACTTTACATGTAATGCAAACATTACATATGTATCATCATGATACATCACGCACTTGAAATTCAATCTCCCTACTAATTCCCAACCCTACACTCCTATCCTCTTCTCCTACCCCCTTCCAAAGAGACAGAAAAAGAAAATTTAATGGATATCAAATGTAGTTATTTCCTTCACTATACCACCATCTTACCTGTGAAGCGCCGTTGGAGGCCCTGGGGCCCTTCCTGTAGACCCCCGGGTCGATGTTGTTGGTCAGGAGGTCGGGGGGTACCGACACACTGGCCGTGTCCCCTGTGATGTCCGACATGCTGGACTCCCATTTCTCCTGGTAATGAGGAAATAAAATCAGCTGATCAAGTACACATGTACTAATACTCAGATACAAACAAAAATGCCGGACAGTAAATTTATTCAGGAGACAAAATCAACTGTAATCGGTTTTTATAAAGCAAGGTACAGTATATAGAATAAGTGTTGACAGTAATACTCAAATATCCCATAACATGACAATCAGTCTGTAATTTATCGACATCACTATGAAAATCAACTCATGTTTTGTTTATCGCAAAGCGAAGTTCTCTCTCTCTCTCTCTCTTCTCTCTCTCTCTCTTCTCTCTCTCTTTCTCTCTCTCTCTCTCTCTTTGTGTTTTTTTTGGAGGGGGAGGGAGGGGCTCATAATAATCTTGATAAATCGTGAATTTTACTTGCTGTTATAACGTTCATGTAAAATTCAATTTTTTGTGAAATCTCTTTTAAGATTCCTGGTGTAATACATGAATTTTATTTCCATTATAATGACACTAATCACAGCATTGTCCTATAAAAGATACATGTATAATTAAAGAAATTAATAATTTACTGTGAGGATTTGGATTTTTCTTAAATACATGTACTTTTTTTTTCTTAAACAAAGTACAACTCTAATGAATCTTTGGCCATTTACCTAACAATTTGATTTTTATCCCCATAAGTGTAGGTAAAACTGTCTAATGAAGTAATAGAACTTATTTCAATTTTTGATTAATACATGTACTTTTTACATTGTCACTGGTCATGCTTCAAAGTAAATTTTGTTTGACAAAATTTCTCAAATATTTCCACTTTCACATTTACGACCACATGTTCATGCGTAACAGATCAAAGGGAATTTAATGTGTCTATGGTGTTAGGGCCATTTTGGGTACTTTTTGGAATTGTTTTTCAATTGAACGTAGGAAGTCATCATTTGACGATATTTTCTAAAATTATCAAAAAAAGATATCTCTTGTGAATCTTATAAAAAAAATTGTAAAAATTACATACGTGTAGTGTAAGTATACAACGGGTTTAAATAAAAGTCCCACTGTCATTACGGGTACATGTGTTAATCAGAGCGTGACGGCTTTGTTAGACCTCTATCATCGAGACACAAAAACCAATCCATCGATTATTTATTCAAACCTTTTCCATTGAACTAATGAAGCTATTTAAAACCATAGCTTTCTAATTCAAGACTGAGAACCCACAAAGTTATGAATTATTTCGTATGGAAGGCACTTATGTAACAGAAAAATATACAACACTATAGGAACAGCTGATCAATGCGGAAGCCGATTTCAATATTCCCTCGATTAGTGGTACAAGTTTCACATACCTTTCGCTGTAATCCCGGCATTGTTAATCTTAGTCCTCAGGAGATCCTCGTTTAATACATCCCTAAACTACAGGTGTACCAAAACTTCAGTACATTCAGGTGTAAATTTCATTCCCCATTCCGTCCGTGGCGCAACATTTCCTGTTTCTTTATTGGCAAGGACAGCCCCTTTTTTTTGGTGCTAGATTGGTATCAGTTACTTTTTGTGTAAAGTTTATACCTGGGAATACCTGTGTGGAGTCACTCAGGTGTGACGACACAAACAGACGCTTTGATTAGTCATAATTTGATGACGTTTAGTTTAAATGGTTTGTGGCTGACTATTCAAATACCAATTATGTACTACATGTACCGTACCTACTATATAGGTGTGCACGTAAATATTTAATTACATTGAACATTTTATTGATTTTTGTATACGTATTCTATTCTTTAGTCCTTTTTATATCGATGTTTTTATTCTTGTAATTATCGAAATATATTCGACCATTGCTATTCTGTTTTATCATTTTAAAATCCCTTCTAAAAATATAATTATAAGAGCGGTAATAATTTTGGTTTGAAAGGGGGAGGGGTAAAATTGATACCCGTGACCAAAGCGACTTTTAGTTATTTAAATATATAATTTTGAATTAATTTATAAAATGGCGCGAAAAAAAAATTCATGATGTTATAGAAAAGGAAAAACGTTTTAAATTATGCACTTAAAGCAAACGATCGATATAAGGTACGATCAATTGATTTTTGTGATTAAAAAAAATCGATATTTATCAGTTTCATGATCGATATATCTGTAGCACATCTGGTATATAGAATATTGGTTAAATTCTATCTACTTCGTTCTGGCCAAAACTGGATTCAGCTGGATAATTTATCCGCGGTCAATCATTCAAATTGAGTCTTAGTGGGGGACTAGGGAATTAGTTATTCGGATGAGAGTCTTCAGACAGATGGAACACAACCCAAAAATGTGCATGCCAATATGATGTAGAATACATTTCTGATGATGTTGAAGGATTTACTGTTAGTGTAATAATGCGGTATCTTAACCATTTACTTCTGAACATTTATGAACCCTCCATTCTTGTCTGTTTTAAGACATTTTATAAAAACATCGGAAATGAATTATTTTAACTTCTGTAATATTTGAAAAAGCTTAACCGATGAACTTGACTGTACTCAATGCTTACAATCAATATGATTCAACAATTTTAAATTCACTATCTAATTTTAGGTTCCCTCCATCGTGCGATATCTGCTACAGTCACTACGAATGAGAAATCGTAACTGATCAAGAAACCTCTCTATAATTTTAGCGTTAGGTACTTGGTGATGCGAGTCGATACGTGCTTTGATAGGGTACAATGTAAGATCACGACATACACATACTAGAATATACTTTAGGTGATGCGATCTGGCTCGGTCTCGTTGTTCGATTAGATACGATAAAATGCGATCTGATGAGATTGTCCAGATAGAATTCCCGATTGGATCTCGATCAGATCCGATCATCACGAGACCCCAACTTGTTACGCTAAAGCCTTGTGTCCGTGCAGATACGTTCATATATTACGTTAAGATACGTTTATCAAAAACCGATATGCTCTGCTACGATGGGGCATGGTATGATGGCGATTCATTTCACGATCAAGATGGAAGGTTGCTCACAATTCAAGCAACAATTTTTTGACAATCAAAAACTTTTTAGATTGCTTGCAATTACTACTGCAACAATTATACTCTACGGTTAAGACCGCGATTTCGATCGCGCCGCGAATCGTGATAGTGGAAATGTGCACCATAATAGCGAGACTGATTGTCGACCTTTATCCCATGGGCCACATTGCTCACCTTAACAACAATTTTGAGAAATATTAAATCATTGGCCCATGCGCAACACCGTTCACCTCAACAATAATGTAAAACAACTATGGACCGCATCGGATTAATGTAAAAAAAAATGACTCAAGTGGATTATTAAATCTACCATATCATATAAAAAACATGTGCAGTTATTATAATACAAAAACAATGCTGAATATTGGATTTACAACAAAAACAACTTTATAGATTTCCTAACTAGTACATATATTTGATTTCCATCTCACATATTTTAAAATATTTTTTGATTCCCACCTTTTCGTGCCCCTTTTTGACCCCTTATCTAATACAAAGAGAAAATAATGCAGTTAGTAAATAAATTCAAATGTGATTTCAATTCGAAGGTTACGTATCACAACAACAACTATGGTACAATAAACGTCCATTGCTTTTGTTGCTCACTGATCTTGAGTGCAGAAGAACGTTCAGAAAATTAAAAATCCCACCTTCTTTCGAATTGAACGGGGAATAAAAAAAACATTGATCAAACTTTGCTTTAAAACAAAATGATTGGAAAAGATTTTGTAATAGTCTATTTGTTTATGTACATTGTACGAACATTGTCCATTATTTTGATATATAGCTTTCGAAACTTTCTCTGTCTTATCAACATTTCCTTTATAGATACTACTACCCTTACCTTCAAAACAACCCAATAAATCAACATTTACATAATGATATAATCAGCAGTGCTACATGTACTTTTCTCTCACCCCCTTGCACTTCCTGTAACAAGAGTGATGTCCCCTGCCACACAGTTAGCGTAATAATAATACCAAGACAGCGACGTCTGTGATTCAAATTACCTAATAATTTCTCCTGTCTCCTCGTCTCTAGATAATATGAAAATTACCACTCCCACTGTTAGAAGACAGAGACATTTCTCCCTTATTTTTCCCCCATCTCAATCTTTTTATGTTGAGAGTAATTTGCTCGCGTCGCTACATCGAAACTAATGAGTACAGGGGAATTAATGTTCTCTATAAACGAGAAACGAACATCAAGCGTTTTCTTGAACCAGATTAATACTGCGGCGCTAGAAGAAATCAATTCGCGGCACTTCTTTTTAATCTGTTTTGTCTGGTTCCCATGTAATCCGACGGAATATTCTCTGAAAATAGTAGAATTCGATACTTAATTATGCTGAACTGTATGGCAATTCTAAGCCTTTTGTAATGTAAATATATATTTGTTTGAGTTTGATTCTTATATTGAAAAAATCGACTGATTATTTTTCTTGTATTAGGCATTTCAGAAGAACAGATCTGAAACGAATCTTTACTCTAATACTTCCTTTACCCTTCACCGAAACCATGCATTTATTTGTATAAATGTATGTAGTATCCACTTTCCAAAGTAGTATTATTTTAGCATGTTGCGTACTTTGTCATTAGGTCAAGAATGAGATGGTAAAAACAAAGCCACCGTAACGGTATTTGTATGTGTACAATAATCAGGCACGTACATGTAGCATCGTTTTTGAAAGTTGGGGGGGGGGGGGGGGCAGACTCATCCTAAAAAATCTTGACCAAAAAAAAAAAAGATTTTCAAAATCTTCAAAAACCTAATCCGTGGGGGAGGGCTGGCGTAGTACTAGTATATGTATTGCTTTAATTTCACTCTTAATTTGATTCCAATTGTTTCATGCTCCCAGAAAAGTGGGGGATGGGGTGGGGGAGGAGAGGGGGGGGGGGGGCAACTCAATGCATATGATGATTAAATTTTTTATATGTAAATTAAAGAAAATTAGTTGTCGCGAGAAAAAGTGGGAGGCCAGACCTACCCCCCCCCCCCCCCCCCCCGATGCTATATGTGCCTGATAAGAGTATAATACAAATATACTATACATACGTACTCTCAACAACCAAAACAGCTGAAAATTTATTGCATATTTATAACTTAAAACAAAATTAATTTGAATTTCAAAATTTTTTCGTTGTTTCTTCCGTTTGTTGTTCTATGGTGAACATTGATAAATCTAGTGACAATCTTTATACATGTACATGCTAAATGATATGGTAGTAATTGTCAGGGCTGTTTTCATATAGTAGTCATTTCATGTACAGATGTGCAAAGTAGATGCAGGAAAGAACAATATAATGTTTTGTTTCATATTTTCAAAAATATTAATGGTTCATTGACACTATATTTGTATGTAAAATATATAATTAACAAATATTTAATCGACGAAAAAAATCCATTCCATGGGGTCATAGCCCCTCTTATTTTGGGGAGCAAAATATATTTTTCTTATTTTATTAATAAATAAATGGATGTTTTAATCGGAATATAAGGTACGAGTCGGTTTGGAGGTCCTGCGAAGTTTGTATTTTTGTTTTAGCCTTTTTTGTTCTCTTATGCTTGTCAAGGTATTTGTGAAAGGATTTTTTCTCCTTTAGAAACGATAGTGCATGATATGTCTGCAATGTCTGAAACTTTTCGGAACACGCGGATTTATAATCAATGTATTGAAAATCACTTCAGCGACTCTCAAGGCTCACAAATGCAGTTCTATTGCTTCAAACTGTTTTGCTGATCGACTCACTCCAATTACTATATCAACTTAATATACAGGTCATTTATATTAGGCAAAACTAATAAGGTTGCGACTCTCTCAATACTGAATTGAAATTAATGAATTTGCATGTTTTGAATCGATTTTGCTTTTTTTCTTAGTGAAAAACTGAGATTAATTCACCTTTCCCAGAAGAACCGTCCTCATATATCTGTGAAAGTGTCAGGAGATTTAGAGCTACATTTTTTGGCTTGTGAGAAGCGGAGCAGATCAGAAACCCTTGACTTGGGAAGATGACGTTTAACCTTGACCCTGCTGTATAAATATTACATTTCCTGAAGATGTTAATAAGTCAAATATAATTTATCTTTCATTCTTTGCGACAGATGAAATAATATATATACAAATGTACTATGCAATGATGATATACTGTATGGAAAGTATCAAATGCATCAACTAGAACCATTTTAACAAAGTTTTAGACTTCCGTTAGGATGTAATTATCTTTTAATTGCATCAAAACAAGTTAAAAATGACGTTGGTCAAAAGTGAAACATACACAGATTGCGTAGTCATAGTTCAAAAGCCAGACAAATCTTGTCGATTTCAAAGAGTCATGGCTGAGTGGCCTTCAAGGAAACAGAAAGGCCTACTACATGTAGTATGTCACATTGCTGTTATGGTTCTATCAGTTGATAGCAAATGGATCTACGCCACTCGACAGTTATATATATAAGAATTGATCCGCGCAGTTAATTCCGACGCCGGATAATATAAACACTGTTTTCTTCATTGCATACAGAAAAGAACAATGGTTGGCAACAAAAAATATTAGCGATTGGAGGCTGCTGCTTGCGCACCTTGCAAATATTATAGCACGCGAATAATACCTGGTTTAAAGAACAATTTGGAAAACTTGTGAAAAACAATCATTAAAAACACAGAAAGAGAATCTTGTATTCTGAATAAGATTAGATAGAAAAAAATCCAACTATATCAAGAATTGTTTATTTTTAATAAAATGATTTTAAATAAAATAAAATTACACGGACTATATAACATGAAAAAGAGATATAAAAAAAATGTAAGTCTGTTGGACGTGGTGAGTGAACTTCGTGCTTGCGTTAAAATAAAAATATACTAGTACAAACTGATATAAAAAAGACGTGTGCATACCAAATTTCACACATTTCTGTAAAGATTTTTTTTTCAATAACATGTGCGCTTGACAAGAGACCCTTTCACGGAAAATAGCAGCTAAGAAATATGTCAAAACAACATTAAACATTAAACATTAAACACATATGTAAAAAAAAGAAGAAGAGTTAACTCCTCTTGATATGTCGCTTTGGCTCTTTCACGTCGCTGCGATGATGTTGAACATGATGGCGTTTAAGAATGTTCCTCATATGATGCTTACGGTCATTTCCGTGGAATCTCCCCCGATTCATCATCCGGTGACGTAAATGGCCGTTACGTGGGATGTGATGAAATCTCGGGTCGCCCTTTTTCATGACGCGATGTTTCCCCAAGTTCCCGTGCCTCTTCATTGCCATCTCCATTCTTTTCTTCTTAAAATCTTGCTTGACGCTTTTGTGTTTTTGCTTCGTGTTCTCGCTATTTGACAGTTTATTGGACGCATGTTTCTCTCCTCGTTTCATCCGATGAAGTGCGATTTCCTCATTTAATTTCTTCTCCAGAACTGCCCTTTTCAGACGTTTGACGCGTTTTAAAGCGTCGTTTTCGCCGTTCTCGTTTGTTCTCTTTTGACGCGAGAGTTCATGGTCCTTAAAGCGCTTCACCCTTGACAATTCTTCATCTTCTTGAAGACGCTTAACTCTCTTTAATTCGTTTTCTAAACGAAGTTGATCAGCTACTTCCAACGACCTCTTTTGTAACGAACGAATCTGAAAAGGTAAAAAAAATTATCACTCGATGATTTAGACATTTGTATGTATGCTGATATAATTATACATATAAGACAATTACTGGTACATGTAGCTAGCTCAATGTAAAGGTATAAAGAGAGTGCAATCTTGTAAAGATTTCATTTCGGCATCCCACTCATTGTCTATGGGTATTTTTTTCAATACCAGAGATGGGTGCCGTAATGATGTACAATGATACCATTTTATTTATTCATACATAAAGTGTTCTGCCATGTACAATCTCATTCGTCACCCAGCAAGGTTTTTCATACCATAAAATTAAAATATTTATCAACCAATCATATTGTATGTTTAACGAAAAATATGAAATACTGTCAATTCGTATCGTTACTTTAAAGGCTTTAAAATTTTAGAGAAATCTTTGGGGGGGGGGGGGGGGCAACCACAGACCCTATTACAATAGAATATGCTCAGTGGAATAAAAGTGATCGGAGTTTGCGGAAAATATGATGTAAATTTCCATTTCCATTCCAAACATTTACCAACCACAATTCTCTTATCTTAACGATAAGGAAACAGCCCCTTGTGTGTAACTATTTGTGCATGTCAACCTTACAGCCATCACTATGAAATATATCTCATGATAATTATCGCACTCGGAAAAATTTATATATAATCGATTTATGTGCAGTCAAAAAAAACCCCAAAACAAATGGACCTACACGATTGTATATTACGATAAAAAAATGCTGCTTGCTGTTCATTATATGCACATTGAATAAATATCTTCTTTTCATAAAGTTACAATAACATAATGTTTATTTCAGTTTCCATGGCATCGTGTATCAATTTAGCAAACGTTTTCTTTTGCAATTAAAATTGACTGATTCAAGTATTATCTCCGACTCCAATTCTCTTGGTAACAGAGAAATTCCAGTATCCACAACTGAAAGTACCTAAAGCCAAACAAGAACGGATCCATGGTTTTATCACCTGATACTCCCATTTAAATTTAAACATTCCATCAAATATTCATCACAAATATCAATACACGGATCGGGGTTTGTTCCGACAACAAACCGACTTCATTGATATCAAACACTGTCAGACGAAATGCATTTCTATTGATTTTGATTGGCACGTTTTCTCTGAAATTGATTCTGGATATTATATGCGTCGTAGAATTAGAAGAGCAAGCAATGATATCATTTTGTACTAAAACCATTCCCTCTCTTTTTCGTGAGGAAAAATTCTGGAACCCCGAGGGCAATTAATTAAACAATAAAATGCTTTCCTTGGTGATTCATGCGAGCATGAAGGCAGTAACATTGAGGAGAAAAAAAACAGAAAAGAAATCATTTCATGTTTAAGTAAATTTTAATCTTCTTGCCTGTTTATTATTTCGTTTAAATTAACATTTAAAACACTCTGTCTGATTTCGTTAACATTTTTTTTTACAATAATGTTAGCTCCATTTTCATTTAGATGAAACAAAAAAAAAGAACTATTATGATGAATTGACACCAGAACAAACCAAATATGATTAGGTTTAAAATTCATATTACTTATGAATTATAGAAATGGAAAAAAAAACCCATTAGGGGAAATGGCTTGTTTTGAAATAAAAGATATTAAGCTTTGAGATGGATTTTTTTTAAAAAAAATCAATAGCTTAATGCAACAATAAATCAAACGTTCTGAATACAATGAGAATGAGAGAGAGAGAGAGAGAGAGAGAGAGAGAGAGAGAGAGAGAGAGAGAGCTAGCTTATGATTATTAAATTATCTGATTTGTCTGATTCGACGACCAAACATCCTTGGAGAGGTTGTGCTTTAACAACAGATTGGTCACGAGAGTTTGATGTCATCTGTGTTATTTCAGTGTACTTAAAATCTCCCAACACTGAATAAATTTCAATGCAAACAGTTGTCTTAATCACGTAAGCCAGTGTGGGTCAGATAGAGTAGAATGGAAAATGGGGCCTAATTGAGTAAATTAGGTAAAATTACCGTCAGTTTAGTCAATGATGCATGCATTCGTACAGCTTTACGGTGAAATAAGGGTTAGGGATATATTTCTGTGCAAATTTAAACATATTGTTTATCACAAAGATGTAGATAAACATTTTGCCCTGTACTGTCAAGCCGTTGGCGACATATGGTGCCACATTAAGATTAAACTTTTAGCAATTGCAGTTACTAGTATGTCCGAAACTTTTCATTATTATTTACTGACCCCCCCCCCCCCCCCCTCCCGGTAATGTGTTTTAATTTGCTGCGATGGTCAACTTTGTTTTGAAGGTTGCAACGTTCATGTACATAAATTAGCCGTGTTATTCATTTTTTCCACAAAGACACAAGCATGATTAGTTTGTAGCAACGCCCTTTGATGCACATTTCATAACATCACAAAAAGCAGCAGGAAGTTCAATTAATCTGTGATTGATTGCAACATGCTGATGACAGCCAACAAACATCTGGGCATGAAATCTCATTCACTGTTTCGCACATGTCAATACTTTCAGTACTTTGATTAATCATTTGTGGACATACTCTTTTATTTTAAATTACACCGTACAAGAAAACCGAAGTCAATCTCCTCTAATTAATATAACATGCCAATAACAACTATTACTTTTTTGTAAAACATAAGCAATATTGGTTTTCAAGCTAATTTGTTTCTTCATTTGATGTCCATGAAAAAAGCATACATCAAAAACACTAAAAACCATAATTATGATATCTTGGCATATTCATTTCATCCCCTTTCCTATAAACACACATGTACGTCTATTAGTGATAGGAAATTATTTTATGTCCCTCGATGTGAATTACTAATATTGCAATTTCCTATACCATCATCAGTGAAGAAGGGGAAAACCCCAAATTTCTACAAACACATACGGTTGTTTCTTGATAAGTTACTACAATAATGTTGGTGTGCATTTATTATACCGCAAATAAAGCCATGTTAATTTAGTAATCAAGCTAGTCTAATAACCATCTGGGATTTTTTCTTCTTAGGAAATCAGGGGAAAAAATAAAACTATAATGTTAATGTAATATAAATTATTAAAATAAAAACCCGCCTTCTATCCAAAAACTATAATTTTTTTTTTGACAATTTTTTTCTCCTGCCAGAGCACCTTTAGAAGCTGAGCTTCAGGTTTTAAAACTCCTTACACTTACATCTATATGTACATGTATATAGTATATGTAACATTTGATACAGTAGGGTTTTAGTATTTTTGCAAACTTCAGTATTTCTTCGATGCTTAGATCGACATATTCTCTGAATTTAAGGAAAGTCAGTCGTTAAATACATATTAAGTTTGTTTTTTTTTAAATTCTTGTTGTGATAGTTGAAACCATAGAAACCATAGAAGGGTACCTCGTTATCATTAGTTAGGACTAAGGCGGTACTTTTATTAGAAGGAGCTTTATCATTAAATGCGACCATTTTATAAATTGTTTGTACCTCTGATTGGTGGGTGGGTCAGGGTGTCAATCTTCCTCAAAGAGGAAACGTTATACTAGTACCTACTAAACGTAAAACTGAGCCAAACTTTTCCGCGTACATCTTGTCTATTAATTTCTAAATATCGGGCAGTGTAACTGACTGCATTTTCCCATCATCTGTAAATTGCAGTAAAGTATCTATTCAAGTCTGTTCTACATTTAATAGTCAACCCTATCGAATATTTAATCAATGGATAATGCGTCAAAAAATATAAACTTATGTAAACAAAAGCCAAATGTTACTATATTGGTTAGTAATATCGTTAAACGGGTACATTGTCATACCTTCCTCACAAACTAAAGTCGATATCATGTTAATATTCACAGATGTGTTTAATTAAGGTTTCTGTAGCAAATCTATATAATTTATTGACCACTCTTTAGGTGCAACCGTTATCCTATAAAATAATATCCATACTGCCAACGCCTTCACTTAACTACCCTAAAGCTAAGAGTTTAAAGGACGTTACATAAGACACTATGTCATGCTAAGCTCGTGCTTTGAGATCGTTCAATATAGGGTGTGTTCGATTACATTGCAATACTTCAAGTGGAATACTAAAGGTGTATTCGATTAATATTTGCAACAATTCTTGACTTACTAAATAACCATGACAATTAATTGATTTACATATATATACTGTTAAGATTTAAAATCGTTACAATTCCTTTTCCATCAGCGGCCTCTTCTGCAGATGACATCTTCAAGAATATCAAAAACAGAACAGATTTCGAATTTATTTACATAGACGTAACGTAGGAATAATTTAAATCTTCATCAAAACATGTCATGTTAAATTAGCATGGTTCAAGTTACAGTGTATATCGAATACAGTTGACTGATTGAATGATAGAGAAAATCAATATTAAGTTAAGTGTTTTAATTTGGATTGGTTTGACTTTCGCTGGCGCTTGATTAAGTGTTTTGTTCGAATCCGTAAAAAAAAACCACAATGTGAGTGTGTTTGAGTGTTTGTGTGTGTGGAGAGTATTGTAATATAAACCTTTCGACACAACAATATATTAAAAAAATCGATTTTACATTTTTTCATATTATAAATCATGTTGCAATAATGCGAAAAATACGACAAAATATATCCAGACAACATATGATTATAGAGAAGATTTACATAAAATCAAATGAATTTAACTGTTTAATAAGACAACCTTAAATGTTAAAAAAGGATTAATGGGGTTGAACTGTCAACAGATCAACCTATTTTTTTAAAATATGATTTATTTAATAACCATAAAACAATTATAAGAAAGGACAAAAAGAACAGAAATGAATAAACTTTAAAAATTGATGTTTGTATAATTTGACACAGAACTCTTATTTTCCAGGAGGTTAAAATAGTCTAAAAATGGGAAGACCATGCAGCCTCCTTAGTGATAGCAAACAATTACACCCCCCCCCCCCCCCGCCCTCTCCATCACATGTTCTGCTGAAATAAGAAAAAAAAATAAAACACCTTAATTTACCATAAACTAATGACGGAGAAAATATATAGACGCATACCTCCGATGTCTGGAGTGACCAAGAGGAAACGCACATCACAGTAAGTATCAGAAAAACTGAACCACAACGTTCCATGGCGAACGATTCTTGATGCTCTGTTATCACGCCATTCAAGCAAAGCTCACTAGATGGAAATGACTGTCAACAGCGCTCAGAAGCCTTGGGTAGTATCGTTGTATTATCATTTGAGATAATCGATTTTCGTTTGCTCCGCGGCTGCGCAAAACCCTTTCATAGGAATATTCTGCTGATGTGAAGGACATATGACTTTTCCAACGGATGTGTTTGCCTCTCTATGATGGCTGCCTATCGATTTTGCGCAATTTCTGTTCGGATTTTTAAAAAAAAATCAACCTGTTTTGTTTCAATTAAATGGTTAGTTACGAAAGAATTTTTACGAGTTTCGAATATGTGCGTTTGGAGATAATGACAAATAGCGCAATTAATGTGCTTGCCATGGGTCGTGAAAACGCTAGAATCAATCCATCTTGTAAGAATTCTTCTACTAATGGTCCCCTTTTTTCTCCGAATGACTCCTTAAAAACAAATTAAAAGCAGCATTCGTTAATATCCGGTAATGAGTTAAGTATGTGAGGTTTTATGCTGATAATGTTGCACATTGATATAGGACCCTTGATCCCGTTTCCAGTTGGAATGTTCCGGATCCCGGACATGATATATAGGAAAAAAATAGGACAGGTCAACTGGTCAATTACAATCAATTCCAAATCAAGCCTGACATTGTCTCACAAGTTAATGGTTAACATGGTTACTTTATTTCATCCTCTCTAGAAAGAGGAAGATAAACTGATAAGTGTCAAAATATAAATTCCAAAAATGAAAATGAAATTGACACACGGCTAACTGCAATACTAAGTATATTATGCGAGCATTATAACGTTATCTAGAAAAAAGAACACATCAATTTCAAATTCAATTCAATAACTGTATGTTTTAATCATTCAAACGGAAAACAAATTGCATAACTGCCTGGAAATCAATATTTGTCTAGAAAAAGACAGAAAAAAAAAACTAGCAATTTGTATAGGATCTGGTTTGGTAACATTTTCCGTGTTGCAGTATACATAGATTGACGACCGTAAATAAAGAGCGCTCTCTGTCTACTGCATGTTTGAGTTTATCCTATGTAAAAATCAAACCTCATATTGTGAATCCGCACAGTCCCCGGGCGGGGATCATGATTTCTACATAATACTGATAAATGTACTGATGAATTAAGAGGAATATCGTTATGTGGAATGAAATTCGCATCTATCTTTTTTTTTTTTTTTTTGAATTTTTATTGAAAAGGGGGGGGGGGGTGTTAATTTTTACGTACATTGCGTTGCAAGCATCTCAAACAGGAAAGCAGGTACCAATATATGAAGCGTTTTCTCATGACTTTTGTAGAAATACCAAAACAACACAATCACAGATAGCACTCCTTCACCCATTAAACAGCCAGATCTCAAACACCCCAAGTTTGGACCATTGTTTACAGATTCTACACTGGGGCTCTCAAGAGGGGGATAAGTTGAAAAATCATCCCGCAAATATTTTTTTTCCTTAAATCAGGCACATTCGGTTTCAATATCAATAAATGGTCGATGCCTCTTTCTGAGTAAGAATTTATTGGTAAGAGTGTGATTTTTTAAAAATCGATGATTGGATAAAAATTGGAAAAGATTTGTATAACCTTTTGGGTACCTCTTTTGAAAAGTCAGATTCAAAATTTCCAAACTTTGTCCAAATAAAATCGTGACTCCCGTAATCTTTCCAGAGGATTTTAATGTGTAGTTTCGTATCTAATTTTTTTTTTATAATTTGCTTCTTTACACCGAATCTCAAATTGTCTAGTCACTTCTATAATGCATCTGTTATATAGAGTACTACTTTTGAAAATTGTGTTTATATATGTGATATCTGACGATGCTACTAAGGTGGCTGAAACTCTGGAGAGGAGGGTGAAGCTATTCGGCGATGCCATCCTGGGATTTTCGGACATCGAGCAGATTTATTCAAACGACACCATTGTGAGTTTTCTGAACTTCACTGCGTGGAATCACGTGGACGAGATCGTCCAGATTCTGGAAGAGAGACTGACGAAAATCGTGGACGTCTTAAAGGATAATAGAGAAGTCATCGAGAAAGCGCACAGTAACAACGAATTTAAGGTTTTTCGCGATCCCGATCTCTGTTGCAATGTCCAGACTTCGGATCTGGAATTAGACTTGCAATTCAATCGCATGGTGGCCAAGTCTCTTTGTTTCTTGAGATCTGGATCCGTAGCAAGTACAAGCTTGGACAAAACCTACACGAATGTTTTTCGAGATAATTCGGAGAAATCCATGTTTCTGCTTTGGCAGTATTTTGGGGATGCCTCGGGGAATTATTTCCAGTATCCTGCGAAGAAATCAGCTTGTGATGGAAAGGCATGGAACGATCCAAGATTTCAGTAAGTTTTTTTTAAAATACTGATATTCGGCAGTTGAAAGTTGAAAGTTGCCAATTATCAAACCCTAACCATTTTTATTTGTCTCAGCTATTAAAATTTCTTAATGAAAGAAAATTACCTGATTGAAATTCTTCATTGCAAAATGTTTGTAAACATTAGTTATGAGACAGACTTGAAACAATACTGATAAAATCCACTAAATAAATTAGAATAAGTTATCTGAATATAAGTTACATTTCTTGAAGATGAGGATTCAAATTTTTTTTTTTAAGTGTAATGACATTTAAATTCATCAGTGACGATAAAAATACACTGTTTCAGACGGGCTCGGTATACTATAATTAAAGTATCCGCTTGGCGGGAAACGTCAAAGTAGCAAAAAATTCACTCGTAGTTTGTTCATTTGACAAAGAAGTAAGTGTCAGGATAAGGAAGACGATTTTAAACTGATATTTAGAAATATCAATTTAAAAACCCCCCTGATATTTAGAGATAAGAATAAGCATCCAAACATTATAGTTTGATGTAGGTCCAAGCACTGGGATAGGAGATAGGATTGAGATGTTTACTTGCATGTTTACTATTAAAGACTATGCATATACTGTTAATTTTATGTGTCTGTCGTAAATTCGAAATATAGGGATGCCACTTTAAATCAGCTCGAGAATTGAATAAGATATACTTGTTAAGTGTATTCTAACTTCTAAGTAAACATACTTTTCTACTCCTGCAGGCAGTGGTTTGTTCACACAGTGGTGCCCAAGAAGAAGAATGTGGTCATTGTGCTTGACACCAGTGGCTCCATGTCCAGTTCAGTCAATGGCATCAACAGCACTGCGGCGGCACCCACCAGGAGTAAGGTCGCCCAGGAGGCAGCCATGACAGTTCTTGGGACACTTGGCACCACTGACCATGTACGTAATGGTAGAAGTTTAGAAAATTAAACAAGTTTGGGTTAAATGTCTCTCAATTTAGCTATTTGATTTATGCCTGAAAAATATTAAAATTGTTGCATGTAAATCCTAAGATGCTGCTTTAAATTTGACCTTTGACTTCTCTCTAGGTGGGCGTAGTTATTTTCAATATCTCTGCTGTGTCGTCCAAATGTTCACCTACATCGGACAGTCAGGGTATCCACATGATGGTGCCGGCCACCCATGACAACATGGGCTCCATCGAAGACCTCATTACCAGCTCCATCCCCGCAGGTGATAAATCAATAGAAGCAGTACATCGCATTTTAAAATTGTTGTTACTCCTGTTAAAACCATATTATAGCGAGCGCAGCTCGCCGGCGCGCAGCGCCGGCGAGCGAAGCGAGCTCTAAGAACCAGTGTGCGCGGGAAAAAGAACGAGCTAAACCTACAGTTCATCAAACAAAATTTTTTGTCTACGTCCCATAATGCTCTCTAATGTTTTGACCCGTGGTGCTATGCCAAAAATGGCTGACTTTTAACTCGTAATTTACGGTGACTTAAAGTTTAAAGACACGTTTTGAGTACCGCATATGCTTTGGCGAGACTCAAAAGATTTGTTACATGCTTCCATACCTTCGTATTGAGTCGAGAAAGGTAAACAAAGACGAACAAAGTCATGGATGACGTCACAGTGCACTCGCGCTATATTTCCCGCGATAAATTTAGAGGTGGATCAAACATCTGTAATGAGTGTACTGGCTATTTCAGTATTGTCTGCGATACCTGCCTCATTGACATATGATTTGTTTTTAATCTTTTTTTAATATAGAGATTTTATATATATATAAACTAGCAAGGGCCATACTTTACTGTCATGTCGATCCATTTTTAAAGTAATTGTGCATGCATGTACCGTGCAGTAGGCAGGTAAGTATATGAGTAGGGAGGAAATAAACAATAGGACATTTTGAACTAAATAAAAAGGAATAAAATGAAAAAATAAACAGGTAAAAAAATTATGTAGATATTGCATATAGTCATACCATTAAATAAAAGTGGGAAATTACACACCTACAAACAGGTACCGGGCTCGCTCGCGCTCTCTCTCTCTCTCTCTCTCTCTCTCTGGGTAGGGGGTTGCGCTGTATGTATCATAACCATTAAAATTAGTACATTTGGCATACTTATTGTAGAGCAATGCTCTCTCAAAAATTCTTTGACGTTCGTTGATACCTAAATAAAACTATAAGTTGACAATGATGCAAGGTACAGTATGTGTAATTCTTGCTGCGCTCGCCAGAACGGTAGCACCGTAAAACATATTATTTGTTGGTAGATGATGTAGATGGGCAAGATATAAGATATACCTTTCCCTCTTCTCCTTCATCCCCTTCCCCTTTACCCCCTTAATATATCCCCCTCTCCTAACTTCTTTATTTATTAGTGAATACATTGACTATACACATGAATCACGGTTTAAAGATCTTGATAGGACAGCTTGCAGTACATGCTTATAAGATCAACACCAATTCAAGAGTTAGAGCTGGCAGAGAGAATGGCTTGACCAAAATAGGCCACTGGACATAAAATGCAGCTATAGTTGATTAAAAAAAACCCTATTACAAGTCATCTACAATGAATACACCCAAAAAGTTAGATAGCAAATTGGTACTAAAAAAATGCATTTCCATTCTTCCTGGTAGGAATTTCCAGCAAATGAAGGAAAAAATAAACATACTAAGCCTTTAAGTTTGTAATGATCCTTTATTGTTGGTTTTATCTTTACATCAATGTTACTGTCTTCCCAGGCTCTAACATTGATTTTTACTGATACATGTATAGATGTTGAAGATTATGAGATATGGTTTTCAAAGCAGTTGACTTTATGTACTGGAGCACTTTTGATTTTTAATGCTTTGTAGGCGGAACATACTATGGCAACGCTTTCCTAAAGGCCTTCCAGCTTCTGAGCCGCTCCAAACAAATAGATCCTGTAAGTGGTCTATTTCTTTGATGGATACAATGTCACATTTTATCCATGAGCTATGTCAGGAGAATGGCAGTAACAATCGCATTATTGGAATGGAATTGTTTTTTTGTTTTTTGTTTTATCAGAGATTTAGACCTTGAGAGGACATTGAGTTGTTTATACAGAAAATGATAGTTTGATAAGGTGGTTTGCACAACACACACATACCGGTACAAATCTCTGAGAGAGAGAGAGAGAGAGAGAGTTTTGATTGAAAAATAAACGGCTGCAAGAGCTATCATGAGTGATCATGTAAAAGTTGGAGGAGCACCTTTAAAGATGTTCAATAGTTAATCAGATAGTCAACACCAAATTAGCAAAGAGTTCCCTTAGGAAAGAATTATTTTTAGATAAAAACTTTTTTTCTTAGCTTCTTAAATTAAATTAGGAGAATACCGTAATTAAAAATTCAATTGATTTCTTGTCTGCACATGAAGACATATTGCTGATTTTCAATTTTTTGCAATTTAGATCGGGATCAGTTTGTTTCTAATCAGGATCGACCAAATTTTGAAAATAAGCAATATTTCTAAAATTTGGTCAATTTTATTCAAATTCTTTTTAAAAAGTGATTGTCTTATATTTTTTCTCCATAAGACATGTCTCTTTAAAAGATTTTATCCTTAGGTTTGAAGAAGTTTTTACTTTCATAAATATTTTTCTAATTAAAAAAATAAAACATCTTATTGCATTACTGGACATGATTTATTAGATATTTATATTATGCATTTATTCACATTTTCGACTTTTTCGTAAAAAATACAAAAAAATATTTGTATAAAAAAATTAAGGGCATATATCCTTCTTTGAATAACGCAATCTTGCTTCATAAATGATACTCTAACGATCCATAAAATAAAATTTTGGTGTAGCATTCCACCGTAATGGAAAATTTGATGAAAAATCAAACCATCTTAATTAAATGAGACACAGCTCATTTGTACAGAGAATCTTTTTGTTTAAACAGAAGAGGTTTGAGGATTCACTAGACATGATCCTATTTCTGACAGACGGAATGCCTGAGGACTCGACAAGAGACATTCTGGAGGAGCTAGCCGCAGGGCAAAATCTCATGGTATGACATGTCTAAATTGATCTACCAGTATCTTTAGAAGTGATAATTTTTCTTGCATTGAAATTTTCAGTATAAATCAAAAAGGTCAATGTTTGAAGGAACAATTTATTTCCTTTGTGGTCACCCTCAACCTATATAAATTTTTAGAATAGACATATTTTAAATAGTTAGTCTGAAATATGATTCTGTATCAATCTTTATTAATTTGCAGCATTTATTAGTCATTTAACTTTTCACCATTTTGATTTCTCTCATTTGTTTGATACATTGATTAGATTTGTGATACATTGTAGGGGCACTCTGTCCATGTGTTCATGTACGCCCTGGGCAATGAATTCGAGCACACCAACACCCCTAGATCTTTCCTGGTACAGCTAGCGGACCAAAACAACTTGGTGCTGAACAACAGCTTTGTACCACAGTGGCCGGTAAATTTTTTTTCATAGTCTTCATTTCTCCAAGAAAGATGAGAAATAACTACATGTACTATGTACCTGGTATCCAATTTTTACCTAATGATCCTTTTCTTTGCTTTTTATTGTTATTTATATACAAGTATATTGAAAAAAAGCAAACCTGCTGAAATTTTTAGGTTATTTTATACTGTAAACAACTTTTAAATTGAAAAATAGGCTTATGCAAATAAAGATAAATTGGTTGATTTCATCTTCCTGAAAATTTGCAACATGCATGGAAAACCCTTGGATATGATACTTTCCAACATATAATGAAAAAAGGGACTGAAATTATTATAATTTTTTGACATTTGAAATTTGATGTAATTGACAAGTAAGCATAAAAATATTTGGAATCAATGTTAACATTATTTTTCAGTCAGTAAGTGTTTCAAGTCAAAGCCAAATTATGAAAAAAATATCATGAAAAAAAGTTTACCAACAAATTTTGGTTATTTAAATTTAAATTCAAATATACTTAAATTATGTTGCCAAAGTGAAAATAGACAGACTAAAATGATGCAATGTCATTGGATTAAATGTGTCACATGATCTCCTTTTCTACTACAGTAGTAGTGGCAAGTAGCAAATTATAGTCGGCAACATGGTGAAGAAAACAAAACCCTTTTAAATAAGTTGAATTCTGACCGTCTACGAAAATATGGTGGGTGATGAAAGTCCATAGAACTTTAGCTTAGGAACCTGACATATTTCCGTAGACAGTCAGTAATAAACCTGATAGGTGATATTATCATTATATTTTCTCTCCCTCAGATACTATCAAGCCTACAGGACAATAACAAGCCAGTGGGACCCGTTGGAAATGTCTCATTCATTGGCAATGTGGACGGTCAGCGGCTGTCCCAGATCATGGGCGAATACTACTCCCACTTCCAGGTGGTCAGTGGAGCCAACGTTACATTCAGTGTTCCCCAAAGGGAGCCCAACATGGGTACATGGAATAACCTGATTGTATCCTGTATATCTAAAGATATAGATAGAAATACGTTATTGATCTGCATAAAAAAAGTCATAAAGTCAACGATAACAAAATTGGCCAAGCAATTAGAAAATAGAATGAGTGGATATTATGATTTCTTAAGAACTGTTGGAGTCGATGTTTATAAAGAAGGTATAAATGCATAAATTAAAGAAGGTGTAAGTAAAAGGTAACAAGGTGTAAATGATTGAATTGTTTTGATTAGGAAGTCATATTATTATGATGGAATAAGTCGAATATAGCTTGATCATCAGTTAACTCTTATTCCTTACAGATGTACAACTTATACCTTAAATAGTCTAAACCTCTACATCTGTGAGTCAGTACTTTCAGTCCTTTGATTATCTTTCTAGGTCTAAAGATGACTCTTAGTTTACCAGTGCTGGACAGTGGAGGACAGTTCCTAGGGGTCACTGCATTGGACGTTCACCTGGAACTCACCTTCTACGAGGTGGCTCACTTTCATCTGGGCAAAGACAGCTATGCCTTCCTCGTGGGGGACTCGGGTAATTGATGAAACTAGAGCTTTGTTAAAGTACTCTCCCAGGATGTGATATTTCAAAGATTCAAAGTGAAGAACAATTCAAAGAGAGGGAGAGAAAGTAACCTTTATAATGTCATTTTGCTTTAGGCTAACAGAGACTTTTCCTCTGTTATCTGTGAATTTTAAATGAAATGTTGTGGTTCATAAATGATGAAGCTTCATGTATGTTTTCTTCATTCAAATATCTCATCCTTCATTCATTTACATGCATCTCCTCCATTCTTGACATTATATAATCCTTCATTCATGTACTATAAATTCCATTTGATACACTGGTACCTAATTCCCCGATTCCGCTGATTTGCGTCATATAGTGAGAATATAAAATTGCCAGCAACATTTTTTGTTGTAATGTCATATATCTCAAATGTCTGAAAGTTAAAAGCGAGATTTAAAATGTGCAATAACCTCTAAATATCGCGATTTTATGCGGATATTAATTCCTCGTATTTACCGGTAATAAGGAATTTACAGTAATATCATCCTTCGTTCATTTAAATCATCGCTGTAGGTGTAATGTACCTGCACCCTGAGCTGGCCTTGGGGGACACAGACCTGGAAGTCTACACACTGGATCAGCTGGAGCCTGGGCTATCTCCTGATGCTATTTATAACATCACCAATGGGAGGGAGGGTCAGGAGGTCATCAAGGTACATAACTCATTAAAAAAATTACTATTTACATGTTGTTTTTGAAACACAATCTATTTACTCTTATGAATATTGTAATATTTGAAGATGGCATTTATCAATTTATAAATCATAAGAATTTATAAAGGATTTCAGAGAGGGCTGCAAACCATTTTAATGCATTTGGAAAATGTAATTCTGCTATTCATGATGTTTGATACATCATGAAAGATTTTATCATAAATTCATCATAAAATCTTTCTGAAGTTGTACAATAAGCCTATCAAATTTATTTTGATGGGTATCTTGTCAAAACTAATCACCGGTAGTCAGATTAATATTTTACCACAATCAAACGAAGACCTTTGGTGCATATTAAAAGGAATTGTATCAGATACAAATAACACGTTGTGGTATTGTCTTTTATCAACATGCTCTGAATCACTAGATACATTATCTATAGAATTTCACAGAGCTCTGATTGCATGGGATGTGTCTATTGTCCTTCAGAAATCCGTGGACCAGACGATGAAGTCTGCCATCTGTTATTATAAGCCTCTCTCTGGGTTCAGCGCAAACTTCACCGTTGTCGTGGTGATATTCAAGGATGACATCAAGCAGAAACGTCTCCAGGTGATATATCGGATTGTAAAGATTTTTATTCTATATCTTTTTATGCTTTTCTGTAGTGAAAGATTTTTCTCTGAAATCTTTTTATTCTTCATCTTCCTTTCTCTGTTTCCTCTTGGTTCAAATTTGAATTAATCGTACTTATTTTCAAAGACATATTTTTCCCTCTGGAAATCAAGTTATATTTATAGAACTAATTACCGGTAGTTTATTTTTTAAAGTCTGTTAGTCCGTGATTGGTTTGTTTGCTTGAGGCCATCTAAGACAATTTATTACCTTGTGATGTAACCTTTAAAAGTTTACAAGTAACGGTACATGGACTTATAAAACTAGCTAATTAATTGCTTTGTTCAAGTTCTAATGATGGTTTTATTCAAAACTAATTTTTTAATTGGATTGCAATA
The DNA here is from genome assembly GCF_025612915.1 of Magallana angulata. NCBI lineage: Eukaryota > Metazoa > Mollusca > Bivalvia > Ostreida > Ostreidae > Magallana > Magallana angulata. The sequence goes on along the minus strand of NC_069118.1, from coordinate 37,531,956 downwards.
TAAATGTATAGAAAATTAGAGATAGAAAAAATGATAGTAAAAAAAATTCATGGTTTCAATGGAAAATGAAGGTTGATGAAGATCAGGTAATAAATTAGTTAGGGTTAATGATACATTGTAATATAATTGCAGAGTGCGGATTCGAACAGTTTCCCAGATTTCCTCTACCACAGACAGGGGTTCATCAACACCTCGGTGGTCGGCCATGACGGTGTGTGTTACAGAGACCAAGCCCTGGTCATACCCGCCAACGCCACAATCAAGGTACCTTGCACAGTGTCAGTGCATGGAGTCTCATATTCCTGAAGTTTACTCTGAATCTCATATTCCAAAGTCATGTACTGTATTATTGTTACAGTATTTTAACTAAGGTACACAACCACGCAGTGTGTTTGCATGCACTTTGCACCTCAAAAAGTTCATATACTAGACAATCAATGTCACTATATTAATACAAAAAAAGGAAATGCTTTGGCTTATATTTGAGTCTTTGTTAGGAAATAAATATATGTTGTAGTTTGCCCCAGGATCTTTTTGGGACCTGGAGAAGAGTCTGATGTATGAACAGAACAAGAGTTACTCCGAGGCCCACAGCAGCTTCAAGAACACCACCGGATTCTCCCAACATGCAGGTGTGGTTTCTTTCAGTGCTTTAATTTATGGAATAGTAAGGGTCTATACGTTGTAAAAAGTGTAAAGTATAAAAACATTCAAAAGTTTTGTATAAATTTTGATAGAACTGTTCTCATTTGAAAAATTTAAGGATAGCATTAGATAGAGTAAAATTAAGAACAATGGATGACCATATGCGGGGTATTTTTCTACTAAATGAGATATCATTTGGATTAGTAACATGGCTTTTGGTTTATCTTATTGCATATTTAAATCTTTCTTGCATACTGGACAAAATGCACTTTAAATGGCTCTTTATTGGCATTTCATGGAGTATTTTGTGTGGACAGGTGTGAGTGAGTCTGTGGCGGGGGATGTTCTGTTGATGAACAAGATAGATGAACACTGGAAGGTTCCCACTGACGCCATCTGGAGGTAACATCTCTACACACTGAATGAGATCACTGACTTAACACAAACCTAATTCTAATTCTGAAAAAATCTCTCTCTCTCTCTCTCTCTCTCTCTCTCTCTCTCTCTCTCACACACACACAAACACACGCACATAAAAATGTATTTATTAGTCAGGGGGTTTCAGTAGATGCAGGTATTTTGTGTTTTGCTGAATAAGACGAAAAAGGAATTATAAAACCAAAGGATAACAAGTATCATTTGACATTGAATCTTTAAACAGATACATAGGGACAGAGAATGGTGTGTTTAAGGTGTTTCCAGGGACTCTGGTGCCAGACATTTTGTATGATCCGAGAGAAGACCGCTGGTACACTGCAGCTGTGGGTCAGTCACAGAAATACATGTTCATCACCCACCCCAACCAGAATACCTCTATAGTCACCCTGGCCAAGGCATTCCATCAAACCAGGTATACTTACTTATTATAATAACTCTCACTTAATCATTTCAAACTTTTATATTACATGTATGTTTAAAGTACACTCTGAATCCCAAGCCAGTTGCAATTGCACATGAACATGAACATTTTGAATTACAATGACATGAGCCTTACACCAAACCGATGCTTATATAATTCCAGGCAGAAAACAAGTATTCCAGCTTAAATAGGAACAAATCCGATAAAACTGCGAGTTGTAATTGAGTTAAAACCCTTTTAGTTACACTAGCTGACTTGAGCATGCAACCAAACAAGCTTGTTTTACATCTGATGCACCGTAGCTCAAAACTCAATCCATACAAATTATAGCTCATCAAACTTGTACTCCAAATCAAGTTCATATTTGTCTAATGGACTTGTTTCAGTAAGTTGGTCCATGGCGTGATTGCTGCAGACATCACGGTACAGCACCTGATGACCTTCCTGTACAACACAGCAGTCAGGGTCGGCCATTTCACGGATACAGCCTGGATCATCATGGATGACAAAGGGTTAGTCCAATCCTTTTAAAACTGAGACTCGAATGCAGAAAAAGATCTATAGAGTCTGGGGCAAAACTTTTCAAAATAAAATGTGGGGGGCATGATTTTAATGCAAAATTTGAAAAAAGGGGAGTAACTTAAAAATTAGCTGTTTGATTTCATTTTCACATACAATTGATTGGGCTTAATATGTAACATAAGATATTTTGTTCTTTTGCAGAAAAAACAAGTACAATATGTAATGCAAAATAACATTGTTTTATTACAGATTTTTTTCATATTTGATGGATTTGTCTTCAACATAATACACTGCTCCAAATTAAATGTTAAATTATCTTTTGAAGTCTGTAGAATTGTTTTTCAGGAGTTTATTAATGAAGCTAGATCACACAGGACCGGTTCAGATTTCTGCCCACCTGACAGAGATTTTACCTGGGGTGGCTAACTGGCTGTTACAGAAAGGAGTTCTACAGGTAACTGTTGTCTTCTTTACTTCATCACAGTATTCACCTTAATTCTTTGTTCCATCATGTATTTATTAAAAATAAAATACTTACATAAATTCATTTTGACAGTATATGAAAATGTTAGTGTCATTATATATATGTGATTTTTTTTTCAGATAGACTGGTGCACTGATGTTCTGTCTGGACACGCCCACCTGAGTTATTCCCTGGACACCTCCGGATCAGTGGTGGATCCGGGATCTTCTGACCCCTGTCTGTCCTTCAAACTGGTCTCTGTCCCTAACTCCAATCTGTACGTGATCATCTACAAACCATCGACCACCTGTAAGTCTTCTCAGGTGAGTACAGGTTTGCAGGTACAAATTATACTCAACAACTTTCACACACTTCTGGTTTCATAAATTTACCTTGTAAAATTGATAAAAGAATTTGTTACCTTGAAATGACAAGGTCAAAAGTTAATGACTTAGTGGTAAGTTTTATTCATCATAGTGATTAAAATAATCATGTCAATTTTCAGACACTCTGTTCATGTAAGGAGAAGTGTTCTGTGTGTGACCACCAGAAAAGACACACCTGTCAGGTAAGATCCACTCAACAGGTAAGACACATTTGTCATGGAACCAAAAAATTGTCAGGTAAGTTTTACTGATTCAGTAAGACAACTTGTAAAGACACACCTTTCAGGTAAGTCATACTTGTCAGCTAGGCAAGACAAAACTTTTCAGGTAAGATCAAGATCAATAGAATACCCAAAGAATTGTGTCATAGATTGTAATGTTGAAGGTGTAGTAGTTATTTGTACCAATATATGATGTATATCTAAATCTACTGGCTGAATATTGCTAAAGAATATTCCAAATGAATATGACTTGTTAAAGGTATCAGATTTTTATGGCCTGCATAAAATCTATTGCAACTGAGCTTTACATACAAAAGACCCATAATAAATGTTCATTTTATAAGCCCAACTGATGACCATGTCTATATCACTTTGTTTGTGGTTCATTGGACTCTCTGTGTTGCTGTGATGTTTGTAGTGCCCCTGTAAGTGCTCCAGTACCTACATGGACCGGTGTACCCACCAGATCAATAAGACCAGTGGCTACAGACCCTGTCCCGGTCAGTCACTAACTGTACTCGCATCACAATTTAATTCATGCTCTTAATGTTTTACAAGGAAGTTGTAATTGCACTGTTGTAACACAAAAAAATACATGTACTCTATTTATTTTTTTTTACACATATAATACGATGTACTAAATATTTCCTATTACTTATTATGGATAAATTTGGCTCATTTTAAAAGATTTTTTGTAATTATCAAACAGCCACATATTAACTTATACAGTTGAAATTCGATATCTCGAACACTGATTCTCGAACACAGTAGATATGTTGAAGTGATTTGTAAGTTCCAGCCACTTATTTTTAAAATATTTTTCCCTCAATATCTTGAATACTTGGATATATTAAATATTTTTAAAAATTCCCCACTAGTCCAAGATAACAAAGTTTGACTGTACATAGATTTATGTAACAAGGTTTGTCATTCAGGGCCACACAAACACTGGCAGATGCAGTCCTTAGACTCCACCAACAAGTCTTCTACCGTCCAACCCTGTAAACCGGTCTGTACAGCCATGTAGGTATCTGCTTGTTATTCCCATTCCTCCCCCTCCTCTTCCCCACCCTCCAAAAAAATATGAAATGATTTTTCTGGTTCAGTTTCATGACTTAAAGCAAGATACAGCCTATTCCGGATATATTGAAATTCAGGGGACCATGCAAATTATTTCAATATATCCGTGTTTCAATATAAGTGAAATTGACTGATGTGAAGCCGCCATTTTTGAAAGTTCAATCCCGATGTAAGCATAGAAAACCAAACCCGAACAAATTATTTGGTCATCATTTATCTATTACAATAAACGGACTACATGGAACATTAGTCCTTGAAAGTTTGATTAAAATTATATCCTTAAGTTTTGTAAGTTTCATTTTGTTACTATCTTAAACCTCATCATAATCTCGGATTGCATTCTTTTACGATTTAGAAAAACGTTAGATAAAAATCACCAGACTCTGCTTGTATATCATCGTAAGTGTACCCGCAATAATCTCAAAATCCTTAGCTATTTCGAATTTAGGCTTTGTCCTTTCATCAATAGCCATAACTAGTTTGTATTCAGCGTCCGGAGATAAGGTATTTCTTTTCCGTGGGGTTGCCATGATACGTCTAGCCTCAATACATCCGTATTCGTAAAAACAAAAAATTAAACAGTGAATAAATTTTACTTTTTAATAGAAGTATAAAAACACACATGAAGAGAACTTAACATTTCACACCTTTGTATATCAACCGGTCTGTCTGGCATAATTACTGTCACCAAACTTGACGACAGCCGCCAGGGAGTACTTCAATATAACCGTTGTAAAAACAACTAATTATCACCTTTGTGGACCGATCAGTGGCTTCAATATAAGCGATATTTCAAAATAACCGATTTCATTATATCCGTGAAATCAATGCAAAGAATATGAGAAGCAAAAACTGGGGATTTATTTCTATTTCAAAATAAGCGGAATTTCAGAATAAGCGAGTTCAATATAAGTGGAGTAAGCTGTATATTGTGAAGAATGATTAATTTTTCAGTTCTGATTCCTCCGAATGCCAGGCTACCAAGGGATGTAACTGGTGTAGTGGCGGCCATTACAAGAAACTCCCTCTTTGCTCTGAGAGATGTGTTCGTGACAGGTTAGTTGGTCCTCTTTTTTGCGGCAACTATAATTCTCGTTGTTTTCAGTTCTAGCATGCACTCTCAATGGTGGATAACTCTTTTTAAATACAATTTGACTGAAAAAAGTTTTGTCAAAATATTTCTTTTTGACTGTAGATACATGAGTTTGATGTAATTGACAACCATTACTTTGAGCCGTTACCATTCACATTCATTATTTCTAAAAATTCATGCCTCACATTTGTAGACAGGAAGTTAGGTACAGACTTGCTTGTGAGAACAGTACATTCCAGCTAAACTGGACCGCATTGGAGAGTAAAATTTTACAGATAACCAAGAAGAGACTAAAATTGTCAAGCAGAGCTGTTGTACAGCTTCAAGTCAGCAGGAATGGGAAGGTAAATTGACTTCTCACTTTAATTTTGCATTAATTTTTTTTTCATGTTACGCAGCAATGTTAAGGCGTCCCGATGATTAAATATGGCTAGAAAACAATATTATTTGAATCATTGCAAAAATACTTTGACCGGGAGTATTTCTTAAAATCTATGTAACATTATTGACATCGATGTTAAACATTATATTTGATGCATTTTTGTGACGTCATGTGTACTTCGTAATCACGTGACGGGCGAATCCTAATATTGCAAATGATCTATTTAAATTGCATCGGCGCAGGTGATTAATGACATTAAATCATACGTATTTTGAAGGAAAATCCTTTGTTAGGTCATTTACTTTGAAGTTTTTGCTTGGGAAAGAAATAGATATTCGTTTATAGAAGATATTGTTGAAACATTCCACAGAATCATCAAAATAATGCACATTTTTACTAATCAGAATCGATTTACAAAAAATTTGAGTAAATCTGTAGGTTTCCCAAGCACGATTCACAACGTATGTAAAGGAAACATGCGGTATTATACTGGTTTGATATAATTCACTTTTAACGTTAAGATACATTCCCTGAGAACTATCGACAGGAATGCAGATCGTGATGTCAAAGTTAATTATGACGTCATATCGTATGAAGTACAGACAAGTGACTTTCTACACATCGCTGTAAAATCCATCAGGAAGCCTTAACATGCCCGCGTAGAAGAGCATTCACATGATTTTCACAAGAAAAAAATTAAAATAAAATTTAATATGTGAGGTGAATTTCATGTGAAATAAAGTTATTTAAAAATTTTCAGCCATAAAGAAATTCATTTTAAATTCCTGTGAGAAAGTTAATGTTCATTTTACATTCTGAGAATGATATAGATATCGATGAATACATTTGTGTTGTAGGGTGGGGTGGGTGTGATGGTGGGGACCAATGATGAGTCAGAGGTCCCCCTGAGCTGGCTGACCATGCTGAGTGACCCTATCCAGGTCACTGTGTCGGACGGGGCGGGGCGACCCACTAACCTGTCCCTCGTCACCAACCTCACAGAGCCCACCGAGTAAGTCACCACAAACATGTAGACTGTTGATGTACTTTATTTAGTGGAGATCATTTTGCCCTTTTCACTGATTTATTTAGGCACATCATACTACTGTGTGTTTATATGAATACATTAATCTGTAAAGTGTAAAACGAATACATTGAAAATGTAGATTAAACTGCATGGAGTTAAATTGGCTCCATTGATCAGCCTTGCAGTTTAATTAATTTATGACTGCAATACTGAAGATCAAGGCAGATTATGGCAGGATCATTTTGAATGTGCTAATTTATATGCACTAATATTATAACACTGAAATTTAAAAATAACATAATGTACTGTCATCTGTATTAAGTACATGTTTTAATCCATCGTCTGCTAGAATATCAACAATTACATGAACTTGTCCATTAGTTAATATTTTAAAAACATCTAGTGTTTGAAAAAGACTTTCAAATGTATCCTTCCTCTTTTACCAAAAATTCATTTCAATTCCTTCTATTATATAATCTTATTTTTTTTCTGCAGTGCTCGTGTTGAGCTAGAGTTGAGAGATGTGAATTTGACCCACAGACTGGAGACGGCTCTGACCCTGAGGAACTACCTCCAGAAACAGGTCCACAAGTTAGTGGAGGGAGTGACAACAACAGAGATAGCTAGGACTGTGTCTGGGATCTGGCCAGAAGAGGTAGGTGTGTATTGGAGGTAAATGCACTCAAAGATTCAGGGAGGGTCTCCATAGAAATAACATTATGGTGACTGTATATTATGCATGTATTGGCATTGCACTTGTGTAAATTACACTTTTAATTTGTTTAGTGTGATTTATAGTTAGCAGTTAAAGCTAAAATAGAGAGAGTAGAAAGTTTAGAATTTTCCCATATATCAAACTTTCCATATGGTTTAAAAAACTCAAATCTTCACTTTTAATTTTATATAAACAAGATATTTTTTTCATATTTTTTTAAAAATTCAATAATTATGACTGTGCAGAATTAGATTTATTCTCCTCTCACTGATATATTCCTTTCATCAGGATAGGATTTCCTTCTGGTTGGAAAAACCAAAGGACCTGAAACCTAGAGAATTCACAGCCCAGTTACAGAACTTTATGGCTCTCAATGGCAGCCACATGGACACACTGGGCAGGAACGAGACCATCAGTAGTGTCACCGTATCTCACCATTACAGCGCCCTCTGTCCCACAAACTGCAGCAGAAGGTAGGAGACTTTTTACCTGATTCCACAGGTGATTATTTAGCTTGTAGTTAAAGGAGCTAGACCCCTCGGGCTCCCTCCCCTAGCCTCTCTTCTGCCCCCCTCCATTTCTTAGTTTTTCATTACATTATTTCTTTTTATTTATCACTGAAAGAGCTTGAATCTTAAGCTCTGGAAATATCAATGCAAAAACATTTTTGAATGCACACAAAAAATAAAAGTAAATTTTATTGTTTTTTCCAAAACTGCATAGGAACAAAAATTGGTTATACGTATAAGTTTCTTTGAACAAGTTTTCAATAGAGACATGCAAAGGTAAATGAGCATACATGTGTAAATAAAAAGAAATGGCACACCCTCTGGTTGACTACAATGCACAATGTACATGTACATGTCACAGACTCGGCTATATATAGTGGAGTCTGCAAAAATTGCACTGGTGTGAAAAGATAAGAAAGATGCTTGACACTGAGAGTGATTCTCAGTAGGATATGATATGTTTGTGTGTCACTGAGAGATATTTTGATGCTCAATGAGATATGTTTAGCATTTTAAACAAAAGAGCTTTGAATCAAGAACGCTTTTCAAAAGGTAAATTTTTTTAGAGACTATGTTCATCCATAAAGACAACCTTTCGTATTATGCTTGTATTAAGCAACAAATAATTTAAGAAGATTGAATTATGTGGAGAAATGTGAGTGGGGAATGTTATCTTGGTTATGTTGTGCAGTGTATTATAAAAAAGAGAAACTGCCCTAGCTTTACATGTAATCTGCTAGGCAAGTGCATCCTATCAAATAATTGTTATATAATCACAGGTTTAATTAATGAGGTGTTAATTATGAATTATAGAAAATGTGGATAGTATTACCCGTTTGTATGATTACATAATGTCTATGAAATCTCTGTGAATTATTAATTGTGGTGTGCTGAGAAATTGTTTGATGAGTGTATTGAAACAAAATGAATATACATGTACGTATGGAATGGAAATCTCTATTCTAAGAAACTTTGCTTATGTGTATGATTGTTAAGTTAAAAAAACTTTGGTTTTAAGTACATTTTAAATAAGATGTAGATTGTGCTTGCCGCAAAAGATTATATTAAATAAGTTATAATAATTTAATTTAAAGCTTGGTTAATGGCAGTATTATGTCTCCTGTTTTATGAGCAACAGTATCAGAATTGCTGTCAATATGATCATGTAAATGCATATATGAATTTCTTTTTTTATAAAGTTAAAATCACAGGCACCTGTTGTTAAAATGTGCTAGTTTCACAGGACTGAATGATTGTCCCTATTACTTGCTGGGTTTAGAATAAGAGATGAATGGATAAATGTCAAATCCATTCTAGGTTTCACACCAATGACTCCACGAGTCACTCCACACAGATGTATATAGTACATACAATAATAACAGAAGATGTGAATATAAAGGGGGACTTCACAAATTTCACACGAAATGACGATATCTATGAGATATACATGGAAATACATTTCAATAGTAACATGAACATAGAGGGGACTTTAGTAGTTGAGGGAGAGGCCCAGGGGTAACAGGTAGTTCCGTTTGAGGTCCTCCGTGAGGAGTTTGTTGTAGCACACATTGTCTTTCTGGTTGGAATGAAAGTGAGACTTGTGGAAGTGGGCGGTGGTGGTTAGCACTTCCGCCTCGTCATCCTTATATGCCGCCACAAAGTTTGTGGAGAAGTTCTCATGGTGCACTCGCAAGTTCTCCAGCGCCCACTGCATCTTCACGTCGGACACTAGGCGTTTGTTGGCGCGGGGGGTCCGCGTTTTCTTCATCATGCGGGATGTGGTTTCCAGGGTCTTCTTAAATTTTTCCCCACCTGGACCCTTCTCCGGAATGACCAACGTGACGCCGAATGCGGTTCCTTTGTTGCGGATCATGAGAAGAAAGATCTGGAATAATCGTTCCTCATCAATGCGCGGGGTGACGATGTACACAACAGCTCCACAGCCGAACCAGTCGTCTATCAGACTCTTCCATAACTTCATGATGAAGTCGTTCTGCATGATTCCTCCACCATCCGGAATCATGTCCAGCAAATCCTGAACCTAACAACAGCAAATTTAGTAAAATAGCATTAGTGAAAATTCAAAAATCCAACCAATAGCATGCAAAGTATATTTCAAAACTATATATTATCAATATCTGGTTGGGGTTGGTATGTTCGACCTGTGTATTAGTAAATGTGCTTTGTTTTATATCCTGTTAGAATTGAATGTCAGTTTACTTTTTTATGAAGCAATTTTAAGGGTGGTACAGGCAAACTGCATGTATTTTAAGCTTATTTTAATCTAATGACAAAACAGCAGAAGGCCTAGCTATGTCAGTGGAGGAGCCATATACCTGTTTACATTAATTACTTCTGCTGCTCAATGGTCATCAGTATTTATTGGTCATTTATTTACCTGTCCGCCCATCTACGTATTCCTAGGACGGGACAAATTCCTTGCCTAGCTAGGCATTGCGTGGGCAACATAATGACCATGCATGAGTGAGACACATCAACAAATGATTGCCATGCTGTAAAAATTCCCATGTCTTACTGTCAAAAAGCTTTAAGTTTATTTTATGAAGGAACTAGGTAGGTTACATGAATGATAGGGTGGTTTGTGTATTCTGAATACTCTGTATTCAGCATTGTTTACAAATGGAAATTGCTTTGTTTATAAAAACTTTACAAACAGCTGACTCATTTACAGACAGGAAAATTGGTTTTTGTAGTAAACTTAAATAAAGATTTTCTCAGGAGTCAGTCAGTAAATAGGAGTCTGTGACAAGGGGAATTACTGTTGATACAGCTAGATGTGAGATGTTGCATCTTTCCTTACAAATCCAGATATTTTTAATAAGCTAATACAGAGTGTGTACCGGTATAAAAAATTTCTCTTCTGTTTGAATATTGGTTGAAACAGGATGTAATACAGGAAAGATAGATTTAATTTGGACATAAAAAGGGAAAAGTAGCACTTAATAGCTTCAACTATTTTCATAACCAATGCTCTTTAAAGTTTTATGATTTGGTTTCATTATTTTTCATTGAAGTTTTGTCACTCCCGGATGCTCACAAATTAATGTTCTGTGAAAATCGATGCTCAACAATGGTAATAAAACAAGCGCTAGCTAGACCAAACAAATAGATATTCTAATGGTCAGAACTTTCTGACAGGTCTATACATGCCGGTACATACCAAAAGAACTGAAGTACATGTACCAGCTATAGTGCCACAGAGTATAGTGTGAACCAATACCTACCATTTCCACATTCTTGTCGAGCTGTAGATATCGCGTGACCGAGTTATCAGACATCAGCGAGGCTGCATCATCCAGTTCCTCACTCTCGTTATTGGCCGTCTCCAGAACGTCCGTGAAATTAGCTACCATCCACCCCCAGTGGTTCTTCCCGCTGATCTTCATCAGCCCGGTCTTGCGGGACAGTTTGATGGTCACTCCGGGGGCCGGCTTGATCTTGACCAGCTCATTCTTTTCCCTGTAGGTCTGGTTGGGGTAGAGGGCAGTAAAGATGTCCAGCCACCACCCAACCACGTTGTCTCTTTTGGCAGTGGTAACAACTATCTCGTCCCCTTTGTCAAAGAAGTCAATGTCTACGGGGGTCGGTGTGGCCCAGATCTCGGCCAGCACTCGCTGTCTGTCCTTCTTAGATGGCATTGTTTACGTGTTGAATTTTTTCACTCTCTCAAGTTGTGCAAGGGGGTATTATCTCTTAATCAATACCTCACATGACAGTAGTTTTTTGATGGAAGTCGCACATGCAGTTTACTTAATTAGTGACACCTGTACACTCCACAGTGAAAACTGTTCATGTCTTTCAGCTGTTCTTTAATCCATTGTTGATGAATTATTCAAAATAATCCTATCCTGAATTGATCACAAGTGGATTTATTCAATCACCAAAAATACAAACTCTCTTCCTGTATTGACACACCTGAGCTTGATGATTTACCTGTCCCTAACTTCTTCCATGAGAGGAAATTTCATTGGTCATAACAACTCCCAAATGGCCAATCAGATGACAGCTTATATAGATTGAAAGGTATACATTGATTAAAAGGGAATGACTAAATGACCTAAATATACCTGTAGGCAGCACGACACCTTTATGTACCTGAGACATGTAATTCAATTATCTATACCTGTAATTTCTGACCTGACAGGAATGGGAAGACAAGTGTCTGGTTTTTATGAGGATGAAATGATATATAATATCTTAATAAAGGGTCAAATAGAATATCTTTTTATTTTCAAATTGTTTTAATTTGATTTATATAATTCAGATGGATAAGATAAAAAATTAAATCATTATGATCATCTTAATTTTTTCCAAAATTTGTATGAACAAAATTAAATTTGAAATAAATGCAAATAAATCATGAATTAATTTATTAATATATATTTATAAATTTTTAAACAACTTACTTGTAATGATAGTATACTTTATTTTCTCCTTCGTTTCACTCCTCCGAAAATAAATCTTTTCTTGTCTAATTTAAAAAACAACAACAATTTTGAAAATGAAATAGGTTAGGTGCGTTCGTTACAAGATCGCATTTAATAACAATTAGACACAAACATATATATAACATAACTGCATACCATATAAACAAACATGTAAATTGTGCAATACAATGTACAGGGCGGGCAGGGAGGGATACTATCAACTCCTTACAACCTTGTAACGAACGTCGCAATGACCAAAATCACGCATGAAAAACTATTTATACTACGCGCCAAGTCACTTGTGCGTGACGAAACTACTAATAATAGAATAAAGATTTCCGTAATGTCGTAAAATCAAAAACGTTAAGAAATTCATTTTCAATTTGAAAGAATTTCTTGAGGGAATAATAATTTAACACATGTTTTTTTTTCTATCGGAGGTTTTTAATGCACAACTACACCAAAATACCTCAGATACTTCATCTTACATTATTTCTTCCATATACATTTGTTTGCTAGCAACTTTAATTTCTCTGATGTATGGATACATATTTTTTTCAGTGTAATCCCAAAAGACTGCAATACAAACAAGGCATGTGTTTGGGACCAGGTATACCAAGAATGTACTACTACACCTGTGTTACCTGAAAGGTGAGAGAAATCAGGGCTTATACATGTAGCCAATTAACCTACCGGTACTCAAATTTTGATTTCAATTTTCGCTTGAGCTGAAATTAAAGCCACATACATTTAACAAATAAGATGAAACTGTATGATACTGAAAACCAAAGCATACTTTATTTAGTATGGGCAGCATAATTGTATGTCTAAGTTGCAAATAAAATTGTTATAAAAGTTTATATATTTTAAATCAATTTCTCATTCAGTAGGCAAAATGCAAACTTTTAATAGATACATGTATATATCACTTTTATTACCCAAAATATTGTAATGTATCAAATTATAATTTCTTCTTAATAAATGAAAAATCAACACAAAATATGAAGGGCCCACAGCAAGATTTGAACCAGCTGTCTTTCAGATCATGACCACTGAGCCAAAAGTTCTTCAGAAAAATAATTAAGTTTTAATCTTAACTTTTCTCATCTCTATCCCTATTTTCAGGATTCATGCCAGTGTCTACTTCCCCTGTCTGGGTCTCTACCAGAAGCTTAGTGATTCAGAGGAGCGGGGGGCCCTCCAGAACTTTGAGGATGCGGTCAGAAATATGACTCACCTGTCTGACAGGGCCCTGCACTCATTTAACATAACACAGGTGAGGCTTTTTTTCAAATGGGATAGGGCAGGGGGTTGATAGAGTAGTCCCTACAGATTTATGAATTCACTATTAAACTGAGGTCTAAAAAGGGAAAGCGGTCAATTGACTCATTTGATACTGTATAATTTTTTGTTGTGATGGATGGGAGGTTTTGATTGAGTGCGTAGATGAATTTGCATGGTTCAAATAAGTAGCATGCTCATCCAGGCTCTTTTATTGTGAGTTTTTTAATTTTAATAACAGCAAGCCTGCAAAACTTTAAAAAAAAAGGACTCAAAGATGAAAATACATGGACAGAGGGTTCCACATAATCTGATAGCAGTTAAATTGATATTTTGGTTATTTTTATATTAAATCTTAAATATTGCCACTTTATAGATGTCCAGACTGGTGGGGCGAGTGCTCAACTTCACCATACAAGGAGTACTCCACCAGAGTCGAGTGAGCGCCATCTGGGGGGACCTAGAGCAACAGCTGAACAGGACCGCTAACTTTGTTCTGACCGTCGGGAATCAGTCTTTTACCAGTAGTACCAGGCCAAACACATTCGCTCAAATCACAAAGTACAAATATCTTTGATTGCACTCATTCATTAAAACCCATTTTTGGAAAATCAAGTCAATATATGACAACAAATTAAACAGGTTCTTATCCCCCAATATGTCAAAATCAAAATATTTTCCTTTTATTCCAGTTTCAGTATTTTAGTCATTTTAAAAAACTCTCATTTAAAATTATATCTTTCATCATTTGTCCCACCATATAACAAATGACTAAGAAGCAATTACTGTATGTCTGATATGTCAATAACGTTTTCCTCAGCATGGAGGTGGACATTGAGTTTCCCTCTTTGGACACTGATTGGTTGCTTCAGACACACCCACTTACTGCCAGGAAGGAAATAGAACAGGAAGTCATCAGAATTGCCATGGAAACCATGTCACCAATAGTGACCAAGACAATCTCTAACATTGCCTTTTTCAAGGTCCATCTCTTCAACTAAAAAAAATTGCTCTTTCAAAACAGTGCATGTAATTAAATCTCAAAGAAATTGAATAATTGTATAAGCATGCTTATAATTCTTTTAATTTGATATTTCCACTACAGCGCTGAACCTTTTATAATCTTACATAATGATAATAATTTGAATTGTTATTTAACAGAATACAATCAAATTCATGGTGTCCAAACAGCCGGAGGATCCGCGGGATTTACCCAAGGAATACACACCACTGAGGGACCAGGTGAACCAGGGTCTACTGGACATCAGTCTGTTCGGTCAACTGTACACCGCCAACTATACATTCTTCATTGGAAGCTTCTCAGAGCTGTGTCCTCGACAGTGTCACCAAGCGTAGGGAAACTTTAATCATTGTACTCGAGATTAAGGAGGCTGTGTGGTCATCAGCTACCCTAAGACTTATTTTAATTTTTTAGATATGATTTTATTATTCATAAATAATTGAATAGCACTTTTGTCCCATTCAATATGGTCTTTTAAATCAATCTAAAGTTTTGAAATAATTTATGCATAATATTTCTCATTAAATTGAAATTAAATTGTTGATTTATGTATATTGTTCGAAAATTCTGCCCATGCAGTGCTGTGATTATGAAAATGGCTTGACTCTGTAGAGTTAGCCCCCTTCTTTTAGAGCAAACTTGATTCAGTGAACTCTCTGCTCAACCAAGAAAATTCTTTCTGTTTTGATCAGAACAGATTTTTAGTGTCAAGAGTTATTTCCCTTGTTACAGGACCCAGGAGACGGCTTGCTCCACAATACCCAGCTGTTTTTGGTCCTACCAGCTACAGCGATGCTCAGACGACGTGACACTCCCCGAAATGTTAGTGCTTCGATCATTTCATATCTCCCTGTCTATGTTTTAAATCTGCTTTGTAGAAGGCAAAAAGAACTTTAAGTTTGAGGACAAGAGAAGATGTAAAAGATTATGTACAGTATCAGAGAAAATTTGAATAAATCTAATCATAACAAAGTTATTTATTCTGAAATGTTTAATGTAAATGATAAAAGAGGTATTTTATATGTCAAAAAGAAGACAATATATAAATGAAAGAAAATTTTTCTTCAGTTTTAATTATTAATTTAAGTATTCTTGATTAGAAAATGTGCCAGACTTTTGGTCTTCTGGTTCAGTTATTTATTTTAGACATTGGGTTAATGTGAATTCAGTTCAATTAATCGCCCTGCAGGGGCAGTTGCAATTAATTTGCAAATGCAAGTTTGTGGGGATCTGATTTAGTAGATAAACAATTTTTATGAATGAATTATTGAAATGGTTCTCAAAATAAGGTTTATTTCATGATATCAACGAATTCTATAGACAGTTAGTGTGGTATGATGATTTCTGTGGTATTCATTGTTGTGTTTTTAATCAGGAAACAAGTGACCGTGGTGTTTCCCTGTGTCAAAATGGATGAACTACCTGAGGGTGAGAGAAACAAGAGTCTGGAGGGGGTCAGGACCGCAGTGGGAGGATTTCTGCAGGGGCTCCCAGTTGGGGCTCAGGCTCACAGCTTCAGATACGGACAGGTGTGTGTCAGAGTCTCAGCGTTCATTGAAAAATAAATCTTTGGAATAGATCTCCTTAGATGTTACCATCAATTTTTTAGAAGAATGAAAAAGTGAATGTGTTTGGAATGAGACTTTCAGGACATATTTTCAGGTGGTTGGGAGAATAGAGATTAGAGGTATAGAAAAATCTTGACAAAAAAAAATAATGTAAGACTGTAGAGATAATTTGAGACCATAGAGATATTTTAAATATTTTGATATCCTTTTTCATACAAGGGAGTTACAAAAATAATGCACAGTCGTCAGCAAGTCATTGGTGATAATAGTAGACAATTTGAATTGTAAATATAGGGGCAAGAACTAACCGCAAGTCTTCAACACTTCATTGAATTAAAGTTGCCACAGATTATTTTGCTATGAAGAGAAAGTAGATTGAATTTCGGGGTCTAATAATATGATTAACTATTCCAATAGGATTTTAGGAGCAGCTTTACGTTTGAAGTCCAAGGAACAGTAAGAAGGGCTCCATTATCCAGCCTCTTATATAACATCTCATCATGGATAGGTAGCGGACAGTTACAGCTAACGGTCAACAATACCCAAGTCACAGGGCAAGATGTGGAGGATTTTAACAGGTCACTGATTTACCTCCCCTTAGACTGAAGATTCTTTTTTTTCTTATTGATGGTTAAGATATTAAAATATATAAATACATAGAAAATTATAGATATAAAGTTCAAATGAATTACATAAATTTTATTTAGTTTTACCTCTATTATAAGTATTTCAGAAATATTCACTAAAATGGTCAGGTACGCCACATGTATTTACACATCCTTATCTATTTTAAAAGTACTAAATTTCAAGGTTTCTTTATGCCATGGAGAAAAGAAAAATATTAATCTTAGTTGGTTCCAAGATCAGAAAAAATTTTTTTGACTAAATTTTTTAGCAAGTGATCAGTAGTGCATTAATTAAATAGTGGTGATTTTGGACCTTTGGGTTATAAAGGCTTTTCCTCTCAACAGTGTTGAAATAGCCATGCTATTTTCAAATGTGGACTTCTCCAAGCTAGAACTGCGACAGAGAAGGAAACTGAAGGAGGAGCTGTTCCATCAGCTGAGAAGTCTTCTGTCTAATGGGTTCTCCCTCACTAACATACATGATGTCTGGTTCGATCAGGTACAAAATGGAGAAGGCTCTGTCTACACTAACTAAAGGGTTTAATAAACTTTTTTTGCCACCATTGCCTTTATGATCTTGATTTTGATATTCATAGTATATTTTCATTTTAAAAATTATCATTGGTTTTCATTTGGTCCTTACACAATTCATGTTAAGGTCATAGTATAATAATTAAAAGATGATGATGATCATCATCATCTTGATTTTGATTCTGACTATCATCATTGATCATTAATCATTATCATCATAAAAAATCAAATTTGCTTGAAACATGATTATGATGTACAATTGTTTTGACATGGACAGGTTTAAAATTTTTGTAGAAATACATCATTTTCAAAGTGGAAAGGGACAACTCTAACTCCTCCATTAGCTCTGAGATAGAGAAATGGAAACAAGTACTCAAACTGAAGGCCTTCTCAGTCACACTGGATAATGGCCGACACCAGCCCACTAAAATGGTGTACCAGGCTAGTCTCCATGGAAACTGTCCTATTTCCTGTTATAACAGGCAAGTTATGAAATTTTTCATAAGTAAACCTTGATAGCCTTTTTAGTGGTTTTTTTTTTAAAATTTCTTGTGATTGTATTTATAAATTGTCAAAAGGTGCATGCTTTTGTTACAAGGCCAGGCACCATACAACTTTCATTATACAACCAGACAATTTGCTACTTTAAATCTTTCTTTGAAAACCTAAGTATATCTGTCAAAATAGCTTAAGGAAACTATTTGAAAAATCCAAATAAGCTGTATTGCTTATTGAGGAGATTGTGCCTAATCTGTTGAAATAAACCACAGTTCTTGCAAAAAGTAGATAAGGTGCTGTTTAGCTTGAAGTCATCAATTTTGGTAGAGTGATCGATTTGTTGAAACCTTAACAAGTGATGATAAATGTTTAATCAGATTTCTGTTTTCAGCTCCATGAATGTCCTGTGTAGAAGGAGCCAGGGCTGTTTCTTCAATGGGAGCTGGAATGTGGCCCACTGTCAGAAAACAAAGCTCATCTCCAACAGGTTGGCTCACATCCTCTAATGGATTCATGGTTTTAACTACTCTTTCCATACTTAAATTAATACTTTGTTTTGGCAACACTGCTTAAAAAATAACAGATATTTTTGAGGCATCTGGTTTTAGCATAGTTTACCATTAAACACTTCATCTTCTGGTCACATTCATTTGTGGTTAATGACCTTTAACCCTAATTCATCTGCTACGGACTTTTGGTTTGAACTTTGACTCCTTCTTCTGGAAAACTCCATTGGTTTTGTTTTGACCTTTGAACACTGCTCACTTAGATTGGATCATTCATTTTGGTTTGACCTTTGAACAATTCTGTTCTACAATGGACTTTTGGTTTGCATTGACCTTTGATAGAGCTGTTGTTTTGACCTTTGAACACTACTCACTTGAATAGGGCTGTTGTTTTGACCTCTAAACACTTCTGTCTTGTTAATGGATGTTGTTTTGAATTTTGAACACTTCTCAATTGAATAGGGCTGTGTTTTGACATTTGAACATTACTGTCTTGAATAGGAATGTTGGTTTGACCTTTGAACATTACTGTCTTGAATAGGAATGTTGTTCTGACCTTTGAACATTACTCACTTGAATAGGGATGTTGTTTTGACCTTTGAACAATACTCTCTTAAATAGGGATGTTGTTTTGACTTTTGAACACTACTCTCTTGAATAGGGCTATTGTTTTGACCTCTGAACACTACTCACTTGAATAGGGATGTTGTTTTGACCTTTGAACACTACTGTCTTGAATAGGAATGTTGTTTTGACCTTTGAGAACACCACTCACTTGAATAGGGCTGTTGTTTTGACCTTTGAACACTACTTTCTTGAATAGGGATGTTTTTTTTTACCTTTGAACACTACTCTTGAATAGTGCTGCTGTTTTGACCATTGAGCACTACTTTCTTGAATAGGGCTGTTGTTTTGACATTTGAACACCAGTCACTTGAATACTGTTAGTTAGATCTTTGAACTCGATTCACTTGGATAGTCACTACTCGCCCTTGACTTCTAATTACATTTCCTTTTGTGTTCTTTGATGGCTTTGTATTAAATCATTAGGATCAATATAATGGTGATTGTTTATGACATCTGCCCTCCTCTTTTCACTGTTCAGCTATGTGTACCCCCTGTTTGTCCCATGTAATGGTACACAGTCACTGAGTCCTAAAGAGAAGACAGAAACAGAACAAGATCTGAGGGTCAAGCTGGAGGCCATGTTAGGAGGTGCAAAGGAAGTCCTACAGGATGTGATCCTGTCAGAGGTGAGACTTGTACAAGAGTAGGTCTTTTAAATTGTCTGCACTTAAGATGTAAATGGCTAGGCTGTTCATTTTCATCTCATATGTTTACATAAGTACTGTTGTGAATCCACAAAATTAAATCCTGAAAATGCCAAAAAAATTAACAGTAACACTTAATGATAATTGCCCCTACAAATTTAATTGATTCCATGGTGTCTGTTTTTAACTGGGTTTTCCAACGGAAAAATCCGGTTATTAAAATGGTGAAAATGGCGGGTGGGCGGGCGGATTGGCGGGCGGGCGGGCGGCTGCCAAAAGGGTACCCTCATTGTACGGATAACTCCTCCTACAGTTTTCAAGATAGGAAGTTGTTCTTTTGCAGATCAATTGTACATATATCAGAGGTGTGCATATTGCTAGGATTTTGATTTCTGATAATTTATCGAAAAAATACCAGCTTTTGAACTTAGTCATTTTTTGGCAAAATATTGCATATAGGGTACCCTCATTGTACGGATAACTCCTCCTACAGTTTTCAAGATAGGAAGTTGTTCTTTTGCAGATCAATTGTACATATATATCAGAGGTGTGCATATTGCTAGGATTTTGATTTCCGATAATATATAGAAAAAATACCAGCTTTTGAACTTAGTCATTTTTTGGCAAAATATTGCAAATAGGGTACCCTCATTGTACGGATTACTCCTCCTACAGTTCTCAAGATAGGAAGTTGTTCTTTTGCAGATCAATTGTACTTATATCAGAGGTGTGCATATTGCTAGGATTTTGATTTCCGATAATTTATGAAAAAAATACCAGCTTTTGAACTTAGTCATTTTTTGGCAAAATATTGCATATAGAGTACCCTCATTGTACGGATAACTCCTCCTACAGTTCTCAAGATAGGAAGTTGTTCTTTTGCATATCCATTGTACATATATCAGAGGTGTGCATATTGCTAGGATTTTGATTTCCGATAATTTATAGAAAAAATACCAGCTTTTGAACTTAGTCATTTTTTGGCAAAATATTGCAAATAGGGTACCCTCATTGTACGGATAACTCCTCCTACAGTTCTCAAGATAGGAAGTTGTTCTTTTGCATATCCATTGTACATATATCAGAGGTGTGCATATTGCTAGGATTTTGATTTCCGATAATTTATAGAAAAAATACCAGCTTTTGAACATAGTCATTTTTTGGCAAAATATTGCAAATAGGGTACCCTCATTGTACGGATAACTCCTCCTACCGTTCTCAAGATAGGAAGTTGTTCTTTTGCAGATCAATTGTACTTATATCAGAGGTGTGCATATTGCTAGGATTTTGATTTCCGATAATTTATGAAAAAAATACTAGCTTTTGAACTTAGTCATTTTTTGGCAAAATGTTGTTTATACATGTAGGGTACACCATTTCACTATATAAGGGTTGACATGGATTATGGATACAGTTTACATAAAAGAAAACCCGGTTTGCTGTCATATTGACAGCTTTTCACTTGTTCTGATCTTTGTTTAGGATGGAGCCGACATTGTCCTCCACGCCACAACCTTACACCCACACTTGGAGCTTTATGTGGACACTCTTAAAATTAAGGCGGATTACACCCAAGGCTTCAGTTTCGGTCCTTCATCTGAGAGGAAGAAGTTCTCGCCCCGAAATAGGGAGGATTCCACAAAGTAAGCACAGTATTGATGCTATCAGGAAAATTGTTCTAGCCATGCTTTTTTATGTCCAGAGAACTTTGTAGCAGGTCAAGGTCACAAACTGTATACAAGTTTATTTTCACCCTGTGTTATTTTGCACTTCTTTACTGGAAACAGTTTCGTCCAATCTTGAATTCCCAAGACCAAAGTTGTGGTTAAAGAATGATAATTTGAGACCAAGGAGTTCGCCCAGTCATAAATTCAATGAGGGCAAATGATGTAAAATAAATCTGGGGCGAATATTTCCCTGACAGTGTGTATAGGATGTTATTTTAGAGACATGAATAAAAGTGATTGTAAGTGAACTTATATAAAATCTTCAAGATGTCACAAGTACTTTAGTTTCATCATTATTTTTTAATTTTGTTGTTTAGTCCATTCACAAATTAAAAATGTTCATTGAAGTTAGCAGATTTTAAATTTTACAATATTCATGAAAATTGAAGCCCAATAATATTGATGAAATCCCTGTATTTTGATGTCAACGTCATGTGTTTTCTTCAGTGTGGAGATGGTTCTGAAGTTCCGCAGCATTGATTTGGAGGCGCTACAGAACCTCCACCTGACCACGCGGGGGGACATCTCAGATGACCTCCAGCACCAGGTCAACAGCCTACTGCTGGGGGAGGTGGCCCAGTCCTTCAATCTCACCTGGATAAAACAGGTACATTAAGTTATACCTGGATAAAAAAAAGTACATTAAATCTCACCTGGATAAAACAGGTATGTAAGTCATACCTGGATTTATAAAAGTACATTAAATCTCAACTGTATAAAACAGGTACATTCAGTCATACCTGGAAAAAAACACATTAAATCTCACCAGGATAAAACAAGTACATTAAAAAATAATGGATAATTTAGGTAATTTGTAAAAATTAGATTTCATAAAAAATGATGAAGAAAATGTATGTTAAATTTTACAGAAGTCCTAGAATTTCATAAGGACAACATGGAAATGTGAAGACTGTTTAAAAATATTATATGAATTATTGTATTTGTAAAAAATTTATGCATAGAATTGAAAATGTTTGTCTGAAACAATGATTTTACAGAAACTGCATGGATTATAAATTGATGTTGCTGTTCAGGTGAGCAGTGTGGCCCATGGGCCTCTTGTTTCTATTGCCTATTGATAATACATTGGAGAAAAAAAAACAATTTCTGTAATATGTTATGAAAAGCATTTATTTATTACAGGACAAAATGTCCTTTGAGATTAAAAAATCGACCCAAAGTAAAATTGACATGGAAGCTGAGGTAGAGAAGATCCAGAGTGCTGTCAAACAAGGGCAGATAGTGCTACACGTCCATTACATCAGGCCTATAGTGGCCACTGAGGCATTCACTCAGAGGACATTCAAAGAGTAAGCTCAACTTTAAAGAAAGAGAAAAGTAAAATGACAAACTATAACAACTGTATAGCAATTTTTTTTAAAAAGAACCATTACATGAACTTAGCTGCTACACTTAAAATTAAGCTGAGCTGTAAAATGAACACTTGATTGCAATTAAAGTTCCTGACAGAGTTTAATTAACATGTCCATCATGTGAACTTCATATACATGTGTATATCATCTTAGAAATTGAAAAATACATTTAGCTTTTGAATGATGTGTATTATTATTTTGTTTTTAGGTTGTGTCCAGATAAATACCAGATGTCCACCTCCCCACCCCCACTGAAGACAACAGTTACCAGTCTCAATACCAATTATGTAAGACTTAGCGAAAATATGGTACTGTAAAAGTGGTTATTCCCTGGGATGATTAAGTACGTGTTTCCTTTAGTCAAACAATATGTTTGGGTATTAAATACACCATTGCATGTTTTAACACCCTTTAGTTTTAATTTTTGTAGCCATATGTTCAAGGGTATATTACAAGGTTTTATAAACTAACCACGTAACTAGAGTAGTGTAAATACCCCCTATGCATAAATGGTCTTTTTTACAGTATATTTTGTTCACTCTGGTACTATGTGAAACAACACTGTCTAATCTGTCAAGCTTGTGAAAACATTCTCACATTTTAAAAGTTAAGGTCACTTTTAGCTGGTTTTAATTAGTAATTGTTCTCTTGTCTCTCAAATGTTTCGCAATGTACAATATTTCAAGTGAAATATTTTTATATCTTCAGTTGGTTTTTATTCTGACTGAATAGAATCACTGTAAGTTATGATAATTCAGGTCTTTCTGAACATGACTCGGCCTTTTGCAATTGTGCACTGCCTGGTCTTAACACCAGTATGTGCAAACGTGTGATCCCAAATGTATAGAGATCATATTGAATGTATGCACATCTACAGTACACTATTTTACAGAGCACAGTTACACCCTCCAGCCAGGCCCCCAGTCTGATCGTCATATATAACACCTCAGAGATGACCCGCGCGGAGGCCGACGCCGTCGTCTTGGATACAGTCCACACCTGTCTGATAGAGATCCACTCCTGTGAGTCCTGTATGAGCCGTTACTCCCGCGACTCCTGCTCCTTCCATCCACTGACCACCGACAGCCCACCCTCCACCACCCACAAGGTTAGGAACACTACTACTGTGGTTGGATGGTTGTTTACTTCTTAATACCTATACTTATTATTGATATATTGCATTGCTCTACAACACACAAAGTTAGTAAGACTATGATTGGCTGTTTGTTTGGGGCTTTAATAGCAGTATACACTTCATTGATATTATACATTGCTCTACCATGACTTCCCTATTATCTATTATTATATTGGATAGCAATACATGTATTACCGGTAGTCCCATTAGGACAGTTTAGTAATTGGTGTCTTTATAAGTTTTACAAATTTTAAATTTCATTTTCCTCCTTCCCAGATGAACGAGTCTACCCCAGCGATAAGTCAGGAGGAGGAGATCCACCTGGGAGCGGTGACCATCACCATCATAGCCACCGCCGGCTGCTTCCTGCTAGCCCTCGCTCTCTGGACAGCCGATTACGGTAATTTTAATGAATTTGATCAAACTTAAGATAATTTCTTCATTTGGAGAAATTTTTTTTATTGATATATTTTATAATTAAAGGTCAAGTCTAAGAGTTCATTTAAAATACATATAAATTTTCATCAATTGTTCATATTCAATTTTCCAAGAATTTGGCTTGTTTTTTTAAATTACACAAAATAAAATTAAGTAATTGTGGTAAGTTGACTTGAACCAAAATAATGTTCTTTAGTAGACAATTAAGTGTATCATTCTGTGAATAGTTCTAAATGTTAGAATTCATAAGATGTACATGATTTTCGGTATTTTTACTTTCAGTGAGAAAAGCAACCACAAAGAAATCCAAATTTAAACGGAAACAACATAAAATAGAAATGGACATACAACAATGAACTGAACTTGATTTTTGAACGAAACATTCTTGTATGTTTCTAAAATAAAGTAATTTTGTAATTGGTGTTGCTTTGTTTTTATTTATTTATTTCTGCTTTTTTTTGGCATGTCTGTTAAAATCAAAATCCTCTTAGAAAGATTAGACTTGATCGAAAAAATTGATATTAAACTGCAGACTAATTTATCTCCATGCAGGGATTCTCCAAATAAATTCGTCGCAAATACAAGTTGATTTACAGTGAATCTTATTCTACAAAGTACATGACAATATATATAAAAGTTTGTAAAACGTGTGCCACCTACTCAATATATCAATAAAATATACTTTATTGAGAGGGAATACAAATGTCAAGTGAAACTGGTGACCTTTTTGCACCTGATTAATTAGGTCAATGTCACATTATATTTTTAAAGTTCAGGGGTGATCAATGAAATATATTTTGTTGACAGAACAATATATCCTCTTTTTGGACAACGAAATGGATGGCTTTGTAAAAATGTACAAGGTGAAAGGATTCTTTGATCTCTAGAAGTTGGAGACCAATGTATAGTATAATACATGTACCTACATGATACATTCACAAACAATCTAGCTGTTAATAAAAACTATTGAAACTCCTCAAAAAATTGGCTTTAATTTCAATAATCTCAGATGCACATAATACATAGTTTTCTTCACTTAACACAAAAAACATGAGGTGTCATATACATGTACATAAAAGGGAGTACATGAGATAACAACGATTGGAAGAACTGAAGTTTTCGACCGAGCACAAATAGTTGGTCTCAATCTCACTATACATGTGGTTTGCATACTTTGGTATATAACCAGATCACATGAAAATTATTTGGAAGCAATATTCCATACCAGCTTGTATTCAATCCTGACTGAACACAGGAAAAAAAACCTAAAACTTTTAAAACACATTATTACAGTACAACTTTTCAAGCCATAGACAATGTAATAATCCAAAACAAAAATACAATCAAGCATTATAATACATGTACTGGTATAAGTCGTGTACATTTGATGCTAAGTTCCGTTAAATGTATCTAAGGACATCATCATGAAAAGGCACATCAGTAAAGATAAAATTTAATATCACATTTTACAAGTTGCTGAGGACTAGAATAGGAGAGACTAAAATTTGATAAAATACTGTTGTATTTTAGGAATAATTCTTTCACACACAATCATCCTAACAACAATAACATACTGTGATTGCTTGAAAAACACAGTTTCAATTAAAGAAAGACAATGAAACGCAGGCTAGTAAGTTGTATGCTAAAAAATAGTAATTTACTATTTATCATAAAACAAAATGAGCTCGCAGCTTGTTGTAGATTAAAAAATAATACAATTTTAAAATATCATAAGAAATCATATGCATATGTATATAAATGTATATCGTGCGTATTAAAAGATGAAACATAAAATTATCAGTTTAAAAATGAACAATTTTTAATATTTAATATCTAAAAGAATACAATTAAAGAATTACACAAACACACAAAGCTACCTGGAGATAGCTAGTGCATACTTTAACATGTACACACCTTAAAGCCCTTAAAATATTATATTTACTCACAAAAATCACAGCTTCACAATGCATTTCATGATACTAAAATGTTTGAATAAAAACAAAAATAAAAATACATGCTTTGATGCTCCAACAAGGATTTTCACAACTAATCCACAGTGTAAATTATATATATGACACAATATGGTACACAATGTAATGATGTATGGAATAAAATGATTCAGTGCTGGAATGCCTTGAGAGATCAGTCGAAATACTGATCCGAGTCCTGAACCCCGGGATCCCTCGCCCTGTGGGTGGGGACCGACGACACACCCTTGTACCAGGAGAAGCGGACCCTCTTCTGCCTACACAGGTCTCTCACTTCTCTGATGAACAGTGGAAGAATACACAGAGCTGTCAGAAGTGTCTGAAATGAAGAAATTACACCAAGATCTAAAACAATTACTCAACAGTTTGTTAGCCATTTGCAACAGTGTTGTTAATTGTCAATGGAGAATTAATCAAATTTTAATTATTTTGCTGATCCATCCATTTTCAAAAAAAATATTGTAGTGTTAGGAATTATGAATACAATTTTCTGACATACCATTAACATAAAAAGATAGAAAACAGACTTCCATCCCAGTCCATCTTGTATCAATGGCACCAATATCTAAAATTTAAAAAAAAAAGTCATTAACATTCGTGATCTAGTGCTGTTTCATTTTTTTTTCTTCGAATATTCAGGTTCCTATTTTCATACCCTAGATAAAAGTTAATTCATGTATCTGATTTGGAGAAAAAAGTCCTTGAAATTTCATGTAATTTTCCAAAACTGTATTGCATTACTGGAAATTATTTTTCCGTTTTATTTGTCCTCCAGTTTCCCCATTGACCTTGGGCAAATCTAATTTAAATTCTGCATGTCAATTCTCATTCTTAAAAACTATATTTAATTAGAGGAAATTTGAAACTTGACAAAATTTTTCACAACTGTGATAGGCGCAATAACATGGCAAGAAAAGACCCTGCATGTATACGGTACACAAAGATGATGGTATTATGTAGTTTAACTCCTGACCTGCCCAATGGCGGCGCCGACACTTCCTGTCCCGTCCACGATACCAGTCACTGTGGCCAGGGCCTCGCTGTTACCCTGGACAGGGCCCTGCTTACCTGAAATGTGATGTTTATATTGATAGCTGATTTAACATGCCTAATAATTTAAATTGTGTTTGATTTAATAACTGATGATGTTTAAATTCACAATTATCTCGAATGAGCAATTCTTGAACATGCAACGCTAATTAACAAATCACTGAATTAGTAGTAACAATAGCATTAACACCAAAGTTTAAGTCTACAGTCTTCCATTTGTGCTGATGTTATACTGAATTTGATTGCTTTATATTTATGACTAATAAAACTAAGGTTAAGAGGAGATCAGTTCAAACTTACCGAGGTCGGCAGAGATGGCGGCACTGACCAGGTTAGCCACGCCCCCGATGAAGAACCCCACCACCGCCATCAGTAGACCGTTCATGGTCAGAGTGCTGCTTAGATCAGAGTCTGTAACAACATTTATTTTTATCTAATACCAAGAATAGCCTGCTTGATAAATTCAATAATTTCCATAAAGGCTAAATTTACATTGTATTGCATACTAAATCATATACAGTAACAATAAAGGTCATCAGAAATGAACAATGTTGGCAGAAACAGTATCAGATCTGCCAATTCATGATCATTAGGTTAAACTTAATTTGAAATTCTATCAGCTTATGCCAAGCTGATATCAATTTCTTTTAAGAAAGCCAAACAATTGTGATCATTACCGGTATATCACTGGTGTACATACACATATGTCTGAATTAAATCTACTAAAGAAACAAAGCCATTTAAAATTACACTATCCTAAAGAAGATATGCATGTAATGAACTTGTACAATTTTTGTATTTCATCACTAGTTCAAGCAAGTATGATGAATGGTAGCTACATACTGTATATAAAGAGTGCTGGAATGCCGAGGAGGAGCATGGGAATAACTATGACACTCCGGTGCTGGAAGCGATCCTGTCAATGTAAAGTATACTCTGTCAATGTTAACTATACTCAAGTATCCAGATATACAATAATATCTCACGATCTCATTCACATAATACAAGATTGGATTAATTGATACAGAAAGATTTGATAAGTACGTAACATACACAGGTATGTCAATAAGATGAAAAGCTACTTACAGATACAAATCCAAATATCGTCCCACCTGGAAAAAAAAAATTATCAATAAATTTTACATCATTATTATAGTTTGTTAATTTTGTACAAATGACTGATATTTCTTTGATCACTTGACCTTAAAATGTAAACAAACTTGACCTTAACATGTAAGCAGACATGGCCATTAAACAGGAGTAGGAAGCGTTACCTATGATGCCGCCTACATCGTACCAGATGGAGATATCATCAGCCACCGTCTCCTTCCACCCGTACTTGTTGTGGAGGTAGTAGGGCAGCCAGAAAAAGAAGGAGTAGTTCACAAGCTTCAGGCAGGCATAGGCCAAAGCATACTGAAAAATACAGGATTTATTATTAAGAGGAACCAAAGACGCCCGATACTTTTTATCCGTTTTCTTATGCTTGTTGCTAATTTTGCAAAAATGAAGTACATGCATCCATTTTTTTTATATTATGTAATGTCAATTCATTTAGTTTTATATCAAAATGATTACAAAAATAGCCAAAAAGAAATTGCAAAAAAAATCTCATATATACAGTAAAAGAAGACAACTATGGAATGAAATATAGCTTTGCTAGGACAGGCACTAGTTTTCAATTTTGATTGGCAAAACTTGAACATGATTATTTCAATCTTCAATTTAAGGCACACTAATACATGTAATGGATTACCTACCAGAGCTACACCGGGCAGACAGAGGGCGCTGCAGAAGCCGATGGCCGCCGGTCGGTCATCCGAGAGGACGGAGTCCGAGCGGGTCACCACGGGGTTCAGAAGTGGGGCTGAAAGGGAATACACAATGCATACAGAAAGATCTGAAATACAGCATACCCTAGAGGCTGCACAGGGGATAAATTTTGTATCTGCACATACTGGTACATATTTTACATTACCCCGAAATTTATTTATTCATTTTACCAAAGAATTTGCCTCCTACATAGAATTAATAGGATATTTGATATCATATTTTCAGTATGAAGCATATTTAAGTTAATTGACAGGTATAATTATGTTCATAAAATAATGTCAAATTTTTCAGGATTGCAATAATCACTGCCAGATATAAAGCTCTTAATCTTAATTCTTCTCAGCAAGCTAATTAAGTGTGTTTCCCGATACAATGTTTATCTCACAGTAGAAAAGATGGATTCGACAGAGCTTAGAGTGTAAGCGATAACTTATATACAGCAGGTAACAGTGTACATTTTGAGTTGCTGTATGCTGTTTTGTACACCGCTAAATAGCATGCAAGAAGTAAACAATGCAACAGAAATGTAGTGGTTCAACGGATACATCATAATCATTACAGTATTATTTCTAAAATTCAATGCACAACAATGAATAAATATATGACTATAGACTGGCACAAGTACCAGTAACTGAACAACAGAGTGAGTCCATGCTGATAGTGATGTAGGATAAAGCTTGTACAATTTACAAATACAATATGAGACAATGTGTGTGAAATCAATAAACACATGCACTTTATAACTTGAATATTGAGTACAAAATTACTGAAGTTGTTCTCAAAACACTTTTAATTATTAATTCTTACGAAGAAGTATATACCTTCTGAAGAAAACTCCAATTCTATGAAATGAATTAAAATACATCCAAATGCTTGTATTGGTAAATCATATATCTGAACTTTTTACAGATTACAGATGTAGTTAAAATCCATAAACTTTTTTAATTGATAAAAAACTGCTATAAATGGCCGAAACCTGCAACCTTGTTCATGCTTGCACTATTCATTTAACAGCATGCGTATCAAATGGAAATCAAGGTGCATACCTAAACTTTAAGGATATAGTTTTCTTTTATGAACTTTTCTCAACAACATTCTAGTAACAGATTTCAATGCTATATATTCATCATACAAAAAAACTGAACAGTTAGGCCCTTAACATTTCTAATCAGTCAGTAAAAAGCAAGGCTAGAAGTCTTTACTTGTAGTGACTGAAAAAAAATAAAGTTGCCTATATCAAAATATCAAAAAGATTTCAAGTCTTACCGTCTTCATCATCAATGACCCCCCTGTTGTTTATCAGACGACTCGGATCATCGCCATCATCTGACAGGTTCCCTACAAAACAACAATTCCAATACATATAACTCTTTCACCAGGCAGAGTATTAAAGCTATAAAAAACACAGATATCTGGTACAAGGTACTTTGTCAAGATAATTAATACAGTACTGTACATGCTGTAGTTCCATTAATATTCTTGAGCATCAATGTTTTTTGGGGATTTTGTTAAGTTCCCAATTCATGGACAATGGTTCTAACAATAATCTATATTGTAAGATACATGTACAATGGTATCGGTATCCTTGAAGAACATTTTGTGGATCAACAGAGCAGCAAAATCCATAAATAATTAAAATCGTATTCAAGATATATTTTTGAAACGCCAACACAATTACATCACAGGCACCTGATGATTAAAATATTTTGTTTAATAACAAAAATTTCCCCTGTACTATAAAACAGTACAGCTAGGGGATAATTTTATCAATTTTATTACAAATTAAAATGAAATATTAACGTCAGGAGCCTGAACTACAAATACATTGAATTTGAACAATAAATTCAATTCCTCTTTTCCAATGGATTCAATGTACAAACATAAGCTGCTAGTACGTACGTGACTTGTAAACAATTTTCTAAAACTGAGGTGTCCTATATATGTAAAATCTTAAATAGGTGGTACATGTGTATTTCCAATTTTCAGATCAGAACAAATTTGAAATGTTCGAATTGTGGATAATATTGATAGGAAAAGATTAGATATGTCAGAAGTAAGGAAATGTGGAAATTCTTTTTAAGAATACCACGTACATCAAGCCTTTTCTTTGAGAAAAATGTGCTAAAATATTCAGAAGTGGTAACATCCAGTCGGAGAAATAATCATATTCACTACAAGAATATACTATAGCATTGAATCATGATTTTTTGAAGTATACACTCTCATAACTGCCGCGGTGTGTGCATACAAATTGAGTAACGCGCGTTAGCGCGTTATGAAAATTTGTATGCACACACCGCGGCAGTTATGAGAGTGTATACTTCAAAAAATCATGATTTAATGCTTATATTTACATTTTTTAACTTCTTGCCTCGTCTGCAAATGTGAATTATACCTTAACTCTATTCCCCCTGAAGCATTTTACCCTTTACCCCCTAATGCCACGATATGACGCATTGGTCATTTCCCTAATGACGACTTATGACGCGTCCGTAAAGAACCCCAATTTTCTTTGTTAAGGTCTTCCGTTTCCAACGGAAGACCTTATAGTGATTGTAATGTTTCTTATTATTATTATTATTATTATTTTTTTTTGTCCGTTTTTTGTCCGCAAGATTTCTCAGAGATGGCTGGATGGATTTTCTTGAAATTTTCAGGACTGACAGAAAATTATAATATCTCCAGGCGTTTTTTTCAGTTTTTCAAAATTCACTTCCTGTCGTCCGTTTCCTGTCCCGCGACAAAAAGCTATGGACAATGAGATCTCAGAAACGATAAAGACTTGAACATCCAAACTTTGAGGGATGATAGACCTATAGTTGTAGATGTGTTTAAACTATTTTTTTTTGTTCGTCGTAACTTCGGGTCGTCACCGGAAGCACTTCAAAAATTATGCTTTTACGCATTTAATATATTTCTCGGAGAATTGAAATATAAGTATAAATGCTTACATATGTCATCTATCCGATGATTAATAAACATAAAAATTCTACTTCCGGTGAGATATCTCAAATATCTCATGAAGCCTTTTTTAAAGTAAATGTTTGAACCCCGAGATCTCAGAAACTGTAAGTGATCAAAACACGAAACTTACAGGGATGATAGACATTTGATAGAAGATGTGTTTAACCGTTTTTATTTGGTTGACCGTCACTTCCGGTCCACACAGGAAGAGTTCAAACAAATCAAGTTTTTTAAAAATTTAACTCGATTTTTCAGAGATGCATTGATGGATTTTCTTGAAATTTATAGGACTGATAGAGAACGAAAATATCTTTAGGCATTTTTTTCATTTTTTCAAAATTCCCTTCCTGTCGTCCGTTTCCTGTCCCGCGATAAAAAGCTATGGACAATGAGATCTCAGAAACGATAAAGACTTGAACATCCAAACTTTGAGGGATTATAGACCTATAGCTGTAGATGTGTTTAAACTATTTTGTTTTGTTCGTCGTAACTTCCGGTCGTCACCGGAAGCACTTCAAAAATTATGTTTTTACGCATTTTATTTGTTTAACACTGAAATGATATAAAGGTATAAATGCTTACATATGTCATCTATCCGATGATTAATAAACAAAAAAAATTACTTCCGGTGAGATATCTCAAATATCTCAGGTAGTCTTTTTAAAACAAATATTATGACAGCGAAGTCTCATAAACTGTAAGTGACCAAGACACAAAACTTACACGGATGATAGACATTTGATAGAAGATGTGTTTAACCGTTTTTATTTTGTCAACCGTCACTTCCGGTCCACACCGGAAGAGTTCAAACAATTTATGTTGTTTAAAAGATTTACTGCTTCTGTTTGACAAAGTAAGACAAATTGATAGTCAATTAAGTCCTGTTGTCTAATGGTTATGAAATACTGAGAGAAGCAATATCTTACAGTTAAATTGATACATGTATATCAAAACGGAAGACCTTTTTGTTGCTTTTGCAACAAGAGTCTAGTTTATTTTACTTGTCTGAAGCAAAATTTAGTGGCAAATAACACCTAATAGTGTCTACCTTACACAGACGATTATACACAGTCAGGTTATGCAATGGTTTGACAGATATCACGTGATACACACACCTGTGAAGTTTTAAAAAAATGGCGGCATCGGACGATCATGACAGAGATTGGTTTAGATATTCTAGATGATTCTGTGTGTTTAAAATTACCCCCAAGTGGAAATAAACATGACCAATCCACTTCCTTTGAAGTTTATGACAGGAATTTGGTTGATTAGCAGTGAATTAGGGCTAATTCACGACACCTGCATGACAACAACAATGGCGGCCTCCAAACATCGGCACATGTGCATTGCGTCAGCCTGGGCATAATCTAACTTAAATTCAACACATTAACTGTGGATCTTTCCCAGTATTTTGTAGTTATACTGTTCCATAAAAGTATTTAAGAAATAAAACCCAATAGAAACTAATATACAATGCTGTATAATTTATGCTATACATCGGCGAAGGGGGGGGGGGGGGGGTGCCAAAAAACGAAACTTGTCGCAGTCGGTAAATTATTAGCTCATACCTGGGTCTGAACTAAATGTTTTGAAATCCCCCTTTGAATAGTTTAATGTTTTGACTAAATTACAATGACTATTTTGAAATAAATATTGCTTTATACATGTAACTGTGCAGACAATAGATACAATAGTGTACAGGTATTTTACCTGAATTTCTGTACCTTTACTACAGGTATCTGATATAATTTATATAAAAAATAATTATAAATGCAAAACTTAGAAAAATTCTGATTGCAGTGATACATGAACCATGATAGTTTGATAAAATATTACTCTAGGGATGAATTTCTATACTTTTGATTAAATCTTGATTGTTGTGTATTGGTCTCAATTCGCAAGATAAAACAAGGAACACATTATTCAAAACATGAAAAAATATTTTTGAACAAAAGTTGATCATATGTTAAAATTTCATTCATTAATTTTTATGTTTACAGTAATTTCTTTTAACGTACAGGTAAAATTACCTGAATAAACTCACCTAATTAATTTCTATTAATTTATTTGTGTACTCTAAATTTATAATGTTAAAGTTCAATCTTTCCCGATCACAATGGTATATCATATGGTATGGTTTGACAATAATTCTTGTCAATAACTAGGGTAAAACAAGACCACTCAAACAGTGAAAAAAGTTTCAGGGGGAAGCTAAGAAAACCTTATAGGGAAATGACAAATGCGTCATATGGTGGCATCAGGGGGAAAAGAGTTAAAATTCCGATCTTATCCTAAGGGTAAGTTAATATTAATGGAAGAGCCACAGTAACAGCTACGAGCGTGCACTTTGATTTTCGCTTGTGACGTTGCAGTTTACAGCGTTCAACGTTTGTGACGTCATAATAAAACTCGTCAATTTGACCTTTGACTACTTGTTGCATTTAGAGGCATTTGAAGATCACAGAATTTAATGGAAAAACACAGTAGAATGTAAATATATGTATATATACAAAGTGTTCACATGCATGCTCGTAAATATACATGTTCTCCATGATATGAATCAAATACAAAGAATCACATTCAACTCTATAGACTACAGGAATTAAATCACATCAAACTGCCAAGTTGAACCTACATTTTGACTATACAAATGTTACACCTGAATTTTGTGATACTTTCAACAATTTTATCTTTAACGATTAACGATTACCGGGTAATACAAATATTAAAGATATTGGATTTTTTTTAAATAGAAGATAAAATCATATTTTGATTCTATCAAAACTCTATAAAAGAGATTCAATAATGGCTACCGTAATTATTATCATGACATATTCCACCAACTAGTCAAGATCTGATTTTTCAAATGATTATTGTATTCCAATAGATATTGGAAGAACTTTTAACACTCTCACATATTCCATGGCCCCATTCAACTTCTACCCCATGGTCTCTATCCCAAACCCTACTTCATTCAGACATGGCTATGCTTCCCCAATCAGCCAGAGAGCTGTAAGATGATTAAGTAAAAGCAAGCAGTAACAAACCACTGTACCTTGATTGTTGCTTACATGGGGAATATTAATGGACTCTGAAAATTATAATTTTTTGCTTTCAAGTACATGCAGGTAGAACTGTAATACATGTAATTAAACAAATACATGTAATTAAACAATGTGTTTTTATATATTCAAGCATACATTATGTCTGTGTGTATATGCATGTACATGTTTAAAGGGTGTGTATATTTTTGTTATATTGTTAATCTTAATTAAATCATCACCTAGCTATAAGTTTTAATATTTGTAACATTATACTATCAGAGAAAAACATGTAATACTAGTTCTTTCAATAATTATCATGGGTAGCATGATAGCTACAGTATATGTTAGTGTAAATTATACTGTAACTATGTAAGATTTGATAAAAAGAAAAAATCCAAATGTTTAATA
The DNA here is from genome assembly GCF_025612915.1 of Magallana angulata. Lineage (NCBI taxonomy): Eukaryota > Metazoa > Mollusca > Bivalvia > Ostreida > Ostreidae > Magallana > Magallana angulata. The sequence continues at coordinate 37,496,344 of NC_069118.1, read as the reverse complement.
TGTACAGTACATAATTAGTCATCATAAACCATAACCAGTGATCTATTTACAATTATACATATATCATAAAATTTAGTTAAAAGCAAATACAATGAGATGTCTAAACAATATGCCTTAATTCACAATTAACACAGACCTTTTCCCATTGGCAATCAAAATGATAAAAACAAACCAATACTTTGGGTCATGAAATACAACTTACTTTGGCCACAGCAAGTTATCCTAAGCCTGGCAAAACATGGCCATTATAAAATAAATATCTCTGATATATTGAACTACTTCCCAATTCTTTCAGTATTAGAACCCTACCGTTTGACTCCCCTTCATTGATCACGACACTGTACTCCTTGGGATGGACGGTACTGTCTTCGTCAGGGATGGAGAGACCTACAGCACAGAAAATGGAGTGATGCTATTACTTTTCCTCATTTGTTGAATATTTAACACATTAATAACTCTATCCTCTTTCAAGGCAAAACCTCAGTCTTAATTACAATTCATAGTCATTGAACATACAGTTTGCCAAGATTAATAAGAAATATATCATTTTTTCATAATATACTTGTCAATGAGAGACATGTGCAGTGTGTCACATTCTAAAAAATTAAGTCTTAAACATTCCAATAAATATACTACTACTAGTACATCAATTTATCTGTAAACAAATACAGTTCCATAACTACTGAATGAATATACAAAGTCAAGTAAAATGAATAGAATTTTGCTGTATCAAATAATTACATGTACATGTATACAATGTATATCATCAAACAATATTCCGCATGAATCTCATTCAAGTAACATGGATAGGAATAAATCTAAACAGAAACATTCTGATGAAATTCTGAGCTAGCAGTAAATAATGCAATGTCTACCTATTTCCTTTGGTGTACTGACAAGTCCAAAGAAATTTATGACCCCACCAGCAAACAACACAGACGATGTCAGCAGGAAAGCATACTGAAAAAAAATAAGTGAAGAAGATGAAGACACATGTATGGTCCCTCATGGGCTAATATAGCTCAATCTCTCCTGATCACATTTAATACCATCAAGTAGAAAATTCACATGCATCATGTGGCACTAGGTTTAACTAAATAAGAACCTCTAATGATGCTGCTATTGCAACATTTCAAATACAAACTGCAACTAGATATTCAAAGACTAAATAACTTGTCAATCAACTTTTATTTGGTTTTACATAAAATGTGGTATTTTTTTTCCACTGAATTAAAAATGCCTCAAAAAAAATTTTCTATCCCAAATCAATGAACTTTATCTCCGCACAAAAATTTCTGCTTCGAACTGTATCTACCCTGGTAGTGTATATCAAACTCGGTGTCATGTGACTTACGTCGTATCCATAGTCCAGCACCCCTGACACCAGGAAGGCTCCGATGATGTTACCGACCGACGCACACGCACTCCATATACCAAGCACCAGACCACGGCTAAAACATACAGAGAAGGATTCATTTCAGATTATAATTTTAGGAAATATCTGGCCCTGTCATCACCATTTTTTTGAAAATACTCTTATCAGCTATTAGTAGAGCCTAATGTATCCACATAGTTTAGGTAAGAATAAGGTAATATAATCTTTTTACAGTAATATTTACTAAAATCACTCTCTATTAAGATATAAAGATAGACAATCATGTACCATTATTTGTAACATGGATAAAACCAAATTTGTAAGAAATAAATATAGCTATGACTTGACCTTAAATCAAGGCTAAAAACTTATACCTGTGTCGACCAAACCAGTTCCCCATGATAGCGACCACCGTCGGCCACCCCATGGACTGAAGGAGACCGTTCAGGATCCAGATGATGACGTAGACATACTTGTTGTAGAAGTGAGCCCACTCAAACACCACTCCAAACACAAATACCTGGATAATAGATATAGTGCTGTGTTCAGTTTATACTGTGGTTTCATTAATATTCAAGGATATCAATTTTCGTGGATAAAGTGAAAAATCACAGTTTCAAGAATACGTAAATTCGTGGCCAATGACCCTTTCAATACAAAATGTTAATAGAAATTGCACTTCAATGAACACTTAATTTCGTGGATCAACTTATAATAACGAAATCCATGAAAATGGGTATTCAACGAATATTGATGAAACAACAATAGCCAATGTAACTGTGCTCAGTACTTCACCACATATAGCCAATGTAATTATAATTATTCTGCCTTGTTAGGTAGTTTTAAAAAATACTTGCAATACTAGCCATTGTTATCATATCTCAAAACAAGGTCATGTAATAATTTGAGCACTAGAGAGAGTTTTACCATTACTGCAGATGAACACATTCCAAAAGACAGCACCAATCGCATATTCAGCCTAAAAAACAACAAATGCTTAGATTAATTATTACAAGTTTACAACATTCATCTGAGTAACTTGAACAATGCATTTACTATAAAACTGCTCATATATATCAAAAGAAATTCAAAAACATTTCATAACAGCAGTATAACCATAAATCTCAGTTTCCATGTACAGGTTCATGTAAAGCATTTTATTCGAGTGGAAGTACATTTCTTGGAATCAGATTTCTGAATGATGCATGCATTTTAACTATCTTTGCCATTGTCTTCATGCTCAAGTTTTCTGATACAATGACATACAAAATTTGTGTGTTCTCTTACCTGTCTCCTATCATCCCACTGATGTACAGTCCCTATAGAAAGACACAAAAAAGCTTTATTCACTTCAACTTGTATTAATTGTGCTTACCACAGCAAATGATACTAAGGTATGGATATTAAATAAAGTTAATAGACATATTTAGATTTTATATAAAGTAAATGTTTATTTTGAGATTTAATCAAATCTATAGAACATTTACTGGTACCGATATTTCCCATCTTTGCTAGCCTAGAGTTTACCATCTACTATGCTCCTCTTTAGAGTGGAGTAGATCGTAAACCTTTGGCTAGCGAAGATGCATATTTCCAAACATATCCAGACAATATTGTATACACTGCAGGCATATTTTTGTTTAAGATGTTCATTGAGAAACACTATCACAAAAATTTAAATTGAGATATTAGGAAAAAGACTAGGGGAGGAAGGAAGAAAAAATACATATTGAAAAAAGATAAAAGTTGGAGGGGTATTACCGTATAGTGCAGGTTAAATGGAATGGTAGGTTAAAAAATTTGATTTTTTTGTAGGTAACACTTACAACTGCGTATGAAATCATAAAGACAGCATCTAACACACCAAGGTACGGCTCTGCATCTTTCCTGGAGTTGAATAAATGGCGAGAGTTCCAGATCTACAAAAGAAAAAATAAACCCATGATCAAAGACTATTATTTTTTGTGCACATACCTATATATCTATCGGTAAGTTAGACATCTACAGTGTACATACATGTTCCTCATCTTTTATACTCTCTGCAAAACTTTGATACCATGTTTGCCCTTTCAAATTATTTGCATTGTTTTAAACAAGAAGAAAGTAGTTGATTTATTCTATAACTCACATGATCAGGTTTGGTGTAGTTAACTGTGTCATTGTGAAAAGATGGACTCCATTCGTCTGAGATTGTGGACTTCACATTGCTGAAAGTCTTTCTTGTTGCATGAAAAAATGCATAGCTGTAAAAGAAAACATATCGATTTGTATGCAACATTGATTTCCCTATAAAGCTCCAAAGAAAGCATGTCAAAATTATTTTTGTGAAGCCAAATCTTGCAAAGATTACCCCTTTACAAACCCTTGTCGTCTGCTTGCTTGCAACTTCGAAACGATAATAGGGTGTCTTTTCGGTTGTTATATCGACTATCTCACATAAATATACAGTATCTAGATTTTTAAAAATTAATAACATAAAACAACCTATTTACCTTAAGAACGTGAGCAGAAACACTGCGACATGATGATGTGTGTAGTTCGCGCAATTCGCCATTGTCTGGTTGATTCATATATTGGGAAAAGCAGAGTTTTTCGATTAAAACAATACACGTGACAAACTATCTATGTAATCGCTGTATATTTTCTTTTATAAAATCCCTAATAAAATAGTTCGATAAAACCATATCTGATCATATTGTCATCCACGATTCAATGTTTATCAACTTTGCACGTCACATGACTTCTAACCCAGGAAGTTGGACAAAAACGGTGTAGGGCAGTATCGACACATCGACGTTTCGATACCTAATCAACAAAGAAAAAATTAAAATTGAAAAAAATATATATATATGTTTTGACTTTTAGGTAAACTTTAATAATTTATTGAGTAGTTTAATCAGGGATACATTCCTATAAAAAAAAATTTAAATTGTGTAAATTGTGATGATTAAAGGAATTTAATTTTTAATGTTCATAAAGACGAGTCACCATTAAAATTTTATTAACAACAGCATCAACAATTGCGGCTTAGTACATCTTTGTGTTTAATGTTTACTTAATTAATACTTATATTCATTTTTATATATTCCTAAAAGTATTGCAGTTCACGGTGTCTTAATTTTCGCTACATGACCATTTACAAACTGTGCAGATAAAATGTTCATTCTCAAGTCCTTTTTATATCTTCAATTGATAACTTGATCGATTTTCAAATGGCGTCTGCAATTTCTTTCATGATGGCCGATTTTGACTTGGTACTTACTTTTCCCGATGGGGAATCGAGAAAAGAATACTTTCCTTATGACCCAGATGTTACTGATTTCACATTGGTTGTGGAGAAAAAGGAGTTACATGTGGCAAAAGTTGTCTTAATTGATGCCTCGCCTGTGTTTAAAAAAATGTTAACAAACCGATCTAAAAGGAAGAACGCATGTATGTCAAGACTTGAAATTCAAGGGAAAAACTATTCCAGTTTTGAAATGTTTCTTCGATGCATTTATCCACGAAAATATAGACTCACAGGTATGTAGAAAATACCTGTAATCCTAACAATGATATAGATAAGTATCTCGATGATGTTTTTTACGCAATCTTTAACACAAGAAAACAAAACTAAAAAAAAACAGAGATTACTTGTAAAACATATTTCACGTGTTTGTCACACAAAGCGATGAGAAATTGTTGTTGTGCAAATTTCACTAAAATTACTAAGAGATTTATCTTTAAATAAAATAATATTTCTAGTCATATTTTCTCATTTTTCCTTATGTTTAGCATACTACACAGATTTTTTTTTCACAAAGAAAAATTAAGATCTTAAAATATAAGTCAGAATCCTCACAAATAACAAAACATTATTGAACCATTCACATTACCTTTGGAACATTACACCTACTATAAATAAGTATTTTTGACTCAGTTCACCAAGTATCTAAGATTACTAGTAGATTTTTCCACGATTCTTATATTATAGTACTTTCGGTTGACGACATTTTACCACTTGCCGCAGAATACGAAGTCCAAAGTGTTCTCCAGAAGTGTGAAGGCGTCTTGCTTACGGAGCTCGAGTTCAAGATTGCCAAGGTTTCTCCACACCATGTCAATGAAGATAGCAATGTGAAATATCTGATGAAATGTCTTTATTATGGCGAGAAATATTCGCTTCAAGAGTTGTGTAGGAGATCTTTCAAAATGACTCAACCATATAAACTCCGTAGATACATACAAAATGAACACTACAAGATGCTACCAGACAAAAATAAACGCGAGTTGTTAGAAAGTCGACTCTTGAAAATTGAAGACGATGTCGAAGGCAAATTTTATGGAAACTCTGGTATGGGTGTAAGAACCCCCCAACTCATGTACTGTGGCGCGACGTCGGGTTCATTCCAGGTCAATATTCAATGTTCTTCTGCTCTATTTCAGTAGATACACCTAATTTAAATAATCTATGAAAGATTAGTAGACTACAACTATTGCTTTATTTTCTTTGGACCCACAATTAAACACACCAATTATAACAGTGAATATCATGTTAATGCATTGTAATATGAATCATACCATATGCCAGTCTTCCACTTTTTAAAGAAAAATAATTGTCTATACACCGATACCTTGTATACTGCATGTTTAGTATAACCATTATATATTGTACAGAAAAGCAATGCGTAAATGTATGATAATTTGTATTTTCTTGTTTGCATTTTCTGTTATTTTGTAATTTATTTGTAGTCATTATTCATCTATTATGTTTTAAATCAGTTACGTACAATATAGTACTTTTAAATCGTCCTTCTCTTTAATCATATCATTTTGTTTGATCAAAGCTTCATTCTTTCTTCCAAAGAAGGCAAAGATTTTATTAAATATTGCTAACATCTGAGGTAGTGTCTTTCTAGACTTCTTGTATATATAATTATATTACTTTATAATAATTCCCAACTGAAGGCTATAAAAGTAAAAACGTAGCGTCGACCATAGCAAAGCTTCTAGGTGACAAAGTAATGCGCCTTTGTGACGTTGCAATTTGACTGATTGTGACGTCATAAAGGATTCTAGTTTCAACATTACGGATGCTAGAATAACAAAACTTGAAAGCAAAAATGGAAACCAAGAGCAAAAGGAGTGCTATGTCCAGCTTCACGAGGCTTTTTATCTGTTGTACTCGTGGCGAGAAGGTTTCGCCCCAAACAGACGAAGAAAAACAAGATTCTGTGCAAGACAGAGAGAGTTGCCAGACTTTTATAGACATGGATACCAGGCCAAATACTGGCTTTCTCTACCAATGTCGAAGGCTTCAAGATTACATTAGAAGGAAACTTCACATTGAGAGAAAGATGAAAGTTCTGAAGAAACCAATTTCTCTGGAAGATGAGCCATGTTCTTCTCGATCTCCCTCTCCAGGGTCATCCGGCTCATGCAACTCGACAAGTCCCAGAAAGCCAAAAAGAAAACTGATAAGGGCTATGGAACGCGCCGGTCGTTTACTTCCGGGAATTCCTGAGGAAGATCTTGAAATAGAAATCATCCAGCTGGACGATTAAAGATACAAACGCCTGAAAGACTGAGTCTGAATAAACCATAGGTTTTAGGAAGTAGGACGCTGTCCATGGATATGGACCCTAGTGAGTTGTGCCTTTCCATTGCAAGCTTGTGTTGGCCTCAAGGGAAAGACAGCTCAAAGTACAGACACGATATAGTGTAATAAAAGAAAGTTAACCTTTGATGAATGTACATGCAACAGTTATTTCATAATTTTATTTCTCTGAGTAATGAAAGAAACGCATCCTTTGATTGCTCGTTATTTTCATAATTTTTTGTTCTCAATAAATTAGATCAATATTCCAATTGTTTGTTCTGTTAATTATGTCTGAAATGATGGATAGAAGTACACCAATACAATATGCCCAGTACACACAACTAAACCGAATTACAATGAGCAACTTTTAATATTGTATACAGAGTAATTTTCGACCCGTGTTTTTTTTCACTCTTCTATGGGCGCGCTTGATTAAGCTTAACTTAGTGTACACCGGTATACACCGGTGTAAAAATTTTGTATTGTATATCAAGTCCACTTCAATGGTGTAGTGCAGGCACGTAGCATCGGGGGGGGGGGGGGGGGGGGGGCCTGCCCCCCCCCCCCCCCCACTTTTTCTCGCAGCAACAAATTTTTTAAAATTTACATATAAAAAATGGAATAATCATGGAGTTGCCCCCCCCCACTTTTTTGGGAGTATGTAAAAAATTGATATGAAAATAAGGAAATGAGGAGTGAGATTGAAGTTATATAGTACGCCAGCACCCCCCCCCCCCCCCCACACCGCCATCACCACCACGGATTAGGATTTTGAAGATTTTTGAAAACTTAAAATTTTTTTTTTTTTTTGCTTGTCAAGATTTTTTGGATGAGTATCATAAGGTACATTTGACCCCTTATCAGAAATATTTTATTATAGAAAATTTTCCTATTTTCTACATATTGTATCTTTATATTGTAATTGTGTTTCAAACTATTTCAGGAACAAAATGCACAAAAAGTAACTAATATCTTTTGTCACTATAAAACCCATTTCGCCGCAAGGAAATACTTTCTTTCACTTGATAATCAGTTTCGTAAATATTCACACTTATCACGGCGATGAGTGAAATATCTATCTAGTTAAGGTCAAACAAATTTTACGTAACAAATCACTTCTCAATTAGAAATTTCTTTTGATGTTTGATCTACTCAGTTAGTGTCAGGTCATGGGATTAAGCCCCTTTGTCTGAACCCACGCTATACCTATCTTTTTGTCAAGAGGCCCTCTTATTTTTATTGATACAATAAGTAATTAACCTATAATGTACCTCACCTGGTCTAAGTCGATTTTTGTCCCAAGATCCCAGCGCGTCACTTTATGCTGGACCCTTGTGGAATAAATATCGTCATTGTATATCGACTCCATTTATCAATTACAGGTAGGACATTATTTTATATACATTTTTATATGCATTTTTTTTACAACTATTTGTCTTTTTAAAGGGTAAAACGTTCAACTTTTTCTGTCATTGAATTTTACCTTATCTTGAAATTACATTTATATACATGTATATTACATGCTTTGATAAGAAAATATTGTTAGCCAAAAATATTAACTCGAATGTTTATTTTCTCAATCATTTTATGTTCATAATCATTTTCCCATCTATTCTAATATTTTGTTATTTGATTTATTTTTGATTCTCTTACTTATCAATAATTACTATTCCCCGCTTCTCACTTTGATAATTGCTAAAGCGTCTTCCGGAATTACCACGTGATTGGTTCTAAATTTAGTCATTGTTTATACTTCCGCCCAAGAGGAAATGCGGGTTTTACAAATCTATTTCGTTAAGAGAATGCGTATTTCATTATATAATTACAATCGATCGTTCCTAAATTATAATGTAAGTGTTTAACATGTTTATTTTTATCAACGCTTTCTTTTATTTGAACTTAAGATCTATATTTAACTTTAATCACTTTACGTCTTTATTTCGGCTCGTCAACATAGCCGAGTACATGTGTACTCGCGCTAAGAATAGGTTCGTAGCTTACTACTACATGTAAATAAACATGGTTGACTTTTCAATAATTATGGTCCTCATCATAGCCAAGCGATCTCTCCATTTTAGTTAATTTTCCCCTTATTTTAATTTTTATTTATAATCATATGATATAGCTATGTACTTATAAAACACAGATTTAATGTGGTCAATATTCACTTAGCATGTGTATATGTTACAATTGTGTTAGAGTATGCAAAGACTCATTTTTATTGTGGTCCTTTTTATGTTGCATCTCTATACATATTTTGTAAAGACTCATTGTTTAGTACTCTGTTTTATTTGTCATCACTTTTATCATTTGTTTATAATTGACTTTATGCTGGACCCTTGTGGAATAAATATCTTTATTGTATATCGACTCCATTTATCAATTACAGGCTCGTCAACATAGCCGAGTACATGTGTACTCGCACTAAGAATAGAAAACTAACCTTAACAACAACAATCCTAAGCACGAAACTTTTTCGTGACATGAGTATGCCCCCCCCCCCCCCACTTTCAAAAACGATGCTACGTGCCTGTAGTGTACATGGTGTAGGGAAGTTAAGAATGAATATGATGGAAAAGGGTGCAGTTTTAACAAAGAATCTGCTGTTCTGCGACATTTAATAGGTTTTTTGTGATATAAATGCAATAAAATAAACACATTTCAAATTTAATGGCTTTCATACAATCGACAACTTTTATGCGACTTCTAATCCGTTACATTACAAGTTTCCATCATAACATTCGTCCGCCATATTGGTTTCAGTGCTACACCCAACAACACATGCCCCTGACTCGGTGTAGAAAAGTGTACACCCGGTGTACACCTAAACGCTACACCTTTGCACTTTATTAAAGCTGCTTGGTCCGATTTCATATCAAATTTTATGCACGTTTTAAAACGATGGCTATGCTTAGTATATGTATAATAATAGACATTGCAGTAGTTTTACCCGTCAATTATGCCAAATTTCAATAAAGAAAAATACGTACAAAATTTGCAAACAAAACAAACGTCATTAAAAGGTACCGCGTTATTTCGCCTCATGTTAAATTTCACCCCTGACGACGAGACGGATATGGTTGTATTACGAATTTGACATCGCTTTAAATAAAGGTCGAAATGATCAGACAAATTACAAATAAACATTTGTACGTTTTGTTCGCTAATATTTCTAAAGTCTGCTTTCTTTACAATCGATGCATAGCATGCGTGTTGAATAACCCCAATCATTTGGGGGACGAAACCAAGCGGTTTCCATTTCTAAACATTCCCGTGATGCATTTTGGTTTGTTTTTTCGTTTGCCCAAAGAGAAATTATTTTTATTTACTTTGAATATTTCTAACCTTGAAAGGAGACTGATTCTGCTGGTGTAAATAAGAGAAAGTCCATAACTTTCTAAGATAAATGATTTGTATGAAAAAAAATTTGATACTGTAATTACAAAAAAATCGGACCAAGCAGCTTTAACAAAAGTGTACACGGTGTACACCTTTTGGTAAAATCAAGCGCGCCCAATCGCAAATGTATCCCCCGCTAGTTAATATTAAAAAAAAAATACTCTTTCTTATTGACATATACATGTATCTCAAATTGTTTTGAGTTTGCCCATGTTTGGTTTGTTTGAGCGTTTCATTAACTCTAACAATAAAAAAAGATATCTACATGTATGGTGTGTGATTTTACACACATAGATCTATTTTATCCAACGAACTGACAACTGCGGTGAATATTCTCGAGGCTTGCCGAGCGAACCATTTCAATGATTTCAATTGGATAAAGCACAACTACAGATGTTCTATTTATCTAATACGATTTGATTTATATTATAAAGCTTTTTAGATTTTTTATTTGGAGAAATTCATTTAGAAAAAAAGTCCGCAGGGACTTTTATTTTCATGAATAGCGGTAAAACTTTAAAAAGTTGCCCCCCCCCCAATTAATTTTTTCCCTTCATTTTCAATTCAAACACACGCTAGAAATCCATGATGTATCCTTTTTTTTTTTATATCAGGCCTAAATTTTCAAAAGGAAATGTTATTTGGGTCTGTGTTTCCTACAAAGTGAAGGGGGGGGGGGGGGGGGTGCAACAATAACACATAATCTGTACATACACATCCAAGTTTGGTACTATATATTGTTATCCCATTTAGGGCATCAGATCCAAAACGGGCTTATATAAGCCATTGGGGCGATTGGTCTCAGTAATAGTAAGAACTTATGAAGAGAAATCTTCCTCAGGAAGAATGGGCGGAGCAGAGCGAAGCAAAGCGTAGCCCATTCTTCTTGACGATGATTTCTCTTCATATGATCTTATGTCTTAGAACAGAACCCAAGCCAATGAAATCAAAGATTTGAGGAAAATACACCGCCCCCTATCGTGTCCAAATATTGCTGTGCCTTAAATGACATTTAAGGAGCCCGGTGTATTTATTTAGTACGTATTTTTAACGTAGACTTCCAACCAAGTCATGTTAGAGTGAATATGATTTGAAGGATATTGGTTTTGATTAAATAGGATATTGAGATTAAGGATCCTCGACACACCGTGTCACTTCTACTTTTTATGACAGTACGTCTCAACGTGGCGATTTTAACGCAGTGTGAAACAGTTTTAAATCAAATATCTTTGATGTCTATACATGTATCTCTGTGGCGCAATGAGTGTAGCTTAGACCTACTGACTCGCAAGTCCCGAGTTCGAATATCGCAGCGACTTTTATTTTCATGAATAGCGGTAAAACTTTAAAAAGTTGCCCCCCCCCCAATTGATTTTTTCCCTGTCATTTTCAATTCAAACACATGCTAGAAATCCATGTCTTTAAGTAATTTAGAAGAATGAACTTGCATGCAGAATTTTTCCCGGGTGTGTGGAGGACCCCTTAATTGTGTTAAGGTGTTAAACCTATACAGATGATTAAAAATATACCTTAAATCTGTACAAGGTAACCAATACAAGGTAACCAAATACATGCAAGCGCCGTGTTCTCTCTTCAGTAAATATAATTAAGCAGTCTTTATTAGATACTGCAAACATCTGAGGTAATGTCTTTCTAGACTTCTTGTATAATTATATGACTTTTTAAGAATTCCCAACTGTAGGCTATAAAAGTAAAAACGTGGCGTCGGCCGTAGCAAAGCTTCTCGGTGACAAAGTAGTAATGCGCCTTTGTGACGTTGCAATTTGACTGATTGTGACGTCATAAAGGATTCTAGTTTCAACATTGCGGATGCTAGAATAACAAAACTTGAAAGCAAAAATGGAAACCAGGAGCAAAAGGAGTGCTGTGACCAGTTTCACGAGGCTTTTTATCTGTTGCACTCGTGGCGAGAAGGTTTCGCCCCAAACAGACGAAGAAAAACAAGATTTTGTGCAAGACAGAGAGAGTTGCCAGACTTTTATAGACATGGATACCAGGCCAAAGACTGGCTTTCTCTACCAATGTCGAAGGCTTCAAGATTACATAAGAAGGAAACTTCACATTGAGAGAAAGATGAAAGTTCTGAAGAAACCAATTTCTCTGGAAGATGAGCCATGTTCTTCTCGATCTCCCTCTCCAGGGTCATCCGGCTCAAGCATCTCGACAAGTCCCAGAAAGCCAAAAAGAAGACTGATAAGGGCTATGGAACGCGCCGGCCGTTTACTGCCGGGGATTCCTGAGGAAGATCTTGAAATAGAAATCATCCAGCTGGACGATTAAAGATGCAAACGCCTGAAAGACTGGGTCTGAATAAACCATATAGGTTTTAAGAAGCAGGACGCTGTCCATGGATATGGACCCTAGTGAGTTGTGCCTTTCCATTGTAACCTTGTGTTGGCCTCCAAGGAATGACAGCTCAAAGTACAGACACGATATATAGTGCAGTAAAAGAAAGTTAACCTTTGATGAATGTACATGCAACAGTTATTTCATAATTTTATTTCTCTGAGTAATGAAAGAAACACATCCTTTGATTGTTCATTATTTTCATAATTTTTTGTTCTCAATAAATTAGATCAATATGTCAATTGTTTGTTCTATTAATTTTGTCTGAAATGATTGATTGAAGTACACCAATACAATATGCCCAGTACACACAACTAAACCGAATTACAATGAACAACTTTAAATATTGTATACAGAGTAATTTTTGACCCGTGTTTTTTTTTTCGCTCTTCTATAATCGCAAATGTTTTGCCCGCTAGTGATGATTAAAAAAAAATACTCGTTCTTTTTGACATATATAAGGAATAAGGAAGGGCTTTATGATAGATTTGATCACACCCCGACCAAAATTATCATCTCATAATATTCAAAGAATGATTCCTTATTACTTATATTTATATAATTTTAAGCCATCGTACGATTATATATTTAGATATGAATAAGCAAACTCCGCTGGCGCCTCGATTTGGCGTCATTTGTATTATGGGTTATATAGTTACTGTACAGAATCGATATGTAGTGTTATCACAGGCAAAGACACTGGAAAATGTAAATATATACATATATATCTAAAATTGTTTTGAATTTGCCCATGTTTGGTTAGTTATGTTTGAGCGTTTCATTAAATCTAACGATAAAAATTTCTCAATATGTGAGGATATCTACATGTATATTGTAAGATTTTATGCACATCTGCGTAATACAACGAATTGACAACTTCGGTGTATATTCTCAAGACTTGCCGAGCGAACCATTTCAATGTTTTCAATTGGATAAGTCAAAAATAAATTCACACAACTACAGATGTTCTACTAATCTAATACGAATTTATTTATATTATAAAAGCCTTTGAGATTTTTCCTTTGGAGAAATTCTTTTTATATTAGGCCTAAATTTTCAAAAGAAAAATATTATCTGGGTCTGTGTTTCCTACAAAGTGAGGGGGATGCAACAACAACACATAATCTGTACATACAAATCCAAGTTATAGGTACTATACCGTGGTTTCATCAATATTGGTTGAATACTAATTTTCGTGGATTTCGTTGATTAGTTGATCCAGGAAATTATGTTCATCGAGGTGCAATTTCTATTAACATTTTGTATTGATAGTGTCATTGGCCACGAATTTACCTATCCTTGAAACTGTGATTTTTACTTCATCCACGATTGATACCCTTGAATATTAATGAAACCACAGTACATTGTTATCCCATTTAGGGCATCAGATCCAAAACGGGCTTATATAACCCATTGGGGCGATTGGTCTCAGTAATGGTAAGATCACATGAAGAGAAATCTTCGTCACGAAGCGAAGCGAAGAAAAATTCTTCACCACGAAGACTGCATTCTTATCGAGAAATTGGGACATTTGATTGGCGATTGGCTGAATAACAAGGTTCTGTTCTAAACCTGTTTTGAGACTTTTATTTAGCAGGCCTATTTGTACAAACAAAAAAGATGCGTGAAGAAAAGCAAAGGTAGTATGCATGTCAAATCATTAGATATCACACCAAGTCCTATTGACCTGTTTTTAATAGTCAACTCATTGAATAGCTCGGATAATGTGAAATCGTTTAGAACGTGCTTGAGGATAATAAAATAATCGATTTTTTAAAAATATCGCTAAAAGAGAAATGCACTACGCAGTGAGTCTAAATCGATGAGTTTCAAGCTTTCACAATTTTTAAAAAACGCTTTATTTCCAGGTACAGATATGAACTTTCGTTTTAAAATTGCGAAAATAACACCAAATAAAACGCGAAATGGCCTTCTCCGTGTCGTCCGGGAACAACAGTCCTGTCGACAGTCCACTCAGCACGAGTTTGGACCTGGAAAACGAATACTTTGATTATGACCCAGAAGTAACTGATTTCACTTTGATCGTTGAAGATCAAAAGTTACATGTGGCAAAAGTTGTCTTAATCGACGCATCACCTGTATTTAGGAAAATGTTGACAGGGGAATTTAAGGAGAAAAACATGACCGAGCTGGAACTTCCGGGGAAAAAGTATTCCAGCTTTGAACTGTTTCTGCGATGTACTTTTCCGAGAGAGTACACACTAACAGGTAGGAAGAAAATTAAATTGGAATTGTATACTTATGTTATGGGGTCACAAGCACATGATTAGTAAACTATGATGTTAAAGGATAGGCGGCATGACGGAGAGGATCAAAAGTAGTTTGAGATTCAGGCGTAAAGTCAAGTTGATGTGACAGTTAAAACAATCACGATGGCGGGGATGTGTACCTTGTGTACTAATAGACAAAGCGTATAATTTTCTATGATAAAAATATAAAATTTCAGGTGCCTGTGGCACCCCTGCGAATGTGTTCGGAATGTTTTCTTTATCGTTGCTAAGTATGTAATAAATCCAGAGGTGCTCGAATGAAAGTTCACGAGACTTCACCGAGATATGTTTAGTTCCTGTGTAATTTCGAGCGGAAGAATAAGTGCTCGAATAATATTTTCAAAATACGTAAGTACTGGTCGTATTTCATATCATATCCTACTTTGATTTATGTTAAAACATGAAAATCTTTTAAGATGTATGTCTTATTTCACCATCTAGCGGTTATTTATACTAAACAATAATATTCAGATCAGAGTTATCGCTCGTGTTCAACCACGTGTAAAGTGGTTGAAAATATAACCATTGGGTTGATTAATAAAACCATAGCCCTGTTTGATGCTTGTGGTGTGCAATACCATGTTTTTAAATAAACAATGGGTGTCTGTTTTTCATAAAAACTTTGTATATCGAGCCATTTTCAAGGGACATTCTGCATAAAATAGTATAATCTGTTTCACTATTGATGCTATTACTAGGTCAGGCGCGGATCGAAAATTAATCCTCGGGGGGGGGGGGGGGGGGGGGGGTCTCTACTAAGCATTTTAATTGTTACAACAGCAGACAAAAACTATGTACATTTAAATTATTTCTAGAACAAACTTTTCCACCAATTAATGAAGATAAAATTTAAATTCACTAAACCTCAAGATTCTATTTTTGACTACAATTACCTAGATTCCATGTAAAAGACTATTAATTAACTCGAGGTATGATTTTTTACTGCGAAACTTAAAGGGTCAAACAAAACCACGTGGTCTAAAATTTAAATGACAATAACATTCGCAGGGGTGTTGGTGGATGTAAATATAACACCAATGACGACACCTGTTGCGTTCACACAACTCTTTACAGCACGCGTACGGCTTCGCATGCTAACATTACAGTGGCGTAGCTACCATGTATGCTTATATGCCTGAGCATGCACATCATTTGAGGAAAAAAGGAAGAAACTCAGTAAAAAAATAAAGAAAAAAAATTAAAAAAGAATTCAAGTATTAAGGTCCATACTTAGTTATTCCATCAACCCGTTTCCGTCACCCGGTCCTACTTTATCCGGAATCTTTGTATCGACATCCCAAATACAGACACGCAATGTGGTCTTACAGTACCATATTAAAGAGCATGTACCTAATTAAGCAAAGGTTTATTTTGTATTTGAACTTAGTGTTATACATCATTTAAAATTTCCCCCATAGAATATCACAGCTTTATTAAGATATTCATTACCATAAACTAGGTGAAAATGAACTTAAGAATAAAAGCTTTGAGTGTGTCAAAAACAAACGTCAAAAATACTTCTTCTTTTAGTTTTTAATAAGTTTTGTGATTTTATTTTATGCCTAAACTACAACCAAAACAATTTTAACTGCCTAAAAATATGCTTAAATAGTGAGCATTCCTTTCAATTTCTGGGGGAGAACCCGCCACATAAAATGTACATTTCAAACAATACAAGCTTAACAGAACATTTTTGTTATCATCCTGAAGGTTAGATTGAATATAATTAAAAACTAATTTGATTGTATTTTAGAGACTTGCATTGACGATATCCTGCCACTAGCTGATGAGTATAATGTAAAATGTGTTCTCAAGAAGTGTGAAAACTGGCTACTTACGGAGCTTGAGTTTAAAAATGCCAAGGTTCGTCCACACTACCAAGATGTAGAGGGCGACGTGAGATATCTGATGAAATGTCTCTATTATGGTGAGAAATATTCCCTAGAAGAACTGTACAAGAAGTCTTTCACCACGGTTCTGCCGTTTAAATTTCAACGGTACATAGAAAACGAGCACTATCAGATGCTACCTGAAAAAAACAAACGCGAATTATTAGAAATGCGACTCAAAGGAATCGAGGAAGATGTTGCAGGAAGAACCGGAGGTGGAATATTCGGAAGTACTTATCAGAAAAATAAAGGGAATTCATATGGGCAACCTTCATTTGGATATGCGACACCTTCAGTTCAAGTGGAACTTTATCAATGTTCATCAACTCTTTTTCTGTAGACTGCTTAGATTGTATATCTACACTTATGAATTAAGACATTTTGAAATAAACTATAAAATACCTGCACCAAAGTAACTGCTTACACCTTTGGTATTTCAACACCTGTGAGATGGTGTTCGTAAGCTATAATTGAATTTTTACAGATATGTAATTATTGTAAAATTTATCAAAAGCCTACTTTCATTTTCGATAAACAAGCTCGAAATAGCAAAAATGAGAGTAAAGTAGTGTGCACGCTTTTGCGGATCCAAGTCAGCGGTAGTCTACATCCAAATATATACTTGCAATGAAATGATATTGAATGAATAGGTAAAGAAGTAAAAGAACGATTATATTTATTGGTAACTTATTTAGAGTATACATAGAAGTCAAGATTTGACAAATGGTGAATCAGTAAAATGAGCCAATTCGTTTCTTGAATGCGCGATTTTAGTTTTGATGGATAGAACCTTCAAGAACGGAGTTACCTTCTTCCTAACAAGAACTGCAAGCTGGTTCACTAATTAACGTCATGGCGAAAAGTGTAGAACAAGTTTATCATGCATCGCGGGCAGATATCTTGGATCGGACATCTTTGGTTAATACAAAGAAAGTTAATAAATAAAATGGAATAATTTAAAGCGACTTATGGTTTGATGGAAACAACTTTTTTAGAACGGGGGCCCCAGGTTCGCGGGTTGTCTAATTAACGTCACGGCGGAAAGTGTAGTGCGAGTTAACCATCGGGTAGATACTTTGGATCTGAGAACATTGGTTTAAAATATGCAAATAAATATGGCTAAATTAGCGGGTTTTTAAAATTTCATACATTTTAATACCGTGATAGATTGGTAGTATGTGTAGGTGTCATTTTAAACAGTATTTCACTGAAGGTTCACCGAAACATGGCTGAGCCAAAATAATTCCCGAATTTTCCTTTGAATTCGGGGCGTTTCTGCACGCGACAGGAGCTGATTTTTTTTATGAGATGAAAAACAATGTGTAAGAGGTCTAACTATCCCATTTTTGTAAAAATGCGAGGTCATTTGAATTTTTGATGCGCGTTGTTTCCGGAGGGGGGTGAAAAGGCCCGGGCTTGATTTTCAAGCACATGTGTAACTTCGAGGTAAACAAAGTCTCACGCCTTGCTGGATGCACGTGTGTATTTTGTAAATGAAGCGTTGTTTAAAAAGATGTCAAGAGGATTTTTTTCAGAAGTTCGTTTTGAATTTTTAATCTGCATGTAAAGTTGTGCAATTTTGGTATAAAGAATATATATATAGTAAAATTTAATACTGTAGTGACACTGCAAACCTTAGACATCATTTGTAAAAAATGCTATGCATAAAACGGGGAAGTTGAATAAGGGGAGGGGGGGGGGGGGCACCCATTTCTTTTTTCAACAAAAACGTCTTTTACCTGAAATTCTTTTTTGGAGCGGTGATAAAGAATTAAAATGTAATTTGACCTAAAGAACAATATTTATAGATACGATGCACTTGAAGCATGTTTGAAATAAAATAAAAAAGTGTTTGCAATCCTGCAACAAAAAGAATTAAGGCCATGTACATATATATAACATCAATTTCAGTTTAGATTTTTCCCCTGTCCGCTCCTCGAAAAATCCAGTCATGCAGTTGGTTTTTTATTTTAATTTTAAATAATAGGTTAAAAAGGCAATTCAAAAAAATCGGACACAGTATATACATGTACAAGTTACACAACAATGAACATAAGATATGGTCCAACAAGTCTGTCCCAAGTTATTGCTTCCATTAATTTTTGATAATTTTTTTTATGAAACCTGAAGCGGTAGAGGGGGCGTTTCAAAACAGATAATCTGGACATTTTTCATATTAGTGGATGAACGTAGTTTGAGCACAAAGGTATTTACTATTATTGAAATATCAAGCGAAAAGTGGTGGAAGCAAAAACTTGGGACAGAGTATAGTGGATGAACGTAATTTGAGCACAAAGGTAATTACTATTATTGAAATATATAAAGCAAAAAGTGGTGGAAGCAAAAACTCGGGACAGAGTATAACATTGTTTCATATAAATGTGTAAAGTGTTCATTCCCGCGCTTTGGTGGGATATCATTATTACTTATTAGGTTAGTTACTGACTCACTACGGAAATATATTGGGTTGATCAATCTGATAGATGGCAAGGCAAAGCCATAATATTTCCGTAGTGAGTCAGTAACTAACCTAATAAGTATTTTGTTTTCCCGAGGACTATCAAACGACATATTTATTCACAAATAGTGATAATCTACGCAAAGCCATGTATGTACAAGATGTCTAACATCTCGTCCAATTTAACTCATTTAAACTCTTCAAAATTTTCAATCCCACTTTTCAAATACTCTTTAAAAATCTTTGCTTCACCCATGTTTACTTACAATGTTTTGTTGATTTTCAATTTTAAATGTTTTGTCCCTTTCCTCTGCAGAGATTTGAGCAAATTTCGACACTGCCATTTTGTTCGGCTCCAGACAAAACAGTGTGACGTCAATATTCTAAGGGCAACTACTCTAATTTTAAAGAATTTCAAAGGGCAACTACTCCAAATACTTTAAGAACTTACGGCATGCACTTTATGTATTATATACTATGAAATGTCGAAATGAGTAAGCGAAGCGTCGGCCAATGACGGCCATATTGCCTAATATTATTTCTCACAGAACAAATATAGAGATATACTAGACACGATCTCGTTGCGAGCAACGAATGGGCCTTCCGTCCGATTTTTTAATAGATTAGATTAAACTTATCACTTCAAAGATAAAATCGTAGATCTAAGCGAAAAATAGTAAAAAAAAAAAAAGAAATTGCGGCAATCGGGGCTTGAACCCGGGTAATCTGGGCCATGTCCACGACTCTATCGACTGAGCTACTCAGACTCTCGCTTCAAAATGTTGACGCTTAATTTCTCGAGAATGCCTGAATTACCTGAAAGCACCTTGTTGCGAGCAACAAGTGGGTCTTTCGTTTAAATTTGAATTGATAGGGTTCAATTAAACTGTTGACATTTGATACGGTTTACTATCATATTAACTTCCTTTTAAACTAATTTTTCAACCTACACTGCGAAATGCAGATTTCCGGAAAAAATTCCAATAATCGAAATATTAGAATCACTTCCGGTGACGACCGGAAGTGACGGACGACCTGCTCATATTTAAATTTGATAAGTTTAAAACATATTCTAATGGAAAAAATTGTAGATTATTTGATTTAAAAAAAATTTAAAACACAATTTTGCAAAAATGCTGTTTGAGCGGACCGGAAGTGACGGACGATCGTAGTTTACCTGATCGGCCCTAGAAATTCAAAAATCTATCATTCCTGAAACTTTTAATTTTGTGTCTTTTATCGTTTTTGCGAAAAAGGGAGGACAAGATCACTTTTTACAAAAAGAAAAACAAATATAACAGCCGACCGGAAGTGACGTCATCAACAAAAATGTACATGATAAAGACCTTGATATTTTGTATTATTCGTGAAACTTTCATAAAAATCCATTGTAGCATATTTGAGATATTTGAGTTTTAAGACAAATGTTAAGAAAAAAAAGAATAATAATAGTGAAAAATAGAGAAAAAGAAACCTAACAAAAACAATAGGGTCTTCCGTTGGAAACGGAAGACCCTAATGAGGCACGTGCTAAGTTTAAACCAATGAAAATGTGACATTTCAGTCCAAGGGAAAACAACTATTTATATATAGGTCCTATACGAGGTTGAAAGAGAGATTGATACTGACATCCTTCTATTTAACTTAGAGTACAACACTCTGCATAATACAGAACGAAAGTGAGTTTAACTTTAACTAAAGTAGTATTTAGAATAACCTGCTTTGTAAATGCAAATGTATTTATAGATAAATGTCATAATTTATATACTCTTAAAACTGGCAAACTTCTACCTATTGAAATGTCCAAATCACCTGCACCCGACTTCCTATTGAAAATCATCCACTGCAATTGTAAAACCAACTGCGACAATAAGAAATGTAGCTGTCGAAAAAATGGCATAGCGTGTTCATGTGGATGTGGAGAATGTAGAGAAATCAACTTTTCACAGGCTTGAATGCTTAATCTGAGCCATAGGTTTCGGATGCTGGATGAGGTTTAGTTTTTTGAAACAGGTCACGTGTTTTATAGATATTAGTACTATTTCAAACTTGCATAGTTGATTTAACTATAAGTAAATGGTATCAGATATTCTGGGACACCCTGTATTCATTCTGACGTTCAAACTTTGCACGTAAATGTGGGGGGGGGGGTGTATGGTTGTGCTAATCAGTACTTGATAAGGTTCTATTGAGTATACCGGTATAATGGTAATGCTCTTGAGCTTATATGACAAGCTGTTTGTCAAATGAAAACTTCAGAAGTTTTCAGATATGGTTGATATTGAATATTGCAGAATTATATTGATATTGAATCATTGTAGTGGAATAAGATTCTACGAAATCAGATGTCATACGGTTTGGATTTAATTTTAGTGACACTTTTCTTTTACTTTCGGTAGTAACTTTTCACAGCACATGTTGATTTAACATGTATTGTGACTGCATTTAATGAACAGTTAGCAAGAGGTGATGAAAGGACATCTATAGCTGCAGGTCTGTAGCCCCCGGTCTGAAAAAATTCGGATGGACGAGCTGGGAGGTACAGTGCCTCCCATAGTAAAAAAAACCCCTGCAATTTATGGCGCACTAAAAATTGCGCTAGTTTTGGACTGATTAACCTTATTTCCGAACACATTGTATACTAAGTCTTGTAAACTTGTAAATATTTGATTCCAAAACTTTATCACTTTACTTCCCTCTGATATTCTTTTTAAACTCTATCACCAGCACTGTAAAGAAAAGTGGTGCAGTTTGTTTACGTTTAAAATTTATCTCGAGATTATTTTACATTGTGTCTGTCAAAGTCTTTGATGTCTACAAAATTAAGTTTTGATTATCTTTTGTTTTTATTGAATTAATGTAAAAACTAGTTATTGGTCTTAACTTAATTTGTTTTTGAGAAATAATCTGAATATTGGGTACGAAACGACCTGGGTACGAGTAGTTTAGGCTACGAATTCAAATTGAAAGTAGGAGAAAAAACGTCCTTGCTTTTCAAAGAGTAATCAGGAAGTAAACTAAATTAAAATACATTATTTTATTTGAATAACAATGAAATTTAAACTGCTTCACTGTTGAAACACGCTTTTTGTTCAATCAGATGTCTTGAAATTCATTTGATCGGATCAAATGCAACTGCTGAAAGTTGTAGGAGGCGAACATTTATTTTCAAGAACACACTAGGTAAGTTTGAATGTATTTATCACTCTTAAACAGTTGATAAATTATCACCAAACGTGAAGTTAGTACGAGATTTAAATACAACATGGATGCTGGTGATGTCACTGCGCGTGAAGTGATTCTTTTTTCCCCCATCTTGGAAAAGTTATTCAACTTCATAGGTGTAGAGTGTAAGTTACATATTTGGGCATATATACACGTGTTGTCTATAGAGAGAGCTTCGCTCTCATGGGCCCCGCCCGGCTCTATTAATGCAATGGAATCTTTAGAATTACATGCACATACTCAATAAATTTAAAGGTACATGTGGCGTGTTTGGCGTAAAATTTTTGACATGAGTTTGAGGAAAAATATACATCATGCTTCTTATAATTAGACGTTTCACAAACCCTAGGCCCGTAGAACATGTTCTTTCTTTAGTTTTTTTTGTCTCTTAACTCTAAACTCTGATGAATATTAATGTAATCTACCATTTGAAACGCCACTGCACATGAGTGTGGGAAAACTTAGTATTGAAAACACGATGGATGAACAGTTTGTTTACAAATTAGAATCACGTTTTTTCATGTCTTAAATTAGATAATTCTTATATCGGATGATACCCGAAGCACTATTATTACGTTATTCATTAATGCAGAACGATATTAAGTTGCTAATTATGTGTAAAAAAGGTGAAACACGATTTTAGCATCAACGACATGGTAAAATGAGTAAATACCCCCCCCCCCCCCCCCCCCCCCCAAGGGATGCATGTACTGAGAGTGTTTATTTATTTTCTATTCAAAAATTCCTCTAAACGAAAATCCACTTGTGATTTATAACTTTTAAAGTAAAGACATGGAACACATGGAGCATGTACGAACCTGACTAGCAACACCGTGCCTACAACTTCATGATAAAGACTTAAGTTTAATTCGGCTTTAACTCCTACTCCATCAAACTACATGGTCTCCGAAGACAATCTTCCCTTTGTTCCTATCCTTGTCAGTCTGTCTCTTTTTTCTTTCAATTCCAAATCTGTCAAACTTAACGGTATACCTATCTTTCTCGTTGTCGCCTTTGTTGTTGTGATAGACTGAGCGTGATATCACGTGACCGATTTAAGGCGGGGTTTATTCAAATGCTTGATTTACTGTGGACTCCACAATAATTATAAAAATTATTTATTAACTTCTCTATCTTTTAACCCGATTGATATAAACTGCGTAATTTATTTTGAAGATCCATCTTTATATAACATATTTAAATAAATAAATCAATCAAATATTTCTTACCATGAAAAAATATGCCATATATACCTTTAAGTGACATATTAGATTTGATATAGATTTGCATTGCAATTTGCATATTGAACAGTTGTTGAAATGACATGCTTACATAAGTTAGCAGGTTATAACTGCGGGTCTCTAGCTCAGCCCCGTTCTGAAAAAAAATTCGGATGGGCAATCTGGCAGTTTCTTTTGTGTTGAAAAATTGCAATTTACGGCACAAAAATCTGCAATTATAGTTTGACTGCTTAATCTTATTTCCGAACACGATATACATACAAAGGAATCAAGTAAAGTCGTACCCAAACATACTCGTACTCATAACTCACTGCATGGTACGGTGGTAAACCAATGATATTTGGATTGTAAATTATTGTAAAAGATAAGCTGTTAAGGTAAGGTTTTGATATAACTTCAAATAATTTAATTAGAAATTATGAGATAATTGGAAATAGAATTTTTGATATCTTTAAAAAAAGTTTAATGTCATCTCTTTTAAGTTTGCCGAAGAGTTTCCTGTATCAACATTTGATAGAAAATTTCTGTTTACATGCAATCTTATCTTTTAAAAAAACCCGATTAATTATATTAATTCTTCTCAATCTTTGAATGCATGCATAATGATATAATTGAAGTCATTTTTGCTCGTACTATTTTTTGACTGTAATTCAAATTATTTAGTGTCATGTATATGATTAGTAGGATCGAATTAAAATAATAATCATCAAAGTGAAACCACATCGGAATTATTTATTGTGTGCACTGCCTCCCGCTTTCAGACGTTCTCTCCAACACGCTGACCGACCTCGAAAAATTACGATGTTAAATTCACGTGCAGATCAGGGGTTGCCATTTTTCATGTTAACAAACTACACTACATCACTTTATGGAGATGGTGATAGTGTTTTAAAGAATATCATATTTTAATATAGTTGAACTTCGATATCTCAAACACCAATATCTCGAACACAATGGATATGTGGAATTGATTTGTAAGTACCAACCACTTATAGTATAAGTAATTAACCGTTTATAGCTCAAATACTTGTACATATCGAAGTGTTTAACAAGTCCCATTTAATTTGAGATAACAAGGTTTAACTATAGTAAAATATCCGAGGAATTTTTGGAATTGAATATTTGTATGGAATGATTCAAATATACATGTTTAGTATATAAATACTAATAAGGACATGACTTCTACGTTCAATATTACTGTAGTAATAGTATATAATACATAATATACAAAACAAACCAAACTACGGGCTTGAATCCCGTCATAGGGTTTGCATGGTGATTCAGTCAGCTTAAAATATGCAGTCTAATCTCTTTAATTTATGAAAATATTGTTGTAAATATTAAAAAGGTATATAAAAAGATAGTATAATTTTAATTTTATATGAATAAAGTCAATTTCCTTCCTTCTTTCATCTTTTTGCCAAAATATTGGTAGTTGTAATTATGGTCTGGAGATTTCCAGATTTAATCCAATACATATTTATTTTCCTATTTATTTATTTAGTTTAGTTTAACTTTATTTGTTTGTTATTATATATCAATTAAACCTTGAAAGCTATTTCATAACTTTCAACAGTGCAGAAAGACATGACAATAATCAAAATATCAATTAATAAACGCACTATCACATTCAGTTAATCAGACTACATGTAGTCCGAAATATCTGACTTTTTCCGAGCGTTATTAACGATTTTGATTTTAAAATCGTGAAAAGGCCAGGAAAATGTTAGGTAGTTAGGACTAGCACAAGACTAGTATTTGTGTGTTGTTAATTTCAAGTTCCCAACGTACAAGGTACTGTAGCTCAAAGTTCGTCCATCCGAATTTTTCTCAGACCGGGAGATACAGACCTAAAGCAAAGCAGGTTAAATCTTAATTAAATCATTTATATAGACATGCACGTAGCATCCTTTTTAAAAGTTGGAAGAGGGCAGCAGACCTATCCTAAATTTAACAAGCAAAAAAAAAACAACCAAACAAACAAACATCCCCCACACAAAAAAAAATCGATTCGCCAATCTTCAAAATCCCTATACTAGTGCGAACTAACTAAAACTTCTATCTTGATGTTAAGTTTGTTTATTTCCGTAAAATACCTTTTTACACCCACAGCACCATAAAAAGGTATCTCCTAAATCTGAAGTTTTGAAAAAAGCCCCCCCCCCCGATATTACTGCCTGGTATAAATATTTCATTCCCAGTGAAATCTGTGATTCAAAATAATAATTTTGGTGCGGTTTATTCAGAAACTTTGTGTCGTTGGTCATGTGAACAAGCACATTTAAACGTACATACAATTTGTATGTATTACATGTATTTAATTCTTAATTTTAAATTTTTATTGTCTTAATGCTCTTATAGTATTTTTTTTCTTTGCATAGTCTTCCAACATTCTGGCATCAGATAATACACACAAAGGGATCATTTGCTTCAACTTTGAACAGCTCTGATTTTACTGTACAATCCAACACAAGTTTGGAAATGGAAAAGAAACCCTTTGAATATGACCCAGAAGTTACTGATTTCACTTTGATTGTTGAAAATCAAAAGTTACATGTAGCAAAAGCTGTCTTAATCGACGCATCACCTGTATTCAGGAAAATGTTAACAGGAGAATTTAAGGAGAAAAATATGTCAGAGCTAGAACTCCCGGGGAAGAAGTATTCCAGTTTTGAACTTTTTCTGCGATGTATTTTCCCAAAAGAATATTATGAACTAACAGGTAGGAAAAACTTTACATTCGATTTGTGTAATGAAACGTGGCATCCGGATAGGATCATTCCATAAAAATTGCGATACTGCATAATACGTCGTCGCATTCACATGTGCTTAAGGACAGGACTGACCCCCCCCCCCTCCATCCCCAAGAATCTAGACCATTAAGACTTTACTTTTTTTCCCTGAAATTATCCTTTTAAGATATATTTATAAACTGATGCAAACCTTCATTACACAAAATAACTTAAGGTAGTACAAAACAGATAAGCAAAATTTTTCCTATAGTTCAATTTTTCTGAAATTTTTATAGTTTTTTCTTTTGGAATGAAATTTTTAAATACGTTAAATTTGAAGGAAAAAAATCCAACCTCACAATTTTTGCCCACATCTCCCCAAACCTACCATTGGAGTCTCCTTTCAGTGGAGTGTAAAATGAAATAGTCATTGTTATAATTTTCTATGCCATTAAGTTATTTTTCAAGATATTACAAATATCTGCGCAGCTATTTAAACAGAAGACCTTCTTGTTACTTAAAAATACTGAAATAAACTCTGAAATAAACTCTAACTGGTAATTTAAGATAATTTCTCATGCGATATTATTTAAAACTAGCGCTTATGAATATTAAGATGAAAATTTGCAGCATTTAACGGTATCTAAAAAGAAAATGTATGATTCAAATTTGAACAAAATTTAACAGTATAATTGTCATGACCCTGTAATTAAAATATATCAAAATAAAGAAACTTTAACCATTGGTTTTAGATTAATTAAGGTTTAAGTATGTTTGACAGAGGTATAAATTGATAAAAATCCTGGATGACGTCATCATATTTGACCTTGACCTGTTGATATGACCTTGAAATTTGTTTGACATAAAGCCTAAACACTGGTAGTGGTTGTTTTCAAGTTTGAGGTCATTACTTTGAAAAGAGCGCAAGTTACGCATTTTTAAATGATAAAAGACTAAATTGCACAAAAATCATATGAACACCACCCATGTTTCAAAATTATCGAAAATACGTTGTATCTCAAATTCTTTTAGCCTTGAGTAATTGATGGGTATGATTTATATTTTTTTCTTAAGATAATGGTCTGAAATGAATTTTTACATAATATTAAGTCATTATTTTGTGTATTTGAGAAAATATTTCAAATAAATAATTTCAGGGTGTTTCATATGACCTTAAAACAAACATTTTAAAAACAAATCATAAGTCCATCTCTATTTATAATTTATATATAGGGGATAAGATTTTGTTCAAAATGTGTGTTTTAAGTAATTTTGTGCATTGAATGTATACATTAGAATATAAATATGTCATTAAAGGATAATTTAATGAAAAAAAACAAGTAAAGTCCCGGGGTCTAGATACTTGGGGGTGAGGTGACGGAGAGAGGGGGGGGGGGGGGTGTTCGGTCCTATCCTCAGGCACCTGTGGTTGCATTTATAACACTGTGCCGGATAATTATGCCAGTGCCAAGGTGGGATTTTTACACCCGGTCAAGGTGGCTCAACACACCAGTGCATTAGATTGATCGATGAAGAATCATTTATGAAAAATGACTTTACAACTATGAGATTGATATTGGCTTTCAATTATTTTAAATGAATATTTTTGTATTTTTATTAGAAATCAGAAACATTGTTTTAGCTATCAACAGGATTTTTGAGAGCTAATAATTTGGTATTACTCGATGAACAATACAATTATCTATAAATACATGTCAGAGCCAAATAATAATTGTAATGTTTTTGTGAAAAAAATATTTACGAAAATGAAAACCAAGAATTGTAGTTATTTTTTAAACTTATGGATAAAAACAACAAATCAAATGTCACTTGCGTTAAACATTTGCTTTACAATCATATTTCAACAAGAAATTGAAACGAAATGGTGAGAACCAGGAAAAATTGGAAAATCTTAAGTTCGAACCAATCCTGATTGTAATTAAACCGATCCCGAACAAAATGGTGCAAAAAATTCTAGTTTTTAGCCGGGCTCTGCTAAAAGTGTTGTCATTTTGTTTCTTTTTTTTAAATTTCGAATGAATTGTCTATCTTTTTTAGTTTTCTTACTAATAACGTGTTTCTAAAACATTGCTATGCATTTTGGACACATACAATGCGCATGGATTTCCATAACTACTTTGCTGCGCGATGAAGAAACGGGGATTGAATATATAATGCTTGTTGCAAAATTCAAGACAGCAACTGTTGAACTTTTTAACTTCTACTAGACAGACATATTTTTTGTCTTTAGCCGCTTACAAAATTTGGTCGCTCTCTGATGCTTTGCCGACATTAAAAGCATGAGAGAGAGAGAGAGAGAGAGAGAGAGAGAGAGAGAGAGAGAGAGAGAGAGAGAGAGAGAGAGAGAGATTTTCAGTCTTTACTACACAATATGCATAAAGACACACCAAAAGAGCCCGGCTTTCAGTACTTCAGTTCTTTGATTTTTTTAGTTGCAAAATGGTTTGTTCATTTACTGATCTAATGATGCATATCAGTTACTCATAATAAACTGATTCAGAAGTACTTTATTATTTGATTTGATTTTTAATGATACTGATTGGATTGGGGTTTTTTTATACGGGATCAGTCCAAATTTATAAAATAAAATTTTCCATTTTTGTTTCAATTTCTTTATAAATGTAACTGCATGTATTTATTCATAATTATATTACACATCATTTAAGATCAAGATTTAAGCTTTAAAAAACTGTACCCTGCTTGTAGTCAAAACAATTTTTCTCACTGCACTGGCAAATAATAAAAATCATATAAAATGATAGAAAGCCGGTATTGGTCTCTGTTTTGTGAAATCATATTTCAAAAAAGACTCTTTATCGATCCATTTGATGAATTTTTGGTGTGTCGAGAAAAATCTCCTATCGATCGATCGATCGTTCGTTCGTTCGTGTAAAGGTTATATACCAGTACAAATTGAAGAGTTAAATCTATTTGTTTCCAGGTAGCGTAGTGAACAATGCACTCGCTTTTCACCGCTGCGACCCGAGTTCGATCCCCGTTATCGACAGAGGTTGTATGTGATAGGGTATGGCGGTCGCCCGCTTGGACACGTGATTTCTCTCCGGGTACTCCGGCTTCTTCCCACACCAATGACCCCCTCGCGCTAACATCCGTGCCAACGAGAGATATTAATATAAGTTCTAGAACTTGTTTATCAATCGTTGTAAAATAAATAAAGTTCAGTTTAAATCTATTTGTTTTAATATACGCAGATGACATGGTACTTGTCTCAGAAACTGCATATGAACTTCATGAAATGTTAAATACACAACTATGTACATTATGTACTTAATATACTTCTGTTTGGGATCTTATTGTAAATGTACAACTTAATAACCAAAATTGTCATTTTGTAGCTCACCGGGACTAGGTCAGTTGGAGTTTATGCTAACCGTCGGCGTCCGGACCTGGTCAAGGTTTTTGTTGCAGGTCGTGCATCTAAGTTATTACTTGTCCTGTCTTCACCAAACTTGCATGAATGATGCATCTGGACCTATTTATGGACTTGAAAGACTTTTGGAGCAGGATAAAGTTTTTGGTGCAGGTGCCCTTTGATAGCAGTTTCTAAATTGCTGCTGGTATTAAACACCAAACGTGCATGGATGGTGTGTTTGATGATTCTGCTGCACCTGACATGCTTTAATGCTAATCTCAGTCATAGGTTTTGGATGCTGGAGGATATTTAGTTATTTTGGAACAGGTTACATGTTTTAAAGATATTACTATTTCAAACTTGCAGAGTTGATTTAATTATAATATAAGTGAATTGCAGTGGTAGCTTTGGATTCAAAGTCTGATCTTCATTATCAAGGATGCTAAAAAACCTCCTACCTCACTCAAACCTGTTTGATAGAGATTTTGTTGTGGAATGATATAACATGATTCCTATGATATAGTAATCTATGATATGATACACTATTGTTTTATATGATACAATGTTATATCATATATTGATGTAAAAAGTTGTATGATACAAAATGATGTTGTATCAATTTTTTTGTAAATTTTGATATTTAATAATTTTGTTTTGACATGTCGACAGTATAGAGAAATCTGGATAAAATATATCTAGAAGAATTATAGGAAAAAACCTTCTGTTTACACTTTTATACAATTATTAAGTGTTCAATTTAAAAAAAACCAGTTTAATTTGGGAAAATATCTCCACCTAGCTTTTGAAATTTATGATAAATAAGAAAAATTCTGTTTTTTCACCTGGTAGTAAAAATTTATGATATATACATTGTCCATGTACTTAACATATGTACCATAACATTATTTCAATATTGCTTTTTAATTAATATATGTAACAACCTATGCCATAAGATGTATGTCTTTTGCAAATAAATAATGAATGATGAAATATCTATCATCTATCTTTCTGTGGTTAAATATATAAAAACCTTTTTGTCATAAACCATTTTGTCAGAAAAGTTGAAACCTTTGTGAAAGCATCCACGGGTAGTGTATATACAAGTGTGTTCAAATCATGACATATGGGGGTATGATGTGGCAATACTTGGGTGGGGCGAATTGTAA
Organism: Magallana angulata; assembly: GCF_025612915.1. Lineage (NCBI taxonomy): Eukaryota > Metazoa > Mollusca > Bivalvia > Ostreida > Ostreidae > Magallana > Magallana angulata. The sequence continues at coordinate 37,465,229 of NC_069118.1, read as the reverse complement.
CTAAGGAAATGTATAGGGAAAAATCTTTAAAAATCTTTTAAATGAAATATTTTGCTCGATAGTTTAAAACCTATACAGAATCATTCTCAGGTAGTGTAGTATCACGTTTGTTCAAATTATTATCCCAGGAGGTAAGGTGGGGTCGCAAAGCTACAATTTTTACATAGGAATATATAGAGGAAAATCATTGAACTCTTTACCTTTTTTTTGTACTCAATCTAAAAATTGTGCTAAAAATTAGAAAAAAATCTGCAAAGTTGTCGAGATATTTTCAAAGCTGTTTGGATCATATGTCAGATTGTTGCTCAGGTGAGCTACCAAATTTATCATAATACAATATGCCGTCGGTTTTTTTTTTAGGAATGAATTCAATAGCAACCCAGTTAATACGTGTATATTAAATTGGGTTGGAGCAGTTTTCGCTATATAATTCGCAAAGCAGTATATAAAACACGAAAATTGTTCCAATCCAGTTTATATGAGTATAAAATGGGTAGGTTGGAATTCATTCTTTTAATCAAGCACTTTAATTTGATCGTTGCTCTTTATCTTTATACATATCTCTTTAATATAGCACATAAAATGACCATGACAATCATGCCCTCTTAAAGTCAAATGATATAATTGTATTTCAGAATCTCATATTGACGAAATTCTGCCACTTGCCGACGAATACGAGGTAAAATGTGTTCTCCAAAAATGTGAACACTGGTTGCTTACGCAGTTTGAATTGAAGGAAGCTAACTTGAAGGTTTCTCCACACAACATGTACCAAAGCGTGGATAGCAACGTGAGCTTTCTAATGAAATGTCTTTATTATGGCGAGAGATATTCCCTTGTGGAATTTTATAAGAAGTGTTCCACAAAGGCTCTTCCGTATAAACTTCAAAGGTACAAAGAGAATGAGCACTATCAAATGCTGCCCGAAAGCCGTAAACGCCAGTTGGTAGAAGACCGACTCTTGGAAATTGAGAGAAGAGCGAAAAAGTCCAGACAAAGTTCGGGGTTTTCAACTGAGTTGCATGAATGTTCATCGAGTCTATTTTTGTGATAACTCAAATACAATACCAAGAGTTTCTACCTTAATTCTTTAATTTTTTAAAGAATTTTTGAAAATATGGTAATGTTGAGTAAAAAAGGTTTTGGACCCTCCACTTTGGAGAGGCAAGGACTGTTGCCTGTTGTGTTAATTTCTACTATAGACCTGTTTGACCATTCTGTTTTGTTCTCAAGGACATATTTGAGCAATGTCTTCAACTTTATTGCTTGGTCCTGTCTAAACTCACTTTCACAGAAAGATCCTCTGTTCTGATAAACGACTGCCCCTATGCTCATTCTTTAATTAGAGGAGAAGGGGTGTCACTGTTGTATAAACACTGAAAGCACTCATGCTTAACTTGTTTTTGTTTTACATAAATTTTCAAAATTTCCTTTTCAGCCTTCCCTGAAAAATTTATCCACATGTTTAAAAACAAAATACTTGTCATTTTTCTCAATTGGTATGTATTATTTAGAGACTACATGTATCCTTCATTTTTGTCATACTATAATGAGTCAATTTTATTAAAATAAGAGGTTACAAATATATAAATACATGTATATATTTAACATTTAGTAAATGTGAACCATCACCTTTCAAAAACTGATGTACTGAGCTATGTGATATGTTGTCAAATGGTTTTTGTGTTGTCTTTAAAAATTGTTTCAGTGATTCAACAGTCAACTGGTTACAATATAGAATCATAAATTATTCATCCTGTTAAATATTATCCAATGATGATCAAAATTACTTCTGATTTCTATACTCTCTGCAATGAAATGTCTGAAAATATACAGCAGGCATTTGCAACATGCAAGAAGATATTACCTTTATTGAATGCATTTAATGTGCTTATATACATGTACATGAGATGCTACAAAAGTGTTTGTTTTTAGTATTTGCAATGCCTTATCCGGTTTGTATCTCCAAAACGGAGATAGCTTTATTGTGTTTTTTTTATACATAGCAATATATATTCATGTTTAAAACAAAACAAGACGCCAATATTTTGAGTTTTTGAAACTAACAGTTAAAACTTTCAAAAAAAAAATGTGTCCTGTGGATAAGAAATGTTATGCAATCATTTTAAGAAAATGAAACATAATTGCGAAATATAAGAAATAGCTTATTGTGATCGGCTTCGGCCGATCACTATTGTGTCCATATGAGGCATCCGGCAAATGCTTTCTCGTGCGCACACATTCTGCTTGCATAAGTAGTTCTTATAACACTTGAAGCTTTGGTTTAGTATTTATATAACATTTTACTCAGTTTTATTTCCATTCATTTACCTTAAGAGATGCAAACATACATTAAATACAGTTCGACCTGTTAATTCAAGAATGTGAAGAGAACATTTTGTCTCACGCGTAAGAATTTCGATCGAAAGATTTATTGAGTAATGCAGTTGACCTCGATGAACTGACCTCGATCATAAGAAGATGCTCCATGAACTGACCTCGATCTATTGATGTTGCATAATAGTAGCTAGGAAGACGGCTTGATTTATTAACAAGGTTACGTTATAATGCGACCTCAATAGCAAGTTATGATGGCATTCAATGTTTTTCAGTCGCATTAAATTATTTTAATACAACTCTTTCTTTGTATACGATTTATTTTTGATGAGCCCTACCTAGTATTCTGAAGAAGGAGAAGAAGACACATTAACATTTAATAATTACGTTAAAAATATAAAGCAAGACAAGGAGTTTACGAACGGCTTTCCCCTTTATTTCAAAATTAAATTTGTTGACGGTTTATAATGATGAAATTATGGTATACAGATTCAAAATATTCTATATTTTGTAAATATACAGTACTTTTTAAAATTATTTTACATTAAACTGATCATGTTGATTGCTTCTAGCTATCAATATATAATTATTGCCGATCATTCCTTTAAAAGGAACACTTGTTATACATATACATTATTATAGTCTATATCAAAATATTATAATATTTTCCTGAATATTGCGTGATTATTTAGAATATAAAAAAAAACAATCGGCATGTGTCCACGAAGACAACCTTCGTATGCATGACGTTGCGTTTAAATATACGGTAAAATTGCGACGTCTTGCTAAAAACGGAACAGTTTTCAGCGTAAATTTCATGATGTATATGTTTAAACCACACATATAAGTTATATACCATTTGATTTGATAAATTCAAGGCTTTTGAAAATGTTTTGTGCTGTGCATATTTGAAACGCGGCAAATTTCGGCCAATAACGTCCCTTGTTCTTTCATGAAAATAATCGATTGTATGCAACACTTTTTAGTGTATAACATGATATTAGAATAGCTTTCCTTGCTGCAGAAAAATAATTACTAAAGGGCTTTGCAAATTACTCGTACGTGCATTTTACCAAATTGACAGCTTAAGATAGCTTAAGAAAGCTTTTCAATTATTTTGTTCAATACAGCATTTTGTGATTCCTGCATTTCCCGGAGAGTATTCAAAAACTTGTCATTCCTTTCTTCAAAGATTTTGCGCAATTCCTCTGTTTTGTTTTTCTTCCTCCTTTTTTCGGGTGTGGGGGGGGGGGGGGGGTCGTGTTAACCTGTGATTTGTCATCCTCTTCCTCATCTGAATCTTGAGTGCCAGTTTTAGTAAGAGAGCCTCTAGCTGCTACTGGAGCAAATGTTGGGTCTTTCGCAAGAATTTCTTCCATTTCTTTTTCAAGGAGGAAAGGTCGTGGCCTCTTGTTTCCTGACTTATTTGATTCCAAAACATATTTTCTGTATCCTCTTTTCAAAGTATAAAACTTTCCCCTGTGATGTTAATATTTCTGGAGGTCTTTTGACGGAGGGCTGCAGCTATATCATCTCATACTTTCTTTTTGTTTCGGGTTGTCTGCAATGTGTCTGCATTCTCCCTGTAGATGGAAAGAAGTTTTCTGGACATGTAGATACCCCATTCTAGTCTTCCCTTCTTTTCTGTGTCAATGAAGTCCTCACTGCAGTCATTGCTGAACCATGGGGTATCATCGTAATCATTGATCCCGGTTTTGGGGCTGGTGGATGAACATGCATCATCCTTGCTAGTGTTGCTGTGAGGCATAGGCTCATTGCTGGTACTGGGACCTGCAGACCTTTTGTCTAGGTACTCTTGGTCAAAATTTCAACATTCCTGAGATATTCCATGAGGGATGCAATCAATTTTTTTTTGGTAGAAATAATTTTGAATGGCTTTCTTGAAATCCCCATAATCTGTAAATAAGAAATGAAAATTCATTGTAATATAAAGTTCACTCCAAACACACCTGGCATTGATGTTTTTTAAACAATCTAATATAACCAGCCTTTCCTGATAATTATCTACAAGAAAAAGAGACCAAAGCAATTTTATATTTAGTTTCTAGACAGAAGATTAGCATACAAATATGAAATGAAAGTAACATGTGGCAGAAATAATTAAATAGCTTAAATTATTTAATCATATATTGCTAATTTTAATCCACATACAATAAGGTGTATATAGAAATATATAACCAAAGTAACACACTGTCGTCTATATCAAGAACAATCGGAAAAAGATCTTCGCCGAGGCCCAGTGATTTCTTAAGTCCCGCCATGTTGAACTCCTCTGATGACGTCACGCAGTTATCTCTAGGCTGCTGGTAGATTTGGTGACATCGTTATTTTTATAACTTCAATGTCTTTTGTTTGATAGAGTGGGTCTGAGCTCCATATTTTCCTCATAGTCTAAATGCGGTTTAATGGAATTTAAATCGATTTTGATCAACAAAAGTGTGGAGAGATAACTCATTATACTTTAAAAATGTCATTTTGAAAGCCCAACAATTGACCGTTTTAGAAAAATAATACAAGTCCGTAAATTCGTAACCAACGCCTCATATAGCGTTTAAACAAGCACATTGTTGTGAATGAAATGGCTCAGTGGTAAGAGCAACAGACATTAGGTAACTATTAATAGAACTTGGGTTTTTAGGTTGTGAATTCGATACCACCAAAACTTAAGAATTAATCATTTTTTTCCTATCGTTTTTCGAAATAGTTCAAACTAAATACATGTATACATGTAGTTGTATGTAACATTTTGTAAACTTGTAATAAAACAAATCAAATATATTTAATTGAAAAAAATGTTAAATTTGAAATTGTATTTTACGACTAAACCAAATGGGCAGTTGCGCCATCTTATTCTTCCATGTTCTTTGTTAACAAAACAAACGACATAAAAGGGTATCGCGTTATTTCGCCTCATGTTAAAATTCACCCCTGACGTCAAGAAGGGTATAGTTGAATTACGACTTTGACCTCGCTATAAATAAAAGTCGTAATGTTCAGGCAAATTACAATTAAACCCGTGTACGTTTTGTTTGCTAATCTTTCTGAAGTTTGCTTTCTAAATTTACAATCCATGCATAGCATAGCATTCAAGTTGAATAACCCTAATTATTCGGGGAACGAAACCAATCGATTCCCTTTTCTAAACAATCCTATGATGCATTTTGGTTTGTTTTTTCGTTTGCCAAAAAAAGAAATTATTTTTATTTACTTTGAATGTTTTTAACTATGAAAGGAGACCGATTATGCTGGTATAAATATGAGAAAGTCAATAACTTTCTAAGATAAAGGGTTTGTATGGAAAATTATTTGATACTGTAATAACAAAAACATCGTAGCAAGCAGCTTTAATTTTGTTAATGTGAAGTGAATAACACCAATTCAACCTGAAACGTCTTGTTAATACGAAGGAAACGTAACTATTAATACACATAAAACGGAGTACTGCATCTTTACCATAATCGCTGTTGTGCAAAAAAGCTTTGTGTGGATACTGTAACCCAACTTTAAAATTTATTCGCGTGCAAGAAATTTTTGCGAGGTTCGCAAGAGCCTGGTCGTTGCGAATATTTCTCACCGCGAACAAGTCTTTATCGTGTGGTTGTTATAACAAAATACGGGTCTGGATAAGGCTTGGTCGCGAACAATAGTCGTCGCGAACAGTTTATTGGAAGAAAATCGCGAAATAAAGTCGCCGCGAATAAATGTTGGTTTACACCTGTATGATAATTTGTATTTTCTTGTAGAACCTGTCATTAAGTGCAAATTTGATTCGCTGTTAAATAAAAATTATTTTGTGATATATTTGTTAAATCATATACATGTAGACCATACTATTGACTCATATGAACCTTTCTGATTAATTTATTGCTAGGTTAATGTTTCATTATTAGAAATATTATAGAATATATAGTGTTACGGTATTTCGTGGCTGTAAATGACAAAGTTTGTGAAAGTTGTGTGAATATTTCAATTTTCCACAGAATTTTTATCAATATTTATTTGAAAGCCAATATTATTCATGATAAGCTGTCTAACGTCGTACTGGAGGATCTGGTTAAAGATTATACCAGTTAAAACGTGATATTTGATTGCAGTTGTTTGCATGTAATGAAGACAATAAATGTTTTTTTTTACTATATTCTAACATTTGGTCGTTGACCAGAAGACTATAACTTGAAAACTTCATATTCATCATCGATTAAAATACATGAGTTTGTTGAATAAGTATAAAACTTTTACTAACATTCCAACTTTAAGGAATAAGGAATCATTCTTTGATTATTATATTAAGGTGATCATTGTGGCGTGATATTTTTAATATTTGTCAGCAGTTCTTAAGGATCATGCAACTACATGCACGAAGTAATATAAAATTATTGATATTATACGGGTTTTTAATATGCAAACCTTGCTTGCATCCCAACAGTTCGTATTATTTTGCGTCATTGATGAAATGAATGAAGTATACGTTAAAAATTTGATTTGTAGTGTTATCACTGAAAAAGACACTAGAAAAAGTACTTTTTAAAAACCCTGCTGATTGCTTTCTACACGGTTACTTTTATTTATCAGATTGATTGCTAAAACTGGCGGCTAAAAATATTTGTACCCTATTTCAGAGTTTCAAATTTGATTCTCTATTCCTCAATATGTTTTATTTCCAATAAACTAAAATGAATTCATTTATATTGGAGGATATATCGCATGTTTTTTAATTTTCGGAATTTTTTAAATAAAATCATTCTATACTCATTAAAAATGCTGTTTATTATCGTTTTCATAAAATAATCTGCCTAATTCGTGAGTTTGAAAGCGATGAAATTCAAATATCGCGATATGCATAATTATTTTCTCCCTCGATCTACCCGCCATGATGTGTGACGTCATATGCGACCTCGAGCGAGAAAGTGCTGTTAGCCATCTTTGTAATTGGATTAGATTTAAACGACAATTAAACTAATTATCACCTATCAAATTGCCGATAACGGGACATAATGGTGTTTTGTGCCTCCTGCGTGTGTTCTACCCGTCAAAAATGGGGATTCAGACTGTTGTTTTTTAAAGTTTCCCTTACGAAATTATGCGGAAATCTTGCGACAAATAGGGGTTTATCTGTCGACGAAAGGATTTATAAATAAACATTCAATACGTATAGTTTCATAAATAAATCGTATTTATTTTCAAAGAGAAAAAAATAGAAGTTTATGCACAGGGGCCTGTGTACAAAACACAAGTTCATTGGAGAAATAATATGACAAGAGAGACGCCATTTTGGATACCGCCTCGTTTCATTAGCTGTTTTCTTTTTCTTATTGTTAAACTATACGTTCGTGTATGCATCGGTTTTGAATAAATGATTTCTCCATTCATAGCTCACCTCTGCAGATATAATAATTTAAGTACGGGAGGTGAATTTCTTGGATTCTATTTTTTTGTGGGAGAAGTCAAGGATCGAGCCGTCGATATTGAATGTTTACGCGAGAAATAGACAAAGTTTGTTGATATGCATTTATACTTAAATGGATTAAAAAATACGGAGATTGGATCTTACAGAAAGAACAATAGGAAAGGAAAACGTTCTTGCCTGCTTTTATAATATGTATTTATACAGTGTAATATGAAGTAAACAACCTTAGAAAGTTGTGACCAGTTACGGCCGAAGAAACAAACTTCTTGTGCACCACGGTTTTACAATGTACATTATGAGTCGTTAGTATCGCCAAAAAGCAAGACTGTTGTAGATTTTAGTATAATAAACACCTTTAACTGATTTATTTGAGCTAAAATCCTTACTAAGTTGTGTTTACAATGTTTACACGTCGATCAATTAGATCGTTATTGCCGACTTCAACGTCTCTTCTTCGGCTATATCGTCGTTTTTTAACAGTACAACTGGGGCCCGTTTCTCAAAAAGGCCTACGTCCAGGCGTAAGCTTAGTCCGGACTAAATCAGGGACTAAACCTCAAAACCAGACTAAGTTGCGTTTCACAAAAAGGCGTAAACTTAGTCGGGACTAAATTTGGGTTTAAATCTACGCCTGCTAATGGGTAGGCGTAAGTCCTTAGTCTGTGCACAAAAATGGCGAGTGTTTTGTTTCTAAGGCAAAATATACAGATAATTTTATTTTTTGGTTTGTTTTATGTGTTATTTGTACATGTATGTATAACTTTAAGAAATACCTATTGTTCGATAACTGTCTCTATTTCTAAATAAATTAAAATTAAATCAATTTGATAAATAATGGGCTCACCTTATTAAACTTATATACCCCAATAAATGATATAAACACAATTATTTAAAAAATGCTTTATTTCTAAATTAAACATTTATTCCCCAAGAAGATAGATGTATATAAGTACGAATAGATTATTGATTTTTTTTTATCAATTCTCAGTAAGCATGAACTAGAATTTAATGTTTCTAATCAAATTTGAACCTGTGAAACGAAATTGATTTCAAAATTATGAATAGGAGCAACTCAAAACGTCTACACTTGTAATTTGTCTTTGTATGTGGTTGTTTGTTCTTTACCTATACATTTATTACTGAAAACTTTACAACACGTATGCATTCTCATTTTCATTTCTTTTGCTCCTAGTATCTTTACAAAACCGTATGAAAGCTACATGTATTTTGGAATGTTTATGAACTCGCATTTAGATACAATCAATTTTTGTTTGTTAAAATATTACTTAGTTAAAAATGTGTTTTAGAAGCGTGCAGAGTGTGCATCAATTTTAGATCTGTTGACAAGCGTTTGTCAAGGTTATCGATTATTATAAAATTTCACATGCACACCTTGAATTTTTGGAAATAAAATTCATTAATCTTATTAATTCTAGGATGAAGTGATCAATTGCATTCATATTTAACATCGATCGTAATTCTTTTAAAAAGAGTATGGAGCACATGTACTATCAATGATCTCCGTGCATATTCATATGCATTGTTTATTTCTACTCATTTAATTGAATTGATCTTTAATTACTTGAATTCATGATAGTTTTGTTTCATCACATTTAAGATGTACGTATATCAAGGGATTATTCTTTATTTCGAAGTTGTCGACTTGCAATACAAAAGCGTTGTTTTAGCAGTTTTACAACAGTGTGCATTATTTACAAATTTAACTAGCTTGCATTTGTCATACTTATTATATAAACAATTGTATACACCCCCATCCCAATAACCCAAACCAGATAGGGAAAAAAAACTCACATGCACTTATTAAAACCGCAAAGATGCAAAAGTCTCATCCGGAAGGGGATAGGGGATTTTTTTAGATAAGGCATCTAAAAAAATCCCCTATCCCCTTCCGGATAAGACATTTTGCATTTTCCATTTAACTTGTAAAAACCTTTTATTTATAAAACTTTCTTTAAAAAGGAAGAAAGTAAAACTCACATGCACTTGTTAAAATCGCAAAAATGCAAAATGTCTTATCCGGAAGGGGATAGGGGAGTTTTTAGATGCCTTTTCCATTAAACTTGTAAAAACCTTTTATTTATAAAACTTTCTTTAAATAGGACTTCAAGGGTGTTCTTAGATAACTGCTTTTATATCTTTATTTTAATCAAGATACTGTATACAGGGTTATATTTCCGTCCTTCTACACTTGCAAACAGTTTCACTCGGTCGTGACTTCGCCAAGTCACAGCTGTTACCTAAAGCCCCTTTCACAATTGGCGCACGACCACTTTACACCACTTTGCGATCGAAATTTTTTAGCTTCGCACGAGCTGTCGCATACTTTACACGAGCTCTCGGATTCGTTGCACACGTTTTACTGGTCGCATCAAGTCTCCTCTGAATAGTGGACATGCACACTATTCAGACGCGACCGAACGCGATCCAAATTATCGCAGTGCAACGCACGAACATTAGTACGAACGTTTTACAACGTTTTGTGTACTCGCAAGAGTGATACACGATTTATAAAGATCGTAAGATAAATCGCTGGTGTTTATGCGTCTGTTTTGCGTCCGTGAGACTGTTGCTCAACATGTCTCATGTAATCTTGCAACGTTTTACTACCATTGCACGACTTATCAGCTTCAATATGCCATGCTTTTCTACTAGTATATATACCCTGTATAAGTATCTCCGTTTCTGAACAAAATTTAAAATATACATTTATTGCATGATGGTGAGGGAAATACAGTACCCGCAACGTTATTTTTTACAAGATAAACGATAGGATAGGATTCACGCACGATAGGATAGCATTAACGCACGATAGAACAGTATACACGCACGAAAGGATAGGATTAACGCACGATAGAACAGTATACACGCACGATATGATAGGATTGATACACGATAGGAAAGGATAAACGATGTTCATGATATACGAATGATCGATTTAAACGATATTTACGAACAAACTGATAATGGCAGAATTTGAAAGAGAACACGTACAAATAAAGATTTGCGTGGAATTTCTTTATAGTAACAATTGCCAAGTTGTTAATCATCGCTGCATCATTTATAGAATGTATAAAAATGACCAGTTAATTTTTTTTTCAACTAAAAATATGAGCTTTAATGATCAATAATTTTTCTGTATTGTTAAAATTGTTTTCATTACCGAACACCCTAGCCGATCGCCGCGAATATTTCAGCCCGAGATTAAATCACTCGGAAAATAGCGGGTTTAATTATTATTTATAATATAAATCCAACTCTTGTATAAAGTAAATATAAAATCTATCATAAGTACATTTCTTTCTGTATAAGAAAATGATGCATTAAAAACGAATTATTACAGACAAGTTAAATATTTACGCAGATACACATTCCGCGTACGATTTGTTAACATTGTTTTCATTACCACACACCCTAGCTGATTGCCGAGTACATTTCAGCCTGAAATCAAATATCACACGGTAAATAACGGGTTTAAAATACAACTCGGGTTTTAATTAAATATAAATCATATCATAAATAGTTTTGTTTCTGTAAAATATGATGCAACAAAATTATATTGCATAAAAAGTTAATGTTTACGCAGGTATACACTCTGCGTACGATTTAATATTATCGATATACAGGTAAATATGTTACCTTGTTCCTAAGAACTTCGTTTTTCATTTTAAATGTTAAAAGATATGATTTACATATAATATTGGTTAATTTTGATCTTAAAAAATTAAAAATTAGTATCCTGACGGAATGTTGGATAGGATTTTACAATTCTTGTTCGATTAATATTCGTATACGGCGCACCGAACGAGTTGCAACTTAGTAATAAATTTACTTGCTTATGAAAAGGCACGAAACGATTAACACGATAGGATAAACGGAAGAATTGTTGAAATTAAACAATAAACCTGATAGGATTCACACACGATAGGATAGGATTAACGTACGATAGAACAGTATACACGCACGTTAGGATAGAATTAACGCACGATAGGACAGTATACACGCACGATACGATAGGATTGATGCACGATACGATAGGATAGGATTGTAAAAAATAACGTTGCGGGTACTGTACATGTATGAAGATTTATTCCCTCAAGAAAACTCATATTTCCCGATAGAAATTTGTTTTTTCTGGGGAATAAGTCTTCATATTCCCTGAACATTAATGCAATAAACGTTTTATTATACCAAGCAACATATGATTACACAAAATACGTTGATTTCTAATAATGTTTGACTTTTCAACAGTCGCAACATTAACGTCGTGATTGTTTGATTTCCCATGTAACTGTCTCACTTTTCTTTCATAAATCATAGATAGTTAAGTTGGTTCTGAGATATAAAGAGAATCATAATGATTAAATATTTTTGATTTAATCATATTTGTCTACATCGTATGCTCATATAAGCTTTTTCATTCCTATGACATCGCCCTGTCACGTGACTTTCTAGACCAATCAGATACATGTATAATAGAATAATATAATATTGAGGTATAATAATAAATGCTGCTGCATACCTGTATCTTCTTAGGCGGCATCTTTTTTCGCTTTCAACTATGTCTACTGAATATGGGCGGTGTATATACCCCCTTTGACTCGCACGATCATTCGTACCATGGAACGCATAATCCCACGTCCAATCACACTGGCGCACGTTCAATCGTCCGATCACCTAGTCTCTCGCGCGTTCCTATCGTTTTTTGCTTTCACTGTACAACAGTCGCATACAGACGCAAGATATATCGCAAGATTTAATGCGTTTACATCGCACAACGCTCGCTTAGATCGTGCGAAATTCGTACGAATACTTTTTTCATATGCGATTATTTCGGCAACAATTAACGATTCATATCTAATTTTTTCGGTCGCACGAATATTTGGTCGCTTCTGCTCGTGCCCCAATTGTGAAAGGGGCTTAAGTTACTTAATATTAATTATTGAAAATCAACATAAATTTGCCCGCTGACAACGAGGGTGAAATGATTGAAAATTAAACAGGGCGAATTAGTCCCTGTTTATGGATGGTGAATATTACTTTCACCCCCCCCCCCCCCCCTCGAAAAAAACAAAACAAAACAATCGATCGATTTAAACCAAAAACAGGAAAGGTAGTTGGGGAGACCCAGGCCACAAATGTTGATAATTCCTGTCTTGTTAATTGTTGATATTAATATCTTTCAAAACTATTATCATTTGAATCGCAGAAAATCAAGAATCGTTTCCATGTCATTGTCTACATTCTTTCAATATTGGAACAGAAGATGGACAAGGTTCATGTAATATTATTTTTACAGTAGATATTTTCGATTTCAGTTGGTTGCTGTTATACTCATGGTGATATTATTTTCTATAAATAATATAGTGAATTGATAAAAAAGAATCAAGCCTTATCCCAGCATCTGAAAATGTCTAAAGATCTACAGTGTCTATGAAGCATACTTCTCATTCTGCAGACGTATTGGGGCATATCCACTGTACCTTGTCCATGTATTCTATAAATATTTGAAGTTTACACGAACATTGAAGTTAATTTCTATGTATTGTTTCATTCAATCAATATGTAAGATTGTGCCTCAATATCATCTACAATGCATTTAATTGTCACATATTTGGTTTCTGAAACCTCTTATATATGCCGCTTTCATATCAACTGTTTTTCTCTAAAATTTCATTATGTTAAGAAGTGTGTAGGCATTTGTTCTACTTTTATTAATATAAAATGTCATGAACAGCTTGAACTATGCACATTCAGTGGTAAAGTATAACATGCGTACTTTCGGGTACTACATGTACTATGAATTGGAAAATTGATCCACCACATATAATCATAGCCTCAAAGCAAAACAAAATACGATATGCGCATGCTTAGTACTCAGCGGAGATGTCTAAGTTTTTCGACATTTAAACCCTAACTTACGCCTTTTTCAGAAACGCAACTTAGACCCGACTAAATATTGGCGTAACTTAAGTCTTTGTTAGTCGGACTAACTTCAGCCCAGATTTACGCCTTTTTGAGAAACGGGCCCCTGGTGACTCAAACATGTACGACTGAATAATAAGATTCTTTTGATTTAATCAGCATGTAAAAAAACGCACATGGTGAATAAATGTCACAATCGCAACTTCTCGGGCCTTTCCGGCAAGCTCGGAAAGACACCTCGAATGTATTACCTAGGCGTCCATGACAACCCCCCTTTTTATAAAACTTGATGTAAATACAACACATTTAACGATCTGTTGAGATGTAAGCTAGAGTTTGTTAAAGTAAACGATATACCCTAAAATATAACACAGAAGCGACTTATAAGGCTGTCTAGCCGATAGTTATTTTAATGGGAAGCGACTCCATTTTGTATAAAATTGTAACATCCGGTGATGTTAATACATTCGAGGTGTTTTTCCGAGCTTGCCGGAAAGGCCCGAGAAGTTGCGATTGTAAATGTCAAAGATTTAAAGAAGATAATGCTAATCCTACAATTTGTTTACAATCAGCTGTTCGAAGAAGGTCGTATGTGACGTCACTGTACCACGTGACACGCTATCTAATTAACGAGTTTTTAAACGATCGGGGCTATAATTTAAATTGATATTATGGCTAATCCACCGTAACCGTAAACAAACTGTTAGAAGTAATTATTAGATACACAAGGAAGCCAAAAAATGTAAAATGTCCCATACTTTAGAAACATGCGATATGTCCTTTAAGGTCCAACTTCTATTAAAACTTTTCCATGGACCCAAACAACCTCTCTACAACAGAGAACACACACAACAAGAGACTGGTAAACAAAAAATGCAAAACATATTAAGAAAATAGAAATGAACAAGATCGAACCAAGACAAAAAAAAAACTAATTTCAAAACAACTTTTGAAGGTTATTTTGAAAAACAAAGTCTAGGGAAAAATGAATGGAATTTAAAACAGACAGATTGTCGAGCATATAATAAAATGTAGTAAACGAACTGTTATTCTCGTGCGATAAGTTTTCGCAAGCTAGCTTCGCGAGAGCCCTGTCGTCGCAAATTTTTCTCGTCGCAAACCAGACCTCAAATGTCTCTGCTTTTTTGTTTAACGGATAGTCTACATCTTTATCGCGAAAGTTAGTCGCCGCGAACCAGATAATATAATTTGCAGTAAATCGCGAAATAATGTAGTAGCGAATAAAACTTTGTAATAGTATCTAGTTTGATTTTTTTAAAACAAATACGTGGAATAAATGCTTAGATAGTATTTAATTTTACCCATTTAATATTTTGAATTAATACATCATAACTTCCAGAATATTTTGTTCTTTTTCAGTTGACTTTAAACGACTGTCGTCATTCTTTCCATTGATTGACACGATACATGAGGGGTGGCGTCATAAAGTACTATGCGAATGACCTCTAAAAAGCGTTCCTCATTTTGAAAAAAGACCCAGATTTTAAAAACATACAAAACAAGTAAATGATCTTTAATTTTGTTTGATATTTTAATGAAATAAATACATGTAATTATTCATTGAGGGACGTAATTCTTTGATAAAAAACAAAATATAATCTTTTTTTTAGATCATTCAATTGTTGAAGCACACAAAATATACAATTTAGTTATTTAGAACCAGAAATGAATATAAAGCTACATAACTAGACATATTTTTCCATCGTGGAAAAAATTCGAGCCCAAATTTATTTTTTCTTCGGTGATTCTTTCATATCAGACACAATTTTTCAAAAGGAAAGTGCTACTTTGGTCTGTATTTTTTACGATGTGGAGGAGGTTGCAATACCACATAATATGCACAGAGAAATCGAGATTTGGTATATGTATTGTTATCCCATTTTGGGCAGTAAATCCAAACCGGGCTATTATAACCTAAAGGGGCGATTGCTTTCGACCTGTTTAGACAGGCAGAGCAGATGAATACATTTGTGCAAAAAAAAAAGATTACCAGGGAAGATTCGATCTTCTGTAAATGATCATAAAAAATTCTATCAAGAGGAGAGATATCTACACACAGCGTCTAAATTGATGGGGAAGAATTTTCTCAAGCACTTTCAAGCACTTGTGTTTTAAACGCCTTTATTTCCTGGTATAATTTTTCAAATGAACTTTCGTTTTATTATTGTGGAATAGCATCAGATAAAAACACAAAATGGCCTTCTCTGCATCGATCGGGAACAGCCCTGACTCAACTGTTCAGCCAAGCACGAATTTGGAACTCGAAAAGGAACATTTTGATTATGACCCAGAAGTAACTGATTTCACTTTGATCGTTGAAAATCAAAAGTTACATGTGGCAAAAGTTGTCTTAATCGACGCATCACCTGTATTTAGGAAAATGTTAACAGGGGAATTTAAGGAGAAAAACATGACAGAGCTAGAACTTCCGGGGAAAAAGTTTTCCAACTTTGAACTGTTTCTGCGGTGTATTTTTCCAAGAGAGTACACACTAACAGGTAGGAAGAAAATTAAATTGCGATAGTATGCTTATGTTATGGGGTATGGTGTTCAAATAGGGCCAATTCACAGGCACATGACTTATAAAGTAAGATGTTGAAGGACAGGTGGCAAGACGAAGAGGATCGAAAAGCAATCTTACAATTGAGTTTCAGGCCTAAAGTCAGGAAATGTGACAGTTTTATTAAAAAAAATCAAGATGGCGGCGATGTGTACCTTGTGTATTATTAGGTAGAGGGTATATTTTTTATGAGAAAAATGTAAAACGTCAGTTGCCTGTGAGCAAAGTGCGAAAATTGCGTTAGTGCATAACCCATCGTCGAGCTACATTGTAACACAACTTTGCACAACAGGCCATCTCGCAGATACACAACAGGCCGTTGTGCAAACACTACAAAATACGTCGCTGCCTTCACACAACGCGTTTAACAGCTGCTATACTTCAACGATGAAATGCGATCTTTAGTGATTCATGCGGGATTGGAACAAAAATTACGCAACCCGCATTAGCGGGTTATGTATTTTTTCTGCAATGATCGCTACCTTCATAACCGATATGACTTACCAAAGAAAGCATTCTTTTGTTTATATTTAAACCTTCTAAAAAATTAATGACTTGGTTGTAAATTAAAAGTAATTTAATAATTTGTTATTGTACATCAGTAAGTTAGATAAAAGAAATATCAAATCGTCTTAAATGGCAATTTGAGTCTGAAATCATGATTATTTCGCGCTGTCCATGATTTTTCTTATGTTGCTAAAGGTTTTGACTTATCGATGAACGGGTTAGAACTGGATCGTGTAGAATTCAGTCCTGTCAGTTTCTATACAGCTGTGAAAATCAATTTTCGTAGGGAATGGAGGGAATCATATTGAGCGGATGCAAATATAACACCAATGACAACACTTTGTTGCATTAACACAACTTTTTACAACACGGCGTTGCATCATTCCTAACACGCTGTTGAGCTTTACAATTAGTTCTATGGTCTATTCGGACACCATTGATGCTCATTAAATACAAATTAAGGAGAACCCCGTTACATACAATTATACAGTTCAAAATATGCAACACTTCTTACAGAAATTTGGCTTTTGTACTGAAGTTTGAATTGAATATAATCAAGAATTAATTTGATTGTATTTTAGAGACTTGCATTGACGAAATTCTTCCACTAGCTGATGAGTATGATGTAAAATGTGTTCTCAAGAAGTGTGAAAACTGGCTACTTACGGAGCTTGAGTTTAAAAATGCCAAGGTTTCTCCACACTACCAAGGTGTAGAGGGCGACGTGAGATATCTGATGAAATGTCTTTGTTATGGCGAGAAATATTCTCCCAGGCAAATTGATTTTCCTGGGAGAAAATTTTATATCAGGCCAACCTGGGATCCCGCTTCCTACAGATAGGGGGTGATGTTCTGCAACACCACAGTATCTGTACATAGATATTTTAAGTTGGGTATGCATTGTTATACCATTTCGGGTTTTGTGCTATATGAAAACAGGTTGAGACCAATCGCTCCGAATGGGTTATAATAATCGTTTTTGGATATCACTGTCATAGTGTTAATTTTGAATTTACCAGGTTGGTGTAAATGCAATATTTACAATATGACAACTTGACATATTGTAAATTTTGTATTTACAACCATCCAGTAAATTCAAGATTAATGATATGACGATGATATCTATAACGGGCTATTAAAACCCATTTGGGCGATTATTATAAACCTGTTTACAGGTTTATAAGCAGGCTTAGGAGTTCAACGCATAAAAGCTTACAATTCAAACAAAAGTACAGGTAGTATGAATTTCATAATATCAGATATGACAAGATATCTTTTTGAATTATTTTAGTGGTGTTTAAATAGCTAGGGTACTTTGGAAAAGAACTCAATTCAGCTTTAATGACGTATAGTCGTCAACTTATATTATTGGGGTTTTTGTGAAGTACATGTAGTTGGTTTGAAAGTATGCTGCAAATATAGTGCTTTGTACTGACTATCGGCACTGAATCAAAGAATGCACAGCTATAATTATGTTTTCAAATAAGTTTTTCACCAATTTTTATTAATGTTAATTATAAAAAAATCATCACATGCATCCGTTACATACCTGATACATGTGCCGTGTTCATCGTGCATTATAAATTACCGCTATCGTTTACCATGATTCTACGTATACTGTTTGAAATAAAAAAAAATAATTGTTCTGTTTGATATTTGCTATTCATAGTTTAGATATATTAACATCTATGGGGATATTTCTTCCTTTATTTCTTAATAATTCTGATCATGCTCATAAAAATGTACGCAAAACTTTTCAAAGCCAATTCCAATAGCTATTGGTATTTTGTGGAAAGAAACGGAACGGAACCAATGAAATAAGTTACCATAAAAATCCAAAATCTACCAACCAATTTACTTTGTTTTATCACATTGTTTCTGAAATGTCATTAAGCACAGGGTAGAATTTTGAAATTCGTTTTTAAAAACATCTTGAAGCATACTGACTCTATACTATTAAACGCTGACAATGTCGCTATCATTTATTTTTCATGAAAGTCAAAAACTCGTACATTAATTTATGTTTCCTGATTTTCAAAACAACATGTTTTGTCACTATGAACCATATTTATATAAAAAAAACATGACGCATGCACAACTTATTAAAATACCCCATCTATATGTCATGTTTCGTCTGTTGTGCCTCTCTCAATGCATTTCGAAACAGCCATGTACATGTATCACATATTACCTGTGCACAATTGTTTGAGAATCAGGGAACTGGTGAACGAATACTTTAAATATGATCCAGAAGTAACTGATTTGATTATGGAAAATCAAAAGTTCCATGTAGCAAAAGATGTCTTTATCGACGTATCATCAGTATTTGGGAAAATGTTTGCAGGGAAATTTAAAGAGAAAAAGACGTCAGAGCTAGAACTACCAGGAAAAAAGCATTCCAGTTTTGAACTGTTTCTGCGATGCATGTTTCTAAGACGTTAAATCCAAAAATTTACATTTTCAGTGTCTTTGCCTAAAACGACACTTCGAATCAATTTTTCATGGTACAGTCCAAAAAATTCAAATGACGTATGTTTGGCACAAACGGTGTTTGCATGATTAAAATCACAAAAATATATCAATATTCTAGCATTTAATCGTACAATTGCTGAAAATTATATGAATATAAAAAGTAAAGAACATTATCTTTGAATATCATTAGGTGAGAAATTTGATCGGAGCGTGATCTAATTTATCATAACAAATTGGCTTTATTGGATATGATCACGCCCCGACCAAAACGATCACCTCATAATACTCAAAAAATGATTCCTTATTTTTTAATTTGTGTATTTGGGATTGGACCATGTGCAAAAATTGTGATATTGTAATAATTCCGGATATTTTAGGTTCGGCCCAGACCGGGTTTTTCTTTTAGTTCCTTTGTTTATGTCACGTGATACAAGGGTATAAATACGACAGTGAATCAGCTGTCGGCTGCTTAGTTGGAAATCAGCCACAGAGAGAGAAAGTTGGTGAAGTTTTATAAAAGGTATTGTGTCAATACAGAGCTTGCCCGTTCGTAACGGTGTTAAGTGTTTTTGATAGGCCATAGAGAGGTTGTCCTCTTGGTACTGTAGGCATTGCAGTCATTTTGGCTTGTCAGTCTTTCACAGTAGGCTTTCCTCGGAGAGGCTAGCCATGGTTCCTTTCTCTAGTGGCTGATCAGACTGTCGTCCAGGCCGTTGTGCCTACTGTCCGTCCTGAATAAGGCAGCCTACAGTGTGCACAGTGGTTGAAGGGCTACCACATATACTGTCCGTCCTGAATAAGGCAGCCTACAGTATATGCGGTAATCTGAGGACGGTCAGTCATTTTAGCTGAGTGGTTGACCTCAGTGGATTGTCACTGTGGGTGTGTACTGTCCGACCTGAACAAGGCAGCACCAGCACATCACACACAGTGTCAATTATATATATTTATTACACCCCTTGTTTTGTTTGTAAATATTCTAGATTCCCTGAAATTACGTGTTGATTTTTAACCTAAGTAAGGTTAGGCTATACCAATCATTTTTGACAATCAATAGAAAATCATTATATTATAAGACTTTGTTAGTGTACACCCAAAACCCTGGAAAAGACCAGACACGAACCCTTCCCCTGGCAGTACAAGTAGCTCGGTACGTTACAATATTACCCAACACGTACCTGTAATTGCTTTGCATGCACTTAAACTCGCGATCGTCTTATTATCTTAACAACGCACCATTGTGTCAACTAAACTTTCTTAAAACAAAGCGTCACTGGATTAAAAAAAAAAAACAAATAGCAAGTTTTCCTCGACACAGTTTTTGGATGCACGCCGTTGCGGTAAAATTTACAAAAATTATTAATATAATTATTTTTCAGGAATATCCCCCAAGTAGAACTTAGAATAATTAATTATTTTTTTGGTCTGGACGAAACCTCTTAAATCACTTGGATTATTTATATGAAACTTTGTGATTAAATAAAGCATAATGTTAAGATGTGTTTATTTACAGAAACTTTGTTTTATTTTCGGTTTTTTTCTCCTTTTTAACTTTCGATATTGATCAATATTGAATATGTAAAGGATATTTATATTATGTAAATTTTATATTCAATTTGTCCAACGAGTTGAACTGGTGTATATATTTTAGAGGTTTGCCGAGCGTATATGACGATTTCACCAGTCGGATGAAGCAAATAAATCATCGCAAAATTGTATATGCTCTATTCATTTCTTACAACTTGATTTAATATTGTATAAGCTTTTGAGACAGCCCATTAAATGACACGAACTGACTTTTTAAAATCTAATCGATGAGGCACCGTTATGTTGTAGCGACCTTGCGCAATACAATCTAGTAGGCTACGTCATTTCGGATATATATATATATATTTATATATATATATATATATATATATATATATATATATATATATATATATATATATATATATATATATATATATATATATCTGTTTTAATCTAAAGTTTCATTGCAATAGACTGACTGCCAAATTATTTTTTACATTTTTTATACCGCTGAAGACTTGAATAATCCAGAGACACTGGAAAATGTAAATATAAGGAAACAACAATACTGTATTATTGATCAGAAGATTAAAATATTTTAAAAATAAGAATACTGACTGGAGGTGAATAGTATAGTCCGTCCCAAGATATTTATGCACCACATTTGAACAATTTTTACTAAATTTACCTGTAAAAGAAGTGCAAATTAAATTGATTAAAGGGAAAATGTCCATGATATCCTCATTGACACATTATCTTTTTTCAAACGAAAAAATTTCGCAGGAACGGAAACAGATTTGTTACGGAGATTTATAACAGGAAATGTTGACATCTTTTCTCTACTCGAGAGTCACTCAGAATACCTCGCACAATTTTTCAATGTTATCATCCGGGTACTTTCATCTTTTTGCCATTCAAAATATCGTAGACGTTTTATTTTTATCCTGGGAATTTTTCATACTACAAATGTATTAAAGAACATCGTTTGAATCCAGAATTTTATGAATATTCCATGATTTAAGAAAATGTGCGGCAAAAATATCTTGGGACAGACTAAAGAAGTGTCATGAAATTTTCATTAAATATCCCTTTACTTTAAATCTATTATGTAACTTAAAATAATGAGTTAGAATTTACAGAAAAATTCTCAATAAAACTAATTCACTGAAAAACTATCACAAGAAACTGTGTCAAAAATAGTTTTGAATATAATAATATTAGAGATTTTTTGCCTGTGTGATATAGCAAGGTATATCACAAGTGTACTATTTACCACACGTATGAGATAAAACCCAGTAAACCGTCGCTTTATAATATCAAATATAAATATTAAAAATCTCAACAACAAAAATTCAACTGTGGCTAGCATATTTAAAAAAAAAATGATCATTGACCTCGTGTAATTTTTAATCAACAAAATACAGATACTAAAGTATTTTTTAACAACCAATGGTTCAAAGTTTTTAATAGTCAGTAAGTTGTATTACTCGATCACAAAGTAAAGTTAAGAAATTTGATAGAGAAAATTTGGATGTTTAAACTTTGATGTTTAAAAACTTTAAACACTGTGCCGGATAATTATGCTAGCAGTACGGCGGCATTTTTGCACCCGTCTAAGCTTAATGTATCGAAAAATTCAAATATGCCATATGATACACAATTGCTTAAAGAGTTGTCAGGTAAGGTATTTACGTTTGAAATATAAATTCCTACTGAAAAGTATTTTTCCCAAAGGAAAAACTATTTTTAGGAAAAAAAATAGGATATTTGGAATTTCTTGCTCGTGGAATAAAAAAATTTACCACAGGAATTTTAATTCTGATAAGATTTGAAGAAAATTCGCATATGATTTTAAAATCGGATAGGAAATCATAGTTCCCATTAGGAAAACAACCTGTCTGAATCAAATTCCTACAGAAAATACTTTTCTCCTGTAGTAATGACGGATTATTTGATAAACTTTCACAGTTCATTAGTATGAAAAGTAAGTTATTGACTAAGTTATTTGAAAGTGAAAAATGATGCTATATTAAGAGGGTCAAAATGTACCTAAAATTTTTGTTGTTGTTACAATTAGTGGAATTTTTGCTCCCTCGAGTAAATATAATCCCTTTTAAATATTGTGTTAGCGCGAATACGTTTTGTGTGCAAACACGAAGGTACTGGTACGTTTTGTATGAATATTTGTTTGGGCAACTTGGCTGGGTTTTTTCATTGCGCCGATGAGATGAGGCAATTGGTCCTAACTAAATTATCGTCGCGCACGATACTGGTGTTACTTAACGTTACGCTTATAACGTCAAACGACGCACAAACGTAACGTCGCATTATAAAGAAACTCAACTTCTTAATAGCCGTGAATTTTGAAACTAAAATAAATACAAATGTATTCATATCTCCTGATCACAATATGCACGCCTGTAACTCAGGCAATATTTAAGAAATATAAGTAATAACTTTAAAAAGTGTATATCTTCATTTAAATAACTCAATCATAGTTTATGAAACAAAAAAAAATTGGCAGATTGGAATGTGATTTCCTTTAAGAAAATTTCAAGCTGCATGGTATAAACTATAAATTTGATCAGCGAATTCAAAACATTCCACATTCGATATTGCACTTTTATCCCAGACAATACAGCTAAATGCACAGGTACATGTATTTGGATAATATAATTATACAATCATGAAAAATTATATTCTGGTATATTATTCTATTTACTAGGTTTTACAATCTTTTAAGTTTATGTATTCGATCATGTACAATTCATTTTTAAGACATAATAATGTCGTTTATTGCATGCAATATGTTTAAATGGAGACATTCGTCCAAAACAATATAGGCCCGAGCATCTATTTCTGACAGATATAAACTACTGCACTGGCTGGCACTACGGCTCTTCTCCTGGGTATAAGTTTATATGACAGAAGATTCTTGTTATCAATATTGTCGTAATAAAGTCCTGTGATGACCTTAATACCAGCTGGAAGAGTTGAGCCCGAAGCGTCAGTGCTTTCGCTGTTTAATGTTTGAATTACTTCCTGAACTTTTAGCAAGAAATAGTCATGGTCTGGGTCATCCGCATATACGGCAATTACCTGTCCTTTGGATACCATTTCGGACAAGGGCACCTCTTCGTCATCTTCTTCACCATCGAATGTGTTGTTTGTCTCCTTGACCATCTCATGGTGTTGAACTTGCCCAATTCTTTGAACATTTACACATTCGTGATAAATTTGTAAACTGCATTTTTCACTAAAGCAGGACAGTTCGCGTATAATGATATGGGGAGACGAGTTATCAACGATGACTTGATGGACAGATCTGATGTTTGAAATTGGTTTGAAATTTAAATTGCCTCTCTTGGGATGAAATCAAGAAAACGGAAAAGCCGTCTCCGGCAAACAGATTTTGTCCGCGTCAAATTCGAAACAGCAAATTCATACAGATCCTGGGCATTTTGTATATGGGCTTGTCCACGCAAAACTGCCAGATCTGCCTGTCTTTTTAACAGTCCTCCAGCAGCATATTGAGGTCCTACATTATAAACACAATCATGTAATAATACAAAAATATTAAATTTTAATTGAAACAAAAATGCTCATATATAGTAAATGCAAATTAAACTTCACCGGGACATGAATGAATTAAATAACGCACGTTTTACTTCTTTATCTTGTCAAAATGAAAGTAGTGATCAACAAGTGGCTTAATTAATGTATAAAACAACACTGGTGCGCAATTCGCAGAAGTTGGGATTTTTCTGAAGCTTTTAAAAAATTAAAATCTAATGATATGATTGTGTCTCAGAATCTTGCATTGACGAAATTCTGCCACTTGCTGATGAGTATGATGTAAAATATGTTTTCCAGAAGTATGAACACTGGCTGCTTTCAGAACCTCAATTCAGGGGAGCAAATTTAAAGTTTCCACAGTATACAAAAATGGCATACAATATGCAAATGGCAACGTAAAATACTAGTATATGATGAAATGTCTTTTTCATGGCGAGAAGCATTCCATGAAGGAATTGTACAAGAAGTGTTTCACAATAGCTCTGCCGTATAAACTTCAAAGGTACAAAGAGAATTAGCACTTTCAGATGCTACCCGAGAAAAATAAACAAGAGTTGACAGAATCTCGACTTTTGGACATTGAAAAAAAATCAGAAAAGTTCAGAACAAATTCGGGAATATCAACTGAGTGGTACGAATTAAAGTTCTTAGAGTCTATTTCTATAGACTACCTGAATGCAACACCGATATTCTTTATTAATAAATTTTAATGAATATGAAAAACTTTGAAATGTTGAGTATACTAGTAAATGACTTTGGAGATGAAACACTAGTAAGTGCTGGCTGTTGTGTCAATTTCGAATTCAACACGCGGCTTGTTTGACCATTCGTTTTTTTTTTTCAAGGACATATTTGAGAATGTCTTCAACTTCATTGCTAGACCCTATCTGCACTCTCTTTTACGAAGAGTTATCCTCTGTTCCAATTAACGACTGCCCCTATGCGCATTTTATATGGGGGGGGGGGGGGGGGTCACTGTTTTATTAAAAAAATATTGAAAGCACTCATGTTAATCTTTTTGTTGTTTTGAATGCCAATATTTTTTTTTGGGGGGGGGGGGGGGGGGGGAGGCTACCCGATTCAAATCAAAGATATAAAATTAAGAAGTTAAAAAATTATAATATTAGCGGGTGTTGTAATTTTTTTTCTTCATAACCCGCTTGAATCATAAATGTTTATATTTACATCTTTTTTTTAACAAATTGATAAATTTATTGTAAAAAGTAAAAAAAAAAAATAAATTAACTAAATTACTGTTAATGTACATGCATATATACAGTGTATATATCGAGACTCAAGCACCTTTGATATTGGTTGGTATCGAAAACGTGGGTAAAAGAAATGCAACCATGGAAGACTCATGCATGTACATGTTTATTGTCTTTAACGACACCCACACAAAAAACAGAAGGGAACATGGATTTATTGAGTTAAATTATGAAATTCAATGTGAATTGCACTTCTAATGTCCTTCACGTTATCATTATTTTCAAACCACACGATGAGATATTTGGCATCGCTTAAAAATACAAGGACCAAGAACAGCGATGGGGTCAACTACTAGTACACGTCCCGCCCGGGCCTCCGTACACTTATCTGGGTCACTGACCTGTGTCAATTGACCATTCGCTAGAAGATTGAATATTTAGAATTCTGGTAAGCTTGTTTTGTTTTGTTTGGTTGGTTGGGTTTTTTTTTCGTTACATAGCTCTGCATAATTATTTAAATGTTATTATGTTGGCATACATGTGTTAATCAATGAAATGAATCTAAACAATACTTTATAAAACTTTGCAAACCATGATTAGCTAAACTGCTTAATGAAAAGCAAAATGTTTAAAACTCTATAGTCTTTATATAATATAACATTCCCATTTATCAAATGAATATACAATTATTTTTTGTAAAATTGTTGGTTTAAGTGTTGAAGAGTTTCTGTGTTCTGACATGT
This sequence comes from Magallana angulata, assembly GCF_025612915.1. Classification (NCBI taxonomy): domain Eukaryota; kingdom Metazoa; phylum Mollusca; class Bivalvia; order Ostreida; family Ostreidae; genus Magallana; species Magallana angulata. Next base: position 37,438,904 of record NC_069118.1, on the reverse strand, counting down.
TAAAGGTGAGATACAGGTGCCGTTATCAGGTAAAGAGGGACGTTACATAATTTAATGCCGGGGGTTGTATGTACTGTAAGTGAAACACAAATAAAGCTGAGAAATCGAGGTCAGATGGTCACAGAGATGCACGTGGTATAAAAGGGCCGCTGATGGGAGAGGCTCCACGTTCTTGGCTGATAACATGAAAACCCATTCCGTCCCATTGAAAGGATGTAATATTGAGTACCCCCTCCCCCGTCTCTATTCCAATATAACGAATATATAACTTTATTTGTCTTGGGACTTTTTAATTAAATTTCGGAGCCCCCTACCCCACTATTACGTACGGACATAGCCTGGTCACGCATATATATGTAGGTACCCATATCAGCTGTTGACTAAATGTACTTGAATGCATATATACCTGCACTTTTTTAGCGTTCAAGCTTTAATGATTTTTTTATTAGTTATTTGTGCATTCATTTACCTTTCTTTGGATATATTGATTAGTAATTATCAATTTTGACCTTTCTTAAAAACATGCCATTCAACATGTATATGTACTTGATATCTGATGCTGTTAAAACAATGCATTCAAATAAATACATGTACAGAAATTACAGAGTTACAGAAAAATGTGAAAAACCTAAATTATGGAATATTTAGTACAGAACAATATCGTCTTATTTATTTTTACACATATATTGTTTCAGATTATTAAAAAATAGAAATATGCTGTACTGCAGCGCGAGGACTTCGATTCTTCTATGCATAGCTGCACTGACGACAGCACATGAAGATAATGAAACATGTAAGCTATTATTCTTTATATCTTGAATGATTGGATAAAAAAAATCCCCCATTTAAGAAAATGGGTTTGTCTCTCTCAGTTGAAATGTAACTGAACTTAATCAAAACATACCCTTGCCCTATTATATCGTTACATATCTTATGTTTATGTGATAAACGAAACCATCATACGGTATGATACTTTATATTACATGTACTTCTAGAATCCGTACATTATTTCTGTACCTTGTGTTCTATAATAAAATGTCGCTGTATGGAATGGTCTTCTTCTTGAGAGACAAATCTTTTGTTAAACGGCTATAATTAGGGAATATATCTGTCGGCTCTGACAGTGTTGGCTCAGTTCCTATGAAATAAATTCGTTCAGTTTCAAAATTATTTTATGAGTCTTTCTTTACTTTTATGATTACTGCTTATCAGTGTTTATCCGTACAACAGAATGTCGGGTTTATTACGGAGATTTGTAATTGCAAAATTCAATTCGGAATTTAAATTCTTCGGATTCCTCGCGCATTTTTTTTAAATTAACATCCGGGTACTTTTATGTAGTTTATAATGTAAAATCCTAAAAACCTTTTATTATAGCCGTAATATTCAACCTGAAAATCTAGAGATGAGGTGGAAGGGGGGGGGGGATAGTCAACCAAGAAATCTTAGGATTCTTTCATATACATGTACTGTTGAATATATATCTTATGAACCCTGAGTTATTTTCTACGAGCTTTGTTCTGAGTACAGATACCGGTTTTATGAAATAAGAAATTATTTACAGATATTTTTCCCGAGGACATCTGTGTTTATGATAACATACCCACCAGTTTTGGCATCGACGCTGATAACTCGCTTAATTTGGAGTATAAAGGGCAGCAACTTCCTGACGACTGTTCGTTCCTTACGATAAAAGGCAATTATAAAGACATACACGACAAACGGGTGCTATGTGTGGAACCATTGGTCTTTGTAGACCCCAACTGTGCGGTCTCCATAACTTTCACTATGTTGTCTTCACAGCAACTGGTAATACCATATGGTGGTGTAATTATTTATCTATCAAAATCAACACTTGAGGCCATTGCAAGTTTTTTCTTTGTTTAGCGTCCACCCAAAACTCAAAAACCTATCTTTCTATCAAGAAAAAAACCCCACAAACCTTAGAAAAAAATACAACTTTAAAAGTTCAACAAAATTAAATTTTTCATATATTTTGAAGTATTTTCTTTATTTTGTTACAAAAATAACAAATAACAAATGATTTCCATTTTGAATGTTGTTATATTTGATTTCTGATCCGGATTTAAAAATGCGATCATGAGCCCGACATATGAAAAAGCGATCTATTTTTATGAACAACAATTGTGCGTGTTTTTTTTTAATTTTTACATCTCAAAACCAATCCGTCCGCGGACGCTAAGCATAGAAAAAACTTGGAATGGCCTGATTAGAAAGACGGTACCTCTACATTAATGATTCATATTAAATATTTTTTACTAAAGAAACACTGAGGACGTTGACAAATCATTCTGGTACAGAGTTATATGTTTGAATTCATAGATAATATAGCTTTCGGTTATATGAGTGCGGGCAACAAAAGTCATCATAATTAATGATAATCGATTAAACAATTGCACGTAAGAGGTTTGGTTTTTCTCTGCGTCACAAGAAACAAGACGTTTTATTATTTGCATGAACACTTATACTTGATGGATATTAAGAGATAAACTACATGTATTATTAATGGTAGAACGTTATGTCACGTTCATAATTCATGATAAAAAATTTACTTTTGGAAAGATTGAAACAAAAGAATAAAACAGGGCGTACAAAACTTTAATACCCCCCTACCGCCAAAACAAACATAAAACTATACAATCTACAACAACTACTACAATTTAAAAGATATGCAATGCTATTTGGTGTAAAGTGGTTAATATTTTTTTTTAGATTTACAACTGTAATTCCACCAAGGAGTTTTGTTCGGGTGAGGACAGAACTTTAACAGTCAGTGTCCGGGCGTCGCCTGGACACGCAGCTTCCTCGTTCCGTTTGAAGGTCTACAACAAACTCAGCCAGAAATGTAAGTATCGGCACACCCTGTGTTCTCATGACATCAATGTAAACTGGTACAACTTCGATATTTTTTCATGGTATCCTTTAAGAAAACTCTCTCTCTCTCTCTCTCTCTCTCTCTCTCTCTCTCTCTCTCTCTCTCTCTCTCTCTCTCTGTTGTTATGAAAATCTGAACCAAAACTTTTAACATGATAATTTTTTTTCTTCCAGATTCAAGTCCATGTAAGTAATGTTTTCAAACATTTGGTTATTACTAACAATATACAGCATGTTTAATATTCGTTGTATAAAATAAAAATGACCGAGAATTTATTGCACAATAGATATTGCTGCAGCAGCATCTTGAAACATCGGCGAAATGAATGTAGTTTTATCATATGTGATTGTATTTTAGTATACATGTATAATTTACGTTTGGATCAAACACAAGTTTTGATAACCTGTAGCAAATTTAAAAAAAAAAAGAAAAAGAAACCCACAACCCACGAAAACATATCTGTAGAACAAGATGCAAATAAGTAAACACTGCATTAACAGACATGTACAAATAAATCAGGCAGAATTGACTAATTTTTAAGATTTTATTTCACACATTTCATCGTTACCCCCTTGTACCTGTAGCCGAGAAGAACGTTGTGACGTACATCCTGATCAGTATTGCTGTACTCGCCCTGGTCTGTCTTATTGGCCTTGGAATTGGTCGCTATCGGCGAAACCAACAATTGAAAAACAGTGAACGGGATTCATTAGGTATGTTAGCTTATTGTGGTACAATGTATATTGTTACTACACTTTGCTCTGTCCATCTTTCCATCCTTTTGTCCGTTCGTCAAGTCCATCTACCAATCCGTTTAATCTGTGAAGGGAAAGAGAAGTATTTGCATGATAAGAAAATTGTAATATATAATGCAATAAAATATGTTCAAGTCGAGAAAATCTTCCTGACTATAATATGAAATACATGTACATGTTTAAAAAAAAAAAAAGCCATTAAAAAAATCGCATGAAAAATAAATTTAAATCATCTATTCAAATAAAAGCAAAATGATTGTTTTTATATTACATGAGACTTTGCTATTTTTAGCTAGTATAATTCACATGTTTATTTCTTTTATTTATATATATAGGTGACAATAACAGACAAGGTTTCAACGTTAACAGAAATTCGAGACCGGATACAACGGATTTCATGCACGTTCCTTCGGAGGAACCGCCACAATATAACGACATAGTTAAAAATAAGTATAAAGCGTGATCAGAATATTATAAACTTATAAAACTTCTTGTCAAAAGATGATGCATGTAATACATGTATGACATATCAGCCCGAGTTTCCTCCACAGCTGGAACTTACTGTGATATAGACTGTATGTACCGCATGGGCGTGCACGCGAGACATTCAATAAAATATGTTTGTATTATTTGATAAAATTTTGATAATTGCAACTTTTACCTATGGTGTTTTGACTCCATTGATTAAACAAGAGGCCCAGGGGCCACATCGCTCACCTGAGCAACAATTGCCTTAATTCTGATCAAATTAGCATTACAGTATCAAAATATCTTGACAACTAAGTACAGTAGATCTTGCTAAAATAAATAGAAAATCTGTCAATTTTTATCCACCTCTTTTTTTGGGTAAATACCAAGCCCCTTTTGTTGTTGTACCTGTAAGAAGATTTTTCTCTATTCCAATTTACCCCCCCCCCCCCTCCATTTCGTGGCCCCCCTTTTCTCTAGGGAATCATGGTTTCATCAAACTTAAATCTGCATAACCTGTGCTTTCACACTAAGTACTGAGTTTTGGACCGAAAACTTTCCCAGAATATTTTTAAAGATTTTTCTCTATATATTCCTATGTAAAAATTCAAACTGCCGTCACGGCCCAGCCCTATCACTAGGGACTGTGATTTTGCAAACTTGAATTTACACTATCCGAGGATGCCTCTACACAAGTTTAGGCTTTTCTGGCCAAATAGTCTTTAAAAAGAAGATATTAAAGATTTTCTCTATATATTCCTATGTAAAAATTCATCCCCCATTGTGGCCTCACCATACCCCATGACTATTATTTAAACAAACTTGAATCTTTACGATCTTGGGATGCTTCCACTTAAATTTGGGCTTTCCTGGCCTTATAGTTTTGAGAAGAAGATTTTTAAAGATTTTCTCTATATATAAAAATTTATCCCCCATTGTGGCCCCGCCCTACCCCCAGGGACCATGATTTGAACAAACTTGAATCTACATTATCTGAGGATGGTTACAATTTGAGCTTTCTTGGCCAAAAAGTTTTGAAAAGAAATTTTTTAAAAGATTTTCTCTATATATTCCTATATAAAAATTTATCCCCTAATTGTGGCCCCACCCTACCCCTGGGGACCATGATTTGAACAAACTTGAATCTACACTATCTGAGGATGCTTCCACTCAAATTTAAGCTTTTCTGGCCTTATAGTTTTTGAGAAGAAGATATTAAAAAAAAAATTCGATATATTCCTATGTAAAACATGACCCCCCTCTTGTGGCCCCATCCTACCCCCGGGGACCATAATTTGAACAAACTTGAATCTACACTACCTGAGGATGCTTCCATTTTAATTTGAGCTTTTCTGGCCTGATAGTTTTTTAGAAGAAGATTTTTAAAGATTTTGTCTATATATTTCTATGTAAAACTTGATCCCCTAATTGTGGCCCCACCCTACCCCTGGGGACCATGATTTGAACAAACTTGAATCTACGCTATCTGAATATGCTTCCACTCAAATTTAGGCTTTTCTGACTTTATAGTTTTTGAGAAGAAGATTTTTAAAAAAAAATTCTGTATATTCCTATGTAAAACATGACCCCCCTCTTGTGGCCCCACCCTACCCCCGGGGACCATAATTTGAACAAACTTGAATCTACACTACCTGAGGATGCTTCCATTTTAATTTGAGCTTTTCTGGCCTGATAGTTTTCTAGAAGAAGGTTTTTAAAGATTTTGTCTATATATTTCTATGTAAAACTTGATCCCCTAATTGTGGCCCCACCCTAGCCCCGGAGACCATGATTTGAACAAACTTGAATCTACACTACCTGAGGAAGCTTCCACTTTTATTTGAGCTTTTCTGGCCTAATAATTTTTTAGAAGAAGATTTTTAAAGATTTTCTCTATATATTCCTATGTAAAACTTGATCCCCCCATTGTGGCCCCACCCTACCCCTGGGGACCATGATTTGAACAAACTTGAATCTACACTATCTGAGGATGCTTCCACTTTTATTTGAGCTTCTCTGGCCTAATAATGTTTTAGAAGAAGATTTTTAAAGATTTTCTCTATATATTCCTATGTAAAACTTGATCCCCCCATTGTGGCCCCACCCTACCCCTGGGGACCATGATTTGAACAAACTTGAATCTACACTACCTGAGGAGGCTCCCATTTTAATTTGAGCTTTTCTGGCCTGATAGTTTTTTAGAAGAAGATTTTTAAGGATTTTGTCTATATATTTCTATGTAAAACTTGATCCCCCCATTGTGGCCCCTCCTTACCCCTGGGGACCATAATTTGAACAAACTTGAATCTACACTACCTGAGGATGCCGCCACACAAGTTTGAGCTTTTCAGGCCGAATAGTTTTTGAGAAGAAGATTTTTGAAAAATACCAACAAATTTTCAATAATTCTCAATTATCTCCCCTTTAAAGAGGGCGTGGCCCTTCATTTGAACAAACTTGAATCCCCTTCACCTAGTGGTGCTTTGTGCCAAATTTGGTTGAAATCTGCCCAGTGGTTCTTGAGAAGAAGATGAAAATGTGAAAAGTTTACAACGCCAACGCCGACAACGACGACAGACAACGGACAAATTGTGATCAGAAAAGCTCACTTGAGCCTTTGGCTCAGGTGAGCTAATAATACGGGTAATTGCAAGGCGTCTTCCGTTTTTTGTTTATTTCATTAAGAAGGCTCGGTGTTTTAACAAATTAACAATCAGAACTTCCTTACACTTTCAGATATAATTTGTTTAGCTATAAATTTTCATTAAGTAAAAAAATCCAAATATTTTAGCACTAAAATTTGAATATTTTGCTATATTTGTATATATAGAGTTCTCCTTCTTAAGAAGATTAATATGGTCTAACAATAGCCACGACCATCCGGTCCTCTTAACAGGTCTTCAATCTGATGAAAATCAGATCCTTGATCCGCTCCTTGTTTTTCTCTTGTCGTTAAAAGACAATAAAGAAACAAGGAGCGGATAGAGAATCTGATTTTAATCAGATTGAACAGGTCTTGCAACTAAGAGGAGAAATGTTAGTCCCTGTAAATTGTACAGTACATTTCGCTTTTTATTTAAACCCATTGGTATCACTCGACCCAAGTTAAAAATCTGATCATTTTGTACATGTATGTGTTTCAACAAAAAATGCAAAGAGTGTCCCTTGGGGAAAATAATTCAAGCCTATTTTCCCATATAGCCCCAGACTGCCGTAGAATTTCCCCCTAAATGACACACTTGTACTAGTATGTCTTTTCTTACATTCTTTTTTGAAATTGAAAACGTGATTCACAACCGGAATACAATTCTTTAACTATTCTTGTGAGTTTCTTTTTTATATTGAGAGCTCTTCAGTCTCTATATCGATCCATTTTGCTATCGGTCTCTAATTCAAAGAATTAAACTTTTTTAACTCTTTGTTTTTATCGGTATTTTTAAAAAATCATATGTCTAGATATGGTTAAACGTTATGAAAAAAAAGTAAATCGGTAATACTTAATATTTCTAAGATTCTAATGTACAATAATTACTAAAAAAAATCAAATTCATTATAAATGAAAAAAATTATGTGAATATTCGATTGTAGGATCCACGTGAACAACACTTCGGGGAAAGGGTAATAATTACCATATTTCAATCTAAATTCGATATTTCAAAAAAAAAACAAACCCGAAACGAAATGGAAAGGGCCGGCCGGGAGAGGGAATTGTAAATACTAGTAAGATGTCTGTGAAGAGACGTTTATTATTGTATTTGTTTAGTTAATGAACTTCATTGCATTGCTAATATTGCAGATACATAGAAGCCTATCTTTTCTAAATAAATCTTTAAATGAAATATTGTTACAAATCGTAATTTTATTGCGACGCCCGAGTGAAATAAATTTGAGAAACATCAGTCATTCGAAGTTTACGGTTATTAGCTCTATTCGCATTATTATCTAAATAATGACAAAGACAAAAGGGTGTGTACCTTTAGGCTTTCGATCATTACCGTTTTAAAGACATATGACAATGTTTCTATCATTCATTTAACGTCAGCGTCGTATTAAAAGATCACAATTTCACAGACATAAAATTTCATTTTTGGCAAGTATAAGCGTCCGTAGATTTGCACCTTATTATTAGCAGTAGTGCAACTCTCATCAAACTGAATTCTTAGTTCTTTTATAACTATTGGAACACCCTTATCCCCATCCCCCCATCCCCCACAGAAAGAAGAAACAGTTCGTAGCAATTTGAAAAATGGAATAAACGAAATTTCTATTGAAAAAGGTAAGAATCTTCATTGTTCTTTTATCAAATAGATTTATATTTCTAAAATCTTTATACAGATATAAGATAACGTTTAAAATATTTAAATTATCATTATTTTATCATATTAGTTGCCTGATCATAATCATGCATTACGAAAAAAATATTATTAAATTCAAAATCTTTGAAGCAGACGACATACTTTGAGAAATGCGCGTATGTGAATCACATAGCGCGGGTCGATCTCGTTATACAGGTAAAACGACTCCTGGTCCCAATAGGTGAAAAGTTCAAGTATAGTCCATTTCTGCCGCTCTCCTTATAAGAAACTGCATACACGGGGATATAGGTAAGGTCTTTCAACCCGCACTTTAAATGTCCAGGCGTCATGTTTACAGGTGCATGCGATTTATGTGTGGTGGATAATAGAGATGTAGATACACTGTAATTGGATTGTATTTGGTGTTGATACACATTCGCGAATCTCTTTGTTTATTTAATGTGATGAATTTGGTTTTTTTTTAATATGAAAAAGGGATCTATTTTTAAAATTTCTTCTAGCGACAAGGGTTAATAATAGATCTTAGGATAAAGTAAAATTGTAATTTTTTGGGAGAGGGTGGGGTCTGTTACCGTTAGTATAATATGTACGCAAAAGTTGGTTGCTGGATTTTTTCAGAAATAAAATATAAAAAAACAGTTTTCATTGTCAGCTCATTTTGTTTTTGGCAGCTTTTGGTGCAATGTTTAGATTTTTTTGTTCTTTCATTTTCTTTTCTTTCAGTTGAGAATTTGGGGTGCTATCAAACATTTTAATGGAAAGATTTCAATTCTTCTCCAGATCACTCAGATGAATGAAAAAAAAATCAATATTTACATGTATCAATGATCAACCTGTTTCTTCTTTTGAAAAAAAAAGAAGGAATTTCTTGAACAATTTTCATTAGTATAGATTCCCTGTAAAAAAAAAAAAAATAATAAAAACCCATCAAACCAGTATTCTAACCTTGAGGTGAATAAAAATATTCTGAAACGAGGGAGCATGTGATTGATTTCCTCATTATGCATAATTACAGCGCAAATTGACAGGAATATGGAGAACTACCTCAAAGGAATTGTTATCATTCTGCTGTCGGGATTTGTTAAAGCCAGCTCTAACCCTTCTGCAAACATAACATGTGAGTTGAAATGGAACAAAGAAAAACGCGTAACACGTTTGAACGAAAAAGCAATTATACATATATACGAGGGTTGTTCAGAAATTATTGAGACATTTTCTCTTATTCTTTTAGTAAAAAAGATAAACTTTTGAAATTTCACCAAAAAGTAAATCAGGATAGAGACTATCAATGTGAAAAGTTTCTTGTCCATGGCAGGAATAGATCATTCCTGGTAAGCTGGCCAACGTGCCTTCGTCCAGTGACCCGGCGCAACCGCAAACTTTTCGCAACGTCATTTTAACGCTTCTTATTGCTCCTGTGTTTTAAACACCTTACAAACGAACGGAAATAAGAATTATTCTTTATTTCTCATCTTTTGTTTTCATTTCAAGATGTCATCATTCACATTTTCTCTCATTCTTGGTTTTTTTCAAGGAAAAATCGAGTTATTTTTACCCGAAAGTCTAATTACTGTGAATGTCTCCTGCAGTCATTTTTTTATGTATTTTAGCACTGTTGACAACAGTTAGCGTGTCAAAAGTACTTCATAATTAATCCCTTTGGCCTAATTCTAGTTAAACAATCAGTGAAAAAAATATGATGAACTGAAGCTCTATACCTTGTCTTGTTATCGTATAGTTTTTTTAAGCAATTGCGTGGCCTTAAAAGGTCTTCTTCTGAGATTTCCACCAGTTTGACAGTTTTCAATGCGCCGCCTTGACGTCAAAATTCAATGTTAAGTCGTTGTCAGATTTCTATTGTTTGGTAAATATACGTGTACCATATCCGTATTTCAACTCAAACATCAGTGAAACTTAATCAAAAGTTAGGCGCAAAGAATAGCAAAATGAACATATTTAATTTGATTTCTTTTATCATTAACTGTACTTATACGTACACTTATAAAGTAGATGTTTAAGTTGTTAAATCTCCGAGTTCATGGCTGCGCCGGGTACCCCGACCACCGACTTGTTTATCTACCGTCGTAAACAAAATATTAAATATTCTTTTAATATTACTTTGTTTTATTATTTGTTGGCGTTTTTTCCGTGTCGATGCCAATTTTCACTAAAATTCGTCAATTAGAATAGAAAATATTCGAGTTGTCTCAATAATTTCCGAACAACCCTCGTACATGCACTTAATGACGTTCCAAGTATGCGGTAAAATTGTTGCTTATGAATAATAACCTTGAAAACGTAATGTGGAAAGTGAGTATCGAAATAACCAGTATAAACAATCATAATGTACATGTTATTATGATATGCATATTTTAAACCATAATGCCTGTTTGGTGGGTTTGTAAACAATTAGAACTATTTTTACAGGAGCTTAAACTTTTAGTTAGACGTACCATTGTATATTTTATCTTGCATCAAAACAAGTTAAAAATGAGGCTGGTTTCGAGTGATTTGACCAAGATTTCGAAGTCTTGGCTGAAAAGCTAGAGAAATCTTGTTGATTTCAAAGAGCCATGGCTGAGTGGCTAGCAATAAAATAGACATGCCTATGTCACATTGCTGTTTGACACAACTGCCCAAAGTCCAAGCTCTTGTTAAAATGATTCTATTCCTTATTGTCGGCAGGTTTAATCAGTCATTGAAATCGAAGCTAAAAGTGTGTGTGTGTGGGGGGGGGGGGGGGGGGGCTTACCCCAACACTTTGACAATCTGTGAGCTAATGCTCACTAGTGATACCCCCGCTTTGATGTGAACATGCAAAATAAGCATAGTCAACGTTTAACAGGAAGTTGGCATTCGATTGGTACAAAAGTTTATTTGTTGAGAAATCTATGACGCAATTTTTTTGAAAATTTAGACTAAAGATCAAAGTCGTCATTTAACAGGAAGTTGACGTCTGATTGGTATACAAAAATATATCCCACGATATGGCATGCCTAAACAAATAGTGTGTTATTTAAAGCATCTGCGATGAAACGTTGCTGAGAAATCTTTGACGAAAATTTGTTTGAAAATTTAGGCTAAAAATAAACAAAGTCGTCATTTAACAGGAAGTTGACGTCTGATTGGTATACAAAAATATATCCCACGATATGGCATGCCTAAGCAAGAGTTATGTTAAAATTTCAGACATTTGCGATAAATAGTTGCTGAGAAAGTTTGACGAAAATTTAGGCTAAAAATAAACAAAATCGTCATTTAACAGGAAGTTGATATCCGATTGGTACAAAAATATATCCCACGATATGGCATGCCTAAACAAATGCTGTGATAAAATTTCAAGAATCTGCCATAAATAGTTGCTGAGAAAAATGCAACAGAAATTTTTGTTACGGACGGACAGACAGACAGAAAAACATACGGACAGACAGACAGACAAGGGTAAAACAGTATACCCCCTTCTCTTTCGGAACGGGGGTATAACAACAAAGGTAAATTTTAGACTTCCCAATCTTTCCCATAAGATCTTTAACATTTTCAAAAAAAAGTGGGGGGGGGGGGTTTTTCAAAATTCATTTTGTTTATGTTAAGCAAATTATTTGTTTGTTGTGAAAGGAGGGGGTTATGGTAAAAGATGTATATGACTATATTTCCTTTTTCTGTTGATCTTTTTTACCAGATGTCTTTCCAGACAACACGTGCGGTTTGCCCGTGTCAACGCGTCACACCAATGCGTCACAATTATTCATATTTAAGTACGAAGGACGCGAGATTCCTGAGGATTGTCAGACGGTGGGTCTACACAGCAGTGACGCCTCGCTGAACCACTACGTACTCTGCGTCACGGCTGAGTCCTTCATTGACCCAAATTGTAGCGTCACCGTCCAGTTCACCTTTAGTAACAACGTCATGGTATTGTTTACATTGGGGTTGCCAGAAAGTTAAAGATATCTAGGCCAACTTAGAAATATATGACTGTTTCAGTTTGCAAAAATTCTTTTATTTTAATTCGCTTAGAAAGAAAAGTATTTTTCTCCCCGAAAACGAACTTATAATGTAACATATAGATAACTATAAATAATCAAACAAAATTCATACATTCTATCAAAGCAACTGTATACTTATCGAATTCCGAAATTTTAACATAATATATAGATTTGGCAAATTAACTGAAGGTCAACCAAGAGACTGGAAACAGATACAGTTTTATATTGGCTTTTTTGTTTTAACAATAGCAGAAAATATATAATTATGTAAAATATTTTTGCTTTTACAGGAATTTAACTGCAATACAACAGAAAATGAAACATTTTGCACAAACCAAGAGTCGGAACTAAAGGTTAAGACAATGACAAATGTTGGATATCAGAACGCCAAATTTACAATATTCGTTCAAAACGATCTGTCAACAATACGTAAGTAACAATGCGTAACAATTTATGCTTATAATTCTTGTATTGTGATTCAATTTTAAGCTATTTTTAAAATTACTGGTATAACCATCCATTCCAATGAATATCTTATTCAGCTGTTCTACTCACTGGTATTATAACTCATATTTCAGAAATGAAATTTATTGGATTTCTAATTAACAAGCCTTGAGAAAAAAATACATAACTCTATTTGTTTCTCATGACCACATTTCCTTTTTATTGTTTAGAGTAAATTTTAAAATTTTGAAAAATAAGTGCTCTTTGAACAAACTGTTTACTCTATTTGCAGATTCCGACAGTCGTGAGTATATTATACATAAATATTCTATCAAACCATGTCTCTACTAGTATTTATGTAATATATAATGTTAAATGTTACTTAATTACTTTGCATATAAATATGTTACGTAAACTTTATAACTATTTGTATCATGATATCAACCATAACTCAGAAAAACAATGGATAAGAAAAATCAATAATCTGGGTCAGAAAATAGGTAAGTAAAAGATGAATCTCACAATTCACTAATTTTTTTGTACTAATAATATATGTATTTGTTTCGACACTTATACTGAGTTCAATTTATTTTTGATTTGAAATACATGTTATTTGATTTCTTTTTACAGTTGTGACAGACATGGGGGTGGTAGCTGGAATAGCAATTGGCTGTACCCTGGGTGTTCTGATCATCGCCCTCGTATGTTATATGTATATCAGGGGGAGGAACTCTAGTCGCGCTGCTTATCATTCTGCCAAGTCCTGATGACTGTTACAGTATCAATTCTAAAAACCGTCAGATGAGACAACCCATGACAGAATGAATATCGATCCTACATGTCATTTTAACTCTCTGTAAGATGAATGCACGTAGAAGACAAACAAGCACCAAGAAGTAAATGCAAATTAAAAAGAGGTGATGCATCGGATGTATGGATTTGTTATTATAATATTTGACATCTACATGTAGTTGTTGTATTGGTTTAATTCACTTTAAACTAAGTGTCATCTGAGATACCATAAGAGATATCACACAGGAAAATGATGTTAATATATGCCCACATATTTTTTATCAAATGCATCCATATAAGTTTATATTTTTGTATTTCAACATTATACGTAATCTATCTTTATTAGTTAATTTCGTAAAACATTTAATGTATTTTCCAATTTGAATAGTAAACACTGTTTTTGAATATCCGACAGTTCTTGATTTGTTTTTTAGTTAGAGCGATTCTTTTTACTTATTACAACTGTTCAAGTTTTATAATTGAACAGTTTGCCGACAACGTTGGACTAAATAACTATTCTAAAATCTAACAAGGAATTCACGTTTTCATGCGGAGAATTGCCATTTTATGTTATCGCTTTAAAAAGAGCAATTAGATAGCAGTGGACAAATAATACTGACAGACTATAGAAACGGAATACTTGGTAATATATACAAATGTGCGTCTCTTTTCTAAAGTGCATGCACTTTTGATTAAATATAGGTTTAAAATCTCTTTAGGAAACGTTTAAATGACCCCTTTTATGCAATGTTTACGCAGTTTAAAGTCATGCTATATATTAGCAAACTCATATTAAAAATTATATCACCACAAAGAGTCAACGTTAACAGAAGATGGTAGAGGCATTATCGAAACGACCGATAACTAGTGATCACTAGTTCTTTGAAGCAAGTGGAATTAGATGCTGAATATAGAGAGCAGGTAAATAATAATAATTTCAATTAACTTCACCGAGTTGTATTTTTTGCTGGCCCATTTATTCTCTCTTTACATTGATTTTATATTTATGACTGATCATTTTTAAAAGTATTCTTGTGTTTGTGTATTTAATTTCTGTTTTTAAACATTAAATACCTTCACTCTATCGGAAAGAGTGCATTTAAAACAACTTAAATATCTTTGAGGAAAAAGGTGCAATATGAAAGAATACTTATTTATAATCAGTGTGTTTGGGTTGACTGGTTGCTTAGAAACCAGCCTTTTGACGAGGTGTAACTTCCGACTTTTATTTTTTCAAGTGTGTTATTTACATATATATCTTGTTTAATTCTTCGTTGCGCTATCAGATAAAACTGGTTTTAAACTTTGAAATAGAACTTTCTGATTCTATAGGTGAATACTCGCTATTGGAATATTGAATTGAACTTCAAACTTTGTCGCTTATGTAATAACAAATAAGACAGGTATATATAGGCGACTGAATAATTTGCTGGAATCTTCTATGTCCTATTTTGATATTTCTTGCATCCAGATCGTTAAGACTACAAGTAAACAATTAAAAGGTAAATATTATATCATTATTTTGGAACCGGCATTATGCAACGAATTTTTTCAAATACCTGTATTACATGTACGTAAATTGCTTGAATGGATTCATGCACATGTTATGACCATTTACATGTATATGTTAAACAAAATCCTAATTTCCGGTGGAATAAACTTTGATTTTACCATTATTTTTAATAAGCAGGGTATCAATGTTGTTATATAGTATAACAATTGTAAAATTATTTATCTGCCTTTAATTCTGGGTTTTGACTTCAATTGTAACCTGATATCAATTTCATGTCTACAAAATCATAAACAAATTCGGCCATTTAAATCGCGAGTTCCAAAGACTCATTTGGGAAAGAGGTATGTCATAAGTCATAGTTTTGATCCTAAAAATGAATAACATATAAGAACTTTCATTTCTTTGTTTTTGGTCTTTTAAAAGCTAAAGAAGATCACGACTGTCATAATTGGACAGGTTCACAATTTGAGCTAAAATTCATTTTTAATGTTGAAGTGCTTCATCGGGGATTTTTGAATAGTCAGCCAAATTTTAAATGCCAGTTTTGGAGTTATAAAGCATATACATCGCTCATAATTCTTTGTTATGTAAACAAGCCATGTTAAGTACACTTATAACAGGTCTATTTCGAACTAATATGTTCTCGTAGCTAGATTATTATCAATATACATTAACAGAATCTGATTTATATTCAAATTTGGAACCCCGAGTTTTCTATTCAGCAATAAGAACACAAAAGCATGGCATAAACTTAACTTTAATAACAAAGACTTGTAAGCTCTGGATTTTGCTCATAAGTCAACGACTGACACTTAGCTTATAGTTACTGATTAAAGGCAGCCTAAATAAAGCATTTCTACCATTAAAAATAAAACTAGCTCCAATCGTGACAATGCCCAAAAAATCCGTATAAATATTACACTTATCTAGACAGCTTACGTGTATTAGTAACTTATACAATTCTTTCGTTTTGTCGTTGTTAAAAAAATGTTCATTTCATATTTCACTTTTAAAGACTTATTGACCTAAAGGCAAAATTTGTCTTTATAATTTGTTCACTTTAAGGTCAGACGCGACCTATCTTCTTCTTTTTTTGTTTTTTCCTATCTCCACAATATGGAGATTTCCGCTAAGTAATTCCATAATTATTTTTATTTTGTGATATGAGGTATTCAGTTGAAAATGTTTAATATGATGACTATTTACATGTATAAGCATTCAAATGCATGTTGCATGCTTTTTTAAGGAACATTCTAAATATTCTAGCTCTGAAAAGAGCTTAGTAATGTACCCTGAATTTTTGGGAAATTAACAGGTTTAAATGTTAATAAATAAGGAATAAAATATCAAAGAAAATTATATAAAATTGAGGAACGTCTCGTGTCCCCTTAAATAAATTGAAAAAAATATTGATAAACCATAGCACATATTAATGCTAATATAATGAAATCGTGCATGATTTGTTAATTAAATCTCAATTTTTACCCAAAGGTTAAAATGGCCACAGGTGGAAAAATTTTGACAGAGCTCCAAGATGAATTTTGTGAATGTCCAATATGTACAGAGGAGTACGATGAGGATAAACATGTTCCAAGAGTTTTGCCTTGCCAACATTCATTCTGCACGGAATGCTTAACGAAAGGTGTAAAACGAAACAAACTCGTATGCTCAATGTGTAAAAAGAGCTACAATCTTAAAGAGAAAGGAATAGAAATTTTTCCAAAAGATCTCACACGGCGAAATTTAAAAGACATTTTGGGAAGACTGACTGTAAATTCGTGTACTGTATGCCGAAGATTGGAAAGTGTGCGATTTACGTGCACCGTATGTAAAAGCAATCTATGTAAAGCTTGTTACAAAGTACGAAAATCTTCAGAATGCAAAACACATCTATTCAAAGAAGCTCAATGTGATGATAACGAGACTCCAGATTCCTCTCTGGATTCTCTAGAAACCAACGACAAAAATATCTGCACGATTCAAGGCCATGAACATAACAAGTTAAAGTTTTATTGCAAGAATAAACAATGCCGGAAATCAATTTGTTCCAACTGTACAACTAAAGAGCACAAAAATCATGACTGGGAAGAATTAGATGAAGTGTACAGTAGACAGAAAAAAATACTACTGAGCCGTTTGTCAACCACAAGAAAAAAACTTGAAGCAGCGATCAAAGTGAAATCTTTGTACGACGATGATTTAGACCAAGTTGTTAAAAATCTAAATTTAGAAACAGAGAAGATCAACCAGCAAAAACAGGAAGGAATTGACTTTCTCAACCAGGAAAGCGAGAGAATATGTGATATGCACAAAGACAATGTAGAAAAAGCAGTAGTAAATTTGAATAAAAAACTTCATTTTCTACAATCTTACATCGAAAACGCCAAGGAGTGTTGCTCTATATCTGAACAACTTCTCAAGGAAAACGAAGCATCATTTCTGGCCGTTGAAAAAACAATTTCGAATAAATTGGAAATATTTGGATCAGAAATATTTGAATACAAGAAATGCGATGTTCATATAGATGTAGCTTTGATGGAGGAAAAATACGAGAATCTGAAACGTAAAGTCGAAATACTAAAGAAACCTACTTGCAATAACGTTTTAAGGGTTGCCTTTGTAAGAGACTATGAAAGAGGTATATGTGATTAAATAATATTAATCATTTTCTCAAATGTTTATATAATATTTTCTGTTGTAGAAGTATTTACTAACAAATTTCAAGATATTTGTGGACTTACACATTCTAACAGTAAATTTTGTAAAAATAAAATTGAAATTAATTTTTTTTAAATTTATAATTTAAAGCGGGGAGCCCACATTAATAGTTTACCAAAAACCAGTCTACTTAAAAAAAATCATGAATCGTATACATCTTCTAATTGTAAAGTATTATTGTTTAGGAAAGGAGATTGGGAAAATGATGTTTGTTATTGTAATGCCACTATTTTATTACTTTTACAGAAGAAGTATCAAAAACATTCTTTTTTCTAAAGATAATCGCATGGGCGGCGGTGCTTCTGTTTGTATTTAGGGAATTCAAGACGTGGTGGAATCTACCTTTTTGTGACATGGAGATATGTGATGGTAGGTACAAATATCTTTTGATGCATCATATTTAGAATTATAACTTATCTGTATGTAGTAATTTTTTACAATTTATAACCGTTAAACTCACATTAATTGCGGAGATAAATGATCTTGGCTTAAGATTCATATAAGATTGTGTTTATGGATCGACATCGTAACCAAACGTTCTTGAGAATTAAAATCGCAATTTGTTGAGTAGTTAAAAAATCAGTTATAGTCCATTTTTGACTTTTATAGCAATTCTCGATCAAAATCGCAAACGCAATATAACAGATCTTTCGGGTTTAGTCCATTCACGGTCAAATTTTTCTCCTTTTGCTTCTCTGTCCGCTTTGTTCCGTTAAAGAAATCAAAATAGCTGTTCCCTATAATGTCAGAGGCAAATAATGATGCTCTTGAATCTGATTCTGCGATAGAATCTCCTATGAAAATACCTCATTCTCAGTCGCTTTGTTTTCGAATTTCTAACCGCTCTGCTACTTCAAAGAAAATGGTACTTATCCGCGAAAATTCGATCGTTTTTAGCCGGGCTCTGCTGAAAGCAGAGTCCTGGCTATAGGCAGGCTAATCGCCAATGTTACTATAAATAGCACAAATAAACAAAAAACCAAACAGCGTCAAGGTAAAGCTTCCGCTTTACCAAATAGTTACACAAAGAGCCACGCCAAGTGTTGGCATTTTGTTTCTTTTTTTAAATTTCGAATAATTTGTCTATCTTTTTTAGTTTTCCTATTAATAACGTGTTTTTAAAACATTACTATGCATTTTGGACACATACAATGCGCATGAATTTCCATGAACTACTTTGCTGCACGATGAAGAAACGGGGATCGAATATATAATGCTTGTTGCAAAATTCAAGGCAGCAACTGTTGAACTTTTTAACTTCTACTAGACAGACTTTTTTTTTGTTTATAGCCGCTTACAAAATTTGGTCGCTCTCTGATGCTTTGCCGACATTAAAAGCATGAGAGAGAGAGAGAGAGAGAGAGAGAGAGAGAGAGAGAGAGAGAGAGAGAGAGAGAGAGAGATTTTCAGTCTTTACTACACAATATGCATAAAGACACACCAACAGAGCCCGGCTTTCAGTATTTCAGTACTTTGATTATCAATTGGACAAGTTAATTTTCTTTAATGTTTTACGTTATTATAATACAAAAAGTGTTGTCTTGTAAAATGTAGTGTCATATTTATTATAATAACAAAATACTTGCCACATTGTTGAACTATTGTTCATTACGTCATGTTAATCAAAGCGACTTTTTAGATCATCACGAAAAAGAAATTATGAAGCAATGCATCGTCATAATTGCAACAAATGTAAATATAAAAACTAAGGTATCTTTTTGAATGTCTATTGGGATATAAATAGGGTTGGTATGTGATCCTAACTTCCATAAAAACCTTCGGGTTTTATGGGATCAGATCACATGACCAACCCGTATTTATATCCCCATATACATCCAAAAATCATACATTATGTCTTAAATATATATTGATCACTTTTTACAATTTGTGGTTGAAATTTTAGATACAACCTTATCTTTCACAAGTTCAACAAACCATTCATCATTTTGCCGCTTAGAGGAAGGAGATCATGCGGGAAGTTTCCCCTTAAAGACAGTCGGCAATCAAACCTGTGGAGATAAAGAGAGCCTTTTCGTATATCAAGGAGTTTTTCTGAACCAGACAGTTAGCTTTTTTGGACGATACGGCATATTGAGATTTCAGATTCGATTATCTGACATTTCCGTATTATCAACAGGAAAAACTGTCTTCAAAATAGGATTTTCCCCAAATTCAATTGATAAAGGGACAAATGAAGATGGGTTTGAGTGGGAAATAAGACGGTCAGACGACGGTGAATGGATAGAATTGAAAAATCCGAATAATTCTATAAGTGCAAGAGTAAGTGTTGCAACAAATGCCCAGCTTGTTCTCAATTATGGAATACATTTAGACAATGGTACAAAAACCATTCAAATTGTGAATAGAGAGAACAAAAAAGTTTTGGATGCATTCTACATAACCGAAAAATATTCTAGCTGTAACAATATATTTTTTCAACTCTACGAAAAATCTTTGGCAAAAATATCCGTGAAATCTCTTTCCGAGGGTGTGAGCTTTAATCCCGATTCAAAGTATAGTAGTATCTATATTTCGAAGGATAACAAAACGGCGCGAAATTATGTACCCGTAGGAGAAAATAGTATAACAAAACCTCTGATACAGGATATCGAGGTTCATAATTGTACAAGGTTATGTGTTATTCCGCTTACCATATGGTATCCAGTTCTTGTATCAGATATTGATGATGTGTTCCAGCTATACATTTCAAGTTTTGATCATTCAAATGAAGAATTACTGCTGTCAACCATGGAATGTAGCATATATATTAGTTCTGTAGTAGAGTATGTCTTTAACTCCCATCCCAAGTGTTTAAGCCCAAGTCCGCATTTACATGAAGATTATTCTATTCTTCCAAATCATTTATTCCGAAAAATTCAACAGTTTGCTCTGATTATCGACAGAGAAAAGCAAACGACTACCCTTAGAATAAATTTTCATAAATACACATTTCCCACGCCAGTACTTCTTGATCGAAGAAACTTTATCTTACGTTTTGAGGTTTATAATGCAATGAAACTTTATCTCAGGCTTGACCGTATTAAAGACTTTCCTTACATTTATTTTGTACTTAACCCGTTCTTAAATCAGAGCCTGTTAGAAATATCTAATTTCTTTTTTTGTTTCTTCTTTGTTTTGTTTATTATTTCTGTCATTATCTTATAAGTGAAATTGATCGTTGACTTCCACCTTAATTGTGTTTTAATGTGAAATGAAAAATGAATCCTTCAAATATTAACACATATAGATATTTACCTATGATACAGGCTTTTGCCATCTTTGGGATGAAATTTTTTAATTCAATAAACGGGGTTAGAAAAGTATATTCAATTTTCGCTTAATAGTATATGGCTTTAGAAAGGAGGCTCAAAAAACATATTTTCTCTTTGAATATAGCAATAGAAAAAATGTATATAAATTAGATGAATATGATTATAGTAACGACATTTTATATTGGTGTCTGAGGTCAGTCCGCTTATGTCCGAAGAATCGAGAAATCATTCTATAAAAGAAAAATCAACATCAACAATTTTAAAGAATACTTCATTTAACAGTGAAGATATTACTGTTGAATCATTAAAATTCATGGGGGTCAATTTTCGTGGATCGCTTAACAGGTTTGTGGGGACAAAATTTTGTGTTTTCTATTACGCTATGTCTTTGTAACCCAAATTTATCAATTCGTGGAGGATATTAATTAGTGAATGAGAGGTATCCACTAATTATAATTCGACGCAAATTTAGCCACCACGAATTCTAATGATTCCACAGTAATCATAAATGGAATAATTTTAAAATTATATATATATATATATATATATATATATATATATATATATATATATATATATATATATATATATAAGATGAATGAGTATATTAATTTATAGACAGACCGTTTTAAATTGGTTAGAACAAGATCGTGAACTGAAAACATAAATCCTGTCAGTTTTAAACGAATCATAATTACTGTAGATTCCTATTCAAACGCAAGGAATTTTATTTTATTTTATTCATAAAATTTTTATTCACTTGTTAAAATATTGTTTTGTTATATAAATCATAGCTACGTAGAAATTTACGGTAAAGACCATCGTCTCGACCTCATAGACTTGTTAAGTTTTTTGTGTTGTTTTGATAATAAGACATAACTAAAATTATAACGACTTGTGTCTTTTCTTAAGGGTGTTGTTTACACAGGGTTTGAGTTCTCAAATTCGGATTGTTTTAATAACATTACATTGTTTAATGTAATGAGTAAAATTTGTTCTAAACAAAAAATATCTATGAAATGAATTATTATTGACAAAACATTCGATAATTTTACTTCATTATAGAATTAGGATCAAACAAAAATAGACTTTAAGGCAAACAGAGGAAATTCGGACGAAATTTTGCAGATTTTGTTTTCCGCTACAAAAATTTTGGCAGTACTCTAATATTAAAAATTAAGGTTTAATATTTTAGTCTATTATAGTATAATTTTTCATTTTCTGTTGGTTTTATCTCACTTATTTAAATAATTGTATGGCACGAATTGCAAAAATATTGGAAAATGCTTAAAAACGATAACGACACCATATCTCAAGATTTTGTATTCCGCTACAAAAATTTTGGCAGTACTCTAATATTAAAAATAAAGTTTTTATATTTTAGTCTATATAATTTTTCATATTTTCTGTTGGTTTTATCTCACTTATTCATTTAAATAATTGTATGGCACGAATTGCAAAAATATTGGAAAATGCTTAAAAACGATAACGACACCATATCTCAAAATTTTGTTCATTGACCTCATATAATTTTATGCCAACAGAATAAGGTCAATATAAGTAGATCAATACTATATATGTTTTTGTATTATTATCATTCAAATTTTTGGAAAATTGGATGAAAAATGGGTAGGGAATTGAAAACTGACTGCTGACTGATACTGGAGATAAATGGTTTACGGCCTACAATTCACAAAATGTTTTGCTCATAGTAAAATGATCGATGGTCTGAAGTTTCAACAAAATAACAGTCAGGTTAATAATACAACTGTACTAAATCATGTAGGTGAAAGAAGATGTCAATTTAGAACATCTGAACAGGCTGATGCAATATTTTACATGAAAGTAATGTTGGTTTATTGATCATGATAAAAAAGAAGTATTCAAGGCATCAGTTGAAACCTTAATGCTTTGAATCTATTTAATGCCACTATCATTCATAAACTGTATTTCATTTTTTAAAGTGTTTTATCATTTGTTATATATTTACAATTCAAGGAACTAGGACATGATTTTACTGAAAATTCCAAATTTTATTTTTCCACTTTCAGAGTTTAAACTGATAAATATAGAAGTTTTTAATGCAATATCAAAATTTGAAAGTTAAATATCAAGTTTTAAGCAAGATACAGAGTTCACAATTCTTTGTTTTGTAAACAAAGCTCGGATATTGTCATTTTTGTCATATGTATTGTATTGGTGTAGGTTTCAATCAATGTATATTTCTTTTGTTGATGATAGTATTTATAAAGATATTGAATAAGTTTAAATTGTTTTTGATATAATTGATCAGTGCTTACTATCTATTCAAGATATAATACTAAAGTCAGGTACTCTTTACACAATGGCGCTGAAAAATATAGTTCCATTCATCACAGCAGATACAACATTATAACAAATGTTTAAGATATCAATGTATATTTTACACGTGAATGAAAACAAAACTATCCTAAAATTATTTTTAAAAATCATCTTTATCAAAGAAATATAAATGTGAAGTATTCATATTCCAACGCTATCTGCCCCTCAGTCTTTTTCACGAAAATATAGGTCATTCGTCGATTGACAATTTTACACTGATGAATATTTCATATATTACTACAATAATTGTACTACTCTCATGATTATTGTTTGTTAGTTATCACGTAATTTCTTTAATTGAATGTGTTTGTTTTTATTTTATTTTTCTAATGACGGAATGGTTATGCAACACCTGCACCATACTTCTGATCACACTCGTGTAAACTCTATTTAAGGATGTGTGCACTGTTTGCTAGTGAGGCATGACTTGTGGCAGTATTTAATTTTAATTAATACTCAAAAAGTAGCAAGGTCAATGTTCTACTTTTTTGAAAGTGAAAAATTACACTACAATCAAAGGTCTATAACATACAGTAGATGGTTTTTCATCATCATCAGTGGATTTTTTTACATTCTGAGTAAACGTCATCCTTAAGATGATTTTAAGAATTGTTTTACTTCCTTAAACTGATCAGTAAATATTAGAAGCAAATCTGGATGTAAAGACCTTTTTACATGAAATTACTGGTAAAGTGATTGCATACAACTATTCCCGTCGCTATCAAACCACCTGAAGTTCTGATACAATGCCCTACTTTCTCTATCTAACACAACAGCATTGATTTTTAACCGGGTTTTCCAACGGAAAAATCCGGTTAATAAAATGGTGAAAATGGCGGGCGGGCGGGCGGCTGCCAAAAGGGTACCTTCATTTGGCAAAATGTTGCATAAAGGGTACCCTCATTGTACGGATAACTCCTCCTACAGTTCTCAAGATAGGAAGTTGTTCTTTTGCAGATCAATTGTACATATATCAGAAGTGTGCATATTGCTAGGATTTTGATTTCCGATAATTTATCGAAAAATTACCAGCTTTTGAACTTAGTCATTTTTTGGCAAAATGTTGCATATAGGGTACCCTCATTGTACGGATAACTCCTCCTACAGTTCTCAAGATAGGAAGTTGTTCTTTTGCAGATCAATTGTACATATATCAGAGGTGTGCATATTGCTAGGATTTTGATTTCCGATAATTTATCGAAAAAATACCAGCTTTTGAACTTAGTCCTTTTTTGGCAAAATGTTGCATATACATGTAGGGTACTCCATTTCACTGGATAAGGGTTGACATGGATTATGGATACAGTTTACATAAAAGAAAACCCGGTTTGCTGTCACATTGACAGCTTTTCACTTATTGGAATTTTCGATTTCGATTTAATTGTGAATTATGTTACACGTTTATGACTTTAAGAGATTAACATTTTAAAGACGGTGGACCCATTTCACATCTACAATAGTGATAAAAAAATTTTATAGGAGTTAGAATTACTAAAGATATATTAAATTCAAATAAAAAAAAAGACATAAAATCGAATAAGATTTTTAGTAGGGACCATTTCAAAAATGCTTGTATTACTTCTCTTTTTCAATTAAACATAATTGAAAAAAGCGTTTTTGTGAGAATCCAAATTTAAATATTACACTTATAGGATGATTTTGAATAAATATCATTTTATAAAATGACATTGACATTGTTTTTACGGGGGCACATGCCAAGGTCCGTTGTGTTGCTATTCAATAATCATTCTTCAATAATTCATGACAAGTACTGCGCAAACTATAAGAAAACGTATATATACATTATTTCGAGGTTGATTAATGAAACAAAACAACTATCAGGGTCTGCTAATCATTTGTGTATGATAAAATACTTCAAAACGTAAACACAGGGGTGGTTGAACTCTATTTTAAATACGAGAAGCCAATCGAAATATAAATCATTTGTTCACTGGCTCAACCTCTGTTAACTAACCTTTGTAGGTTATTATGAATTTGAGCTAAAATAAAACTCACTACAGCACTTAACATCCCGTGAAGAAATTTGTGGATGGTACATAATGTTGAAAAGCGTTATAAGCATGTTAAATCATAGCAAGATTAGCCGCCACTTGCAGTGCATAGACTGTGTATTGATGGCGTTGAGCAGCTAAACATTGCCTCATAAGCGACTTTTCATTGAGTTTAAGTGATTGTGAGGTACGTAATGTTGAGAATTCGATGTTCGTAACAATCACTCCTTTTATGTGCGAATATATATCTGCGAAAATGGAATTGGATCCGTCGTCCTTAATTAAGAAATAAACTACGAGTTTTTGGGAGCCTTGGCTTTTATATTTCTAAACAACATTTCGAGACCAAGGAGGTTATTCTGCAACATTCACGATAACAAGAAGTATCTGATTGGTTGAGTAGGCTGTTCCGCGTAACCTCAACGGTTTTGTTAGTGATGACTTGTGTGTTCGTCGGCATGTTTGTTTACAAGTACATCGATCGCAGATTATTGATCGGAATTGAATGCAGACGATATATTTTTCGATGAATAAAATACACACTTAGATTGCATGTATTTTTGATTTTTTTTAATTTAATTTAGATTAATAAAATTGACGTATTATTTTTTTTAATTTGGACGAACAAGTAGTGAAAATGTGTTGGGGGGGGGGGGGGCTTATCACAGCCGTGATTAGCGCTTTGAAATATACATTAAAGGGAATGCATATATGCACATCGCTCTAAAGGACACTAACCCGTGTTATCAATGTTTTTGTTTATAAAGAGCAAGTTTTTAAGTTATAAACTCATGATCGACTCGAGTTTGGTATGTTTAAGATCTGATAATTTATTGATGACGTGCGTGGTATATTGGACAATAATGTCCGCTGCATCTCTTTGATCTCGGCAATATCTGTAGTAGAATTAAGTACGATGACGTTATAATTGGAAGATCTTTTTTAAAAAACTATGACTTATTGACCTTACAACACATTAATTTATTGTCTTAATTATGTGTCTTAATCTCGAGTTTATCAATCGACAAAGCGTCTTTTCTTTCACCGACAGGCAAGGAGGCGGTCAAAATATACTGGCATCTTCTAATGTGATTGGTACACAGGTACAATAATGTTTCATTGCGATACGGAAAAATTCCAAATGCGATATCAGAAATGCTAGTATTAAGCGCCTGAATTCGAAAGTTAATATCAAACAGGGCAAAAAAACCGCTGATAGGTGTAATAACAAAACAAATATTTTATTTTTTTAAAAGCAGAAAGCTATTATGTTCAGAGGTAAGCAAGAGAAATTGATTATAGACGTTAAACGGATGACCAATCAGAACATAATTTATCACTTGTAGCTACTTCACATGTTTATCCTTCTCTTGGGTTTGTGATTAAACACCATCTGAACTAGTCACTCTTTGAAAGTGTAGAATGTGAACTGAATCATCAAAGAGGAATGATGATATACATAAATAGACTCTTTAACAAAAAAATCTCCGAAAAATTCAGTGTTTCTTCATGACAGTTGCTCAATACAAGAGATTTTTTCTACTTTCTTTTTATTTTTATTTACGGTGTCCTATTGTATTATGTATTTATATTCTTTTTGGAAAATAAGTTATGATATATTTATGAACTACAATAGACAACGACTAAGGTGTAAAACAATGGAAAATTGAGCTTCAATTCATTTCAAGTCATTAAAATTCTCAATTTTAAATTTAAAAAATGCCTTGAATAAATATTTTACCTTTTAATGTGGTAATAAAATAAATCAATGGATTATATTTGACTTAATAATACGGTGTTGTTT
The DNA here is from genome assembly GCF_025612915.1 of Magallana angulata. NCBI lineage: Eukaryota > Metazoa > Mollusca > Bivalvia > Ostreida > Ostreidae > Magallana > Magallana angulata. Next base: position 37,411,567 of record NC_069118.1, on the reverse strand, counting down.
GTCAGTATATAATTCAAATTGGATCATTAATATAACACGTAGGCAGGGTCATTTAAACAATAAAATGCTTTCTTTGCTGATTCACAGAGGTATGAAGGTGGCGACATTGCAGAAAAAATACATACTCGCGTTTCTACTTTTTATGGTGGCGTTCAAAGTTCCTGTTTTGTTTAAGAAACCCTATCTTGTTTAACAGCGGAGGTCAAAATCATTTTTGATAGTAAGTTTGCTAGAAAGATAAGAATAAGCACTCAACATATATGTACTTATTAAGGCTTGAAGTTCGTTTATAGGTTATCAGATTGAAATATATGATGTAGGAAAGAAAATAACTTTATACACAAGATACACTTAACGCGTAAATGACGTTTCATAGCAAAAAATAAGTAAATAATTTGGAAGATATAAAAAACATTAGTTTTTTTTAATAAATGATTCTTGAAAAGTGTTCTCATCATTCAACTATGGTATAAGTAGTTTTCAGCTCACTTGAGCTGTAAGCTCAAGTGACTTTTTCTAAGTTTTGAGCTCACTGAAACTGAGAGCTCAAGCTCAACTTTTTGTGATCACTTGTTGTATGGAGTTTGTCTGTCTGTCCGACCGTAAAATATTATCGACATTTTTCCACCAGAAACACTGGACCAACTTCAAAAAGTATTATTAGAGGTATGGATATCAAGCTGATTAAAATGAAAGTCCATGTTCGGCCAGAAAAGTTGAAACGTGCATACAAGCAATTTCAGGCAATGTATTCAAGTTTGTCGATATCATGATCCTGGTGAATAGTTCAAGACCACAATGTGGGAGGTGAAATTGTTACGTGGGAATGTATAGAGGATTTCTTGTTTTAAAAATGACGTTTGATGCAGGTTTATTGATGTATTAACATTTGTTTAAGACCTTCTTGACAACTGCAACGCTTACTATGTAACAGCAATACGAAATTATTATGTTACAAAAGGGGCTCATTGTTTTACACATGGATATATGAAAAAACGATCTTTTTTAAACAGGATCATTCTACTACATTGTCCAGATTATATATATATATATATATATATATATATATATATATATATATATATATATATATATATATATATATATATATATATATATGATTCTGATTTCATAATGGCTTTTGTTGCCCAGGTAATCGATGTAACCCATAGGCCTTGTCATATTTATTTTTATAAATGCACTTAAACTCCAAAATCATGAGAAAATTACAGATGGCTTAAGACAGTCAGTATATCTATCTTCTACAATTATCTTCTTCCAACATTTCCCCAAGAAGGACGAAGGTAAACAGTAAAGCATTGTAAAATCGCATTTGTTATGCGTTCTGTAGATAAATACATATGTAAATCATATTTCTCTTTGCATATGCAATCAATCTTTATTTATAAAGAGTAAGTAATATTTGAGTGAAATAAGTGACATTTATTAAAACTACATGTACATTGTAATGTACGTATGCTTGGTGATAAAATACAGTACTTTAAAATATTCCGATATAGTATGTTTGATACCCCATGGAATTTGATTAAAAAAAAGTAATATCGTTCCTCCAATTCTGTAGTTTAAAAAAAAACAATAGATACAACATTAATCATGTATTAAATGGGCAGCCTACAATTTATATATTTAACTAAGCGATTTATAAATAAGCATAAACCATTTCGAAACATTTTATAGTTCTGTACTTACGTATTTGTTAGTTTTATTTTTTTTTATTATGCCATTGAAATAACCCATAAATACCAGATATAAACTTATCTTATCACGATAATATTCTTGAACTCGTTATATAAGTTCATTAAAACCTTTCTGGAACACGAAAATTGGTCTAAACTTATTCACAGCAGAGGAAAGCAAATGGTTATTGAAAAATGTGACATATTATGCATAGAGCAAATCCGCATGTTTGTATTCGGTGATATGTACTTTTATTGTATTTGCTAATTCATTTCTGTTTCATTCATTGCTATTCATACATTTGGCCACATTTTGATAGATGACTTAAATTTTTCATTTTGAGTAATTTGATATCATCTAACGTACAAAGATTGTAGAGTCAAAATTGTTACACAATTAACCTCACATAAAATGATCTATAACTATCAATGCTGTGGTTTCCATACTCCATTATTTCTTTATTTATAATTATTTATCTTTTATACTTTTATACTTTATACATGTCAAGTTATATCTTTAAGGATACAATCGTTTAGACTGATTATCATATAGAAGAAAGAACCAAAACGGTTAAACTGTGGTACTATTTTATTACCTTCTTTTTAATAAATATGTTCGAGGGACAGCTATATAAGCATATTAACTTTTTATCTCAAGATCAACATGAGGATTTCGGTGATAGTCTGTTTTGCTATCACCGCATGGACAGCGTCCAGTGTCTGCGCTGTTGACACGAGTCACATAACAGACGGTCTGCATCTGGCTGGTGACATCGCAGGGTACATAGAACAACAGGACTTCACAAAGACCATCACCAAGCTTGCCTCGTCTGCGTCATCATACTTTGGAATCGTCGGAACTGTATTAGGCTTTGTTTTTAGTTTATTTGACTCGGGGCCTTCAGCTGAATTGTTGGCGATAGAAAAGTTGAGCAAGGAAGTAGCTCTCCGGTTTGATCGAGTTGATCATCAGTTCACTGCAGTCAAGCATGAAATAGACTGGAAAAGGGTTGAGTTGCAGTTCTCTGCATATGAGAGTAAAATCCATGCCGTCGGTCAGAAATATTTAGATCTAACTGCTTCTACAACCAAACATGATTTTACCGTACGAAAAAGTCTTTTTATCGGGAACTACGAACAAGACTTCTCCAACTCCGCGGACAAAATTTACGACGGGGTTGTTAACGAGCACCAGGTCTTTAACAAAGCTTTGTTCGATTCCGCCATAGATAACTTCGAATGGGATAGAGAAAAGACACAAAACTTTATGCTTGGAGTAACTAAAGTCCTTATGTTTGGTGCTACCTTAGAGCTGGCTTATTATCACCTGAAGTATCCATCACAGGAAAGCTACTATCGACACCAGTGGCAAGTTAAGTTTGAAAAGTTCAGACAAAAGATGATTGCTACAGACCACAAACTGGAAACTCAATACGGACATCAGCTGTCCATAGACGTTGATCGCTACGTCATAAACCACGCCCATTCCAGCAACAGTGATATTACAAACCACCTATTTGACGTCATAAACAGCAAGTACTATTGGCGAAACTGGATGGTAATGGTAGCTGACCACTCAACTGACCCTGCAAAATACGCTGTACATACTTGTGGTGGAGTGACGAATAACGCACATGGTAAAAATGTTGTGGTGGCCAGTGTTCCTAAAAATAAGGCTCACTTGACGTCAATTCAACAAAGCCATATTCTTCACACAAAATCATACGAAACTAGACATAGGCACGGAGGAAGACGGCGGGATATCCAAAAGAGGAACCTTCCATTTGGAGTATATGCGGTCGCCATCCATGCTGACGTCGTCTTAAGTCACATGACTAAGTCATGTGACACATATGGTTCTGTGGGGGTGGTTCACAAGGATCTGCACCCCGGCTGGAGGTCTCCGTCAGATCATACTTTTCATCGCTATGATGGTCATTACTACAACTTGTATGCGTTTGGATAAATGAAACTCTTGCTAAAAGTGAAGAAAAAAAATGAAAATGAAACTTAGAATTATTTTTTCTGCCAATTTCCCTTTCTAAACATAATTGTCACAAAGGATCGAACTATGTCGATGTTTTATCAAATTTATTGAGATAAACTTAAAAAATAATGTTGTATATAGTCATATATAAAGTACTAAGTATAAGGAACAAGGTATTATCTGTAAGATGATAAAGTGAATGCCATGCAGATCAGACAGTAACTTGTTCAGTTTAAAATGAGTGTTTGCCGAACTTTGCTGAAGTCTGTAAATTAAATCTTGTTAATGATGTGTGGTGACTGCAAATAGACTATATAGTCTTTTTTGTCCATTTCATATGTGACAAATAAAACCCGTTCATAATGCAGTCGAACGTTTAAAGATCTGTATTTCAATTTTTATCTGTCGAAGTCCTTGTAACGAAATAATAGTCCTTGTTACAACTTTTCTGTTTATTACTGTAGATTCCTTAATAAACGCGAGGAATTAATATCCGCGTAAAATCGCGAGAAGCCCATCTCTCGAATTTCAAAATCTTGCTTTTAATTTTCGAACATAGGTAAACTATATGAAACTATGATAAAATTTCGGCATTCGCGATCTGATGTTCTCGCGATTTAATGGACAACCGTTGAATCGCGGGATTCAGTACTCGCGTAAAATAAGGAATCTACAGTGTTTTTCATTTGATTTTCTTTAAACGTTGCAAAAAGTATTTTATACTAAATGAGTATATGTATTCAAACTACTAGTATAACTGAAATTGTGCCCGCAAAAAAGGTCAGGAAAAACGTAATACAATGTACAGCTTAATACTTTTTTCTTAAGGTGGTCTATACACCCAAAGTTTATTCCAATTTAATATAAGACCACAAAATATTTACTTATCAAATATTAAAATGATGATAGGGATACTATAGGTATTTTTAAAGAATTGTTAAATGTTTTTTCGTGTTTTTGTAGAAATTGTGCCCGCAAAAGAGGTCACGAAAAACGTATTACAATGTACAGCTTAATATTTTTTTCTTAATGTGGCTCTATACACCCACAGTTTTTTCCAATTTTCAATAGAAGACCACAAAAAATATTCTTATCAAATATCAAAATGATGATAGGGATACTATTGGTATTTCTAAAGAATTGTTAAATGTTTTTTTTGTGTTTTTGTAAAATATCTTTTTAAAAGATAGCTATTAACAAATTGAGAGAAATGTTTTTGTCATATGATGGATATTTCCTTCGGACACATAAAAAAAATATAACACTTCTTAACACTCAAAAAAGTTATTATTGCAATTTTTTCTAGTAATTCCCCCAAAACATAATTTTTCATATTTTTTACTCTGTTGACAACTCATCTGAAAAAGTTGCTTAATCTTATAAGAAAATGTATTTTAATAACTGTGACATAAAAAATTGAATGAAAACCATTGCAAATAAACACAAAAACTATTTTATTTGGTATGAAAGTTCCTCTGGAAAGGGTTATCGTTCCTAAGTCCCAAGGCCAAAACACATTGGAAACTTTTCATTTCTGAGTTGAAGAAAGTTTCCTAAATATGATGTTGGAATGATAAATACATACGTATTTCATTATAGGCCTGTATAAGTGAATATATTCGCTTTAATGCAAAAAAAGGTCAAATAAATAAAGGGGAAAATTGACTAGGCTAATATGATTTATGCATCCCAACCTGAGAGAAATTCAAACAACCCTCCCATCCCCTTAAGGTGGTAAGGAACATCTGTCAAAATTAATGTGCATTAAAGTATATTATGATTGAAATACTTTCACTGGTTTAGAATTTTCTTTCACGGTGTTCAATCATAAAAGACGTTTTAGAAAATTTTGGAAAGTCAAAAAATTTATTGTTTTCAACGGGAATCTAACTCATGACCTACAGATTAGTAGTGAACCCACTTACCCACTGCGCTAAAGTGTAACATATCGTTATTGGGAAAGAAACTATTCAAAAAATTATACTTGATCTTATTGTTTATTTCGATAAATAATACCACACAAGGTGAAGGTTGCACATACCACATTACTTGTAAGTAAAGAATTTTCCAATTATCAAATCAAATCTATTCATTTAACAAATTTTTCAAAAGAGCGGTCCCCATAAAATTCGCGTCAGTTTAAATCAGCCAGGACCGGAATTTATTGCGTTGTGCGTCATCAAAAAGCGGTGTATAGAGCCACCTAATCACGTTATATCATCTGATCATTATGCATATCCTAAAACAAAATTTGAAGTTGATATTCTGTTTTGTTAAAAAAAGGGGGTCAAATATCGACGTAGCATAAACTGCATTGTAAGTGCGGCTAAGTCAAATTAAATATACTCCACTTCAGACTTTTTTATACACACAGTGTGACCCAGAATAGCTGATACCAATTGAAATTGGTTTAAATGAAATAATATTTGTCCAAAACTTTTGATTTGTGACTCAAAAAGTAAAATGGTGTAATTTTTTTCTGCAAAATGTTTACGAAGAAAACATGTTTTTCTTTGAATTATGATGACAGATGTTCTTTAAATAGTAAGAAGATTTAAGAAAATGAGATCCGTACAGTTGCTGTTGAGAGGAATTCTATTAATCGCCTTGGTATTGTCATTCATAAAAATGGACGTCATTTGGAGCACTCTGTTTAAATTTGTTGTGTTTTTATAAACAATGCTCAATTTGTCCAAAACGTATAAATGTTCATGAAAATTTTAGAGTGAAAATATAAATCAAATACATTTATGAAAGCGCATCTGATAATTTACTAAATAAATTTCACCAAAGTTATTCAAGGGGTATAAGGTATCAGTAATTGGGACACTCTGTTTTGAGAAGTGGGGTACATTAAAAGAATACTATTACAAGTTATCTGGTACAACATACCGTAAATTGACTGTTAATATCGCCCATGATGAAATCACATCAACGGTGAAAGAGCTGTTATAGATAAGCGGTCCTATCAAAGTAAAGAGAAGATACAAAGCTCCTATTGGACGATGGGCCCGCCTAAAGCAAAAAGGATAAGCGCTGATCATATTTATCAAGGCCTAAAATTGAATTGATCTTATCGATATCTGTGACGTCTCAATTTAAGAATGTTCAATGAAAATCAAACATACATAAAAATACGCACAATAGTTTTGAGAAAAATTAATAACTAATTACTTCAAGGGATGTATATATATTTTCCTACGATATGTGATATTGAGAAATATGCAATCTTTTTTCGACAGTTTAAGAGCAAATTACATTATGTCTTCCAAAGTAATTAAATGACCGTATATATTACTTCGGAATCCCGTAATATATACGGTCATTTCTTAAAATTTGCAAAATCATGAGAAAAACTACAGATGGCTTTATTCAGCAAGTATATCTACTCCCTAAATGTAATCTTCGAACATTTTCCCAAGAGGGACGAAGGTAAACATGAAAGTATTGTATCGTCGCATTTCATATACATTATGAAGCTGCTTAAGTTATCTTGATCTTTTGCATTTGCAATCAATTTATTTTTAATGACAATTGTTAATTGAATTTGTAAGTATAAAAATACAATGCATTGTATATATCGTGTTGGTGATTAACTGTTATTTGTTTTGTCTTTCACCCACCATTTCGCAACTTAATTGACGATTCTGAATGGAAATACGAATATATCTGTTAAATGACTATTATCAGATTCGATGAAAGGAAGAAAATCAAAAATGTGGTAATCGACACACCATATCTTTTTAATCGGGGAAATTCACTATGACGAAAACATATTTCTCTCGGAGATCTAAAACGGGAAAGGCTGATACTTTTATATTCGAAAGTCAAACGAAAAACCTCGTACAATTTTTCAAAGTTTTCATCCACAATGCTAATTACTCGTAGGTATTCTTTTAGCTGCGCATCGAAATATGACAAGAATTATTTTCAGATGATAAATCCTTTTTCAATCTACTAAAAATGTTGTGTTAACCATCGGGTATTAAGAGCGAATCATGTAAAATTATAAAATGCGCTGCATAAATATTTGAGGAGAAAATATAAATATGGTAAATATAAGTTAGCTTATTCTCTTTGTCTTTGATACCTTAGTTAAATGTAGTAGTCAAACCTTTATTCAGTCCTCATATTTTTCTTGTGTTAAATAAATTCTATCACATTTTTCAATTGCTATTAGAAAATCACAATTGTTATAATTTGCCGTTTAGGGAAACTTTCCCGGACTGCAACATACATTTTTTTTTTAAAAAACATTTAAAACTGTCTTTACTTGTAAGTTGTTTTAAACATGTGGCGATAGAATTTCCGTTAATTAATTTTGAAACTAATTTAATATTTTCACACTTGCAATTATTTTCCCTTACAATGTCACGATTTGTAGCTATGAGTTGTGGTGAATTATAACTCGCCACAAATCTCTGTGTCGTGTACTAGTATGTAGGACTCGGACACAAATCTGTGCATGTCGAATAAATGTCTCTATATGTCGCCAGTGCTCGGCAAGTAGCGGCAATAATTCCAACGGTTTTAAATTATCGTGTTAAATTATCGTGTTAAATTATCCCGAACAGATGAATACGACATGTTGAACTGATGTCTTCCAACATGAAACGAGTTGCGTTGCGAGATCTAAGGACATCAATGAAGTCTCTGTTCAACATTTGTACGAATATTTATTAAGTGTCTTGTTAACATTTTTTTGACATTAGGGAGGTGATTGGGTTCTTCAATCTTATTTTATTTTTTGTCTGTATTCTGTTACATGTTGATGTATGTTCGTTTTACATTTATGTCTGTTGGTTTTACTTTTTGTGTTTGATTTGTACTTAGATATCTTTGGTTGATTTTATGTACATTATTTTGCAAAGAAGACTGTTGGTTTTGCACTTATGGTCATTGATAATATTATTCTAGATTGCTGAATTTAGTTTATCGTTGATTTTGTAAAAATGTATTTTTTGCCCTTTCCGCTGCCCATAGATAAGCTCCGTTAAAGAGACAGTACGGCGCATCTTATCGAAAAACCGACTTCAAAAAAATTCCGATCGGGTTTGGTATTTTTGTACTAATAATGAATGTATAAGCTTTCAGAAAATTACAAAGTTCTCCACGAAAGAAATCTAATTATTTCATTAAAATTGATAACTACGTATAACCTATCAGATATTTACATCGCAACGTGTTACGGGCTTCTATACGGGCTTCTATACTATTACGCATCCGTATTTACTGTAAAAAAAAAAAAAAAAAAAAAAAAAAAAAAACACACATGCAGGGCTTGCGAAGATTCTCCTGGACCTGCTTGTTGATTTAAATATGTCTTTTGTTCAAAGTTTTTAAAATAACCACAATCATTATTTTGTAAGCATGTGTTTTTCGTGTTTATCACTGGAGTTGCTACATCCTAAATTCATTTTTGTAAATGAGGCCCCTTGAGGGGTTAGTTTACATATTTATGTCCATTTTAAAATGAACCGAAATTGGTAAACCATTTATAGATTATCGAGTAAGTGAGGATGTGTTTCGTTTAGAGAGTCCCTTTAACCTCGTATGACCGTTGTCGGACGAAGAGTTGTAGTTTTAAGCACGTATCAATTACTGTCAATCAAAGTCCACGTGGTACAAATAAACAATATAAGATTATTCCGGTTTGTACGACCCTTAAATTTCCAGAAGCTCACAATTACGTTAATTAAGTATGTGAAAGGGATTTCTATGTATTTCAACTATTACAATCAACGTTATTTCTGATTTCCTAACGATACAATAGGTAAATCTGAAGTTTTTCAGCTGTAATGTCTCTTTAAAAGCATATCTATATTTTATGAGACGACAATTTATTCATTCACTTCTTTTCACAATTAGGATCAGGATCTATTACGTTACTTGCATGACAAAGATAAATGATAATATCTTTTGAATTAATGGAAGATCGTGTTAATGAGTCGATATTGTTATTATACAAAGCGTCACGAAAATTACATTCGCATTTTGACAAAGCACTACAAACTCAGTTCATGTATTTCTTTTCAAACAAATCTCGAAGAAAAAACACCGACCTCTCACGTATTGTCTATTGACGACGTGAAAATTAACTTCAGCTTCTTTCTTCATTTCAAATTAAAATGATTTGTCTTTAAAATATGCCAAGCCAAATCAGTATGCTATTGAATCTAACTATAATGCGTAAAATGGGTTACAAAATACTTCTCATTATATCTGATCGGGACCTAGCTATATTACCATGACTTTTTCTTTTAAGGTCAACATGAGGATCTGGGTGATAGTTTGTTTTGCTATCACTGCATGGACAGCGTCCATCGTCTGTGCTGTTGACACGAGTCACATAACAGACGGTCTGCATCTGGCTGGTGACATCGCAGGGTACATAGAACAACAGGACTTCACAAAGACCATCACCAAGCTTGCCTCGTCTGCGTCATCATACTTTGGAATCGTCGGAACTGTATTGGGTTTTGTTTTTAGTTTATTTGACTCGGGGCCTTCAGCTGAATTGTTGGCGATAGAAAGGCTGAGCAAGGAAGTTGCTCTCCGGTTTGATCGGGTTGATCATCAGTTCACTGCAGTCAAACATGACATAGACTGGAAAAGGGTTGAGTTGCAGTTCTCTGCATATGAGAGTAAAATTCATGCCGTCGGTCAGAAATATTTAGATCTAACTGCTTCTACAACCAAACATGATTTTACCGTACGAAAAAGTCTTTTTATCGGGAACTACGAACAAGACTTCTCCAACTCCGCGGACAAAATTTACGACGGGGTTGTTAACGAGCACCAGGTCTTTAACAAAGCTCTGTTCGATTCCGCCATAGACAACTTCGAATGGGATAGAAAAAAGACACAAAACTTTATGCTCGGAGTAACTAAAGTCCTTATGTTTGGTGCTACCTTAGAGCTGGCTTATTATCACCTGAAGTATCCATCACAGGAAAGCTTCTATCGACACCAGTGGCAAGTTAAGTTTGAAAAGTTCAGACAAAAGATGATCGCAACAGACCACAAACTGGAAACTCAATACGGACATCAGCTGTCCATAGACGTTGACCGCTACGTCATAAACCACGCCCATTCCAGTAATAGTGATATTACAAACCACCTATTTGACGTCATAAACAACAAGTACTTTTGGCGAAACTGGATGGTAATGGTAGCTGACCATTCAACTGACCCCGCAAAATACGCTGTACATACCTGTGGTGGAGTGACCAATAACGCACATGGTAAAAATGTTGTGGTGGCCAGTGTTCCTAAAAATAAGGCTCATTTGACGTCAATTCAACAAAGCCATATTCTTCACACAAAATCATACGAAACTAGACATAGGCACGGAGGAAAACGACGGGAAATACAGAAGAGATATTATACGATCTCCATTCATGCTGATGTAGTCTTAAGTCACATGACTAAGTCGTGTGATACATATGGTTCTGTGGGGGTGGTTCACAAGGATCTGCACCCCGGCTGGAGGTCTCCGTCAGATCATACCTTTACTCGTTATGATGGTCATTACTACAACTTGTATGCGTTTGGGTAATTGTATCTCTTCGTTGTTACTGGTCAAATAAAGAAAGAATACCCTTATCAGTTGGAAATACTTGTAATTGTTTTCTTTTATTAAACAGCAATGTCCTTACAAAATTAAATCTACTGACTGGAGTTTCTTTTACTTTTAATGCTGCAAACATTGAAAACAAATTTTATATGCAAGTTATAAATTTGTGTGTTGTAATAAAGATAATCAAGTGAAATCATGTTGCTAGTCAGATTGTAAAACTTGGTCTGTTCAGTAGTTTTTGCCCAATAAAAATCATTTTTACAAAGCTGAGTATATCTCAAGAACTGTTAAATAGTTTAATATGATTAAACGTGCTAGGTTATTGCAAATGTGAGTAAGCCTTTTTCCCCCTTTTCATTCACCAGGTTTAACCCGAGAATTTATGTGAACTTTTGAAAGATCTGGATTTTAATTTTATTACTATTAACACGTCTATTTCTAAGAAGAAAAAAGAGAAGTATTTTGCAAATTTTATCATTTAGTTTGTCGCGCGCGGTTTCGTTAAAAAAAAAACAATCGTGGGTGGAAAGTACATTACAGCATAAGATTACTTCCTTTTGAAATAATATCTCGATCAGCATCTCGCTTTGTTTGATAGAGTAAAAAGTATATTCAAAGAAGAAACACAAATTACAGCATTGCTATTCGAAGGAATAAATCGAGATACAGCGCAATTTTGTGGCACATTGGGTTGTCACTCAGAAAATGATTATATAAACCAGTACTTAAATCACTAGCTGAGTTACGAAGTTGACAATGGATTATATTTTCCTTTCGAACACCATCGTTTAAGTATTTCTTGACTGTGGAATAATACATATTTTTATGGCATGTGTAAATGATGAGAGTGTTGCAGGACGACGGATATTATATGGGAGTTAACTTTTGCAGAACCTCTAATTCAATATAATCATTTTAGGTTACTAATTTATATACATGTATGAATACAGTTAATAACCTACAGTATTTTATTTCCTATATAAAAAAAATAGCTCAAGTTCTGGTTCATCAAATGAAAAATGTTCGGATGATTGAATTGCTTCAAACAAATAAAACCTGTTTTATTCTTGTTCATCGTATAAAGAAATAATAATTCGACTTAAATGGAGTTTATTTTCATTGATTCTTTATTTTTTCTTATTTGCCTTTCGTGTTTGAAATTTTCTAATACAAAAAGGTTTTTTTTTTCAAATTACCATCGCATTTAAAAGTAAACTGTCTCAATATTTTCGATTTCTTCTATTTCACAGAACAGATACCAATTATGATGATAATAAAATTAAGTGGGCAGATTGAATTGTTGAATGAAAATTTTGCATTCTATACGGTTCAAATACAATTGACGTAATCAAAACAACTAAAAATAAACTTTCTTGATAGCAAAACGAAGTTAATGGCACGCAGTGTTATAGATTATTAAGTACTAAAGCCCTGAGATTAAATGGCTTCATATCATAACATGTGATAACCGCACGGTGTCGTGTTTCAATTGAGTAACATATTGTCAATCTTAGAGATTCATAGTATATGAATTGGGTCAGATACAGGTCTCAACCCCATTTTTCTCCTGTAATCAAGTTTTGTCCCACTCAAATATTTATCACTAATTAAAGAAATATTTAAATTCAATATTTGTTATCGATCCTAATATATGAAGTCATGTTATTTAATTTATAGACTGGAGGTCATATTACATTTGTATATTGGTTCTTATAAAGAAAAAAAACAACGCAAGGTCATATTATATAAGTCTAATATTTTAAAAATTCTATCACAATCTACACAGTTTCATGCAAATAATTTTTTTTCTTTCCTTCTATATGATTATACTTTTTTAAAATGACCACGACTTAACATTTGTCGGAAGAAAATAATATGGAATGGCCCAAGAATTATCTAAAGAATTGATCACCATTGCAACTATCAGATAAAATGTTCACTCAGAAAGTAATACGTACATGAGGTCAGAAAAACATTTACAAACCTATCTTCAAAATTATGGGTGTCCGAATTAAGTGTCAGAAATTTTCCAAATTCTGCCATTAATTCCATTATTTTCCGTTTTCTTCAATTATTTACATGGGATATGAGATAAATGTATGTAATCGTCAGTGTATAAAGTTCAACTACAGCGTGACCTGGAATAATTGCTGAGAACGGCTCTCTCATACCAATCACTTTTTACATGACTTATTACCGGACACATTCAAAATAATGCTGACTATGCATATACTAGGTGACAGATTAAACTGGTATCAAGGATTTACTAGTACTTGCTTTTGATTTGCATGTTATATGGGTTTTTTTTTCATTCTTTTTCCGAACTAATCGATCGATGGTTCGAATCTCAATAGTTTACTTGAAACAAAAAGTATCGGCATGCATTTAAAAATTAACAAATACATGTGTGTAATTAAAGGCAGTATTTGCTGAGGCAAATATATACATGTATATTCATATGAAACATGTGATCGGCGATAGATAGGGTATGTATACCAATGCTGCTGACTTATGATGTAAAAACCTTTTTTCAAATTTTTTGGTTAGTATATATATAACAAAAGGGGGCTTTACTTGAGCTTCATCTTTTAGAAGCTGTTGTTGTAGGTGCATGCGCCTCAAAGGTCAAATTGAGGTCAAATTTGTGAAACTGATAGCGTGATTTGGCTAGTTTTGAAATAATTATTTCAATCCAAAATCAAAGTTTTAAATATCAAAAATCCCTGTCCCAGGGCCATGGATTCTAGTGTTGGTATGATACTTCATTTCCTTCTTTCATTTATCTTCATTTTTTAATATTCAACAAATAATACTGTGGTCAGACCTAAAATTGTGAATTGTTGGGGTTTTTTTTTATTTTGAACAAATCTTATTTTGCATTCATCTTTCCCTGCAGTGCTGTTTACATGATAGATTGGTGATATCCCTTGAATCGTACCTGTTCAAGGCGTTATCTTCATTTCGTAAAAGAAAGAAAAGAAAAAAAATTCAAAGGCACATTATTCATATTTGATGTTTGTAATTCAAAGAATTTTAAGGAATATCCTAAACAACCAATTGTCAATAGAATAGTTATGAATTCTTCTAAACTTTTATGTAACACATGTAAAATGTTTGTTCATTATTTTAACGATGTGACTGATGGATGAACTTAAAAAAAGTTCAACACACTTATTAGCAATTTCAAAATTAAACTAAATAATGAGCAAATATGCGATTTATCAACTTAATCTTAATTATTGAGATAATTAGCATTTGCTGTAAATGCTGACCTTTAATACACCATAATGATTATCTATCTGTCACCAGGAGGTTAAAATCAGTAAACTATGTCTAAGTATATAAAAGATTCGCCATCTAAATGTTGGTTAGTGTTGCCTTTTGACCACAATGCGTGTCGCAATCCTTATTTTGGCTGTCTTACCATTAGCAACTTGCTTCAGCTTCCGGGGCTATAGAGCTGCTGGTGAGTCTCTCTCTCTCTCTCTCTCTCTCTCTCTCATATCATCAAGGTACATGCATATAGAAACATCGATACTGTCTTAAATTTTCATGAGTTATTTGATTTTTCATAAAACATGGGCCTTTAAAAATCACAGTGACTGTATAATAAGTGCGAGGTAATTTTTTTTTTTTTGGAAAATTAATTTTGTCTTCACTTTTTTAATGAAATTTTTAAAATTCCATTAAAAATCTAAAAAAAAGTTTCTAAATGGGTTGCTAAACACCCTGTATTTTTACATTACATGCTTAGTACGTATAATGTACATTAAAAGACTTAGTGCAAATCGCATGCACTATCAGCCTTTTGGTTCGACATTAACCTTCAGTTACTCTCCTTTGGCCATGCGGCTGACATATAAAATCAGATGATATAAAAATCTATCATATATATTAAAAATCCAAGCACAATAAACAAAAATATAGAATTAGGAACAGAGACTCTATTTTCATGCATAAATTATAGTCGTATTTAATGCTTTCAGAAGAAAAGTGTCCTCTTAAGTCATGTATGGATACCAAAATTGACATAGACGCAGCGATGGAAAGTAAGGTTAACGTCGAGAGAAACAGAAACGGATTCCGGGTTACTTTTGATAAAGACATCTTCAGTTTTTCATGCAGGTTCGTTAATGCTTTCGCTATGATCATGACTGATTTAACTTCTTTTTGACATTAAAACTATTGTAAAATCTACCAGCCAGTTATATCATTAAATGCGATTTACAAGTGCAAGTATACGTACGTTACATTATTAGTTTTCAATTTTGATTCACCAATTATATACATAAAAGATATATATATATATAGAACAAGCACAAACATTGCAATAACTCTCAAATTGACATATACCTGCCCATAGTGAATGATAAAGATATATATAAAGCACAGAGAAATTCACTTTTGTTGGAGCTCCACCATCCGCCCCGACCGAGGCTTGAACTCACGACCTCTGGAACCCATTCTCCTAGCTTTCTCTGTGCTTTATATATATCTTTATCATTCACTATGGGCAGGTATATGTCAATTTGAGAGTTATTGCAATGTTTGTGCTTGTTCTATATGTTTGTATCTATGCAATGTGTATCGTTCCGATCCTCTCAGATTGTCGTTTAACTGTATTCCACCTGTATCTCAAGCGACTGTGTAGTGCGCGGCCAGCGTGCTAGGTTCCGTTCGTTATCGAAAGAAAGATTTTTTTGTCTTGCCTAGATAGCTGAGTGGGGAGCGCGGTGGCCGCTCACTGCTAGGAGAATGAGTTCCAGAGGTCGTGAGTTCAAGCCTCGGTCGGGGCGGATGGTGGAGCTCCAACAAAAGTGAATTTCTCTGTGCTTTATATATATATATATATATATATAATTTCTGAATATTTTAAAATGAAAGCTATTTTGATTGTATTCGTGTTTATATATATATATATATATATATATATATATATATATATATATATAACTTGACAGAAAAAGAAAATTGGTTTGCTAGACTTGATTAGAAGCAACTTTTGTTTTAGCTTAGTTTTATAAATCAATAACGGAATTTAATCCAATGAATCTGAATATAACATTTTGGCATTTATAATCATGAATGTTGAAAAAGAATCATATGGTCGTAAATACAGAAAGTGTCTGTAAAGTAATTGTAACAATTAACACTTGAAAGACCATTTTTTTATACACCGAAATGACTACGGGTTCTTCCGTTTTCCATGATCATGACAATGAGCACACGGCGGGTGGGACCGGTCGTCAGGGGATGCTTGCTCCTCCTAGGCAACTGGCCCCACCTCTATCTTTTTAGAGGTCCGTGTTTGCTCTGCTTTGAATTTGCATTTCGCTATAAGGATTTTTGAGACGGTTAACATGGACTTTGTTACTGTCGTTTTTCATGAAGAATTAGTATGTAGTCATTACCAACTATAACAGTTGGTAATGACTACATACTAATTTCTATTTACCTAATACTAGTTAGTTACTATTTAGTAAATAGCGTTTCTTATACACATGGGTTGCATCCCTCAATTTAAGACGAGTATATATTGAACTGTATATTAGATGCAGAGTTTTGTTAAATATAAAAACAAATATTTATTTGTTCATCAAAAAAGCTATTTCAACCATTCATTCAAATGGACATTTCAGCGTGTTTGGTATGTTCAAGACATGCATGAATGACCTGAATTCTCAAGAACTGGAAACGTGCTATTCGGCAGAGGAGCAACCAATCGTTTCCCGTCTTATATCCCTGGTCGATAAATCAGTGTGCACCAAAGCCAAACGTAGGTTTCTGGAAATAACACTTATTCTGCCTTTCATCAGGAAAGAAACTTTCTGTAAATTTTGGGGGGTTTTGTGAAACTTTTTTTTTGGTGAAATCGGCCGATTCTAAACAAAGTTGAAAATGATTCAAATGACAAATCGACATTTTGCAAAGCAAAGACATAAATAAGAGAGATTGTCAACTCCGCCATTAGTATGCTTTGTTGTTGAAAAATATTACGAGACCAACCTTACTTTGAGAACTACCTATTAGTAAACTGAGATAAGTATATTGCTTTTATGGAAAATGTGCATAGGTTTTTAGACATTTTGAAACAAAAATATGACAAATGAGATTAATATATAGAATATATATTAGCCAGCTATGAAACATCGGCGAAATCTCGGACGACGGGTAGCCAACTGCCTCCTACAACTCCTCTTTTAATATTGTTTATAAGTTTATAAGACATAAACTCATGATGATATTTTTAATGTTTTGGTAATAGGTTTTAGCTGTTTACATTTCGATATAATTGTTTATTATAAAGATATACTGATTTAAACTGGGAATACTTTACAATAGGGACCGCGAGATTTCGATCAGTTGCCAGTCTCTGTTATTTATGTCTCTGGTGCAAAGGAAAAGATTGAATTTAGTCAGTAAGTTACAGACTAAATGAATGAAATATATGTTTAAGTTACAGACTGTAACTTAAACATATATTTCATTCTTTAAACAATACATAAACTGATTCATCTTTCATCAACTACGTCAGATTTAGTTAAAAATAAGCGTAATATTTGACAAAAGCAATACCTTGTCAATGAGATTTCAATACACTAATATACATGTACATATGGGATATCTCACTATCGTTCGGAGAGTTTTGGGTTTTTTGGGTGTTTTTTTGTAATTGTGACATCTTTTCATCTTTTGCAGGATTTGACAAATTAGTTCCCTGTATGAATAGTGCGACTGTCCAGAAGGTCTTTTTCGAAGACCTATTATTTACTGGTTTGGAATTTATGAATGTCGTTTCGAGAAATGGGTCCTTGCCATGCCAGTAAGCATAAATTACATTTTTCACATTCCTTGTTAATATAACAATATTCAGTACAAATGAAGTTTACAATAAGACGCCACGATTTTACCTTTTCATCTAGTTTAAAGGGATCTGGACACGATTTCAGAGGAAAATTTTATGTTTGATTTCTATTTATAAAATAGTTTACTTTTGTATTTTGAATGATTCACCAAAATTTGAATGTTAGAAATCATGTTACAAGCAAGATACAGAGGAAAGAAGTTGTTGTTATGTAAACAAAGCTAGAGTCTTATAAGTTTGTTTACAAATACTGTAAAGTAAGGAAATTGACATTTATCAAAATAACTTGTGGAAACAAGATAGATTGATTCAATGGGTTTATGAATAATTTCATATCAACAAACAGCAACATTAGATTAAAACTTATACAAATACATCAAATGTGTGAACATTTACAGAACTCGAGCTTTGTTTACAAAACAAAGAATTCTAACCTCTGTAACTCGCTTGTAACTCGATATTTGACTTTCAAATTTTGTCAAAGCATTGAAAACATCTATAATTATAACATTGGTAGACATAAAAATTGAACAAATAAATTTTGAAAATTTTGAGCTCAAATCGTGTCCAAGTCCCTTCATCATTTTTTTAATATCAAACGCATTTTAGTTACTTGTTGAAACTGGTTATTGGTGGGTGAATTATAACAGAACAAGAATATTGATCTATTGCTGATTGTTTTAAATTCCACTGATTTTTTGGTGGGTAAAGTCTCCAGTTCCTTCCGTTATCGTTATAGAGAACTCAAGACAACATACCTGACTACGGTAGCCAAGCTGTCCATTCAATGTGACAACGACGGTCTTCTTGCAATACTGGAAATGTTCAGCGAGGTGGCGACAGAACTACGAGACACCATTGCCCCGGAACTTGGACAAGCAGGGATTTCTATCGAAAATGTTTGCTTCGACGTCCTCATGGAGGCAACAACTACGGCAAAAAACTCCCTCTCCAACCAGGATGAGTATCTGAAATGTATCCAGGGTCTCCCGTAAATTTTCAGCGAGATCATGGAACTTGATTGCTTGTTGAGGTTTTCTTCTTTTTCTTCAGTTTACTGAAATAAAATAGTTAACAAGAACAGCAATTTATTTTTCATTGGTGTGTGCGTTCGCGGTTTGCATTTTTGGCGTTGTATTGTGGGAATGCAAAGCCTTTGAACTGTGAAACTGGAAGATGGTTTGTGCTGAACTTTTTCAATAATTATTGTTTTTACTAGTATATTAATAATGCTTTAAAGCAATATAGTAAGTAAGTCAGTCAGTCAGTAAGTAAGTAAATAAGTTACCAAAAAGGTTGTTGTTTTAAATTATACGATTCATGAATAAAATGAGCAATTTGGCGGGAGTAGTTACGTAATTTAATTATTAAATCTATTAAACTACTATTATGTATTATATTTTTACTGAAGGATTATGGTTACTCAAGGCCAAATTAACTTTACTGACAGAAGCGACAACTTCTTACTGTACATTGTAGCCCTCTAATAGTGGTGCAACTTTTCACTTTTAAATAACTAGGTCAATGACAATCATACTTTTTAGTGCTAGTGGCCTCTGCATGTTTATTGATATTTCGTCAAAATTGTCCACCTTTACCAAGGTTTAATTTATTTTGAAATTATTAGTGATAATAAAACAATAAACAAAACATGGATATCAATATCGATATTTATATAACATTGTTATTTTGTGTTTTTAAAACAATTTTTGACTTCAAGTCAAAATATTTTTTGAAATCTCAAACGTTATCCTTAAGTTTTTCTGACAAGTTGATATTTTTTATGAGTGTAAGCTTACATCATGTACCTGTACTTACAATGTATATTGTTATGTAGCCGGGAAACTACAAAACATAGAGTAGAAATGTGTGGCAAACAACAGACAAATAATACAAGACAAGGAAAAACACAGGTAGATGTGGAAGGGCCAACGGTGGAAACGGAACTGGAGCTCCAGTGGGTGGTTTTGGGATGATGGAATAGACCATGTGACATCATGGTAGACCAGGGTTAGAGGTCATACATAAAAATTAGCATACGTTGGGAAAATACAATACTACAATATCATATCAAAGTACCGAAGTACGGACGGGAGTTGATTTTATCGATTATCATTTATTCTAAAATCAGCGATATGTGATTTTGCATGGCAAGTAGTATCAGTAATCGAAATATTTCATAGAAATTGTATGGATCAAGGCAAGATTGAACTCTAGTTTTGTTCAACCAAACGCTCGACTGTCTCCTTTTATCTCCGACAAGTAAGAGAGACTCTGTTTTGTCAGATATTAACGGAGACAGCCGAGCGTCTGGTTGAACGAGACTACTACATTGAAGTCTAGCGTATGAATACATACGACTTCAAAAAATATCTTAACTGTACCATTTAAAATCTTACTATTTTCATGGTATTGATAAACAGGTTTTCTTGAAAAACAATGTTTCAGAATACACTGCATCTGAATTTATCGAATAATTTCAGGAACTTAGTGTTGTCAGCTGTATTGATTTGTGCTTAGGTCCAAACACTGTTTCACTTTCGGTTTGCCCGAGTAAGTGCATAGGAGAGTTGATGAAAATCAACTCCCAAAAATGGTGTAAGGTTACATTATGCACCTACACTTACAATAAAATATAAAACATATATAAAAATAAAAATATAATAAAATGACGATATAGAACATCTATTATGAAAAATTTATCATAAATACTTATAAAGTACTTATAAAGTCAGACGCGACCTATCTTCCATTATTTCTATTTTTTCCTATCTCCACAATGTGAAGATTTCCACTTAGTAATTTTATAATCATATTTTAATGTTATATGAATCTTTTTTTATTTAGATAAAAGTGGTTCAATTGAAAATGTGTAGTATGGATTTATTTATTAGCATTCAAATGCATTTTGCATGCTATTTTAAGAAAATTTCGAAATATTCTGGCTCCGAAACATGTCTGGTAACGTACCCTGAATATTTGGGAATTAACAGGTTTAAATGTTAATAACTAAGGAATAATATATCAAGGAAAATTATATAAAAATGAGGAACGTCTCGTGTGTCCTAAAATCACATCATCCCAGGAGTTATCTACTAGTATTCATTGGAAGTGCTGAGACCCACTGATTTTAAAAGAACGTACTAAATATGTGTATATAAAAACAGGCATTTTACCTTATCAAAAGTTAGTTGCTGGTGGCTTTAACAGAACTTATTTTGCTTACCAAAACGGTTAAAACGAAACAAGTTATTTACTTTTTGTGGATTCAAGAATTATATTCGTAGTAACTACGTGGATTTAGTACAAAAAAATTCTAATTTTTGAGGTACGTTTATTCGTCAATATCGTATTAAATATCTAATTGCGATCATTTGATTGTGTGATTTGATTCAGTTGCAAAACTCATGAACTTTAATCATTGTTCAGCAAACATAGATGAAAAGAATGTCTAAAATTTTCACGTAGATACTGCATCATTATAATCCTTCAAGTAATCAAAAACATAAAATATGACATTAAAAGAATTCCATCTAGAAGCAGGTTACAGTGCAATCAAACATTTAATATTATATATCATACATACAAAATTTGTCCCATGAACAGATCCTAATTTTTTTAGTTCACCTGAGCCGAAGGTTCAATTGAGCTTTTTCTGATGAAGTGCACAAAGAGGGGGAATTTTTTAAAAAGATATGAATAGAGGAAAATCTAAAACAATAAAAAGGGGTTGGTAATATGCAAATAAAAATCTGCAGATTTTTTAGTTCTTTGTGTAAGATCTAGTGATTTACAGTACTTAATGTCAATGTAAGATACTATCATGCTCATCTCTGATCACAGTTATGGCTATTTTTCCTCAGGTGAGCGATGTGGCCCCTGGGTCTCTTTTATTCTTCTCTTGTCCTTTTTTTCGTTTTTCTTTTTTGTTTGTAAAACAGATTCTTTTATTTTTTATTATTTTTTTTACAAATAAAAATCTTAACTTAGTATCTAGCTTTGATTTGAAACTGTTGCCAATGCCCTTTGTCTCTTCGGCACAATACGTTGTAATACAATCAATGCCATTTAAGAATACAAAATTACCGGTCTGTATTATTCAGACAAAATTACGGTATATTATTCAGCTATTATTCAGCTATTTCATAATATGATGGATTGGACTTGATTGTCCTTAAATAATTTTAATCAAAATCCAATTAACACTAACGGTCAGAGAGAATAAATGATACCATTTACTCTTTAAATAACTTTTGATTAATTAATTTCGTCTAACAAAACATCAAATACATTACCATAACTGTATGTGATAAAAATTTTAACTCAACAAATTTTACAAACATTCATCAGTTCTTGACAAATTGAGCATTTTTTTAAAAAAAACACAACAAAAAAGGTAGTGCGTCAAAATGACGTCATTTTTTATCAATTTCAACGTCAACATGCTGTAATGTAATGTCAATGTACGGACCCCATTTTCTTAAATCATTTTACTATTTAAAGAATCTTTTTGCCTGTTGAGTTGTTTTTCCCCATGGTCTTATTATTTCATAATTCGTACAACTACATGTATATCTGGAGTCTGTGCTTGAAAAAAAAAACAGTTTTAAAACGGAAGATGCCTGCTCTTCAATTTGATTAAAATCAGATTTGCCTGCTCTATTCATTTGAAATAAAACTCAACTCAACCAAAGCAATTTTTTGACATCATTATCCAATAAAAGGCATGTTTTTCTCCCAAAAAATTGTTGTGCGAAAAAATTAACTATACTACTTTTTATTTGAGTCGCAATTGAGATCATTTTGTAAATTGACTAGACTATTACGAGTTCGGCCAAACATTATCTAATTTTCATGTATTTTAAATGGTATCATATATTCTGTGACACCCTGTATAATAACGCACGTCGTGATGTCTGATATCGCTTATATCATTGAAAAAAAAAATCTTGTCAGGTCTTCTTATACCATAATTATATAATTGAAAAATTGTCTAGCAAACCTACGATTGTTAGCTTTTGTAAATCAAATACGTGTGTTACTGTCACTATATTGAAAATTTAGCCCCAACCTATCCCTGCGGATAGGGATTTGTACAAGCAACATGTACAATCTACTTGATGATGCTCTTACATGTATTAACGTTTCATCTTTTCTGGCCAAATTGTTTTTTAAAAAGAATTTTAAAAAATGATGAAATGATGTTAGAATAAAAACAATCATATACAATCAGATCGGTTTAGAAAACACAATCGTCCATGAAACAGTTTGTAAACTTTTAAAGTTTCGAACTGAATAACTATTTTGTATTTGTACGTTTGTTTATACTTTTAGAATTATTTCGTATTTGGGACACCTACTTTGACTTCACCCTGAATATACTTGGGATCCCTAGACGCCCTCAATCCCTTCCCCCCACACCACCCCCCCCCCTAAAAAAATGAAGGCGTAATGACCTCGTACAACTAATCAAAGTAACCGGTCAGTAATGTGGTGCAGACTGAAGTACTTATTCCATGAACTTTTTATGGATGGTTATGTAATTCAGTTTCATCAAGCTTTATTAAAAATAACTATACATATCAAATATAGATCGGAATGATAAACACTCACATTTGAAAGTTCATGATCTTTTAGCATGAGCATCTCAATCTGGTGATTACTCATATGTTTTTCTTTGGTAATGAAGTTCTATGATAGTATATCCAGGACAACTGTCACTCCTTTCGCATCTTATACTTGCATTCAAACTACACATATATTATGATAAGCGCATGTAGGGTTCTACCACTATTGTAAAACACAAAGCGTATGTACATGCAAAATATCTAACTCAATGTGTGGTTTTTTTTTAAAATTTGAAATGCTTCATGTCGTCAACTTCCAAAGTCATAGATGGTTTCAAAACCGATTTAGATAATTGACAAAATTAACTGTAGCTCATTTCCTTTATAATACCCATTTCAGAATTCTGCAATTGTTGCTAATTATGGTACTTTATAAATAATTGTAATAAATGTTTCGCAATTGGTACCAGTTGGATAAAATCAGCTGACGGTGTGAACAAACATTTAGTGGTGTGAAGTTGGATGTGGACCTGGGTTTATTGCATCATATTGTAACCACTATGCATCTTGTATTGTTGAGTTTGGCTGTTGTGCCATTTGCAACTTGCTTCAACCTACGGAGCTTAAGGGCAGCTGGTGAGAATCTCTCCTTTAACTTACGAGGCTATAGGGCAGCTGGTAAGAATCTCTCTCTCTCTCTCTCTCTCTCTCTCTCTCTCTCTCTCTCAAAAATCTACATTTGATCCTTGTGAACTTTATCTTTCATTTATGGAAGAAAGTGTAACTTTTATATTATTTAAGGAATAAGGAATCATTCTTTGAGTATTATGGGGTGATAACTTTGGTCGGGGCGTGGTCAAATCCAATAAAGCCCGAATATCGTGCTTAGGTTAGCTTTATGCTGTAAGACACGCCCATTTTGTGTCACTCATGCTTTATGAAGTTATCGGGTTTTCAAAATTGATTCGTAATGCTATCACAGACAATGACAGCTGAAAATGTTAATATTTAATATTAAGACAAGATCATAAATGATAGATTTATCTAAATCTGAATTATAAAGTCTTGAACTTTTGCAAATTATTGTCTTTAAAAAATTATTCAAGCACTTTTCTTACTTTAAATTGCATCATAAATAACTGTGAATTATCAATTAGACATTTTTAGACAAGTTTCGCAAATGCAAATACGAACAATGAGAGATTTTTGAAATTGAAGGATGGAAGAAATGCGTGTAAAAAATGTATGGATGGAGTTTTTTTTTTTTTTTTTTTTTTTTTTTAATATTTACATGTTTACAACTACTTGTTCAATAGAACAGAATAAAAATTTTTGACAAATCGAATTTAAGTTCAATCAAATTTTGGCATATCCGTTGTGAACTACATTAATTGACTGCAGGTGATAGCTGTCCTCTCAAATCTTGTATGGAAAACAAAAATGACCTGGAAGCAGAATTTCAACGCCGGGTTAAAATGGATGCAGGTCCTACTGGAATGCAGGTTACATTTGGGAAGGACTTATTCACCTTTTCTTGCAGGTATGTTTCTTACTGTTTTAAAGGGGCATGGTCACGATTTTGGTCAAAAATTATTTTTCCGATTTTAATACTTACAATGAATCATTAAGGCATTTTTAATAGGCAACCAAAATTTGATTGTCATTTGCTGAGTTATAAGCGAGAAACAGAGCTTGAAATTCTTCCCTATGTAAACAAGGCGTTTGTTTACATTTTGAACGTTGAAGTGAAAATTTCAGTTTCAAAACTAAAACGAATGTTTTAAAGGCGTTAGGAACTGTTTATCTTTGTTTAAAATAAATAAAAAGATAGACAAATAAGTTGGAAAAAGATTTTTTAATGGTATATTGAACCTATGTAAACAAAAACAGGGCACGAACCTTGTTTTACATGACAAAGAATTTGAGCCCTGTATCTCGCTTATAACTCTACGAATGACTCTCAAATTTAATTTGATCATTAGAAATTCATTTCTAAAGCATTGAAAATAATAAAAACATAATGATGGAATTTGACCAAAATCGTGACCATGCCCCTTTAAATTGCAAATTTTTACTAGTATTGCGAGCAGTCATGAGGACATTTATACAAGTACTTTTAAATCAGGGCATGGCCATTTTATTATTCAATTTTACTGGAATTTTAATAAGTTGCGAAAAATTGATCCACTTACGATGAACAGACGTAGAGAATAATTCAAAGAGAAACCATTCTCTCTCGGTGCTTTGATAAAATTCAGATTGAACAGTTATAACAGATTGAACAGTTATAACTGACTTAAAAATAAGCTTTCCAATACTTCCAAGAAGCCTTTGTTAGTTTAGATATTTGGGTAAAGCATCTGGTTTTTATAAAATACATCGACAATAAAAATTGGGTTATCATTTTGGCTCGTAAGATGAGGTCAAGGAATGTTTAATACAATGGTTTTTAAGACATTTTTTAAATGGCCGTAGCTTGCAAATATAGGATCTGAAGAGAGGCCAAAAATTAAAATAAATTAATCAAAAATAAGAAACAAGAAAAAACTCAGTGTACGAAGTATGAAATGGGGAGAGAGAACCCCCGATTTTTCGCGTTTTACATGCCTCAATAGTAAAATTAAAAGAAAAGGGAATCATTGCAGACAACATCAGTTGCTTCAATATTTGAACCAATAACCTCAATATGATTAACTTCTTTGCTACGAATACATAACAGTTATGAAATTCAAAGTTCACATTTTTATTACATTGAATAAATTTAGTGCTCATATTGACAGACTTTGCAGTTCTTCGAAACACCAATTCATGTCAGTTGCATGGCGTATGGTTCGTATTAAATCTAAGTTTGAACTAAATTTCAAAACTTTAAATTTATTCATGTGTTTCAATTTATGGGTCATTTCAGTGTGTTTGATATGTTCAACACGTGCGTGGAAGATTTAGATTCTGAGGAGTTGGATTCTTGCATTCCAGTCGACGAACAGCCATTAGCTCGCCGTGCACTATCAATGATAGATACGGCAGTGTGCTCCAAAGCCAAGCGTAAGTTTCCAAAAGGTCCACCAACAACAATACCCACGACATTTTCTTACCCTCCATCACAGGGGTACATATCATATAATGTCGTCATCACTGCAAATACGTCATCCTTGCAAAACTTAGCGCCATAAACTGAAATTTGTTTATGGAGGCCAATTTGGTGGGGTTTTATTTTAAAAAAAATACAACAGCAAAATTCTTAATTTTTTTTTTACAAATGTATTTACACCAACTCTAGTTTATTTGCGAAGTTTCAAGATTAACATCTGTTTTTAGGGGGCATTTCAAAATACAGATACATTTACTTTAGTAATATATAAGAAATTGTCATTTTCCGCACCCCGAAGCAGAATTTTTTAAACAATACTACATTACCGATTTTCCTCAATTTCTCCTTCATAAAATTGTGAAGGGTCCAATCAGAATACGACATGAATAATTTATGAGAAAAATTCAGCAAAATTGTCAATGATTAGCAATTTTTAAGAGTGTTTGAGACTGGCATAAGTTACGTAGAGGGAACATCATGTAAGTAATATAGCATCAATTAACCTTAGTTTACAAAAACATTTTTTACTGTTGAAAAGTCACTTTCCTCACAGGAGAAAGACCCACATTAATATAACTTGGAGAATACAGGAATGGGTAAATACAATCTAAACTTATATTCCCTAAATCCCTAATTATACAATATAGATAGGATACTAATCAGTCGTGTCTTCTCGAGTGTTCTTCACGGACGCTTGTTAAAAAATTGAAATGACCCGTGAAGTTACGATTGATGATCTTGTTTATGTCTATCTTTCCTATTTATTTAAATTTCAACTTTCCATATTTCAGGTCTTGATAAATTAGTTCCCTGCATGAATGATAAGAGCGTCCAAAAGATGTTTTTTGAGGACCTGGTATTCACTGGTCTTCAGTTCCTGGGTCAACTCGAAGCAACCGGAGCCTTGCCATGCCAGTATGAACATTACAATATCCTCAGTAGTTATTATTTTCTCTTAGGCCTATGTATTAATCACAAATGTTCATTTATGAAATATATATACTATATAGTACGTGTAAACCCCAGTCTTTGTTTAAGTGCATTCTTCAGAATGCCAATATAGTTTATACCGGTAAATGATTTGAATCAAATAAGATGTTTATTGATATATATATATACTGACAATCTAGTGTTCTTTTAAGCATCGTTTCAAATATCTCCTGTTTTCCTTCTAGGGATCTGAAGACAACATATTTGAGTACGGTAGACAGGTTGTCCGATTCCTGTGACAACGATGGTCTTCTTGCAATACTGGAAATGTTCGGCGAGTTGGCAACAGAGCTACGGGACATCATTGCCATGGGGCTTACCCAAACTGGCTTATCACTGAATGAAATTTGCTTTGACGTCATTGTGAATGCAACGGCAACAGCGAAAGAAAGCCTTTCAACTGATTATCCGAAGGGTCTTTGGGGTCTGTGATCCAAGGGGTCTAAAATACAGTTTTCTTATTCGATTTACATTCTTCACGCTTTGACTAGTATATCTTAATAAATAGTCAGCAAACATGTGCATTTGTTACTTAGTATTTAAGAAAGGGGGCTTCTCAATTCATTGCATTGAATTTTACAAACAGAAAATGCCACTGAGTTATGGTATTATTTGAATAAAAGTCAACTCGCTTATTTTCGCAGGTTATTTTTTCAACAACATACTACAGTGTATATAGGGTTATTTTCGTCCCGTGTTATTTCGCTCTTCTAAACTTTACAGTTTCGCGCCTAAAATTTGTTTGAATTCGCCCGGTTTTAATTAAATTCGCATGCTGACAACGAGGACGGAAGGGGCAAAAATAAAACAAGGGCGAATATTTCCCTTTATACGGAATAGTGCCCAAATCACTTGACATTTACATCTATTTCATTTGTAATAGGTCTGATAATGATAGTTCATAAATGAGAAATGGAATTCGTTTACAATTGCACATTGGTATTTAAATGCTGTGCAAATTAGTTCCTAAAACGTTTGCACGACAACCTGTAGGTGTCCAATTTTCCTTATTTTGACTGTAATGTGTGATATAATGACATAATAGTGAGATATTTCTTCACTTGAGCTGCGCATGCATGTGAATAAAATATAGCATAGCCAGAACAGAAGTTCTACCGTTGTTGTTTTACATTGTTTTAGATGTTGCAGACAAATCAACGTTAAAATGATTTACAGACAAAGCAAACAAGATATATGTGAGCCAATGCTCACTAGTCATACCCCCGCTTTGATGTGAAAAATGCAAAATAAGCAAAGTCGACATTAAACAGAAAGTTGGCATCCGACTAATACAAAAGTATATCCCACGATATGGCATGCCTAAACAAATAGTGTATTAAAATGTCAAGCATCTGCGATAAATAGTTGCTGAGAAATCTTCGACGAAATTTTTTTTGAAAATTTTGGCTAAAAATAAACAAATTCGTCATTTAACAGGAAGTTGACGTCCGATTGGTACAAAAGTATATCCCACGATATGGCATGCCTAAACAAATAGTGTGTTAAAATTTCAAGCATCTGCGATAAATAGTTGCTGAGAAAAATGCGACAGAAAATTTTGTTACAGAAGGACAGACAGACACACAAGGGTAAAACACTATATCCCCTTCTCCTTCGGAGCAGGGGTATAATACCATTTCTGTGTCAGTTTTCTTGATGATAAATATTGGACTATTCAAATTTAGGGAATTTCATGTTTTCCCACAAAAACAGGAGGACTGAAAATGGACACAACAAACCTTGATGCCCCAAGTCTATTATAAAGAAGACTAAACCTAGAATAATGTTACTGGCATTGACAAGGGGGGCCAACACAACTCTTCCTATACAATGAATACATCTGTAGCCTTTTTTTTTATCAAATAAGTATTAGGTTCTGAACTTAGATAGCCCCCACCCCCTTTTTGTTTATATCAATTAAATATAAAGAGGTACATACAGTAAAACTCGGTTATAGCGAAGTCCTAGTGACCATTGGATACACTTCGTTATATCCGTAATTCGTTATTACGAATTCGTAATATTTACTATAGCGAATTCACTATATACATATTTTTTTTAACCAGACGACATTGTATGCTAATTTGAAGCTTAGAATTAAAAAACATTGTTTTGATACCTTAAAAAATCGGATTGTAAATTGAAGAATTCATGCAAAAATAAATTCATTCAAACTATTTTGTTAAATGGTGTGCAACCTTTTTTAACTGCAAACAAATTCGTTATAAAAGTGTTAAAGTTCATTATAATTTACCTCTACGGGACTCAATATCAGTTCGCTATATCCGTAAACTCGTTACATCCGAATTCGTTATAACCGTAAAATTTTACGGAGACTTCTTTAGAATTTTACAGGGGACTAAAAAAACTTCGCTATTTCCGAGAATTCGCTATATCCGTGTTCGTACTAAACGAGTTTTACTGTACTGCTATTTTACGAAACAATATTTGAGACAGTTGTGTGCGAGCATTAACCTCTTTAGGCATTAATTTTTATTATACCAAAGGCAACAAACCATTAATTAAATGTGTAGATATACATAGTTTATTAACAGGTTTTCAGACAAAGTAACAAAATGATATTCAACAGAGAGTCAAGTAGCACTTAATGATATCATACAACAGTGCAGGGACAGAGACTTGTATGTACAGTAACAGAGGAAACTACACCAAAAATACAATGCTGGGCTCCTCACAAACTTATCAAACCTAAAATACTTCATTTCAGAGAGTCTTGTTTCATTAAAATAGATATCTTTGAAAACAAATAATATACAATGCAAACATATGAATACATGTCATATAAAGATCATATAAAAAGGTTGTATATACACAAACAGTTCTAATGTATCTAGATTTATAAGTCTTTAATCTGTTGCATTTTCTATTAAAGCCCTATTATTTTACATGTAAATATGTAAATACACCAATAATCCTTCATGACTAACCCCCCCCCCCCCCCCCCCCCCAAACAAAAAAATTTTTTTAAGCAAAGTAAAACCACTAAGCACTAGGTAGCCTGTCTCTTAAGCTCAAGAGAGGGTATCTGTATTTTCTACAGAATGGTCAAGCATGGTTGTACAATGAAATTTAATCAAAGAGCGCACTTTTTTTTAATGCCATAATCTTCTGTGGAATCATTAGAACTTGTTGTTGCTCAATTTGGGACAAATTTGAATCCAACAGTTTTTATTTATTATTCATTCATGCAAATCTGCCATAAATGAATTCATGAAAAATCGGTAATCCATGAAAATTGCCCCAAAATAAGTTGAATGATTTCATATAAACAGAATGGCCAAGGTACTTTTATCAAACATCAAATGAGGTCATTTCCATCAGATCTACCTATTATACTTAGATATTATTTCTCTTTAGTAGCTTTAAATGACTGAATTGTTTAGGAACAAAAATTCCAAATACATGTATTTCAGCTTTAGAATATTTTTCTAAATCTCTAAACAGTACTCTTTTTCTTAGGTGATTAATTAAGTATAGAAATCGTCCTGACCATCCAACCCTTTTAATTGTTCTACTCAAGGTTCTTTTCTTTTCATTTGTATACATGTACATATACAAATCTATGCATAAAATTCACAACAACCTAAAAAAAAAAAAAACATTATTAGGCAGTAGAGAAGTTCTCAAATGTAACATGATTTTGGTTGGTACACAATAAGGAATCATATAAATAATTACACACAATTGTATGTTCAGAGGTAGCTGCCTTTGTGACTGAATTAAAAAAAAACCAATTGCTCATGTACATTAAAGCCAATGTAAACATAGTAATGTAATTGTAATGTTTGATAAATTACTGACAGGAAAAAAACAACTATCCTGAAATGAACCATTGTCCAAAAGAAAGAATAAGTGATAGAACAAAACAAATAATTTTGTATAAATCCTAGTAATCATTTCTTTACTTCCTTTAAAGGGGAAGGAAAGTCAAAAACATAATTTATTTATTTTAATAAAGTGGTGTAAATTATCACATGTAGTCATGCTGTTTTGAACATAAAATACGTAATTAAGCTTTAACGAACGTTTGAAGTTGGAGAAATCGTATTTACTGGAGGCTGACATGATGTAGAACTCTTTTGTATAAAAAACCAAAAAAATTAATTATTTTGACGTCACACTATCTATTCCGGTTTGGTTTACATATACTATTGAATGTACACAGTGCTCTGAATATAATTAACGCTGGTTTATACCTTTCTGTTACTCAAATAATCGACTAAACAAAATTGATAATGTTTGAGTTCACTCGTCAATCTAAAGAATAAATACATGTATCATTGTATGCATAAATATATGCATTTTTATAAGTAAATGACAGCTATTAATCTGCCATCATTCAAAGTTGAAAACAACCTCGATTAAATTCTTTATTCCAAGTCAAGGTCTTCGCTACCTGAATAAATGAATGTTATAATTGTAATCGGGATGTTTAAAATTCATTCTTTAAATTCGGAATTACCATGTGACGGCAGACATTTTCTATGATACTTGGCATCTGTTGACAATTTCCACATTTACGCGGAGATTTCTCCGACACTAACCCCCGCTTTTAGATTTCAACGAACATGCTCCATTTGACGTTAGTTTGTAGTTTGGAAAGGTAAAAGAACGGTCTCAAATCAATATTGTTTCAAATTTTCCAGAACTTGTCATTTAGAGCGAATATCATGATGTTATGTTGATAAAACAAACCGGAATAGATGGTGTGAGGTCATTGATTAAAGTTCAATGGCGGCGGGAAATTTAAATTAAGCGATCGATTTTCTTGATTTATTCATTGTTCCGGGGTTTTTAATGAAAATAAATACGATTTACAATTATAGTAGATAATAATTAATTGATTTATTGTACAACATATTTTTAGTTTCCTTCCCCTTTAATTTGCCGAGGATTCAACAAAATTCCCCAAAACCAAAGTACCAAATATGGAAGTATTGAACTTTTCTCATTTCTTAAACAATGTATATTGAGATTCATAAATACATTTTATATTTCCAATTTGATCTTTTTTAATTCAAATGATGAATCAGCTTGGACACTGAAACCAACTAAAACTGTCAGTGATACATAATACATGTATTGCATTTAGCTTGCATACCATTGATTTCTGATAAAACATTAGAACTGTTGAAATCTACTCACAAATAGAAGTATACCCAAATGATTTGGATGTCCATGTCATTCTTTCGAAAAATACATGGAAAGAAATCAAAATATATAATCCTTTTAGTGCATAAACAACCTTAAATCCATATTCCCTTCCACATTTCGCTACGTTTCTTTCTTCTCCACATCAACAGATTGAATGTTAGTGGAAGATTCCAGTGACTCTTTACATTCAGGTACCTTGGAGTTGGAGCCATTCGACATAGTCTCCACCAAAACTGAGTTTTTTTCCACGGTAGAGTTTCTATCCAAGTTCAGATCTGATGGATCATCCACAACACATGGACTCAGTTTATCAGACTTCACCACATCCGTTTCTTCATCAATTTTTCCTACAGGAAAAGGAGTCTTTTCTTGAACTACGTCTGTTGAAGGCTGATCCACATTTTCAACTTTGTCCACAATATCAGTTGATTTTTCACTGACTGATGCCACAAGATGCTGATCATTCCCCACACTGACATCTTCTGTCTGCACTGTCACTTTCTCACTACTGACTTCAACTTCCATTTTACAGGTGGGAGTTGGGAGATTATTGTTATTCCTGCTTTCGCAATGAGACACAGTTACAGATCTGTCCTCTGACTTTTCCTCCTTCACTTGTGACACCTTTGATGTTCTCTCACTCTCACTCACTCTGTCTTTCCTCTCACTGTCTCCAACACCACCACTGCTGCTGTTGCTGCTATCTGCTTGCTTTGGATGAGATTTCTCCGCCTTGCCCCCACTGGATAATGAATGGTTGCTGTGACTGTGTTTCTTTGGGGTAGATTGCTGGTGACCTTTCTCCTTTCCGCTTTCTGGGCTGGAATAAGAAACTGAGAACTTTGTGGGAGTTTTTTCTGCACTTTGCTGCCGATCTGTCTTTGCCATTTTCATGGGCGTCGTTTCCCCTTGACCATCCCCAGATGACATGGGTCTCTTCTGAGGTGTTCTGTCCCTACTCTCTTTCCCTGAGGAACTCGAATGATGTTTTCTTGACTTGTCGCTGTGCTCTCGTTTAGGAGAATCAGAGTGATGCTTGGATGATTTTTCTACAGAATTTTGTCCATGGAGGAGAGATTTTGAAGGACTGGACTTAGAACTTGAGTGTTTATGAACTTTTTCCATGCCCGAATGTTTTGGGTGTTTATCAGAATGAGAGTCTTTTGAATGCTTTTTCTTCACTTCACTGTCTTTGTCTCCTGACTCTTCCCGGGGCCGTTTCAGGGACTTGTCTGAATGACTGGATGAACTAGAATGATGTTTGTAGGATTTCTCTTTGCTTCGGTCACTGGACGAACTACTGTGCCTGTGAGATTTATCGGAGCCCTTCTCACCAGAACTCTGGTGTTTGTGAGACTCCTTTCTGTCTGGGGTACCAGCTGATGGAGCTTTGTCTCCATTATTGGGAGTACCACTTGAGGACACTTTGTCTTTCTTAACTGGGGTACCACTTGAAGAAAATTTGTCTCTCTTATCCAGGGTCCCACTTGAGGACACTTTGTCTCTCTTATCTGGGGTACCACCACTTGAGGACGCTTTGTCTTTCTTATCCTGTACCTCACCTGAGACAACTTTGATTTTTTTGCTGGGAGTAGCAAGAGATGGAACTTTGTCTCTCCTATCTGAAGTACCAGAGGAATGTCCCTTGTCTTTTTTATCCGGAGTTGAGTGATGATGACTCGACTTCTCCTTTTTCTCTACACTATGTGAGGAAGGAACCTTTGGTTTCTTTTCAGGATGGTTTGTAGAATGGATTTTCTCTTCCAAAACTTTCTTAGGTTTCTCTTCCGTCTCTTCTGTGGAGATACTAGAATCTAACGGCTTGGCAATGGATTCAACACTGACTCCCTCCCCCTCCTCGGGGATGTCTGGGTAGTAATGGCTGAGACGACAGTGCCACGCAATGCTGGTGACCGCTGACACAGTCTTGAACTGGTGGATCACGTTACGAGGAATAAAGTAAATATCATTGTCTCGCAGCTGTATCCTAGCATAACGGACTCCATCTCTGCGTAGCTGGTTTAACTTGGCATCTTCCACCCATGTAACACACTGAAATGTGGAGAAAAAATCATGTACCAGTACATATTTAATATTGAAATTTCATTTTTGAAAGTTGTATAATTTTACAGGTTTTAAGAGGATGCTACAGTCAAAACCATTTATATTCTAAAAGGTAAGGCAAGTACTGCTGGTATTTCATATCCTTATTTTTATGCACACATGGCATAAAATAAAAAGTGAGCTTGGATATCATGGCACTTTAAACAAGCATTTTGAAAGCATTGCAAAAGGAGTAGATGCCTCTTACTGGTACCATTATTTAATGTGAGGACATTGCTTACACAAACTTTGCACGGTTATAAAGCGTTAGTTTTTTTTAACCTAAATTCATATTTTACCTGTGACAACCTATCGAGTTTCTATTTTACATGTGCCTTTATGCTAAGTTTATTTTTTACATTCTTTACTAGTAAAAGTAAACCAAACTTTTTTTTAAACCTGTGACAGTATACCAAAGTCAAATTTGAACTTAAGTTCATATATGAAGTGAATATATATATATATGTCCAAAGTCTCTATACCAAGTTTCTATTTTACCTGTGACAGTAAACTGAGCTTCTTTATTACCTGTGACAATTCATTGAATTTGTTTTATTTTAACCTGTGAGACAGGGGGTTTAGTATGACTATTTACCACGTTTATGTTTTACCTGTGAGACAGGGGGTTTAGTGTGACTATTTACCACGTTTATATTTTACCTGTGAGACAGGTGGTTCGTGTAGATCTAGCTGTAGCTTGTCCACCAGCTGTACAAAATCTCCTGAGTGGAAGCAGATCACGTCCTTCACGGCCCGCGAGTCACTGCTGCAACCACTGCGTCAAAGCAAACACACCACAGTCAGACAAAACTACTCACATTGTTTCAATCATAATAATCAGATTTAAATGAATTTAAAATTTCAAACAGATTAAAATATTAAATTCTTAATGCTTTGTACATGTTCATTCTTGTTGTAACTACACATGTTTATTCATTTTTAACACCATTAATTTGCACATTCTTTAAAATAAGGATATTGCATCAAGCAGTATTGCAAATTTTCCATGAACATTATGTGTGAAAACAGATTATATTTTTGAGGATAATAACACATGAAAAAGGCAGGAGTTGTCTCTCTTGTACAGAGACACGAGAGCTTGGTAGACTTACTCCTGCTCCTCAGACTTGACCGCCTTCAGCATGCCAACAGCAGCAGTGGTCATCCGGTCAAAGCCATGACCCACGTGATCAGCATGGCACCGAGTCCGATCCTCCACCAAGTTCTCCCGAGGCTCAGAGGCCCGAGGAAGATAGGAGAGATTCTTCAACTCATTCAGTCCCCTACATAGACAGACATATTGATTAGTGACCTTTTAACTAAAAATATCCATATATATCTCTAGCTATTAGCTATTTTTAAAGGCTGTATGACAAAAAGTTGCATATTTTGTTAAGATTTTTCCTCAACTTGCATATAAATTTGCAGTGACGTACTGGCTAAGAATGCTTGACACGTGTCAGAAAAGTGGGATTGCCATTCAAAAAACAATTAAAGCAAACTTTAATCAATAGATGAGGAAAATATACATATACCACAGTTATTGGATGTACATCCTTATAAAATGTGGGAAATTCCCTACATTTAATTTCAATTTTTTTTTTTTAGCAGATGACAAAGAGTTTCAGATAGAGAGCATTTCAGCAAGCAATTTTGACGATAGCTTTCACTTAATGGGTCTCTTGTTGAACAAAAATTGGGACAGCTAGGAGCTATAGCAAGCTGGCATTACAAAATGAAATTACAGTATACCACTCTGATGATCATAGATAGTAAAACTATATGTAATTCAGATCGAGCCAGTGCTTATACAGTATACATGAGTGATAGTATCAAATATATGATAGTAGTTTTTTCTGATCATTTCAAAGTTGCTTCACTGTCCCATTACAAACGTGATGTGTACATGAACATGATGAACAATATAACTTTTTATGAATAAAAATATTAAGAAATTTTTTTTTTCAAGCTCTGCTATTTCTACATTTTGCCTCAAGAAACTTTCTCTTCAGTTATACATCAGAATATTAACTGCAGACTTAAAAAAATATTTCCTACTGGGATCAATTCAATTTTATCTAATATCTCATTATTCTAATCAAACCCATTTAGACAAAAAAAATCTCATAAAATTATTTTTTCCTCTTCAAAACAAATAATTTTGTTGCCAAAATGTTTTCACTTCCAGTGTTCCACTTATGAACCAATCTTTAAGTGTCGTTAAATATAGAATTAATTTTTGACAACCTATTAACTTTAACACTTATTTACTAGTACAGCAATTTCTACTTTAAAATACAACCATAAAATTTTCCACTGCAAAAATCGGCTTCACTGTATATACATGTGTGGTCTAAATTCTTAATTGTACATTTATGTGCTCCCCGATCTTGAGTCACTTATATTAAGTGTTTTCATTGCCATTCAATTTCCTATTTCAAGGATTTCTTTTCTATAATATACATCATTTGACACAATTTTAAATATAGATCTATACATTTTAATGATGCATACTATGCATAGATGATTAAAAAATATATCATTGACAAAAATAATTTCAGATTATTTATATAGTCAATATGCATTATAATAATAATGAAATTGGGAGTATTTTTTCAAAATCTAGTATTTGACAGCACTGCACTAAAACACTTACAGATTAATACAGTACTAAAATGAAATCTATGTAAAGCTCCATTCTCAATTAAACCACACAGGATATGAAGAGGAATGGCAAAATAGAATGTACATGTACTGGCTTACCTTTTCCGTTTATACGGGGACTTCGGGAGGTCTGCCGTGGGGACCATTTGTTCCCCAGGCCTTGCCCACAGAATGGGTCCATCATTGCTCCGGTTTCTGGGCATGTCGGGAACCACCGAGCGAGAACCCCAGGGCATCACCACCTTCAGGAACGGGTTGGCTTCCAGCACATCTAAAAAGGCAGGAAAGAATCCCCCCACCTCCTCATGCACTGTGCCCACTAAACTGATCTGCAGGAGGGGTCCACACCGAAAAGTTCCATTCATGTAAGACTTCACCATTTGTTCCTGATACTTCGTCATTGTCATTGTTTCAATGTCTGACTTGCCCAAAACTCCTGCCTTGACGATGATTTCTGGATGTTTCTCTGCAAAGTAATCAATGAAATCAGGCATGTCTGTGATTGCGTCGTGCACAATGCCCATCACACAGTGTGCCACCCCCTCACTGCTCTCCCCATACACAAAGTCAAAATAGTCCCTCACAAATTCTTCCATCTCTTCTGGAGACAGTTTAGAGATTTCACTTTGATACACATGAAGAACTAACGCTCCACCATTGGGGTACTGCTCCAAATGCATCAGATGTTTAAATTTCGATTTCACAAGCGGATTATCTACGCAAGTGGCGGACAGATGTTTATCATATGGAACAAACTTTGAATCGATCAATTTTTCAGTGTCTATGCTCTCCTCTTTCCTTTCGGAACTTTTCTCACTGTGCTGCTGTCTTTCTGTTGGTTTGGGGGTTTTAGCTGTGCTCTCTGTTTTAGGTACGATCTCTATTGGTTTGGGGGTCTTAGCTGTGCTTTCTGCAGTCTGAACAGTCTGTACCCCTCGAGACACCCGCGAGCCGGTTATCACGCTGTGTTTAATGCTATGTCCATTCACACTCACCTTTTCAGGTGTCTGAACACCTGACGTATCATGCCTCCTTGACAAATTCACCTGCACATACTTATTTTCAGTTCGTCTCCTTAGGTTGACTTGTACTCCACAGTTGTTCACAATGCGCTTCTTGCTGGAGGAAATCCTTATTGTATTAGTGAACTCGTCCCGACTTAGAATGTAGGTTTTCTGTGGCGAGTCCGTCACGTCACCGAGTAAACCCGGACTTTTACCTGTGGACTCCACATGACTTTGGTTAGTGAGTTCTGCTGGCCCTTGCCTTCTTTCTGTGTGGTGCTTGTGTTTGTGATGTCGGTGGTGCTTGGAGTGATGGTGGTGGTGCTTCTTTTCCTTCTTTTCTGGAATCCCCGATGTTGGCTCTAATTTGATAGGGCTGTCTTTTACATCGTTACTCCCAATGTTCACCAAAATCTCTTTCTTCCCAGGGGATGATCCTAGGGGAGAAAATAATGTTTATAATTAATGCTTCAAAAATAATTTCTAATCTTATAAAGATATTTTTTTGCTTACGGTGAAGTTACCTAAATTTCTAATCAAACAAGAATTGTGAAAATATTAAGTACATGTAGTTGTGGTATAGTTATAACTCTAGGAAAAAAGGTAGATAAAAAATGGCTCCAATCATTTGGTATTTATAGAGGATTTAAAAAATAAAGTGTGTTTATCAAACACCTTATGTAAAGTAACCAATCAAACCATTATAATTGCAAGTAGGCTGACTTTGACATTAATATCTGTTAATGGCTATGGACAAAATGTACAATTACCATGAGTATGAAATCTCTATCTTGAAAAGTTTAACTTGTACATGTTATAGACTAGCTGAATGACAGACTCAGGATCATCAATGTAATTATTCAAACAACTTTCCTCTTTGTGCTTTTTGTCTGTCAGAACAAAACGCTAACATACATCAACATGCTCAAGGAAATCATTATCAGTCCTGCATGTATATAAGGAACAAAGGCCTGGCTCTTCAAGGAAACTTTGAAGACAAACAACATGGCATGTGACGTAACGCAATCAAATAAAATGCTGGTGCAGTATCCTACGGATAATCATTAAATATCTCCCATGATAAACCTTTACCATTTATCCAGAAATGGATCTGCTATAGGGCTGTTATGGAATACATGTTTCTCATTGAGTCTAATTAAATTTACAATCACTTTTACATTTGGAAAAACCATGTAGCAATTTATTCATAGTAT
The DNA here is from genome assembly GCF_025612915.1 of Magallana angulata. NCBI lineage: Eukaryota > Metazoa > Mollusca > Bivalvia > Ostreida > Ostreidae > Magallana > Magallana angulata. Next base: position 37,371,631 of record NC_069118.1, on the reverse strand, counting down.
TCATAGCTCTTCAAACAATTAGAGGTATCTTCCCATGGAAAGGATTATCTGATGTTTGGTATATATTCTTTTCTTCAAAGGATGAGTATTTAGAGCCAATGGAGAATTTTACAATCGAATAACCATATAGACATATACAGCAAAACTCGAATATAACGAACACGGATATAGCGAATTTACGGCTATAATGAATTATTATTCATGTCCCAGCAAAATTCTTATATAAACCTATAGAAAATTGATGTATATAACGAACACAGCTATAACGAATTTACGGCTATAACGAAGTAATTTTAAGACCCCTGCTGGCAAAATTTTAACGTATTTTATCATTTTTATAACGAATTTTTTCCATTTCAATTTTCATTGAAGAAACATGCAATTTTAAGATGCATATAAAAAATACTCAAAATCGAATGATATACGGATTTTTTTTTATAAAATTGAAATGAAATGGTTATATTGACATTTTTGTAAATGACGGTAATACTAATTTTATAACTTACGATAGTTTAGAAAACTGTTAGCCGGAAAAACCCTTAATTATTTTACAAAGAATTCGCTATAATATTTTTTAAGGAATTCGTTATAACGTATAGCGAATTACGGCTATATCGAAGTTTTTTCTATGGTCCCTTGAAATTCGTTATAAACGAGTTTTGCTGTATAATAACCAAAAGAAATCCAATACTAAAACCTAAGATTATGGAAAACATGATCAAATGGATTTACAATAAATGTGTTATTTTTTTTTTTTTACAAGTTGCATGTTTTTGGTGTCAAAACTATCAAGATAATATATGTGACAAATATGTCTCCAAATTCAATCAAGGTTTACCCTAGCCAAGGTTTTTCAGTCTACTCTGAACCTCATACACCCTTGGTAGATCTCAATATGAAACTCAGTGATATGTTGTTCTATGATTGGCTGCAGATCTAATTATAATCTTGTAAATGCGAACATGGAAGCATGTTAAGTCTGTAGTTAAAACAGAGACATATGATTTTTTGTGAACATTCAGTAAACAGGCACCTTAAGTTATAAATTTTTGTCATAATTTCATCTTAATAAAAATCATCCCTCATTCTGCATCTACTTGCCTTAGATATGCAATAAATGACTAAAGGGTCAAAATATATTTTTATATCAAAATATAGTTCACTTGTTTATAATTTTAAATTTTTTGAAAAAAATTGGAATGATGACAACTTAAAAGTCAAGTTACAAGAGATACAGAGATAAGAATTGTTAAGCAAACATATTTGTTTACAAACAATGTAAAGTAAAGAAATTACAATATCTTGGACAAAATAACTCATGACAATTAAGATAAACTGATTCTATGCATTAAAAAAATTATATTATCGACAAAAGAAAGCAACATTTAATTGAAACTTTTACCAATACAACACATACGTAAATAACGAGACAAGCTTTTTTTTTTTTAACAAAAATAAGAATTCCATACTCTTTATCTTGTTTGTAACTCAATAATTGACTCTCTAATTTTGACAAAGATTAAAAATGGCCATATTAAACATTTTAAACATTAAAAACGGAAAAATAAAATATGAAAATTCTCAGCTCAAATCTTGTCTAGGTCCTTTTAATTATAGACTTTGAAAATTGACTGTTTAATCCTAAAAAGATTTGTCTACCTTTCGATGCACTCGGTATAAATCGCATTATTTCATTGGATGAAATATTTTAATATATTGTATTTAATTGAAATATGATGGTTTTCAAAGATATTAGGATTATGCCAGCCCACTTATCACCTAAGGCTAAAGAGAACACACAAATACCTACCTTTTGGAGAAACAACTGAAGCACCATTCACTGAAGGTTTCATTTTGGTCTTTGGAGGGGATGGGGAGACACCAGCTTCTGATTCACTTGTTGAGGAAAACCTTCCTTCACGACAAACATAATCATCTAGGTACCCAGAGTTAGACAGCCTCCTGTAGTCATGCTGAATGCGTTTTCTCTTATTGGACTCAGGACTGACACATGGATCCGGAATATTGGCTCCTTGCTGCGATACTGTTAAATGCAGTCTTTTATTTTCGGGGGACGAACTAGACTCATCAAAGGAGCTCAATTTGCTGTTGTTGTCTGATGAAACATGCACAGGGTCAACAGCATGGGAAACATGGAGCCCAGGTAGGTTACGAAATAAAAATGGATCTTTCTTACTCTTCCCGTTTGTGTCAGCTTTGTCTTCAACTCGAACAGATACTTGTGGTTTTGTTGCGTCTGTCTTTGATTGATTTTGCAAAATTTCGAATATGTTATTTCCCACAGAACAACTCGCATCGTCGCGGTCTGCCGTTTCTTCGTCGGCCATTTTGTTTGTCAAATTCCCGGATGTAAACAGAAGACCCGAACATGAATTTGTTTTCTTATTGCTCATTCGTTGAATTAAGAATCCTGCATTTCCGGTCCTCCAATTTATCCAATCAAAATTCATTTGACAAAATCCGTAATAAACCCTTGAAGTAAGCGTGCATCTTCCCGCAATTTGTGAAATCCCAAACTTGGAAAGTTCTGAACTGTTGGCAGAAGAAGAAAGTAGTGAGTAATGTCTGCAGATACAGCCTCACCCGCAAAGCGGGCCAAGGTATCCAATCCAGATTCTTCGTTTGAAGGGGATCAAAGCCAAGATTTTGATTCTGCCACACAAAAGGCTTTGGAAGACATTGATGCTTGTCAAAATGAAATTGATGCTTTGAATGAGAAAGCCAGTGAAGAAATCCTTAAAGTTGAACAGAAGTACAACAAATTGAGGAAACCACATTATGAAAAGCGCAATGATATGATCAAGAACATTTCCAATTTTTGGATAACTGCAGTATCCTTTGTGACTCTTAACAGAAAATGTTTCAGGTTTCAGATGCTGTGCATGGTTTTTTAGCTCACCTGAGCTGAAAGCTCAAGTGAGCTATTCTGATCACATTTTGTCTGTCGTCCGTCTGTCTGTCTGTCCGTCTGTCCGTCCGTAAACTTTTCACATTTTCAACATCTTCTCAAGAACTACTAGGCCAATTTCAACCAAACTTGGCACAAATTATCCTTAGGCAAAGGGGATTCAAAGTTGTAAAAATTAGGGACCACACCCGTTTTCAAGGGGAGATAATTAGAAATTAATGAAAAATTTCGAGAAATTTTAAAAAATCTTCTTCTCAAGAACCAGAAAGCCAGGAAAGCTGAAACTTGTGTGGAAGCATCCTCAGGTAGTGTAGATTCAAAGTTGTGAAATTCATGACCCCCGGGGGTAGGGTGGGGCCACCATGGGGGGTTGAAGTTTTACATAGGAATATATAGAGTAAATCTTTAAAAATCTTCTTCTCAGAAACTAAACAGCCAGGAAAGCTGAAACTTGTGTGGAAGCATCCTCAGATAGTGTAGATTCAAAGTTGTGAAATTCATGACCCCCGGGGGTAGGGTGGGGCCACAATGGGGGGTCAAAATTTTACATAGGAATATATAGAGTAAATCTTTAAAAATCTTCTTCTCAGAAACTAAACAGCCAGGAAAGCTGAAACTTGTGTGGAAGCATCCTCAGGTAGTGTAGATTCAAAGTTGTGAAAATCATGACCCCCGGGGGTAGGGTGGGGCCACAATGGGGGGTCGAAATTTTACATAGGAATATATAGAGTAAATCTTTAAAAATCTTCTTCTCAGAAACTAATCAGCCAGGAAAGCTGAAACTTTTGTGGAAGTATCGTCAGGCAGAGTAGATTCAAAGTTGTGAAAATCATGATCCCTGGGGGTAGGGTGGGGCACAATGGGGGGTCGAAATTTTACATAGGAATATATAGAGTAAATATTTAAAAATCTTCTTCTCAGAAACTAATCAGCTAGCAAAGCTGAAACTTGTGTGGAAGTATCCTCAGGCAGTGTAGATTCAAAGTTGTGAAAATCATGATCCCTGGGGGTAGGGTGAGGCCACATCGGGGGGGGGGGGGGGGTGTAAAAGTTTTACAAAAGAATATATAGTCTAAGAGTAAATCTCTAAAAATCTTCTTCTCAGAAACTAATCAGCAAGATGATTCTTTATAATTGTTAAGACTTTGGCTCCAGGACAATTCTTCGGCCTCACAAGAAGGTTCAGAGTTTGATGTAGCTAAATATCCCATATATAAACAATTGTAAAGGATCTTTTTGAGAACTGCAATACTCAACATTTGATATGACTATAAAATTGAAGCAGGCAGCTTTTTTTTCATTAGAATCTTTTTGTATTACTGTATTGAGTTATTGCCCTTGATTTATTGATTCTTGATTATTTTAATTAATGCATCCACTGTTAACCAATTATTGTGATGATTATTTTTATACAATAATAAAAATTCAATGTATATAAGTTGTTCTGCATAAGAAGTTTTGGGTTAGGCCGGATTAGTTTGTTTATTTATGATTTCCAATTTTTAGATACTATGAATTATTTTAGGCCGGCACATATATAGGGACAGTGTCTACAGCATTATGATGAGCGACTGTTTGGGGTTAAATTTGAACAGGTACTTATAGATTGAGTGTGTGGACATCCCTGCTCTATCTAATCTTCGATACAGAGTGTGCGGTCATTCCTGCCCTGTATCGCATTAATACAAGTGTGCAGTCATACCTGCTTGTATTGGTGGTGGTTGCGGCGGTGGTGCTTTGTATGGTCATCCCTGCTGGTGTTCAGGCCTTTCTAGCACAAGTGTGTGGCACTCCCTGCTTGCGTTAGGTTGAGCTGTTGGCACAAGTGTGCGGTCATCCCTGCTTGCGTTAACGTTGGTACCTGTTGAGTTGCGTAGGTGTGCGGTCATCCCTCCCTGCGTAACATTGAGTCCCTATATATGTGCAGGAGCGGTGATTAAAGTCTGCTCCTGTAAATGTTGGCAGCAATCAGGGCTAACCGAGTTCCAAGGGGGAAAAATGGATTTTATTTATACAGGATCTACATGTATTATTGTACATTGTCCAGATTGTTTGTATTATGACTCCATTAAGCTGACTTTATCATACCTATTGTTCCTCAGGTGAGCGATGTGGCCCATGGGCCTCTTGTTTTAGATTGTTATGTTGTCCAGTCTTTTTTCAAATTGTTGGAATTATTTTCTGATGTCTTTATTTTAGTTTAACTTTGAGTAGAATTGTTCACAAACTCTTGCGGTTTGAAAAGCTCTGTTAGTATAGCACCTTAAACTAGAGACTCAGGGGGTCAAAGTTCTAAAATAGGTTTTGGTCCATCATTACATCTCACATCCCATTACATCTGGTGCGTTGCCAATCCCTGGAACTGACAGGTTAACTCCTGCAAGGGAATAGCCTGTGGTGATATTCGAAGGCAAAGATAATTGATGGAGTGGAAGAATGTGACGGTCAGACAAGTACAATAATGGCCAGCACCAAATAGCTCAGTTTATAGTAGAGAACCTGACTAGAGATTTAGGGGGCCTTGGTTTAAATCCTTGTCTGGTCCATCATTATTTATTCCATCCTGTTATGAATAAATTCCTGTCCATTTTAATATCCATTTTTTTGGTGATGTTTAACTATGTGACAAAGGGAGATAATATTTTTTTTTTTGGCATTGTTTTGTCAGGTCCAATGATGTACCTTTGTCAGGCCCAATGATGTACTGAAGCTACAATTGTAATGATATGACCAAATGTCTCATTAAAATGATGTGAAAACTTTGTCTTGTCGCCTGTTTGGGTGTTCCTTTTATTTTGATTTACCAAACTTTATTTGAAGACTTTGTAAACACAACTTTGCACAGGTAAATGGAACAAACCTGAATGTACATGCGTAACAATGCTAGTGCATCAGATGACCTTTTCCGACATCCATTTTGATCGTATCTACTTATTTTGCACTTGTTTTGGGTTTTCATTTGAACTATTTCTTAACAATAACAAGTTTATGAATCATCCTCAAATCTCAGCAATTCTAGATGATGAAGAGGAAGAGTGTCTGCACTATTTGACTACGGTAAGAATAAAAGTTGGACAGGAATGTTCATATGTATTATCTGAATCTATTATACATGATATATTATAAATGATTCAGAATTTTGGAGGTTTACCCCTATATCTATTATAAATTGCAGATGTACATTCTGTAAATTAATATATATATGGTTGGAAAGGTATGCTTAAACAAAAGATCTTGCTGTTATTCTGAAAATTTTACATTATATCAACGTCATAATTTATATCAATTTTCTTGCTCTCCATCTAAGTGTTGAAATTATTTTTAATATAGGTGAATGTTGAAGAATTTGATGACATTAAATCGGGGTACAGAATTGGTTTTACCTTCTCCAAGAACCCATACTTTAGCAATGATATCATCTCCAAAGAGTTTCACCTTGCAAATACAGGTAACATTATTTTTTCAACTAGTTTTGAAATTTCATTTTAAACATTGCTGAAGAACCCACCATCCTTGTAATCACAATTTAAACCATTTGAAACATTAGAACATTATGATTATTATGACAGTACCTTAATTCAGGTCATATTGTTGTTCTTACCTGTCTGAATTGGAAAATAAACCAAAAACTCTAAATTTGGATATTTTGTACAAAATGGAAGTAGGTGATTGGTTGAACTAATAAGTGGAGTAAAAATTGGGTCATATTGAATGAAAAATATATACTTACTAATAGTATGCCTTTTCAAAAAAAAATTCCATGCTAATCCATTATCCTGATTTGAAAGTTATCAAAATATGTATGGGACTAAACCATAATTTTTGCAGGGGATCCAGAGTCTAATGCCACAGAAATCAAGTGGAAAGATGGTATGGACTTAACCAAGAGAGCACAGCAGCAAGCCAACCGGAAACGTCGCCATGGAAACGGACGGACCTTCTTCACGTGGTTCAATGATGTCAGCGATCCATCTGCTGATGACATAGCTGAGGTTTGTAGGACATGAAGGTCAAGGTTCAAAGTTAGGGTTAAAGTTCATATTAAAAATAAAATTGATTTTCTAGTTCGTGTTTTATACTTTCTATGCAACAGTTAAACAGTAAGGGTTTTGTTTGGTTCTTGTTTTCCAGTATCATTTTGATTTGTTTTATATTTTAATTACATTACTGGTCTACATAGGAAAGCAAGGTACCATATATGGTACTTTAGTTGCAACATATTTTAATTTTTGCTTGCATCTAATTACAGCACAACATTCTTATATATATACCGGTAGTAGTCACTGTTCTTAGATTATTTAATTTTATAACAAAAAAGAAAATAAACCTTACCAAAACAAACAATTTTTTCTGAACCAAACTGAACTGAGAGATGCGTGGCCCCTGGTAGATACATGTAGATATTAAGACTCCTATTTGATTTTCAAATGATATTGATCTCCTTTTAAACAGGTAATCAAAGATGACATGTGGCCCAACCCCTTGCAGTATTATCTTGCCCCTGAATCATTTGTAGATGAAAATGGAGTGAGGTAACTGTTGCTTGTAGTTTTTGGAATATTTTACTAATGAAACAAAGTTAGTTTTCATGTGTTTTATCAGGTAATTCATCCTATCATAAAATGCATTTATATCAGCTTTTTTTATATTGTAAAAAGTAACATTGCGGATACTGATGTTCTATATTTTCTTCCTATAATTATCATTATATATGATATTAATGTAAAAATTCACTCATTTAGACTTGCTGTATCTAGTTGTTAAAATTATCTCCTGTTATGTTTAAGTGATGAAGATGATGATGAAGAAGACTTGGATGATTCTGTGGTTGTACTGGATGAAGACGATGATGAAGATGGTAAATTTCTATAACTATTAATCAAACACATGAACCAAATGCATAGACTGTAAACGAAATTCAATAGACCTACAATTTCTTGTTGTATTGTGCATGAGAGTGATTTCCCTTATAATAATATTTGAGTTGCAAATGTATATTTACATGTAAATAAACATATCTCACAAACCTACAAATCAGAAGCACTTTTCTGATCTGGTGGAAATTTCCTGTCAGTATTGTTAATATTTTTTGGACGAGTTACCATTTGAATTTTTGACTAAATGTGTGTATAGTGCAAGAATTCAATACCTTTGTTCAAGTACATGTATATTGAATTAGTTTGTAACTACTACAGTGTACATCACAGGTACATGTCCATGTATGGAGTATGAAGGTTCTAAAGTTTCTAATCTGTGATTGTAGGTGAGGAAGTGTATGAAGTGGAAGATGAAGAGGAGGAGGAATTTGAGACGGTGGACTTTGTTGGGGGTGAAGAGGACGATGATGATGGTAAGAGCGAAGAGCATTGTAAAAGCACCAGTCAAAGAAAGGTTCAGATATGGTATATTTTTTAGAAAATAACTTGTTTAATTACTGTGGCTCAATTTTCGTGGAATTAGTGGCTACCTCTCATCCACGAAATTACACCCCCACGAACTAATGAACTAGGGCTATGAAGTCATAATCTTTTTGTATGTATACGAAAATACACGAAATTACGTCCCCTCGAACCTGTAAAATTTAAACAATCCACGAAAATTGGCCCCCACAAAATTTAATGATTCCACAGTATGGTGTATCAACAGGCCTTTTCATACTCCAAAATTGCTGGGTGGGAAGATTAAAAAACAAATTAAAATAGGAATTTATTTTTTCTTATAGTTTATTTTGCCATACTGTACGTGGGTTTGCAAATGTTCAATTGTTGAGAAGAACTTGTCCTGCTTAGTAATATTGTTCCTGAATTCAAGCTATCTTTTTTTTTTCTCAGATGGTGTTGAGGTGATTGAAGATGGAGATGATGATGAAGAGGCAGCTGATGAAGGAGAGGAGGAACCTACAAAAGCCAAGACAGCAGTGAACGGGTCAAGCGAAGCTCCAGTGGTCGTAAACGGATCAAAGGAGGGGGGAGGGGGAGAGTGAAGGGAACTATTAATTGTAACACATTTATATATATTCATACATCAGCTGAAATTTTTAACTGTTAGAACACACTATTATTTATTGTTGTTTGTTTGATCTTGTGTTCAGTTGGACAGCCCATTTGCATCGTTAAATAAGGCAATTATTTGCACTTGTTTGTCTCATTACTTATGTGGTATACACAAAAATACACATAAAAGTTGTTTTGTATGTTTCATTGAACCTATTCTATATAGTATAAAGCTTTGAAATATTTTGAATTCGGTGCCAGTAGATATGTTTCGGGTTGGACATCATGATGTCATATAATCTGCAATTAAGAGGGCTGGATGGTTATGGCCATTTGTAGACAAAATTGATCTCCTAATAAAGAAGAGTTCTGTGTGAAAAATTAGAAAAATATTCATATTTTAAGTTTTATGAATTTTTCTTTACAAAGTTATAGTTTATAGCTTTAAAAATCATCTCTAGAAATCTAAAGTCGATCTGAGGGCTAATACGTGGACCACCCAGCCTTCTTAATGTAAGGTGGTGTTCTCCAGTTAAAAAAAAACCATCATTGTTTTATGTAGCATAAGTATATTTTGTTCTCATTTTAACTATTTACATGTACATGTATGTCCCAGAAATGAAATAGTTGGTGCACATTTTTCAATTAGTCTGTCTCTATTTCTGTCAGATTTACCATCAGAATATTTTTTTTAATGTGAAGCCAACTTCATTTTGGTCCCTTAAAGGAATGGGTTTAAACTTTGTCGCCATTGGGAAGATTTCTTAAACACACCAAGTTCATAGTCTGATTCCTCATTGTTTTCTGTTGGAGCAAATAAGAAAGGTAGCTTTTAAATGTAAAGACATGCTTTAAATGCACATAAAAGATGCTTCAAACAAAACTCATTGTAAATCATACATGGGTTGAGGAAGATATTTTGATTATTTTGGATTAAAACAATTAATATAAACATCAGAGTTTCTTTGGTGTTCAAATATATATTATTTCTATGAATCAAGTTTTAGCACACAGTTTCTGTCATTATTACAAAGTCTTGCAAAATTCTCAGACATACCTGGTACTTATCAAAATTTATTCATTACAATTACTTCTCCTGAATTTAAAGCTGAATTTGATTGCTCTCTAACAAAAAATGATTGTAGCAAGTGCCTCTAATTCTGACTGACCATTCAACACGATGCAAGTATGAGGTATTTCCAAGAATCACTGTTGTAGCCCATACTTTATTTATCAGACTATTTCAAAAGTGTAAAACCACACAGTCATGCCAATTGTTAACCGTTTCATTTTGTGTAAATTAATGATAAAATGTTTGAAATAGTACCATAAACATGCCAGGATCTCTGATTTGCTATTTAAATAAAGTCTGTCCCAAGATATTAAAATTGATGAAAGGGAAATTATCCAAGATGCATGTACATGTATCTTCATCGACACATTACCATTTCTCACTCGGAAAAAATCACAAGAACAAAAACCAATTTCTTACAGAGATTTATAATGGAAAGTGTTTACCTGGTATATCCTTTCTCCGTTTTAAAGTTACTTGGAATACCTTGCACAATTTTTCATTATTATCATCTGAGTACATTTATCTTTGTGCAAAGGAAATCCCCGTAGCCTTTTTGTTTTAAGCCTTGTATTGAAACCTGACAAGCTACAAGGGGTGTTTCAAAGGGGAAATCTTGGGAATTCTTCATGCTATTGAATGCACATTGTTAGAACCCAGATGTATTTATAAATATAGAATAATCTAAGGAAATGTGCTGCAAAAATATTTTGGGACAGACAATAGGTTTATGTATTAAAAGCATTAAAATTCTTCTGAGTTTTTGAACTACAGCATTGTCATAATGTTTCCTGTGAGAATTGAGAAGTTTAAGTAATAACAGTACATGAAAAACCATATTAATGATGAAGATAAAATATATTGATAGAAATTTATGTCTTTGTTTTATTTTTGAACTCACCACAACCTCCATCAATAGAAAGGGAGTTTATATTGTTTACAAATGTCAAAATCCTTATAAAGGACTATATATGATAAGGGCCTAAAATGGCCCCCTAAAATGAACATCATCATTTTACTGTAAATCTTTGTTTTCTTTGTACATATATATATGTGTTGTTTGTACATTATGTTCATTTTGATTGAAGTGCCCACAATTTAGAAATATGGTATCATGAAGACAGTCTTTTCCCGCCATTTTTGCATTTTTAGCATAAAACAGCTTGTTTTCAAGCAGGTTTTCTTTCAAAAAACATAGAGCGCACGCTTGAACAAACAACATATTTTAATCAGAGATGTAACTAGCCAAGACTAATAACTGACAAAAAAAATTTCCTTGTTCAAGCATGCGCTCTATATTTCCCATTCGTTTAAAGGTAAGAAAAATGTCAATTTTTGACTGATTTTGATTGAATTATAGAAATAGCGTCACTTCTGACGTCATATACTGCAAGTGAGTGCAAAAAAATCATATAAATAGGTGAAAAATATATTTTATATCAACTCCTCTAAAAAATAACATAACATTTTAATATTCCCGAAACACCTTAAAAATGGCGAATTATGGGGGCAAAATTCAACTCATATCATATATAGTTCTTTTTATATGAAGAGGGTTCATATTTACATCCACAGGTTATCTTCTACATTAATTAAACCAGTTAATGACTCATAAGAGGCATTTTGCTCTTTCCTCGCCTTACAACCTCTATGTCTTTGATTTCTTAACAGTCGCTGTACATGCATCATCTGTATGAATGTACATTCTACATCATAATTGTGACTCCGTCACACTAAAATTGTCCAATGCACTTGTTTCAATGCATAACAACAACCCAGCTCGGAAATGCATGTAAAACAATGAAATTAAACAGCAGAATTTAAGACAACAAAGGAATAGAGTTTAACCACGAGTTCTAAGTGTGCAATTAGGTGTGACAAGAGCAAATGGTTTATAAAGCTGCATGCTGAAATCCATGAAAGGAAAACGAGAAAATAGTATTCATATTAATTGGTCCTGTCCAGCGTTAAAAGACCTGTATTCAGCCATTAAACAAAGTAGATGTAGATATAGCCACTTTCTTCAGTTTTTTCGAAACAAACACTGTTTTTAATTACCAATCTTAAACTTTTTTTGAAAATGGATTTACAATGTAATTGCATCATCAAGCAGTGTTAAGTCTGTAATAAATCATGTAATACTCATGTGTGGATTATCATCTTTGCGATTTGAAAACTTTGATTTCAGCAAGTAGCTATTAATACTTCTGGTTGCACCTTTAGACAACAACAGCGGTCAAAACTGATTCCCTAAAAATTATATTTCGATGACATATCAATAACAACAAAACTGCCACTTCAAAATAACATACTTTTTTTTTTATTTTTCAAATAAAAAATACATGTAGTTTGTTTTTTTCTTTTGCACAAGGAATGCATTTTTCCCCCAAAGCACATACTTTTGTATTCACAATATTAGTTTCAAAATTATACCTAATAAGAAAAATTGTATATATATACACATCTAATACTTTGTGCCATTCACACTCTATTTTTCCTATGATTGTTATTTTCAAACAGGATTAGGAAAATATAGACTGCATTTTATGAATTACTTAACTATACATTTCAAAATTTTCAATTAAATTTTATGTACTACAATGTACATCTATCTAACCAGATGATTTGAATTGAATCTAAAAAATATGGCAATTAATTACCAGAGATTGAACATTTTATAGCAAGCACTGTATATTAAAATACTCTCTCTCTCTCTCTCTCTCTCTCTCTCTCTCTCTCTCTCTCTCATATAATACTTTGTTCATCAATAAATCAATAAGGTAACTGGAAAAACAATATACAATTTGGTTTTATTGGTCCCCTATGTGTACATAAAAGTCAATCAAGTGCATTTACACTTATAATAATTAAGATTGACAAAAGCTGTGTCTTAATTATATCTGAATTAAGAATTGTGTATATATGAACCTGAATACATAATTTAATATATCAGCCAAACATGCTTAGATATTAAGCACTGACCAAGGGTTGTTGATTTCACAGTTAAAACTGGAGATGCATTGGACATGGACATGAATCAAAACTTTACAATATTTGGTAAAATAAAAAATCAGATTAGTGCTAACCAACCATGCACTCAAACATTTCACATTAAGTTTGATAAACATGTATATTCATGATCAGGTAAATGACTGCTTGTCAGCCAAATTTAACACTTCAGAAGGCATTTTCAAAAAAAATTGTTGCATTCTTTTTTGGCACTTCAGCAAAGATTATAAAATATATGAATTCACAACACAACACTATTAAACACAAAGTAAGCTACTCAAGTGTTTAAGGTGTGATGAATAAAGATTGCAATAAAAGCATTTCCAAAACAAGTAAAGCAATTAATCTCATTGAGAAAAAAAACATGCTATGAGCATAAATAATTCTGATACAATTAAAATACAAGAATGAACAGTTCTGGACATTTGAATGTATTGCACTTAAAAAAGCAAACAGAGTGTGATGGCACACAGACATGGATTTACATATAATAAATATACAAGTATAATTTACGTTCAAACTGAAAAAAGGCACATACATGTACTATTATGTACGTGCGCTTATTAAACAAAGTTAATATAAATTCATGTTTTGAGTTTGAATGGATAACCTGATTGAAGATGCATGTATTATCTTTTATTCATTCTGGTTTCATTTATAAAATCAATAAAAAGTGCCGGGAAAGTATATTTTTTAAATATTTGAAAATATTACAAAAGATCATAGTGTTTTAAAAAACAGTCATGTGCATGCAATACAATTGTATTTATTTACAGCCAAAACTGTTTTAGAATGGTTTTGTATTTCTCAAATTTTCTGTTGAATATTATTTTGGTTTTCATTTTAAAATCATGAAAATCATTTTGAAAAGATAATACAAATGTACACATAAAATACAACTAACATGGTTTCAAAATATTCATATACATGTATATATATGTAATATATTTTTTTAATGTTGATTCTTATGTAGATTTACATTCACAAGAGACATCATACAAACTGTATGGACAAAGCTGAAACATACACAAACAAATAAATATAAACAGATAACAATAAATATCACTATCTTCAGTCAGCATCAATCAATCAATATCACAGAATTGGAGGCACAACTTCTTATCTTATGTGTCAGTCAATGAGGAGCCTCCTTCTGGGCTGGCAGCGTTTTGATTGGTCTCTGGTTGTGATTGACAAGTCCTTTTAAATCGAGCCAAGAATCCTTCACTTTGACTTCTAGGAATTGCGATTCCTGAGCGAGGCAAAACATAAAGAAGTTAATTAAAGTAAAATTTGGGTTCACTTGTACAATATACAATATAACAATGCCATTGGGTTTAATTATGACATGGCCCCTTTTTAATTACTATATACAATAAAAATCTATATTTGTTGCCCGTTTCATGATAATCAAGTTACAACTGTCAAATACTTCTTATTTTCAGATATAAAATTGTATTAATTTGATAATTACTGTGGAATCGTATGTAGAAGTGAGATACCAATGTGAATCTACTTTTTTTAGGTCTTAATGTTTGTTGTTTTGTTTTCCTTCAAATAATAATCTGTATTCCTGAGTTTGATATCAATAAGTAGGTAATAAATGACATTGAAGCAGGGATGATTGGATATTAGTGACAGTTAAATACTAAAGTACATACATGTACATGTATAAGACACATTTCAAAACAGTAACAATATTAGAAGCCAGAGCATCCCTTTGCAAAATAAAATCGAGTTTTTTGAAAGTGATCTAATATAACTTTTATTCTTTGAGTCAATACATGTTTACCTAGTCATTTATTGTGCTGTAATGTTAACTTGCACATAAAATTTGAGTTACATAATTATTCAACAATTTCTGAAAAATTTCACCAAAAACTTTGGAAATGCTGAATGAAATTCTCCACTCTTTTATCAGTAAACAAATAGAATATAAGTTTAGCAATAATAATTAATTAATAGTGTGATAGATACAAATTAAGTACCATATTTACAATATTCACAATATTGAGCCTTGATGAGATTTTGTCAGAAATGGAACATTTGATCTCTCCCCTAAAAACTCTATTGTAACATTTCTGATCATACATGTGTACATATATATAAGAAGTATGATTGCAAAGAAAAAGAAAGAGTTTTCCTGAATTTTTCATCATTAAACAAAAACTCATTTCTAAAGATGAATTAGCATTATTCATGCAATAGATACTAGAAGAATGTATACTACTAAGAAAGTTATTTCTGAATTTATTTTTACCTCATTTTTTGAAGAATTTCAAATTAAAAAACGATGCTGAAACACAAAATACAAGAGCTACTAACACCATTCAAACATGTATACTGTACATCCTCATGCAAAACAACGACCATTTTGGTGCACATATATGTACATCCATGCAGGCCCAAAGAAAACACTGGGGACTATCTGTCTCCTTACCCTCCTTTTTATTTCATATTTTCATTTTTTGTCTTTTGAGTAATTTGCACTCTTAGCTTGGCTATTAAAAATGTTTTTCCTTCCAAAATTATAAATAAAAAATATGTTATCTTCCCAATTTTCTTCCTCTTTGGGCTTGCATTATACATCAGCTACAGACAGACATACAAAACCAAAATACATGTACATACATGAATCTAAAGAATGAAAAAGTCCTATTCAAAACTGTTTCTAAAATTACTTCACGTTCAATACCATTATGGTACCATGGATTTAACAATTTCTGAATACTGACTGATCATAATACATGTAAGTGCATTGTACTGATGTGAAGTCATACATGCAGTCCAAACTTTTTAAAAAACCCTCAAAATAAAAATAAACTGATGTGGAAAAAGACAAACACAATGAGCACAGACTTACAACAATAAATGAACATGCATTGGTCATGATTTAGATTACATACGAGGTTTAGGGGCATTTTCCGCCTCCTCACATGGAATTAGACCTTGTTTTTTCAAATTGAGGACAGAGTCTGCTATAATGCGAGCCGTGCTTCGTTGATATCCTCCACTGGTTACCATCAGAATTGGAATGTTTCGACTTCGCACATGACTGAACACAAGTCTGTCTCTTTCAATGATTCCCTGAAGATGTTGATTATTCATATCAAACATAAATGTATCGCTTTTTAGACTTTTTTAAATTAGAGTTAATATTTGGTAGCATTGTTTCGATATCAATTATGTCAATATATCAAAAACATGGATGTATATGTATTATATGAAATATGCAACATGATATACCAGTACATTATTGTAAAAAAAAAAAAATCAACAACTAATGTTGAATATTCTCTATAATATGAATATTTTTAATGCAATGTAGAAAACAAGACTTTTTTTAAATATTACCCACATGCCTGTTCAGCAAGGCAGGCACAAGCAAGCACTTGCCAAATATTTTGTAGAGATAGCAATTTATTATTGGGTGCTACATGCCTCTTGTTTATCATCCTAACAAATCAGTAGATAGAATGGATCTGTTAATACAGACTTGACGCACCTGAGCAGTGATTGAGAGGTTGCCCAAGGGGTCCCCCTCCAGTATATCGGTCCCGGCGTTATAGACCACCGCATCCGGCTGAAACTCATCCAAAGCCTCATTGGTGTGTCTACAAAATGACATTTTTTAATTCATTATTCTGAATACATACACTGTAACTTCTTCTTTGATAATATAATTACTAGATATTCTGAATAATAA
Source organism: Magallana angulata (assembly GCF_025612915.1). Lineage (NCBI taxonomy): Eukaryota > Metazoa > Mollusca > Bivalvia > Ostreida > Ostreidae > Magallana > Magallana angulata. Next base: position 37,354,922 of record NC_069118.1, on the reverse strand, counting down.
GTTATCATCAATATAGATGAATAAAAGTTAAGTACATATAATTATGGAAAATTGACATCAGATAAAACTTATTAGTCTGGCCAATTTACTTGACCCATTTAAACTCTAATTCATCTAACCCATTTACCTGAACTGGATGAACACTAAAATACCTCATCCGTTTACAGAACCAGATACTAGTAAACACTATTCTACATGTACTGAGTAACTCACCTGTTTACTAGAGCCAGGTAAACAGTTAAACACTAATTTACAGGTAACTCACCTGTCTTATAGAGTTATGTAAACAGTTAAACACTAATTTACGGGTAACTCACTTGTCTTCTAGAGCCATGTAAACAGTTAAACACAATTTACAGGTAACTCACCTGTCAATCAGAGCCATGTAAACAGTTAAACACAATTTACAGGTAACTCACCTGTCAACCAGAGCCAGGTAAACTTTGTCATCTGTAAAGTGCTGGAGTTCTACCTTCTTGTTTATGGCACCTGCAAATTAATTTTTATACAGATGGTGAATAAATAGTATTATTCAAATTACACCATAAAATTTACATTCACTGTTAATATATTTCCTACTTTCAGAATGGCACAATTTTATACTTATTACTTAAATCTCATTTCATTTCCTTAAAATTATATACATGTATCCACCTACACAATTGTTATTTTAAGCAAAAAACTTTAAATCTAAAATATCTATAATGTTACTGAGCAAAATTAAAAATTGAAAATCTTGATGCTCTTTTAATCCTGAATATAGGGGAGAGTATATTAGCATATTGCATGAATTTATCAAAAAAAACATCTTTGAATTTAATGTCAAATGTTATATGTGATGTAATGTTATACAAGCAGATCAATGCATTACGTTTTGCATAGCCATCGTGGGGATAGATCCCCCTGTTATACACATCCATTATGTACACTCTTTTGTCGTCCATAAAGTCTCGCTCATGTCCATTCCCCTGAAAACAGAACAGGTGCTTGGTTTTAATAACTAAGTCACAAACAAATCTGTTCCATGTACATGTACCACTATCAGAACAAATTGTATCAATTATAAATTAGTCATTAAGTACTTGAAACAACTTGGCTTGAATGGCCAATAACATAAAATTTGGATACTCTCATTACCAATACATGACTGTGTAACCCTATAATCAAAACAAAAATCCAACAGGAAATAATTCACACTGCTTCCTTAAAGTGAAGCTTGGTACTGTCTCTACAGAAATTTTCCATATCCACTCACACTTTCATTGTTTTTAATTGTAAAATAATAAATCAACATTTTTACCTGATGAGCATCTAGATCAATGATCAGGACCTTGGAGATTCCCTGCAGTCGATCAAACATGAAGTGGATGGAGAGAGTGATGTCGGCGTAAGCACAGAAGCCCCCTCCCCGGTCAGCCGAGCAGTGATGGAACCCCCCTCCAATGTTGATGGCCCATCCTCTTTCCTGGGCAAGCTTTCCTGCCTGTCGGTAGTGGAATGTGATCAAGTGTTAATGTGATCATCTTGCATTCTTTGAAAGTACATGTACTTGTACTTCCCAGTTTTATGAAAGTGAAATCATGATAACCCCCCCCCCCCCCCCTCAAATCATCTTAAACCTCTTTACATACTAGGTTAAAAAATGTTATTACATTTGTATATGCGGTAAAACAATATACATATACATGTATCTATATATAACCTAGCTAAACTCAGCTACTCCAATACTTGTGTATGTACTTTGCTCTCCCTGTCGATTAAATGCATGAATAGCAATACATGCATTGCGTTATACTAGACTTATGTTATTACAAAGATTTTTTTTCAAACTAATGTCATGCCAATTATATTACACCTCATGTTATTTGCAACATTGGTACCAAGTTGTCTTTCTGCTTGTCCTTCCAAGCTATGCATTAGACTCGGAAGGGGACAAGCAAATCAACAAGCAGACATTTTACATTCTTGTTGTAATGGTTATTTTAATAGTATTAGTACTATAGAGAGTTCTGATTCCAGTGAGCAGTACTGACCAGGATGGTGCCACCTGTGTGGTATCTGAATGGACGGAGCACCTTCCTCTGTACAATGAAATTCGGGAGGAGGGCCACTGGTGGCACCTCTGTTATCTGGGCGACGTTGATGCTCCACTACAAAGAAACAGCAGAGATCACTCAAAACAAGGGAGGAATGGAGGGACGGCTTATCTTTAAGCAAGCTCATTTCATTTAAGCTTTCTTTGAGACTTTCCCCTAAACATACCTTTTATCTTTCATTGCTGAATGATTTACATGCAGCTATTATTTATTTTCAATAATTGAATGTGTTTAGAGAAAATCTCTGAATGTTCACACTGCTGCACCTGTTGAGCTGAATAGCTAAAGATCCCATTCAACCATTTTTATGTGAAGTCTATACAAAGGGAACTTTAAATAATATACGATTAAAAAGAGATAACTCTTCCCTAAACTTTTGTTAATGATTAATTGCTAGATTGATGTAAACTATTAGAGAATGTCACATGGCCACTCATTCAATCTCAAAAGGAAACTGAGAGAGACTCAAGAGTTACAAGCTCAAAATGAAAACAATGATCAATTAGTCTTTGTTCTTTAGTTTATACTACGTACATTATCACTACAACAGATATAGATTTGAACAACGATACAATGTATTATGATACACATATATTATGTACATTATTATCTATATCAAAAGGTTTAACAACACACTTACAAGAGGATCGTTTATTAAATAAACGTTATAAAGGGACATAATAAAATAAAAGCAATAAAACAAAATGTACTCTGTGTGGGGAACATATTCAGAGTTTGGCTTTACCTACCAGTAATTTACATGTAAAATAAACTTTTGTAAATGTGTACTCATTTTTCCCTAACTTTCCATGGAAGATTTCATGCAATTTAATTTTTTCATTTTATTTGATGACTATATATATGAACGTGACGGTCAACATGGTTAAGTTTATGATTCTGATCATTAATGATTGAATACATGCAAGTGTCTTAAAGACTGCTGTTAAAAAATAAAGCTGCTATATTAACTTTCATATGTTAAATATTAAATATATTACAAAACAATATTATAAATCATATATAGATGGTTTCTTGGAATCTTAAATAATGATGAATTAAAAAAAAATACACAAATGGATAATGATTAGAAAGTAAAATTCACGTCTTAATATGAATACTTATATTTACATAAAGTATAAATCATGCAGTTAGAGAACAATACAATACAAATCACTTTAATACTCTGTTTTTACGTCATGCGTATAAATAGTTATTTCTATTCTCTGCTCTGCTTTATGCATGAATCATCTACATGTGTTATTTATATAACCCCCCCCCCCCTTTCAGAGAGCTGTGGTGCCATGCAGAACATTTAGTGGTGCCTCTGGGAGTGTTCATCTATATAAGCAGTATACTGTGTGTAATCTATTAAAGCAATATGCTGACCTGTGTGTAATCATTCAACTAGTGTGTCAGTCTAACAAAGCAGCTTATATTGCTTTAAAATAAAAATAAAAAATACTGAACATCGTCATATATGTCGTTATATCCTAATTCTTAGATTTATAAAGTAAAATTCTAGTTTTGAAAAAAAATTGTGTTATGTCTTACACAAATCTTTGGGACTAACATTTAGGGAGACTAAACCTTACTAGTCAAAAGGAATTTATATGAGAAAAATATCTATGTTGTATAATATCATCTAATGATATTATATGTATACATTTCTAACTGAGAGTATTCAAAGTTCATTTACACCATTTTTCAGTTGTATAAATTTCCTAACATGACACCTGTTTATCATGGCAACTGTACAGGAATTGATTTTTGTGAATTGTTAGTGTTTACACTTATTTAGTCTATAGCTCATTTGTTAGTAACTAAACACTCAGGTTGAGTGAAATGATATGATCAATGATGACCACACTGATGTAAATTAGCCCCGCCAATTTTCTAAACAGATAAAAACAATGACCCAGTAGTGACCACTGACCAGAAAAAATGTTAATGTGATTTTTTTTTCAAAATCTCCATTTAATATACACAACTCCACCTTCCAGGGATTTGAATCTGTGTAACATACAAGAGTGGGCAGCAGGCGCAAACATTTGACTGGTGACCAAACAAGTACAATGTATAAAATAGAAACAACACAAGTTCATGTATATAACATGTACATAGAAAATCCAGGTCCTGACTTTGAAAAATAAAACACAGCAGATTTTTTCATGTTTGCTAGAACATGGTCATTGTGCTGACATTGCTTCAAAGACATCACTTGAGAGACAAGGAAATACACAATATATTTTTCCCCAAATGATTTAGAGTGTAGATCGGTGTAAATGAGGTCAAATCTGCTGTGTTCGAGGATTATATAAAGATGATCCATTGCTTCCTATCTACCAAAGAGGGTTAAACAGGATTCATAAAAAAGATATACCAGTATTCTATATTTATAAATGTCAGGAAATTCCCCCATTTAATTTTGAAAAAGTTTCAAACATTTTCGAAACTTTTTATTCAACATCATATATATATATAATATGTTCTATATAATCCTGTTTTGAATTATACAACCCCCCACTCCCTCTTCAGATTACAAGTGATCCACAACACTAAGTCTGACTAATTTATGCAGGGTCAGAATTGAAATGATTGTCGGATAAAAAGCATTGACTACATTCTCACACATAACGTACAGCAAATTACAACATCATGTACTATATAGCGTAACGTGCATGGAGTCAAATATTAAAAATAACTCAAAAACACTACTTTTTTACAAACATCAAATAAATGATCAAAGTTCTAAGTGGAGAAGTTTTGTAGAGCTATAAATCATTACCTTAAAGTCTCATAAGTGTATAACATGTATAATACTCATTTTTCAGCAAAAACTTGATCGAAAGTGGGGGGTATGTATCAAACTTATAAGGAACAAAATTTCAACCCATTTTTTCAGAGTGTCTTTCTGGATACCCCAAAGTACTGGTATAACAGCTGATATCACGATATGGTACCTCCTCTCTAGTTTATTATTTGTACTTTTGTAGACTGAATACATGTATTCCAATATATCACCATCTTCATTTACAAATATATTTTCTTAATTACCGGTAATTATGATATTTCTTAGGAAATACCAGTTGATCTGAAGTGGAAGCAAACAAACTTATTTCTAAATGTTGCTTTGAATAGAAGAACTTTATGGCCAATGCTGAATTATCAACTCAAGCGTGATAAACTAAAAAAAAACCAACTTTTTCTTTGCTTCAATGGAAGTACATGTAACACTAAGCTACAAGAACTACTCAGGAAGATAACAAAGCTCCAGATCATCTTTCGACAAGACAAAGATTGAATGAGTGACACAGAAATTACCTCATCCACTCCCTCAATAATAGATGACAGCTGTCAGAAACAATTTTAAAATGGTCTGTATCGTCAATTTTATCATTTTTTTGTACACATAAATTGAATTACCAATGCAATCACCTCAGTCCTGAGATCATGAGTAGGTTGATGCATACAATTACACAAGGTAATTAGAATATTTTATCATTTAAATACAGAATAATAATCAAAAAATGGAATGTAAGAGAGAGGAACATTTTATGGCATTCAACACAGTTTCAATATATTTGACAATTATCTGAATAACACATTGTGTATTTATGGAAATAACTCCTTATTTTATAACTGTTTGCAGTATATGTTATTCAAGATGATTTGTAATTGTTCAGAATTTACAAAATTTCATTTCAAAACATTTTTATGCAAGTACAAATTATATCAAATCTTTCGAAAAATACCTATATATCGATTTGTAGCTGAGTCAAGCTTTTTCTTGGACTTACTTTCAGGTTATTGAGGTATCCCTTGGTGTGAACAACCAATAAGTCCCTCTCTGTGGCCTCAGTAGCCCTCACCGTGGTGTCATCACGGATCATCCCCGCATCTATGTATACATACACAAAATGGTAATTTTGTTTTTTCTTTAATTTATTTTGATAATTATGAAAAAAAATAATTTTAAGTTGATAATCATGAAAGAGAATCATTGGAACAAAATCAAATAAAATCAACAACAATTAAGATAAAAAAAAACAATAAAATGTTTTCATCTTTCAAAAATAACTTGTTCAATAAAATGCTATGTAATTAATCTGAACATTTACATGTAAATATGAATATTATAGACCTTTCAAGAATCCATAAACCTTCCCCCATTTTCCTGCATCAAATGGGTGAAGTTTCTCCAATCCAAGGAACCCAATGTTGTATTCTGGAGAATAGATGATGGGCCACTGTGTGGGCCTGATCTCCTGATATAGAGATGTCTCGTGGAGTTCCCTTGTTGTTTCTGGATTTTCTTCTTCCATTTCATAGGATTAATCAAACATCACTTACAATTAGGAAGTCTAAAAAACGAGAACATATATAATTTAATTTGAGAGAGAGAGAGAGAGAGAGAGAGAGAGAGAGAGAGAAATTCATATGGAATTTCAAAACCTCCAAAAAGTATAATATAATTTTACAGCGCCTTTTTATGATGTAATATCCAATAAACAGCTGATTCTGACTAACCTGCCAGAGTCAAGGCATACGAAATCGTTTTAGGTTATTTGAAGTGGTTGCTAAATTTTTCGAGTGGTTTAGTTATTCTAAAGCAGTTTGATTGGTCGAAAAAATGTTCATCAATTTCAGCGTTACCCAGTTATCCCTTATTTTCTGTAAAAACTAGTCATCTCTTCACCACACTCCTGTGACAGTCGACATTCCCTGTTTACATTGCCGGGACGTGGTAAAGTCAGAAATTTAAAAAAAAAAAGGATTTTCAAAAGACCAATATTTTTGGTATGCTTTTTATCTTAATTGAACGAATAAAAAAATCAATAAGAATTTTTATTAATCTTTGATAAAATATCTTAAACCCTAATTCATAGTCTTACCTCGAAACATTCCAGGGGCGATGTAAAAATAATTGCAGGCACACAACCCCAATATCGAATCATAATACGTTTTACATATCCACTTCGGATTAGAATTCAAAATGGCGGTAGTTTGAAAGCAGAAGAAACATTTATTGATTTAATGATCAATCGCAACTGATCTCATAGATATATTTTTATCTATTGGAAGAAAATCATAATTGGAATCTGCATGATGTCTGCGTCAAAGAACAAACAAAGTAAGGGTTGTGTTAAAACAATTGTTCTCAAAACTTATCAGGCACTAAACTAAAGGATTTTTCAGGTTGGACAGGGCCCATCTTTTTATGGATGTTTGGTGGTTTGACTCTTATTCTTTAGTCAAACGACAGTATGCCTGTTTGATGTCACTTTTCTACAAAATGGGAGTCAATTTCGTTTAATTTGGATTATGCTTTTTGGACACCTTACCACACAGTCAAATGTCACACAAATGATATACCTAAATTTAGTCACAATGATTATATCTACAAGGTTCTCTCTCGAGATGTAAGAGGTATTTTGGTTAAAAAAAAAAAAAAGGGATAGAGAGTGAGGGGCGATGAGCCCTATTCAACTTTGGACTTCAGCCCAGATATCGCTTATATTTCACGTTTCATGATAGATAGAATGTTCTATCGTTAAAATGACAGATGTCCTATGGACCTAAATAGAATGTTCTATGGTTAAAATGACAGATGTCCTACGGACCCGGTTTAACGATAGAATTCATCCCATATACTCACTTTGTAGCAAATAAAAAAATTATATCGCGCTGTACATGTATCTGCCTAAATTTTCATATGATTGCAATTGGCCCAGGTCTCAAATACCTACAATGTTGCTCTTTTATAATCCAATATTTCCACATTAACTATTTTTGCAATGAAATCCCTGCCACTTTTAACATCACGTTTGAAAATTCACTGTTAATGGTCGCCATGTTAATGAAAAAATCCGAGACATTCCGAATGCGATTTTCGATAAAATGGCAGGCAAATTCAAACGTTTATTTTAACAAATTCATTGGTACAACTCTTTAAATGGATATTTTGTGGACCAAACTACATATGCATGTTCAAAAAGGTTTGTAATGTATAAAAATGTGTTTTTCCCTCTGCAGATTATTTTTAACCGACTTAAAATCGACACGAAGCTGATCCCGCTTCGCGGCTGCTACATTGCAAGTATATGAGACGAATTCTTACTGTGACCTGAGCGTAGCCTGGTCACGGTAAGATTATTCTTTCTACTATGGACCCAGTTTAATGATAGAATTCATCCCCTTTTCTTGCTTCGTAACAAATTCAAAACATAAATCGCATTGCGTGTTACCTAAATTTTCACATGATTGATCTCAAATACTTTTATAATCCCATTTTACCATATCAACTGTTTTTGCAATGAAATGAAGTGACAGTTTTATATCCAAGATGGCTGCAATGAGTGCTTTCTGCTATAAAAGGTAGCGGGTAAATACATAGATTTCTATTTAAAGGGGCATGGTCACGATTTTGGTCAAAACTTCTTTTTCCGATTTTAATATTTACAATGCTGCAGAAAGGTATTTTTAATAGACAACAGGAATTTAATTGCCATTTCTTGAGTTATAAGCGAGTTACAGGGCTTGAAATTCTTCGCTGTGTAAACAAAGCGTTTGTTTACATTTTGAACGTTGAAGTAAAAATTTCAGTTTTAAACCTGAAACGACTGTTTTAAATGTTTGTAACTGTTTATCTATGCTTCAAATAAATAAAAAGATTGACAAATAAGCTGGAAAAAGATTTTTTACTGGTATATAGAAACTATGTAAACAAAAACAGGGCACGAGCCTTGTTTACATGACAAAGACTTGTGAGCCCTGTATCTTGCTTATAACTGTATGAATGACTCTCAAATTGTATTTGATCATTAGAAATGCATTTCTAAGGCATTGTAAATAATAAAAACATAAAAATAGATTTTGACCAAAATCGTGACTATGCCCCTTTAATATGAGAACAATAAATTGTAATGTCAGGTGCCTGTGCCCAGACCAACTTTATTTGACCTTGGATTATACATTTCTTTGGTTACACGCCATGGTGTAAACAAATAAATATAGGTCAAGTCAATGCATTTGAAACTCGGATAAATGCAATGTGGCATTAATCCAATTTACTAATTCTAATTCATGATGGTAAATTAAACTTTGATCATGTTGATATTTTTAATTTTTGAAGTTAAATTTTACTTACCAGATGAATGGTAAATAATTGTAACTAAGAATTACGCCATTTCATATTTTGAATAAAAGTTATCTTTTGAAACATGAACATTAATTATTTGCAACGTTCTTACAGCATTTGCATTTGTGTATACATAGTAATATATATCAAATAATGTATATGTTCAATAAGCTAAAGGTTGCTCACTCGATCAACATTTTATATTTTTTTTACTATGAAAATTAAAAGATTTAATTAAAGTTCTCTATGGAAAGAGTAGAAAAAAGTCAGAGTGATATCTAATGAAGCACTTTAAATTTCAGATATGGCTGAAGTTGCTTCAGCAAGAAACAGATTTGATGCAGCATTACAGCTCCTGGTTGACAAGAGGGATGATGGGTATGACATTCTGTAAACACTAAATCAAATGTACTTTTATCCAGTGAACATAGTTAAGAGGTTTATTTGAAAAAATGGTGGCTGACAAATTATAGAAATGTTTGATGAATTTTTATTTATCTTCCCCACATTGTATTTTGTAGACAAGAATCAAGTGATGAAGGTGGAGAAATAGATATTTGTCTCAGGTTTGTCCATTATGTTTGTTTCAGAAAGTTTTGTTGTACACATGTGCATTCAAATTTGAAAATATTGATTGAATTGTTAGTAGTATCATGCATAGATTTTGAAAAGTTAAAAATAGAAGACAGACACAGATTCTACTAACAGTAATTTCAAAAGAAATTCTTTGAAGAATCAAATGTTTAAAAATTAAAATTGAATTTCAATTATTTTCTCAAGTAAATCAGAAAAACAGTAGATAGCAAATACATGAACATAAAGGCGAATTAGTAAAAATTTATCAAATTTTCCATACGCCTGTTAGTACCAGTGTCATATAATATTTTGACACCGGTACAGGTAGTTTTATTTATCAATTATTTATGTTCCAGTGAACCATCACCAGTTCACTCCCCTAGCAAACGGTCTTCCACCAATCGAGGAAGAAAAAGGAAGAGAGCTAAAGATGATTCTGACTACGAGATGGGGCAATATCAACGTAGGTACCCATAGAATTCTGTGTATAAATGCAGGACATTTCTGGAATATATTTGATTCAATTTAAAACTGGTATTTAAAGCAATATGAGCTGCATTTTTCATGTTGAATTTTTTTTTTACTAAAATCTTCTTTTCTACTAAAATGACAAAAATATCATGGTTTTTAAATTTCTGTTATCCAATTTTTTGTGGAAAAGGTTGTTAAGAAGCCTTATTTGGAGCAAAATTGAATTATTGTCGTCCTGTACAAAAATTGATTTGCTATATATTCCTTAAAAGAGAAATATTTCCTTTGACAAAAGTTAATGATTTTTTCAAATCTTATTTATCATAAAAGTTTAATTTATATGCAGACTAAGCATGCTAGCAGGTTTTTGTAGCAAAATCAAATTCTAGAAAATACAGATCGTATTGCTTTAAAAATGTTTAGAATAGTAATCTTAAGAATTAATGCCTCTTTGTTTATATTGTTAGTAGATAAAAGAAAGATACACATATTAGAGATACTGTTTTGTGACTTTAGTCCTTCATTCATGAATAATTAATTATGCAGTCATATTAAAATATCATATGATGCTGAATTAACTGCATATAGATTTCAATAGAAATATAAAAATCACATGTACTTCTAAATGCTCTGCTAAGAGTTCTGCTGTACAGTATAACTGAGATTCTCCAAGCATGGTATATGATGATACTGAATGTAATTCAGACTAACTTTAATACACCATTCACAGACACATACATCATGAAGTTGTTTGACCGCAGTGTGGACTTGGCCATCTTTGATGAGGATTCTCCTCTGTATCCGATTTGTCGGGCGTGGCTGAAGAATAGTCCCCACAGCCGAGACCCTCCCCCACAGTCACCGGAGCCCGAGGCTCCAGCACCCACAAACAGTGAGGAAGAGGTAGGCATTCTTTGCTTTTCATTTTGTACATGTTATTGTTACCATATTCTTTACTTAGAAACAATTAGGGTGATTTCACCATGCATCGGACACCTTTGGATTTTTCCCTTTGTTCAAGCATCAAATATCGTCCAAATATAAATAGAACTTGTTTTAAAAGTTACAGGTTTTCCCCTTGCTTAATTATTGGAGAAAAAATTGTGAAATTGTTAAAAATGTAGAAAATAAAGCAAATTAATGAAGTGTTGAACTATTTCACCATGGATCGGACAATATTTACCAAGCATCGGACAGCTATAGTAGTGCAGTAGAGATTAAAAATAACAACATTTTCTGGTTTTAATGCAAAAATACAAATGTTCGGAAATATTAATTTATTCAATTGCTATTCATATTTCTTTTAATGTAAATCCTCAAATCTACATATAGGAATTTAGACTAGTACTTTTGTTTAAAGGAATATTTATCATAAGGGGTTCTTTATCGTGCCAGTTCCTACAGGAACTTTGGACTAAAAAGGGTGTGTCTGTAAAACTCGAGTTTTAAGTGGTTTGAGGAAAACGTTTGTTTCAATTATTTTCTAAATTTTTATTTTACTTCACATTTAAAGTATATCACAAGGAATGGTCACATAATCTCCATATTATTAGAAGAAATCATGCAGTGAAAACTGTCCGATGCATGGTTAATTTGTGTCCGATCCTTGGTGAAATGAACATATAGTGCAATAATGACCTTGACATTAAATGTTCAAATTTCTTGGACTTATTTTAATCAAATTTTGTTTCAAAACTTACTTCTTTCTAATTATTTTACGCAGAGAGTGCATTTTCACTAATTCACAATCAAACGCACAACATTCAAATAATGCTTTAGTGTAAAATCTTCGTAACTTAATTTTCAATAATGGCGTATTTGATGTCATTTTACGATGTCTATATTGCTATTTCTTTGACAATGTGACTGTCAAATTCTTAATAATGATAAAGTTCATTTGTTCTAATTCAGGAATATACGAAACAACACATGAGCGCATGCACATTTATTTGTATATTTATAAACAAAGTTGTCCGATCCAAGGTATGTGTCCGATGCATGGTTAAATCACCCTATGCAGAAAGCTTCTACACTGCCTTTTGTTATACATATGCAAAATAGATACCTTGTTATGCAGCATCCATAAGATTTGTATAATGATCAAACAGCTTTAAGAGAGATGGCACTTGATTGAGGCAAAAATAAATGTAACATTGTATACAGCATTTCCTTCAGAAACTGTAAAATCTTTAAAGTTACATATTTTTAAAAATATGCATAATTCATAAAATATTAATGGTGGCTATCTATCCTCTTCATATTGCAGACAGAGAGAATTCCAGATATATACAAGATGCCCCCTCCCATAAAACAGGACCCTGATGACCACACAGACTACAGAATACCCCACCCTGTACCCCAACCCAAGACCTACTTCTTCATATCAGTAAGATCCTACACTGAACCCCAGGCTATAACTCCCTTTTCATTGTATATGGCCCCCCACTCTGACCACAAACCAAAGACCCACTTTTTGAAGCTGAAGACCACTCATAAATAGGCACAGTGGCATATGTATATAAACTTTTTAATTATGTTACACCTGATTGTACACCTGAAAATTGTGATGGATGTGTAGTATTCCGTTCATGGTCTAAGACTTTGTTTATTTATTTCCTGTTTTATGTGCATTTTTGCTTTTAAATAATGCAGTTACCTGTATATTTAATGTTAGTTTCCTCCTGGCTTGGAAAAAGTGCTTAAAAATTTCGATAATTTCATCACAACTGAGTAACACAGCAATGTAAGATGTACTTCCACACAGGTGAGACCTCTGCATGGAAATAGTTTGAACTGTAAGAGGTCTGCAAGTTATACAGGGGTTGTAGGGATAGCTATGATGAAAAAGATACAGTTGAACTTCGATATCTCAAACACTGTTATCTCGAATACAATGATATGTTGAGGTGATTTGTAAGTTCCAACCACTTATTATTTAAGTTTTTTACCCACGATATCTCGAATACTCGGGTATCTCAAAGTTTTTAAACATTCCCATTTAGTTCGAGATAACGAAGTTTGACTATATATAGATAGTGTAACAGATTTAATAACAATGAATCCCCCACTTTGTATCTCAAATTAACATTTTGGTAATTTGGCTGGATTGATATATCAGATTTTTTTGTGAGCTGTCTGTTGATATTTGTGGACTATTGTCAGCTTTCAGCAAAAAGATTTTTTAACAGTGACAAATTTTGTCATGTTCACATTAAGCTACCCAACAGTAATGTGGTTTGACCACATGTAGACCCGATTGTGAATGCATTGGATGATGGTAAGGATTTGTTTTTGATTACAGGATGCAGACGATGCTCCTCCGGCGGAGAGTTTACTACTGAAACACATGGAGAGGTGGAAGCAAGTGCGCCAAAGGTCAGAACATTGAACAAGACATGCTTTATTGCATGACTTAAAGTGATTTTTTTTGGTGTGTTGGAAGGTAAGGAGACATATCAGCCTTGATTATGAGGGTAAAATACAAATTAAATACGAGAAATCTTTTTTTTTCAGCTGGATCGATCAGGGAAGGATCAATGAGATGAGGTACGGGGAGAGCATGCAGCTACTGCGGGATATATTTGACTGTCAGATGAAGGATGTCTAGTCAGTGATGTAACCTGGGACTGCCATTCTTCCTCATTTTATCATGTTTCAGCCTTACATGACTTTTCTGAAGTGTTATAAAGAATTCTTCAACTGCAATATGTAAAACATTATCATTTGTCATATAATTTGCTGTTTTATTATAGGAAAGTCTTATTCTGTCATGATTTTTCTCAGAAGTATTTTTGGTGACCATGCGCCCATGTACAATGCTTCAGTTTCATTATGTATTACAGTATCTTTTCTCGGAATGAAGTTCTAATATTGTTTAACAATTTATGAAACATGTACCGGGTATTAGAATGTTGTCTTGCATTGTAAAGAGTATGTGCTATCGCAGGTATTATGTAAAATTTGATTGTTTGTAAAATATAATTAAGTATGTCAAGATGAAGTATCTCCTCATTAGAAATCAAACAATATATTGAAGAATTATTTAAATGTGTTATATCAACTTTGTCTGAGAGAAGAAATATTAAGTCTTGATCATTTAGTTATTCTTGTTTTAGAACTTATGAAAAAAGTTTTTCTCACAATTTGTCTAGTTTCAGGCATCATAAATATTATGAAATTTTAAATAATATTTGTTTGATAAATTCTCATTTAAAATTGAATGGTTAAAAGAAATATTAATCCATTAAGTATAACAACAATCAATTTATTGGTAAACAAACTAAGTCATAAATAGAAGCCCATGAAATCATGGGAGAAACAAATACAAGTGAAGAAACAACAATTATAACATAAGTTGTTGTTATTAATCATAAACTAATCAATGTTTCAATTTAATGACTGTGAAATATAATTATTCAAATCAAAATAGTTGTAAAGAAATGGTTTAATATCAATTTTGTTCATAAGGTCTATAAAAAAAATGTGTGTTTAGGGTAACACTGATGAAAAATTAGGTAGGTAGGGATTTTTTTTAATTTTATATTTTTCTTTGCATGAATCCTAAGAATGTTTGTTTCTGTCATATTTAAAAACAGATTTTTAAATAGAAATAATATAAAATTCACAATCGGAGAAAAACAGACATCAGGATCGGGGCATTTTTGTAGGTTAGGTCGGGTTACCCTAAACACACAACTTTTTTTTTTTAGGCCTAACAGAGCATTCCGTAAGACTCAAAATATATACAACTTTGTTGCAAGTTCTTTTGTAAAACGCAGCCAGACCTTACTGTATACACCCTATTAGGCGTACATCATACTTATCGACGCTGATGAAACAAATGGTCTAAAAGCACAAGAACCTGTCGTAAGGATTTTATGCCCAACTTTTCTCATTCATATTTCTTTCATGTCGTCTCCTTACGCTTTTGGTATTTATTTTTTTTTTTTACTTATAAAAATATGTATAGATTGATAGGAAGCATAGTATCTGAAGAACTTACAAAAAATCTGAAATTATTATATGGATCAAATATGGACAAAATCGACAGGAGATCCAAACATCTCTTCTCAGATCTAGATAGGGTCAATCATAGGATCTTCCTGCCCCATCCCCCAAAACTGGATTCATACAGTCTGTTAATTAAGTTACCAAAAATGTTTTGGGGGGCTATCCAGCACACAATCTTTATTTGACTTTTGCGGAAAAAATCGTATTCCGCCCCAATCTTTTAATGATATCATCCTCGCAAAGAAAAAAATAAATTTATATTCTACAATTCATGACATCTGTTGTACTGATTATTTTATTATTTATGTGTATGAGGTATTGAGTAATAACTGGTGCATGCATGTATACTTTATGGTGTATACAGCACGCACGACAATTAAAAATAATATCCTAAAACTAGCAGTTAATGACGTCATCGTGGCTCAGCGTGGTAACAGGCCACGGCTTCGAAGCTTCCTTTGGTTTTCGCCTTTCTGGAGGAGCGTAGTACAATGACGAGGGCGACTATAAGGGAGAGGATCACGGCAGCCGAAACTCCGACCACGATCCAAAATATGGTGACGGATATGTTACCTAAAAGTAGAGGAACATGTGTAAATCATCTCATTTCTTAAAGACAGCAATAAAAATATTGACGGGGCGTGCTGACTGCGGTTAACACATCCCTTATACTTTTTTTTTGCTGGAAACCCATGCAGTGGACATATGTTGATTAATTCATTAAACTTAAAGTAACACATCTATTTTTAGAAACCTGATTTAATTCCTTAAGTAAAATAAAATATTTAATAAATCCGCAATATTAATAAATCAACCGACTTTTAAATATTATATATACATATTTAATTAAAAGTCAAAGAAACTTGAGACAAATTAACACAATTTCCTGAATGTTGTCGATGAACAAACGAACTTGTCCACGTCCGAGGCTCTTTTGTAAGGAAAAATATCGTTTGTTTCATGTGAAAAAGACCAATAAAAAACCGTGTACATTATGTACTTTATATACCTGAGAAAAGAGTATCAGCCGTGAAAACGTTTGTTTCTTTTGAATCAACGTTAGCAGAAGAAACCTTCTCAAAATTGCCACATGTTGGAAAACCTGGGGGAGCCTTTGGAACGTTGGCAAATGATTCATTAAGCAGCAGGCCCATTCCGTGAGTAGCGTGGAACTCGATGTGGCAATGCAGGAACCACAGACCTGGGTTATTCGCCTTGATTCGAATCACCACATAGCCTCCACCCGGAATGGTAATCGTATCTTTACGTGGAGGATTGTTTAGCTCCAAACCAGGAATATTTCCATTTCTCCAGGACTGGTTAGCCCAAATGACTTCATCACACATGTTTTGCTCTTTGGGTAAACTTCCCAAACATGCAAGATCTTCAGTTTGTGAAAGGAACCTTCCGGTTGTTGCGTTGTATTTTCCAAATCCTGTTTTTAAGACGTAAAATGAATGTCCATGCATATGAATAGGATGGGACATGCCTGCCTGAGATCCAATGTTTGAGAGGACTATCTGAACTGTGTCGTCTGCATCCAAATTTAACGTATGTGTACACATACACATTTGCATCATCTTCATACCTTTACATTTTTCGCATTGCGTAGTTATCGCCGATGGTTGTGATAATGCTGCAACGGAAGGAAATTTAAACATTTTACCATTCACCATTCCCTCTGAAAAGAAATTCAAGAAATACTCTGAAAATCTCCCCTTAACAACTTCCGGTGCAGGGTCATTCGGGACTGTTGACCTCAACTGATCAAAAAAGATACACTTTATGTTTTCACTTGCAGGATAGAACTGAAATGGACAATTCAAAACCAGGCAGACGTCTCCGACCTTACAGTCTTTTCTTGTAGTAACTGGATCATTCTCCGGCGCGGTATCATATCGTAAGATTGCCTCTGCAATGGTGACCCGATTCGTCTCCAAGGTCCTACCACGGATCCAATAATTTCCTATGGTCTGGTTTGCAACCAATGTGAAGTCGTACCGCTCCCCAGGGTTAATGATAAACGATTCGACAGTCACTGGCTGTATCGGGAACCCATCCGATTCTATAACAGTGATCATATGACCATCCACGGAAACTCTAAACGGATAAAGGGCCCCGACTCCTATAGCTCGAAATCGGTATACACTCCCTTGTTTGACTTTGTAGACTGTTAATGGAGCCTCGTTATGAGAACCAGTTTCATAGTTGAAGTAGTAGCGTCCTCTGCCGTTGATCAAACCAGAATGTGCCTTTAAAAGACTGAATAAAGTCCCATCCACACTTTCCGATGGAATAAATTGTGTTCTGTTTTCCACTAAGCCATATACCATCATTTCGAATCCGTAATCCGAATCCCAATTGTGATTCCATTCCTGAATCTGTAAGATATGCTCTGGAATAGGATTCGTTTCATTCTTTAAAATTATTAAAGCTCCAAACATTCCTTTTGTGCGTTGAGATCCGACGTGAGAATGGTACCAAAAAGTACCCGATGGGTACGCTTGAAACTCGTACGTAAACGTTTGTCCGGCTGCGATTGGACATTGCGTCACAAAGGGAACACCATCCATGTAAGGGGTCCCCGTCTGATGCAATCCGTGCCAATGAATAGTGACGGAATCAGATGCCAAACTGTTTGTGACGTGGACAATCAACGTTTGACCTTCATAGACGACAATATCCGGTCCAGGAAGCGTTCGATTGACAACGATTACAAGTCGTTTCGCCTCCCATCCATCCGCCGTGATGACGTCATCGACAGGTACCGTAGCTGACGTAGAAGGATCGGTAACCCTGTAGTCATAGAGTTCTCCCCGGGAGGGGTACACTGTTGAATTCACTGGGTGAGTCATTGTGAGGTAGTGCTGCACGGTGAGGGAGGTTTCACAGACCCGTGCGGTACGATCACATTTATAGCTGGCTGCTGAAGAGAGGTGAACGATGAAGATGAAAATATGATACCTTGATGGCCACATGGTTTCTCTGAAAGACATCAATAGATCTAAATTGGGTTTTTATGTCGACATATATCTCACAATATAAAACTCATTATATTCTTAGCAACATTGTACTGATGAAAATTATTTTGATAAAAACTAGAGGTACTGTGTGCAAGCTCACAATTGATAACCCCCGCTAAGAAAAAAAATCATAACGCGTGTATTTTTGCTATTATAGAAAATATTGGATGAATCTATTTCACTGCCCATTTTCTATAAATAACAACTGCTCTATTTTTGAAAACTGTTAATGCTAATAGGAGTAAACAAACCAATTTCTATCCTTTAATCCATTTTTTGAAGTTAACTGTTAATGCATGAGGACATTTGCATCCTTCCGTTAACAACCATGACTCGAATCAAATAAAATTCACATGTCAAGCAGCATTTAATATTTAAAAATTTTGAATTATTGGTATACTGAGCCCAATTTTTTTCCGAATTTTTTTTTCTACACATTTTTTTTCCTTATAAAAAATTCATCGGGGCAGGTCATTTTCAGAGAGACGGGGATGAGAATCTAAAAATAGTTTTATGTGGCCTGAGACAAGCAAGCTTTGTGTCAAATTTTAGCTTCTAATATTTCCATTAATACAAGACATGACACAGACAGAATTTAGCTTTTTTGAAACAAGGTCATGACACACCCTTTGGTCATAAGCAATATTTGTGTGAAGTAAGACCATTCAATGCTTCTCAATAAGGAAGATATGGACCGGACACGAATTAAGCACTTTTTCTGCAAGTGACCTTGACCTTGCTCAAATGACCTTGGCTCAAGGTCATGACACACCCTTAGGTCATAAGCAATCTTTGTGTGAAGTAAGAACTTCCAATGTTTCCCCATATGAAAGATATGGACCGGACACGAATTTTGCATTTTTTCTGCCAGTGACCTTGACCTTGCCCGAATGACCTTGGGTCAAGATCATGAGACACCCTTAGGTCATGAGCAATCTTTGTGTGAACCAGACACGATTGCACAGACGGACGGACGGACAAGGTGATTCCTATATACCCCCCAAACTTTGTTTGCGGGGGGGGGGGGGGTATAAAAATAGTTTTCCCCCTCTTTTTGAACCAGATATGTAAAGAATTGTTGCTCTTTGTTACTAGTAAACATTTTGTATCCTTTTATTTCAAAACTATGGTATGTATGGAGACGTATTTATTTATTTGAGTGTCTTTCAGTATGTTACCGTGACTTTAATAAATCATATTTAAGTTGGTACGGGACAACTGTCGATATTAAGTACAATATACTCAGTAATCAAAATACTTTCACCGGTTTAGAATTTTTAAATGCTGAAAATATATGTTTTTAAATGTTTCGGAACGGTAAAAACTTAAAACTATGAAAGCCCCAGGGTGATTCCAACTAACTTGATTAACTTAACACGCCACACTGTTAGTAAAAAATTTTGGGGAAAAGATCATTAAAATATATCCTTCATTAGAAGTTTATTTCAACAGACGTATGTAAAATATGGAGGTGTCCCATGCCACCTAAAAATTTCTTTTATCAACCTCACCAGACAGAAATACATTGTAGTACTTACTTATAATGAAGAAGGCTTGTCATTATTTTCTTGTTTTTTAAAGTAAACAACAGTTTTAAAACCGGAAGTGGCTTGAGTGCAAGCACAGAGTTAATTTCTTTTTTCAGTTTGGGTTGTATTTTGTGGATGGGTTATATACTGTGCGATACATCCGTTTCACGTTATGACAAAATACCTCATGAGTATGTGTAATGTTTGACGTGATGTGTGCAATGTCAGTTAGAAGATTTATAATGTGTCACAAACAATGTAACGAAGAGGGGATCGACACCAAACAACATCCTGCATATTTTTGCAGATTTTTAAATCTTCAAAATAAGTATGTAGCTGCGCACTTCGACAGCCGTTTAGAGGAATTACATTGTCCTGTTCTTGTATGCACATTTTTCAAACAAAATAAGATATAGGACTTCATATTCATTGCTTTTGTATCTTTTGACAACATTTATTCAACCCGGGTCAATATTCTTTGTTACAACACAATTCAATTTATAAAGCGTCTACATACATGTAATAGGAACTAGGTTCTGTTTATAATTTTTTTTGTAGAAACTTGACAAGACGAGTAAGAACACATCCAGGTGATTTTTGTTTTGTTTTTATTTATGCCAAATAAATTGAGAAAAGAAACACATTTTAATTAACCTGATGGGAATTCCGATTCAAGTATGAAAAGACAACTGTACAATTTTGTTTCATAAGATGAATCGTAACATTTGTTAGTAATTCTGAAAGTGTCCTTTCTTTGATTTAATGTTGAATCATATAGCGTGCGCATAATTTATATACTTCCATAAGGAGTTGTAAACTAAATGAGACCTATTGTAATTATGTGATTCTGGTTGAATTAAGGTTTTTACAATTAATTTAACACATCTGTCTGTGAAAAAAGCCAATACGTTCTGTATACTTACCGCTTACGTTTCTTATGTAAAAGAAAAACATGGAGGGGAGTAGGTAGACGGAATGGCAGAGAAATCATATATTTTATTTTACATGTTGGCGTACCGAAATATACAGTGTATTTATTATAGGGAGGCTTGACGCTCTTGAAACCCCTCTCTAAACGACTAAATCTCCTCCCTCCCCCCATCAAAAAAAAAAAAAACCCGTGAACAAACAAAAAACCGAAAGACTATTAAAGCAGTATGAGCTGTATTTTTTAGAATTTTATTTTGCTGCAAAAACCTGCTAGTATGACAAGTAACTTAAACTTTTATGATAATTAAGATTTTAAAAAAATCATTAATTTTTGTCAGAAGAATAATTTCTCTGATTAGGAATATATAGCAGAATAGTTTTTGCACAGTACGACAATATTTCAATTTTTCTCTCAAAGTAACGTTTCAAAACGGCTTTTCCCACAAGAATATAGCTAACAGAAATTTAAAAACAATGATTTTTTTTTGTAGAAAATAACATTTTCGAAAAAACAAAATGAAAATTGCAGCTCCAATTGCCATAAATTTCATAGAAGCTATAAGCATAAACTATCAAAATAAATCATTAAACCGACATGTATTATACCAGGTTAAAAACGTTAAATTTAACCCCCCTCCCCCTTTTTTTTTTATTTATTTCCTCTTCCATTTCCCTTTTTACACATAATACATATACCTATATTTACTTATCCAACAAGTGGATTGAAATGAAAACAGTTCCAGACAACTCTCTGCATGGTCAATATTAAATTCATTGTATGAATTCTTTTGGTTTGAAAATGTTATTTTATGCATGGTTCCAAAATTTTTGTCACTGAATAGATACAAAGCGAACATCTAAGTAATGCAGAACAATAGAGAGGTCTAAAGATCATCAGTGAAACGGTGTACTCGAGTACACTTTCTTCAAATGCCCGTTTCTTATCTATTTAGGTTAATTATCTAAAAAAAAAAAATCTCAAATATGCCACCATTGCATTTTTTAAAATGACATCAATTACCGCTATATAGAACTGGCTTTCGAGCCACCAGAACTGGCCGGGACTTTCTTTACGCGTTGCTGACTTTGAAGCTGCGTCTGTAGATTTGGTTTCAAAAACAAGGGGCCATGAATAAGAAGCCTACTGCCTGTCGCCTGTCGCGATACAAAACATCAAAGTGATAGATACGTTGCCATATTTGGGGTACATTTGTTACAAAATGCAATAGAATATTTGCATCGTAAGGCAAAATATTATAATTATGCGACACTTGCTACATACCTTACACAAAATGTGATCAACTGAATGATGGCATCCCAACCGGAGGATAACAGTGTTATCGAATAGATAACGACAACCTAGGATAAAATAAACACACCTGTGTCTAAAAGTTAAATTTAGTTCACGAGTATATGGATGAACATGAAATGTTATACGGTTTGAATTAATTGAATTGTACATATCGGATAATATCGGCGTATATCTTTAACACAACTTTGTAACTCTCTATGAAATATTATTTATAGGAATGTATTTGTTGTCGCCTAAAAACATTTGTTTTCAATGTAGTGTCAATAGTCTATATAGATATGACTTTAATCTGAATCAAATATCAAATTGAAAGGAGAAAATAAAACGCAACTTCTATGAAATCATGAAGTTATCATACAAATTACTTAAAGGTTATTTGACCCGGCAACTCAGAATTATCGGTATTTGTCTTTATATGTATATACTTATAATCTCTGATTTATTTTTAAAGTTGTATAGGTAACATAATAACGCGTATGATAACATTGATTGCAAGACTGAGTATCGTAAAAACTACATGAACCCTAGCTACATGTAGGTATCTGTCGGTCGAATTGAACGTAATTATTATTATTAAATTTACGCTAGTTATATAACGGTAAAGATAGTTCAAGATCGTAGCGGCGACGTAGAGCAAAGTAGCCGTTACAATCCTTCATGCAGTCTTTGGCGGAGTTCAAGACAGTAGCAGCTACCTCAAGCAATGCGTTCAATGCGACCTAGATACATGTTTATAATCTAGCAACTAATCGGGGCTATCTGCTACGATTTTTTTATACACATACCTGGATTACAAAAGGGTTTTCCCTTTCCCCAACATCTAAATACATGTATGCATATTTACTAGACGTTTACAAGTAGTGAGGAATTGATTCATCAATCACACACACACAGCATTTTCTCATTGCAAGAACCGCTTTGACCTAGAGAATTTTTCTGCATGGATTCATCAATTGTTCTGTAACTTACCCCTGGCTACGATAGCATTCCAAATGTCCAAATCCTTTTACGACAGTCGACTTATTCGTGGTAAAAAAAAAGCAATGGAAGATGGGACAGGAAAATAAATCGATACTATTCTTGGAGCAATATCATTTGAATGTCTCGGCTTAACGTCACGTTAAGCATGTCTGGTCCAATAAATTGTTAATTAAGTCGAAATTGATCGATATGCACGGATTAACGACAGTTATCTAAAAAGTTGTAGTAATTATCCAAAACGTTGAAGTAGTAGCTTCCATACTTCCTTTGAGGTAACGTTAAACTTGTAAATTGTCAGTGAGGGTGCGTTAGCCATTAGCGGAACACCTCGCCCCAATCTGCACTGCTTGAAACGAGCTGACCAAATAGTATCAAATTACTGGCGCAAACTCAAACAAAGAAATATAGTCCAGCTGTAGAGAGGGAGAGCGCATTTTGTTTTGGAATGTGTGAAGCACCACATCGACCATTGAGGCAAAATGATTTGGATTTTATCATCGCAACAGTGAAGTATGTTGTCACTTCTTGAAATTTTTAATAACATTTATTCATGTAAAAAAATGTGAAGGAAACTCATGCATTATTGCATTGATCACATAATGTGTGTACATGTACATGTGTTTATTGCATATTGGCTTGGTTGTAATACAATGATTTGATTTTAAAATAAAACACCCGACATTTGGATTGATAAAAGTAGTTTACATTAACTGATTGAGTGCACACATTTTGCGTTCTTTTTTGCAGATGTTGTTCGACATCGTGTACGTGTACCGAAGCAAAATTGGGAGCCCCATGATTATATCTCAGGAAACTCGATTGAATAGACGGAAGGAAGATCAATGAATTCTTGTTTAGAAGAAATGACGACTCTGTGATTTGAACAAACTTTTGATATGTGTATCATATGTGTGTTATGGCGAATTTGTTGCTCCTTGTTGGCTAATTTGGAACTATTGTGAGGAAATTAAATCCCTAAATAAATAAATTGAGTATTATTCATTAAATTTGGTGTACAGGTTTATCATAATAATATCTAGATCAAGTATGATTTTGGGTGCGATCGCTAAATTTTTGACAGAGTTATGCCCCTTAGACTCAGAAAAAATCCAATTATTTGCAGTTTCCGTTTATTTTCTTCGCACAGGTTTTTCTTACTGATATACAATTTGGTATACAGATTATTTTTGATAATATCGTAAAAGTAAAATTTTGGGTGTGATCAGGCGTTTTTGAGTTATTTGCATTGGACTTTCAATTATTTGCATTTCCTTCATTTTCTTTGCAGAGGTTTTCATTATTTGCAGTTTCGGTTCATTTTCCACGCATGTGTTTCCAAGGGAGGGGGAATAAGTGTTTTACAAACATTTCTTGTTTGCAAAAGATAAAATGTTTGAGTTTATATACCTTAATCTTAACAAACAAAGTTGTGAAACGAATGATCATGAGAACTTTCATTCAAAATTAACAAATCATAGAAACGATATTTTTTTAATCATAAATGTAAAGAAAAAACATGATATGTGTTAGGTAAAAGAAAATACATAAAATTAGGTGCAAGTATTTTTTTCTCAAATTGTCAAGTATATAATGTTTTTCAAAAACTGTAAGAACCAAAAAGCGATATAAAAACGTAAAAAAAAATATATAAAGAATAAAGAAAACAAATCAAACACACATATATATACATGAAGAAAGTGCGAAATATATGTTCTGTATATATTCAACGGTCCTTCATCAGTCATACATTCTCCCGTTCGCTTTATTGTTGATTATTCTAATTACATGTATCTCTATCCTAACGTCCTTGTACTAATAATTATTAAATGATGGATTCGTTTTTCCCGTAATATCTGCTTTGGAGGGTGATGATCTTTTGGAAGAAAAATGCATACCGATGATTACCAGTAACTGTAAGAAGATGACAGCCGCCATAACACCGACAATGACGTAGAATCGTTGCATTGAAATTGTTTCTGAAAATAAAATAATGACCATCGTATTTAGATACTTTTACTTCAAAGAAATACTTTGATAAAAAGGCAATTATTGCTCGATCATTTTGTAAAAACAAATCAATTTTAAAGGGGAAGGAAAGTCAAAAACATAATTTCTTTATAATAATAAATTGGTGTAAATTATTATATATATATGTGGTCAAGCTGTTTTGAAAATAAACTACATATTTAAGCTTTAATGAACGTTTGAAGCTGGATAAATCGTATCTACTGGAGGCTGACATGATGTAGAACACAATGTGTCACACAATCTATTCCGGTTCGGTTTACTTGTAGTGCTCTGAATAAACCGCTGTTTTATACCTTAATCGACTGAACAAAATTAATTATGTTTAGGTTCACACGTCACACCCCTGTGAATGTTATTGTCATTTAAATTTAGACTATTTTTCTGTGACGTCGGAATAAATTTACATACTAAATGAGGCACAGACATAATCGACAAACTGACCAATCAGCTGAATGACATTCCTGGGTTGAAATGCATCATGGGTTACTACAAAAAATACTACGTTTAAAATGCTACTTTTTCTTAATGCTTTTGGAAAGGCATATTTAATTTTTTCAAGCATTTTGTACACTTAAAACAATATTTACATCATCATCTACTATTTCCAAGCTCACATTTACAAACATGCATTTTACAATGGTAAAAATTGGGTTCATCAACTGCATTGTATGAGTATATTTGTTAACAAAAGCCTTACTGCCAGCGTTGATTTTTTAGTGAAAACAGATTTTACGTGATTTTATGGTCCTAAGCATTCGGACTCGGAGGTGTTCGTATATTGTCAGGCATTCCTCATGTGGCCATTTAAAGAAGTGTAAATGGTTACGAGATGCGTGTTTGGTGCGTACTCTTGATATTAATCTATGTATTCTTTTAGACAGTACTTACAGTTAGTGTATGCATCTACTCGGACTTATAGCATTTCATTAGAGCGAGTATATACAAAGATGACACATACCACTTATATATGCATGTACAATGATCAATGTACATGCGTTATGATTACTAGTATTACTATTGTGTTACCAGTACATGTTAATGTCATACAACAATAAAAATGTATCAAAATGAATTCAGTTTTAAATTCTAGTCAACAAGTAGCACTACAACAGCGAAAAACACAAAATTTACGAAAATCAAATACTGGAATTTAATGACTTGTGAAGACTTTATGAAAGGTATTTCAACGTACTACCGGTATTTAACAAGGAAAATTGACAGTTTGTTAATGTGGGCATGAATAATGTTAATTAGTACCTAATCTTTGCAGTTTTTTTTGTTTGTTTTTTTTTTTTTACAAAAAATTGAAAAATTTTATAAATTGACGTTCTTGCAGTCATTTGAAATCAAGTCGTAAATTAGTCTAAACCACGTGTTTTTTGTAAAAACGTAAACGTAGTAAATCACATGTGTTGCTTTTTATTCACTGTTTGGACAGTTGTTCGCGGTACGCATCGCTCTGCGCAATGAAAACAATATCCATGTAAGGTAGTTTCCCCGACCTGTTTAGCAGTAGTAATCGTGCCTCGTGTTTATGCTCTATTTCCTAGAATCTAGGTACTAGTAGTCAAATATAAAATCTAGACGTTTATTAATTTTAAACTTTATCTTCATTAATTGGTGGATAAAATTGAGTTCAAGAAATAAATGTGACAAAAGAAAAATATAGGTTTTTTTCTGCTGTTGCAACAAATAACATGCTTATTAGCGATCCCCCACAAGGATCAATTTTCAATCCGCGCCTGACCTAGTAACAGCATCAATAGTGAAACAGACTATACTAATTTATGCAGAATGTTCCTTGAAAATGGATCGATATACTAAGTTTTAAGGATTACGTTTACTCAGGGTTTGAGATCTCAAAAAATAATTTTACAAATCTTCAATATCTGAAGTCCAAAGTTATTAACAAATATCTATTTCAATATCCATGATTTGTTTATTTGAGGAAGATATGCTCCGACAAAGGTAGATTAATATTCAAACAGAGGAAATTCGAACTAATTTTTTCTTTTTCTTTTTTTCTCTTAAAAACTTTCTGTTGCAATGTAGTTGCTAAAGTTAAGTTTCTATATGTTTTTTCAAATCATTTTACATATTTTATGGTTGTATTTACTCGTCTATAAATTTATGTCACTGGCTGGCACGCGATTGGAAAAATCTTTAAAATACATAAAATCGATTCAAGACAAAATATCTCGAAATTTTGATCATTGACTTTATATAATGTTAATGTCAACATAATACAGACAACAAAAACAGTTTTAGGCAATCAATAGTTTGGAGCTCCTATAAGTCAGTTTTTTGTAAAACTCGATCAAAAATGGGTGCAATATTGGAAATTGATAGAGGGAATTCGGACTAAATTAAACTTAAAATATGAGCTTAAAACGACTCAGTCAAATATAAATTAAGTAAAGCTATTCGTATTTTATCATTTCCCAACCTACAAATTGTTTTATTATTTCTAATAAAAAAAATAAAGAAAACCTTGAAAATGATGGCCAATTTTGACAAATTTTGACAATTTTTTCAAAAAACATTCAGAGGTCACTAGCAGAAAAAGAAGGTCATTGACCTAGTTATTTGAAAGTGAAAAATAGCACCACAATAGTGGGGCTACAATGTGCAATAAGTAGTTTTTCGTTCCTATCAAAGAGGGATATGGTATGAAATACGACCAATACTTGCGTATTTTGAAAATATTATCCGAACACTTATACTTCCGCTCGAAATTTCACAGGAACTGAATAAATCTCAGGGAAGTCTCGTGAACTTTCATTCGAGTAACTCTGGATTTATTACATACTTTAGAACGATAAAGAAAACATTCCGAACGCATTCGCAGGGGTATAAATCTCGGCATTTTTATAAATAGATGACAGCCGTTGATCTGCTATCATTCAAAGTTGGAAATGACCTCGAGTAAATTTTTATTCCGAGTCAAGTTCTTCGCTAACTGAATATTAAGTATGTTATAGTTGTAATGGGGATGTTTAAAATACGTTCTCTAAAGTCGGAATAACCATGTCGAAATAACGACGGCAGACATTTTCTTAGATACTTGGCATCTGTCGACAATTTCCACAACTACGCGTAGATTTCTCCGACACTAATCTCCGTTTTTAGATTTCAACGAACGTGCTCTTTAGTTTGTAATTTAGTGAAAATTCAAAGGGAAAGAACGGTCTCAAATCGATATTGTTTCAAATTTTTCAGAACATGTTAGTTAGAGCGAATATCATGTTATGATTTGAAACTGACAAACCGGAATAGTTCTTGTGACGTCAAAGATTAAAGTTTAATGTCAGCTCCCATAGCGGCGGGAAATTTAAACTAAGCGATCGATTTTGTTGATTTATTCATTGTTCCAGGGTTTTTAATGAAAATAAATACGATTTACAATTATAGTAGATGATAATTAATTGATTTATTCTACTAGATATTCTTATTTTTCCCCCTTGCGTGACCTATATCTATGATTCATAATTTTGAAGTTTATCTTTTTATATCTGTGAATTGTCGTGACCTCTTACCTTCAATATCTACTTCAGAGTCCACATATGTGTCTTCTTCTTCTTCGATCTTAAAGTCGCCACAAGTCGGAAAATGTTTAGGGGTTTTAGGAAGATTATCAAAAGACTCGTTAAGAAGCATGGCCATTCCATCAGCTGCGTGAAGCTCAATATGGCAGTGCATAATCCATAGGCCAGGGTTATCTGCTCTGATTCTTATCACAGCATAACCACCGCTAGGAATTATAAGTGTATCTTTCCGCGGCGGGTTTTGTAGTTCCAAATCAGGGACATTTCCATTCAGCCAGGTCTGGTTTGCCCATGTTGCAGTATTGCAAAACGATTTTTCAAGGGGAACTCCACCCCTGCAATCAATGTCTGGATTTTGAGCTAGGAACTTTCCTGTGGTTTCGTTGTATACTGCATACCCCATTTTAAGAACATAGAATGAATGACCATGCATATGGACCGGATGAGCCCATCCACGCCCAACGCCCATATTTAGAAACACCATTTGAACTGTGTCGCCGTGATCGAGAGAAAGGGCGTTCGTACATTTACACTGCTTCTGTTCATCACAGTGAAAATTTTTGCAAGCATTCGTAACCTGTTGTGGTTGTGATACTCCAGATACCGTGGGGAATTCTAGTGCTATACCGTTGACTGAGCTTGGAAAGCTAGTTACTCCTGGAAATGCAAAATTAAGGAAATATTCTTTAAATTTTCCATCAACCACTGTTGGTGCAGGATCGTTGGATGCTGACGAACGAAGGTGATCAAATCGAATACACTCTGTAAACTCGTTCTTTGGGAAATAAGTAAATGGACAATTAATGACAACACATTTATCTTGTTCAGTGCACAATTTTCGAGCAGTTGTGGGTTCGGCATCACCTGCACCCTCGTATCGTAAGATTGCCTCTGCTATCGTGTTTCTGGGAGTCACCTCTAATGTTTTCCCGCGAATCCAGTAGTTTCCAATAGATTGATTTGCATTTATAACAAAATCGAATCTCTCTCCTGGATTTATGACGAATGATTCAACAAGAGTTGGTCGAATGGGGTATCCATCCGATTCGATAACACTTAACATGTGATTGTCTACTGAAACTCTAAATGGAAAAAGAGCACCTACATTGATGACACGGAATCGGTAAGAGGTATTTTGTTTTACGTTAAAAACTTCTAAAGGAGCCTCGTTATGAATCCCCCTCTCTAGATCGAAATAAAAGCGCCCCCTCCCGTTGATGAGGCCGGATTGGGCTTTGAAAAGACTATAGAAGCTACCGTCTAAGGATTGGGATGGAATGTATTTTGTTTTATTTTCTATGATTCCGTAAACCATTAATTGATATCCCATATTTCCATCCCAGTCGTGATTCCAGTCTTGGATTTGCAAAATGTGTTCTGGAAGAGGATCGGGTTCGTTTTTACGTACGACAAAAGCTCCTAGTAGTCCGTCAACTCGTTGGGAGCCTACGTGGGAATGATACCAAAATGTACCCGGAGGGTACGCCTTAAATTTGTATGTAAACGTTTGTCCCGATTCGATGGGACACTGCGATACAAAGGGGACTCCGTCCATGAAGGGAGTTCCCGACTGGTGAAGACCATGCCAGTGGATCGTCACTGTATCGGAATGTAAGTGGTTTTTCACGTGAATGATCACTGTCTGTCCCTCGTAAACGATGATGTCTGGTCCGGGAAGACTTTGATTTGCGACAACCAGAAGTCGCCTCATCTCCCAACCATCCCCTGTAATGATGTTCTCTATAGGAACAGGATCTGCATTTGATGTGTTGGTCACGTCGTACTTGTAGAGCTTGCCTTTTTGGGGATACACTGCAAGGGAGTCATGGCTTGACATTGTAAGGTAGTGCTCGATGTCGAGAGAGGTTTCGCAAATCTGTGCGGTCTTCTCGCAGACATAGCCAATCACGGGAGACACCGACAGGAAAACTAGGAAACACGGAGACAGCATGGTGCCGGTCTGCAAAATACACAAACAAACAGTTTATTATCATGATCGTCGTCATCATCATCATCATCATTAAATTAACCTTGGGAGAAGGTAGATGGTTGTTTTTGAAAAACCATTGGAGTTTTAATTTACAATGTCTTTTAGGGTGATTTGTAAAGATACACTTATAAACCAACAAAATGTGATTTATTTCCAATATTGAAGATTTATTTGGTGCGTGCAAAATCAATAATCTGTTTTTCTTTGCGCACAACTCGGTAAAAGATTTAGGATGTTTGTTAAAACACTTTATATGGTCTACTCCGTCTTTTCTATATCGATTTTTTAAATACAAAAAAAACTATTTTTTTTTAGTCTTTAGCATCTGATGAATTAAGTATTGTGACTGAGAGTAAGAGAATAAATAGAACTGGAATAGTTGTCTTTGATGAGGAATTATATATCTTACCTTGGCAGTTTCCCTTTTTTCTAAAAACTCTTATTATCACAACTGATTTTCAAATAAATGTTAATCGGGTCTGGGAACAAACCATTTTCGTTCAAGATGGTAGTATTCATCCAACAGATGGAATTACTATATTCGCAACGATATACCACGAATGTAAAGGGGTGTGTGCACCTATTCATATATTTTTTTATTACTATGGCAATGGACAACAACGCTCACCTGAGCATCAATGTTTTACTGAGATATATTGCAAAGCAGCTTAACTGAATAAAATAGTGAGAAAAAAATATAAGGACATTAATTTATTGAAACATTAAAAGACCCTGTAAGTTGTCAAAACTTGTGTCTGAATCTTTTAGGGATTCTGGTCTCATGACAGAAAATATTTCTTCACAAATGCACTCTTACAGTACTTTCAAAGTTACATCATTTTTTAATTTTCTTTAGAGACATGAAATTGCTCATATTATATAGTATGTGGTATGATTATGCAGTCTTTTACTAACTTGCTTAAAATATGTGTACACATTAGCTTCTTTTGGCATTTAAGGGTATTTCAAACATCCTTATTTTGAAATTATACACTATGCTACACTATTTTACTCCCCGAACTCTCTCTCTCTCTCTCTCTCTCTCTCTCTCTCTCTCTCTCTCTCTCTCTCTCTCTCTCTCTCTCTCTGACCTATTGACCAAAATTAAAAATCATCTATTTCAGTGTGTTTCCTTTGCAATTAGATATGATACTGCACTAATATTTTAAGAATGATATTGTGTTATTAATGATTATTTTTTTTTATTTACCTTTATTTGTGTAATGTAATTATTTGAACATATATTAATGTACATCAATTTTCAATATCAAGAAATTTTTGCAAGCGTTTTGAAATCACTGGCTATTCGGTTTTCAAAAAGATGCTTAACACCTCGCCGTAGTTTCTTCCTTTTTTGGGAGTTGATTTTAATCAACTCTCCTATGCAGTCACTCTGGCAAACCGAAAGTGAAACAGTGTTTGGACCTAAGCACAAATCATCATCGTTGACAAGTCTTAGTTCTTGAATATAATAGAAAAATTCGACGTAAAAATTGCTGAAGCATTGCTTTTTAAGGAAACTTATCTATAAACACTTTGAAAATAGTAAGATTTTATATAATACAAACAATTTAGATATTTATGTTGTCTCATGTATTCCTACGCCAGAGTTAAATATAGTCTCGTTCAACCAAAAGTTCGGCTGTCTCCGTAAATCTCCGACAAATAGAGAGGCTCTCTTGCTGGTCGGAGATTAACGGAGACAGCTGAGCGACTGGTTGAACGAGACTGGAGTTCAATATCAATAGTGCTTGGATCCATGCAATTTTTAGAATTGTTTCAATTACTAATACATAGTTTGAAATCTATCTTTAATCTACTGTGGTTTCACCAATGTTCGTTGAATACCAATTTTCGTGGATTTCGTTGTTAGGCTGGTCCATGAAATTTAATGTTCATTGAAGTGCAATCTCCACTAACATTTTGTATTGATAGGATCATCAGCCACGAATTTACGTATCCTTGAAACTGTGATTTTCACTTTATCCACGAAAATTGATACCCTTGAATATTGATGAAAACACAGTATCTTTAAATATTAAACAACATGATTCATATGGGGTTTCTCTAAATTCTTGTCTGAAAAGTCTAAATAAAAGTCATATTATAAAAAGGTGCGTAATTCAAATACAGACTAGAAACTAATTGCCACGCAAGATAAGTTGATTTTAAAATAAATGATAATCGATAAAATCAACTCCCGTCAGTACTTCAGTACTTTGATTAATAATTACCTACACCTGAACAAACTTGAAAGGTCAACCCAAAACCTTGTGTCAAATTAGGTTGAAACTGATCAGTGGTTAAAAAGAAAATAAAAGGCCACTGCCAACTATCCCGACAATTTTAGACACAAGACAAAAATCTACATAAGTAAAGCTCTAATGAGCCTTCCGCCGATGCAGGTGAGCTAATAAAAAAGATAAGGATATATAGAGTTCAAGGACAAAGCAGTCCTCTACTTAAACTCTTTGGAAATTTTAAAACCCGGACGTGTGTCAATTTTATCTTTTATGTAGGACTTGTTATAATTTACAAATGTAAAGGAATGGCAATCATAAATCAGGATTTATAACAACTATAGGGCGATCCAAGTTCTTGCTTATCGATCAGAAAGAAATTGCATTTAATGTCAACATTAATGGTATAAATTCTATTGTAATGGTTGTTAACATTCCTTATCTTTAGAGTGTTGTTTCGATCTGTTGTGATTTGGTCGGGTTCAATATGACTCTCGGTTTTACTTTATCAGAGATGTTTATCAGAGGTCAACGTCTTTTAAGAGGTTGATCCTTGAAGTCTCATCATTTTAACCCCCATCGTACTCTGTATTTCCTAAGAACCCGGAACAGAATGCATTTTAAGGTGGTATGAGACATACAGTGAAATCAATGCAGATCAATATTCATTCATTCAAAATATAATCAATTTTAAGATTTCAAATTATAGTGTTATCATCCCGAATGAACCATGCGCTAAAATTTACTGTTTAGATTTACAGCTAACTGGTGTTTGAATTACAATATAAATTGACTTTTCTTAAGTGTCGATCATTAAGTACAGTCCATAAAAGGAGCAACCAATATTTCCATTATTGGAAGTTTATTACAACTATTAATGTGTCTGACGACTCTGTACAATTGCTATAGACTGGTTAGATAGTGATTTGGTCTTGTTTTTAGCAGTGTGAATACAATGGGATTTTAAGAATGATGGCGAGAGTACTCAGTAGATGTAAATATTTATGAAATGAATTCATACGGTCATGAACCACGACGGATCCCATCGGTGTCTTATATCTATGTTTAAAATGTTTATTCAAAATAATAAACGTAACCTGATTACATTGTACAATAATAATGCATCAGCCAAACACAAGCTCGTGGAATATTCATGACTTCTAAATATGACCTCTTGAACTGTTGAAAAGTTTATACAAAAATGGACGTTTCTGATTGTCATTTGGTGCATAAATATTGCAAATGATATTTAAATGATAGGAAATCAATATACAGGCAATACAATGTAAAATACCGACTCGACAAAAGAACTTCAAGCAAACTTAAGTCCCAACTAGAGTTTTCAAATTAAAGCATTTTAAACGCGTGTTTTGATGCACCAGTTCAATATATTGTTGGGCTATAGATCTATAGATGTTGACAGCATTTTACTTCAATTTGAGAAAGTGTTTAAAGAGCTCGTGTTTTGAAACATTTTACCTTAGCATTGACGCTTATTCAAACGTAAAATATTATTCCGGAGATTATGAAATAATCATTGAAGCGAAATAAAAAATAAAGTTTATTGACTTTTATAAGACTTAACAAGACATCAGTCAGTTTATTTGATAATTTTGAGAGTAACTGGTTTATAATGGATAACTTCTTAAGATTTTTATTGATATTGAGTTCAAAGACCTCCGTGTGTACAAAGCTAAAGCAGCGACGTTAAATAAAGAAACTAATTATAAGATTTGTAATTGTTCCCGAACGACTGATACGTAGAAATTTCATGTCAAGATAATGTCACGACATTTTCTTTAATTCAAGCAACATTTCAAAAATGCATTTTTAAATTTATGCCAAATCTGAATCAATTAATAGCATTTCTTTAAAATTATATTTGGGGTCTAAAAGTATTTGATGATTTTCTAACAAATGAAAATATTAAAAATCATTATTAGACTGAACTATTTTTTTTTTTATTAATAATATGGTAATTAACTCAGTCTGAAGAAAAAAAAAACCAGAATTGAGTTTGAAGTTTGAAATCCGAATCAAATAATAATATTTCTTTAATGAAAAGTAATAGCTTGTGCCACATTAAAAAGTATTCACAATGAAAACAACCAATTTGATAAAAACTTAATACTCCCCTAACCTCCGACTTCCCGAATGTTATGAGATTATTACATCATTGGAATCGGTCAAGAGTGGGCAAACACAATCATGAAAAAAATATTCTTCATAATGTACAATAACTCGTAGTTTTTCGCTTTCCTGAACCGAAGGTTCCGTCAGTTTGTCTGCAAACTTTTCAAATTTTTGACTTTTTCCCTAAAACCACTTGACCAGATCTAACCAAACATGGTATAAAGCACCTGGAAAAGGGATTCTAAGTTAAAAAAAATAAGGGGCGAAACCTTTATAAAAAGGAGATCCTGACTGTATTCAAACTCTTCTTCAAGAATCACTGCACCAGAAATGCCAATATTTACACCACAGATTGTATATATAGTGTAGATTCTAAAAGTTGGCCATAAGTTCGGTTCAAAGTTTAACGTAGAAATATATAAGGAAAATGTTTAATAATCTTCTTAGGAACCACCATGCTATAATTTGTGATATTACTAAGCAAGCATTCTCAGATAGTGTATAATTATTCTAAATTGTTCAATTTTTGACCCCCTGACTAAACTGAGGTCCCAGGAGCGATTCAAAGTTGATCATAAAACGTATTTAGGAAAAACGTTTAAAAAAATATATTCTCAAGAACTACAATTTGTGATATTAATAATCAAGCATCCTTAAATAGTGTAGATTTTTAATTGTTAAAATTTTGACCCCGGATCAACAATAGCGCCCAAAGAGGGGTTCAAAATTCAAAGAAATATACCAGTAAAAATGTTTAAAAACATTCTATTCAAGACTTACAGTGCTACAATTTGTGATATAAATATGCACGTATTCGCAAATAGTGTAGATTAAACCATCACACCCGGTCTGTTACGGAGACCCCAAGTTCAAAGTCTATCAAAGAGGTGTATACTGAATTTTTTTTAAAAATATTTAATGAAGCATAGTGTACTACTATACATTGTTACAAATCGTGTTATTGCTATACACGCATCTTCTTAGCTAAGGTAGATTCTACATTGTTAAAACTGTGTCCCATAGGTCAAAGTTCAACATAGTAACATGTAGGAAATATGTTTAAAAATCTTTTTCAAACAACTGCATTGCTTCAATTTGTAAAATGATTTTTCAAACATCCTCATTCTAAATTGTTAAAACCATGACCCCCATGTCAATATTGAGGCCCAAAGTGGGGTTCAAAGTTCAACATATAGAGACACTGTTTAAAAATCTTCTACTTAATAACTAACTACAATGTGTGAGATAACTACAAGTATGCAAACATTCTAAGAGTGTAGATTCAAAATTGTCAATACCATCACACTTGGGCCAATCGAGGGGCCCGATAAAGGGCTCAAATTTCAGCATAGAAATACGTAGGAAAAATGTTTTGAAATATTTTTCTAAAGAAAAACAATGCTACGTTTTGTTAATTTTACCATGTAAGCATCTTCATACTTTTATATACCATCATATCAAGGTCACAGGAACACTCTTTCACTTTTTATAAGAGTTTATTGTACAATAATGTAATCTTTAATACGGTGGAGGCTAGAATAATAGAATTGGTCAGTCAATGCATCTCAGATCTGTTTTGTATTTTTTTTTTGTCGATTCTTTGAATATATGAGTTTTATATTTTCAAATTTTAGCTAATTTTTGAAATAGAATAATACAAGAACTGTTGTTCAGGTGAGCAATGTGGCCCACTGGCCTCGTGGTTTTTTTTAATTTTGTGTACCAAAAGTCCCTTTCGTAGTTTTAATTGAAGTTCTACGTTTTCTTAATTAATTTCTTTATTAATAAAATATATTTAACATCAATACACCGACTATTTGGGAAATATTTAGGCAGAGAGAGAGAGAGAGAGAGAGAGAGAGAGAGAGAGAGAGAGAGAGAGAGAGAGAGAGAGAGAGTACAAAAAAAAATAAAAAAAACATCAGCAGGATGTGTATTGAGAAAGATTGCCA
Organism: Magallana angulata; assembly: GCF_025612915.1. Classification (NCBI taxonomy): domain Eukaryota; kingdom Metazoa; phylum Mollusca; class Bivalvia; order Ostreida; family Ostreidae; genus Magallana; species Magallana angulata. The sequence continues at coordinate 37,317,968 of NC_069118.1, read as the reverse complement.
GTATTTACTACACACTATGGATGACTACACATCAAAAGAGTTCGGCTTTCAGTAATTCAGTACTTTGAATTATCATTTGGCTTTAAAAAGTTAGATGTTAAAGTGATTGATGGGGGTGAATATTTTAAAGATATTGATTTTATTACACTTTTAATCTTAAATAATACATCAAACAGTGTGGTAAAAATACTTCCAAAAAACATAAATACGTGACTTTTTAATAAGGATATCTAATTGCACAGCAAATGTTTGCAGAAAAAGATAAGTTTTAAGTGGATAATATTCGTATTTGTTTCACGTACGCCCAAACTTTATTTCACATCTTAGCAAAAATATTCGCAGCATATTTTTTAAAAAATTATGAATTTCAAGTTTCATATTTTAACAACCTTTATTAATTTAGAGAAAATTAGTATAATATGGTATAATTATAGTAATAGCATAAACCTAAAATCTATCTTTTCCTAAACTTGTCGACATTATTCATAAATCACGTCAAAACATTTCAAACATATTGAATTTTGGAAGTTTGGTCTCAAAATACAGATATCAAGTATTTTTTACTATTCTAAATATGCATACGAACATGAGTATCAATTTAAAAAATGGAATTAAAAAATACACTACCTGTATTAAACAGATGGAGGATGATAATTGACAACGGTAGACAGGTACTGAAGGTTAATTAAGATGCATGGTGTGCACTGCCGACATTCTCCAACCCACAGTTTTCACTTTAACATAATGCCGATTTTTAAAGAGAGTTATGATTTATGCATGACCGAAATACCGTCTTAGAAGCAGGTCAACGAACCGCAGAGACAAAATTAAATGTATCGAATACGTATGTCATCAGATGTATGTGGGAGAGGGGAAAAATACCAGCCTACGGGAGAAAAGAACCATCACCAACGACATTTTATCAGACTAGACCGTGGGTGTAAATACAGATCCGTGGGTGTAAATACAGGATATGAAATCAAATCCTCATAATATTGTTTGGCATTTTTGTTTATTGGTAGTAAATTTCTTTTCAAGTAATAGTATTTCTCTTAAGATCATAGAGACAGACCAAAAAAGTAAATTCCAATTGTTACTTGATTCCAAATGCAGGAATGGTAATAGGGTTTATCAATACTAGGTAAAACATCGTTATTAAAAAGCTTGTGCTTCGGTATATCTTAATATCTATTTTGCAATACGCCATTTCTTATAAAATCCCAATCGCTTTTAGCATTCTATCCAACCCAAATCCGTTATACAAAGTCCCAATTACTTATGCTGCTGCAACTCATCTTTTAAAACTAATGGTAAGGTTTGGGATCTCGCTGTGTTGCCTCTGAGACAACAAATATAAAGAAACAACGACCGAGCACGAGTTTATTTGATACATGTTTCTTAGATATATCGGCATCAGGGAATTTAAAAAAAATCATGAAGTGTAAAATTCCCTATTTCACATGTTTATGAAAAGTCAAAGGATTAAATCGAATTTAAATAATTTTTCACAGGACACATTTTCCGTCCAATTTGGCATCTTTGAATTCGAACAGAAGGCAAGAGTGCGATGTTGCGAAGGCGAGAGTGCGAAGTTGCGAAGGCGAAGGAGCGATAATAGTATCACTTCTTCGCCTTCGCATCTTCACGCTTCGCCGTCGCATCTTCGCACTTTTGCTCCTTCGCCTAAAGGCGAAAGTGGCCCCAATCGGAACGCCAAACGAATGAGCAAAATAAAATAATGTCGTTGAGCAACCAATTGCATACAATTATAAATAATTTGTTATTGGGGAGAGGGGGTCCGGATCCCATCCACCCTTGCAAAATTTAATTTTCTACAATAAAATTTCCAAAAATGCCTCGGACCCCTCCCCCGACTTATACAATTATCCCTACCCCCCCCCCCCCCCCTGAAAAAGAAAAAGTTCGCCTTCTGCCTCAGATGTCATTTTATACAGCTAAAATTGTCTTTAAACGATAGAGAGCTCCACAATTATAAAAAGGCGAAAGAGAAAGCCCGAAGATGTGAAGGCGAGAGTGCGAAGTTGCAAAGGCGAAGGAGCAATAGAAGTATCGCATCTTCGCCTTCGCAACTTCGCACTTTCGCCTTTGCATCTTCGCGCTTCGCCGTCGCAACTTCGCACTTTCGCTCCTTCGCCGTCGCACTTTAGCACTTTTGCATCTTCGCCCTATAGGCGGAAGTGCGAAGGTCGACGTGGCCCCATCGGAACACCATAGAAAACAGAATTCTAAAAACTTAAAGATAATACTATGTCTGTATGTTACATTTGGTTGAATTATTAGGGAATCTAAGCATGTTGATGTCCAATATGGTGGTTATAAGAAAATAATGTCTGTCTATTAAAATCTGTCAAATTATGAGATGTCAGTTTGTCCGAAAATATAATTGATTTGATGTTTTTATGTCCATTATAGTTTTGAGCTCAGCTGAGCTAAAAGCTCAAATGGGCTATTCTGATCAAAATTTGTCCGTTGAATTGTCTGTCGTCGTTGGCGTTGGCGGCGTTGTCGTTGTTGTAAACTTTTCACATTTTCATCTTCTTCTCCAGAACCACTGGGCAGATTTCAACCAAATTTGGCACAAAGCATCACTGGGTGAAGGGAATTCAAATTTGTTCAAATGAAGGGCCACGCCCTCTTTAAAGGGGAAATAATTTAGAATTATTGAAATTTTATTGGTATTTTTCAAAAATCTTCATCTCAAAAACTATTAGGCCAGAAAAGCTTTAACTTGTGTGGAGGCATCCTCAGGAAGTGTAGATTCAAATTTGTTCAAATCATGGTCCCCAGGGGTAGGGTGGGGCCACAATGGGGGGATCAAGTTTTATATAGGAATATATAAAGAAAATTTTTTAAAAATCTGCTTTTAAAAACTATTAGGCCAGGAAAGCTCAAATCAGCGTGGAAGCATCTTCAAATAGTGTAGATTCAAGTTTGTTCAAATCGTGGTCCGTGGGGGTAGGGCGGGGCCAAAATGGGAGATACATTTTTATATAGGAATATATAGAGAAAATCTTTAAAAATCTTTAAAAAACTATTAGGCCAGGAAAGCCCGAGTGGAAGCATCCTCAGATAGTATAGATTTAAGTTTGTTTAAATCAGAGTCCCGGGGTACAGTGAAGCCACAATGAGGGATGAATTTTTACATATGAATATATAGAGAAAATCTTTTAAAATCTTCTTTTTTAAAAATATTAGGCCAGAAAAGCTTGAACTTGTGTAGAGGCATCCTCAGGTAGTGTAATTTCAAGTTTGCTAAATCATAGTCCCTGGGGGTAGGGTGGGGCCGCAATGGCGGGATGAATCTTTACATGGGAATATATAGAGAAAATATTTAAAAATATTCTGGGAAAGTTTTCAGTCCAAAACGCAGTAACTTGTGTGAAAGCACAGGTTGAGCAGATTAAAGTTTGATGAAACCATGATTCCCTAGAGAAAAGTGGGGCCACAAAATGGGAGGGGGGGGTATATAGGAATAGAGAAAAATCTTCTTACAGGTACAACAACAAAAGGGGCTTGGTATTTACCCCCCCCCCCCCCAAAAAAAAAAATAATGTGGATAAAAATTGGCAGATTTTCAATTTTTCAGCAAGATCTTCTGTACTTAGTTGTCAAGATATTTTGATTTTTATACTGTAATGCTAATTTGATCAGAGTTAAGGCAATTGTTGCTCAGGTGAGCGATGTGGCCCCTGGGCCTCTTGTTCTATTTTCTTTTAATTCATCTTATTCACCTTAATCATGAAAATAATTATGTTACTGTCGAAGAAGCAAGAATCAATACATGTATTAACATTACTGGTAGTTTTGGCGAATACCTCCACCCCCATTCCAAGTCAAGTGAGTTGCTTTGTTATTCACCAAAATATCCATAGTCATTCATTAATTCAGCTTATCAAATTAAAAACTTAAAGTAAAGCTAAACAAATTGATAATAGACCTCAACCTTCGTATTCCATAGAATGTACCACAGTAGGAAATTCTTAAAAAGATTTTTTAAAATGAATTGTAAATTTCAGCTTGGATGCAAAACTCTTGAGGAGTAATTTCAATAAATTTAAAGACGTAAAAGTTTACCTGCAGAAAGTCACTTCCTCGTTCTACAGAACTTGGCACGGGACTATGTTTGCAACTAAATGTAAAATTAATTATGTTGAAGTGTATATCCCTTCTACTTTGTTAAACTTGAATTTATTCATTTTTTCTCTTTTACGTGCATGTCGCGCATGCTTTGTCTGGTCACTGAGTAGGTGGCGTTAGATAACCCACGGGCTCGTTTATATTACTCAAAATGAGACGTCAAGCAGTATAGTTCTTAAAATCGGTAACGCAACGCCACAAAAAGACTAAATAAATCTTTTGAAAGAGATTAACACATGCCTTTAGGCTTCCGATTGTTGCAGTTCAATTTAATATGTAATGTTACATGAGGGCCTTTAGCACACTTTACAGAATTCCGAAACGGATTATTCACCCTGGATACCGTCAGTTTTTCAGAATGTCAAAAACAGTGTGTAACCTACACAAAATAAATAATATCTGTTTGCGATTCAATTGTGCTCCAAATATTCTTTGATGGCATGTACATGTAACTATACAATTACGGTGTAGAATTAACTGTTCTATAAAAAAGTTTGTTTTGTCCATTTTGCAAATTATAAATAAGAAAAAAATGTTTTGGTCATGTTTTCATACAAAACATTGTTAGTTAAGTGAATGATTTCATTAACAATTGAAAATCTTCGAAATATTGCTTGGTCTATACAAAGTGTCACACTCATATTTTCATTGTTTACATGTTTTTACATATTTTCATTCAGTTTCATATAAAGCGTTTATTTCAATAATTCACATGAACAGAAAGAGGACTTTATAACTGTCAATTTTATAAAATTTAGAAAACTATGAAAATGTAAGATTTTATGTTTTTCATTCTGTCTATTTGTGAAATCAATGGTTTGAAAAGTGTAAAATTCCTTAACTATTTTTTAATGGCCAAGACCCATATACTAAGTTGATTCTTTTATTGTAACATTTGGCTTAGTTTATTATGTGTGAAGCAATTTACTGTCCAAACACCAAGTGTCATACATGACTCTTATTTACTCAAGTTGAGCCCCTTTAGCAAAAAGTAGTTTTTACTTGGAGTGAATTATAATTACGCGTTAATAGTCTTTTTACTAAAAAATTTCTAAACATACGGAATTTTCACTAATGTCAATGGTAAGTTTTTCAAGAACTAAATTTTTACGACAGGCGAGAGTTGGCATCACTTACTCGATTGCGCTCTTTTAAACACCTTTACTTACTGCCCACTCTCTGCCTCATTTTCAAGCTTCACGGATCCAACCTCTTTAGGATAGTTCACAGAAGTAGATATTGTTTCAGAAAGGATAGGGCAAAGATTAGAATCATTTTAACAAGACCTTGGACTTTCGGTTGGATGTAGCTATTTATTTCTTGCGTTAAAACAAGTTAGAAATGACGCTGGATTCAAGCGAAATATGCACCGATTGCGTAGTCTTAGCTCAAAAGCCAGACGAATCTTGTTGATTTCAAAGAGCCATGGCTGAGTGGCCAGCAATGAAATAGACAGGCCTACGTCACATTGCTGTTTGACACAACTATCCAAAGTCCAAGCCCCTAGCTGTTAAAATGGTTCTATATATATATATATATATATATATATATATATATATATATATATATATATATATATATATATATATATATATATATATATATATATATATCTACCCAAAAAATCGGTTGAGAAAAGAAAGCAGTTAAGACACAAATTCAGTTAAGACACGGAAATCGGTTGAGACAAAAGGGACAAAGCGTTACAGACGTGTCACAACAACTGTTACATGCAATCCATTAAAACAACATCGTGTAATTATCTACTCTGTGTGTCCACAGGGCACCAGAGTCATTGATTTTTATTAATTACCAAACATCTCCGAATCTTACACTAAGTTTGATTAATGCCACCATTTGTCATTTTTTTATAAATTCACTTTTTGTATTACATATTTAACTTCAAATTTAATATGTCTAGTATACACAGTAGTTGCCAATCGTAAATTCGGAATACTGGGCAGCCAGTCCCGGTAAAGTCCGAGTCAGAGTTGGGGGGGGGGCGGATTACTGGTGTCGTATTTGTTGATTCAGGTAAATTGTTTCCATTGTTGAGAAACGCAATTCCTTATCACATTGTTTATTCATTTCAAATTTCACGTTGATACGGACTTGCGGGAATACGACACACCTATCTACAGCGCGCCTCAAATATCTCGTACCTCGTTCGGTACAACACTCTTCGCCAACATTCCCATGTCCCGCTCGGCTCACAAATATCGGATGCAGTTCAAGGAAAATTCTCAAGTGTCGTTCTGACTAACACGGTCAGGATTTGTATTTTTCAAACATAATAGGATGGTATTCATGACAAATTCTCTAGCACTGTTGACATAAACCTGCTTACGATTTATGTGTCTTTTTGCACTCTATTACTATGCTAACAATGTGTTAGGATTTTTCTGAAGGCATACACAGTTAAACAGTTTTGTTTTAAAATTTAAAAAAAAGAAGACTAAACCCTTTGGACAAAACGATTCCTATATTTATCTTTGACTTCGCACTGAAGATTTTTAGTGTTGAGCGTTTTTAGCTATATTTTACACATTGAGCGAAAGTAGAACATGTATCATGTAAATCGCTTCATGAAAGCGATTTAGAATTAAAAATCAAAATCGACGGCAATTAATGTGCAGTAAATAATGAATGGTTCTTAAAAATCACTAATGAAATTAAGTAGGTTTCTTGTATACCAAAGTAGTTAAAGTTTATAAATATGTTTTTTTAAAGTTATTGCTGGTTGTTTATGCGATATCTTTTTATTCAAAATGTTTCATGGGTAATAAATTCCGGTGTTGTATAGCATTTTTCCCCCCATAGTAGCTTTTCACTCCGGAAAACCTACTATATAGTAGCCTTTCCCTCTGGGGGCCCGATTTTTAAAACCCCATTATAATGATTGAATAGTGTTCTATAAGTGGGAGCCAGAATCTCAAATTCTAGAGATGACCATTTAACCATATTTTCACAGTGGTAGTGGTATAGCACTAGTATAAATCCCTGAAAATTTTAGCCTCCAGGATAGGGGCCCTTGATGTTTCCGAGCCCGATGTTTGAAATCCAATTATAATAATGAATAGTGTATTTTAGGGCCAGATATCTCAAAAACATTTAAAAGTAAAAACATCATTTGAAAATACACACTCACTCATATATTTCTTTATCAAAATGGTTAAAAAATTACGCTTAATTCTGCTTTTCTTTTTAAATTTACGAACAAAAATATTAAAAAAAAGGCACGCGGGTAAATTCATTATTCTTCAACACATTTAATCAATTCATGATGACTAAATAAATGATATAATAAATAACTAAATAAATAAATCAATAAATTTTTATTCATAAAAGTAGCAACCGAAAAACAAAAATAGATAACCAACAAAAGCGCACTTGATGTACGTCTTTCTTTACTTGCCAGTTGATTAGAAGAACAAGCTTATATTTAAAAAAAATAAGTCAGCTCATCACAAAAGATGTGTTAGTTTTAATTTTTAATTACCCTTGTTTCATTGTTCGAAGAAATAATATGGTACACAAGTAAATCTTTCAAAAATATGAAATAAATAGTATGATAAGATTTTTAGGTAAGTGAATCGTATATCTTTTTTATATGGCTTCGGAGGTGTGTTTTTTTTTCAACCAATCAAATTCAATACCAGTATTTTGGTAAGCCTCGTTTTGAGGTCACAAATTTACCAGACTCTATGCTCGTCGGAGATATACGGAGACAGCCGAGCGTCTGGTTGAACAAGACTACGATTAGATGAAAAAGATTCGAGGTATTCCGAAATCCGTGTAAAAGGTGTTCCAAAAAGGTTTAACAAAAGGTGAAATAAATGGTGTTGACACAGGAATGTTATGAAGGCGCGTGCCTTTGTTCATATCAGGGGTGAAAAAACCATGTATTTTATTCTATGTATTAATAAATGCCATAATTATCCTTTATTATGAGAAATTAATATCAGTTATTGCAAATTATTGCCACGAATGGTCCGCCATAAACATGACCGGAATGTAAAAAAGGGGGAAAATCTACTTTATAGTGGGGGTAATCTGGCTATAAAAAGGGGGAAAAACCACTATATAGTCAGCTTTCCGTGGAGGAAAAACTGCTATATAGCCATTTTTCCGGGGGGAAAAACTGCTATATAGCCATTTTTCCGGGGGAATAGATGACTAGGGGGAAAAGGCACTATATAACACCGGTACCTAGTTTAAAAACTCCATAAATTTATATTTGCATCCATGAGGTATGCTTTCCTCTATTTCTTAAGAAAATCAACTGTAATTTATACAGTTTTAAACTGTCAAGCCCTATAGCTACGTATGCGATCGAGTGTAACGACCAGGCTTGGGGCGAGTTACATTGTAAAGTAATTCATTACATTACCATTACTTCACGGATTTGGACATTAAATTACCATTACCATTTCTTTATTTTTTTTTAAGTAATGCCTTACATTACCATTACTTGAGTAAAGTAATGCATTACCATTACCATTACTTTGTGAAAAGTCAAAAATAAGTTTTCAAACATTTTTTAGAAAATGTTTCAAATATAAAACACAGTTTAACATACGTCATGTATCTACAGGTTTATGGTCACTATCAGGGTCAAATTAACCGATTTATACCAGATTAATTGCAATTTCTGGTCATCAAAGTTTCGCCAAGGTTTCATCTTTTAAATGCATCCTGTCGTGTATGAAAATCTTCCCAGCTATAATAAATAAACTGCTACAGGAGCAGTGAAATTTGTAATCAGGAGATACTGTTCGACAATCTTTGTCTTAAGATTTATTACGTGTTTAGGCAATAAGAGAACAAAATACACGAATCTTGTCAATTCTATCAGTCCAAACTAATGTACTTATTGTAAAACAGAGAGAGAGAGAGAGAGAGAGAGAGAAATTATTTTCAAATGGGTTACAATAATGGAAGTGATTTTTAAGCTTCCAGAAATCATGGTTGGACAGCAAATTTATTTTAGCTTTTAAAGGTGCATATCTTGAGTCACAACCAAGAGAAGGGGATTGAGGTGTTTAGCACTTTTTAAAAACAACAGATTGTTTTGATTTTAAGATTATCCTGAGGGCATTAAAATGAGTGCTGTTGACACATTCTTTATAGTAAATAATGAATTGAATGCACAATAAATTGGGGTAAATTTTTCAAATTATTTTAAACTCTCTATAACAACATTTTTAAAAAACGTTATTAAATTGTGCTGTTATAGCTAATAATATTGACAATTTCAAAATGGGTTGTTTTATATATTTTTTTAATAATAGAACATAAATATTTTTATCTCAAGAATTAGTTTTTTTATTCAAATAGTTTTTGATCAGAAGGAATTTCAGTTGTTCAATTCATCACAATTTTAAAAATATTCTCAAAATAGACTAAAATGCAACAAAAGTTAAAATGTTGAACTTCTTCAATGTAAACGAAAACATCTTATTTGAAACCTTTTCTGACGAAAGTCCTGTTTGGACATTGACTAACTTCGTAGTTGTTACATGTATGAATACCGGGGGTATTTCTTATATTTGTTTTATCTGTTTTCATTTGTTTTAAAATGATTTATTGAGGATGGAAGCTGTTTCGTTAAATAGTTAATGATTTCATCCATGTATTTCAATGCACTCAGATTTTCTGAACAAGCGCTAGTATATGTACCTATTTACTGGCTATGAGGTCAATAGCAATATTGCAGTTGCTGTCGAGGGGGGGCAATAAACTTGCTATTGTGCGAATAGTCACTAATTAGGCGTTTTATTATTTATTATTATTTTTAATCAGTAGGGTGTGAAAATATTAGATATTTCATAAAGAACAAGTCTTGACGGAATGATGAATCTATGTTACCGGTATGTTATACATAGTTTTAAATTCTCTGAATGTTTAAACTTTAATGTCTGCACAAATGGATATTTACGTATTGTTAATGCAGATAATGTGACTCCTTGCTTAATGTCAAAAAACCATCTTTTTCTGCCCATTAAGAAATTGTTTTCAAGAGATTGCTCAAACAGTTGCACTATCATATAGCAACGGATGCTAAAACAGCAATTTAGGAAAACAACATAGTTCTAATTAACGTACAATTATAATAGACAGTAAGTCAAAATTACATACAATGTAAATTAGATAAAGATATTTCATCAATTTGAACTCAGAAAGAAAATATTGAACCCCTGTTTTTGCCGGTGTCGTATAATTTAAGGTCCGCTCTGTAAAATGGTCCGGGCGGACCATAAATGTTTACATTTAAGGTCCGCCTTTGCACTAAAAGGGTCCGGCCCGTATAAGAAAAGGTCCGCCTAACATAAAAGGTCCGGGTATATTTTTAATTTGTATTTTTTTTCTCAATTTCGAGTATTTTGTTATAAAATAAGTGGCATCATTTTGTAACTCTTTAAAAGGAGCACTTACCCGAGGTGAGTTGGTAAACATCCATCACACAGTGTAAATGAAAATACATTATTTTACATGTACATGTAGTTAGGACACACATAAACAGTTTAAAACTGTTGGGTTTTTTTTTATTTCAACATTAATTTTGCCAGTCGATCTTATAAAAACAGGAAATGAAACTGATTGGTGTCATTAATAAAACAATGGCTTCAGTTAGGTGTTATACACACACACACACACACACACACACACACACACACACACACACACACCACCCTGCAGGTGTGAAAGGGTTCACACCTTCGAATTCAGGTATTTGACTTTTTGAAATGATCATGTATTTTAACAATGGATATTTTATACGTCCTATTTTTGCACATCTTTCCACGCTTAAAAACGTGACCCATTACAAAATTTTAAGATATTAAACACAGTCCTGTAAGATTAGTAAAGAGCCACATTCCTTCGGATGTCTTAGCAGTTTGTATCTTAAAAGAATTTAAGGGGATTCTGTTCCTTAAAAAGAAAATAGTTGTGTGTAAAGGGCAAATGTTGACACTCCGTCCGGTAAAATTTTATTTTAAATTCCTGCCTGCTACACGCACATATAGTATTAGGGTTTTTTTCTCATAAGTATCGTATGAACATTATGAAGTGCATTTCTTGGCCCCTCGCCCAAAAAAGAATAAGAAGGCCATTAGATGAAAATCAATACCGTCAGACAAATAGGACAAACCGACCGTAATATTTTAAGATTATTTCAACGAGACACATTGGATTTCAGGCCTTTGTCACATTTTTAAAAAGTCGTCGGATAAACTCAATTATAAATTTGTTTTACTACAGCAACTTCTCTTTCTTAACATTACATTAAGTTTTCGGTCTTTTTAGTGACACAATACATGTATATATACATGTACCGGGTCTCATTCCTTTAATTGGAATATCTTACGATGAAAATCAATTATTTAAATACTATTATAAATAATGTGTAACTTTAATCTGAATAATTTAAAAAAAAAACCTATGCTTAAAAGTGACTTTTATGTCCACTCCAACATTAAGAAGATCAAGTGAAAAATATCACTACAAGAATCAATATTAAAAAGTAGAGAGTGGGGGGTGGCCTTTCCCTGATGCTATGTGCCTAATGGTTAGGTCTAACTTTGCAAAAAATGTGGAGCCCCCCCCCCCGGTTCCTATGTCTATGCCATGCATGTATGACTATGCAGTTCTTTTAACGAGGCGGACCTATTCTTGAACTATAATATTGGGTCCTACCTCTGAAATAAAAGATCATCGGGTCAACATACTGTGAATTTTTTTGCATATAGCATTTCAATGGGGCGGACTTTTTCTTGTACTATGATATTGTGTCCTACCCTCTGAATAAAAAGTAGTTATCGATAAACATCCATACATTATTTACCTACTAGTACTTAATTCCTTGTTTAACTACATGTACTGACCTGTTGATTTTTTTTCAACGAGCGGACCTTTTCTTTAGCGATATTTTATAAGATCATCGGGGTATATCAAACCAAGTATTAATATTAGTATCAAGTATCTGCATCCAGCATTTCAACAGGCAGACCTTTTCTTGAGGCATAATATTGGGTCCTACCCATGTATTGAAAGAACATCGGGGTCATTCAAAGCAAGTATCAAATTGAATAAGAATTTTAATTTTCTGCATTCGGTATTTCAACAGGCGGGCCTTTTCTTGAACCACAGTATAAGGTGCTATCCCTAATATAAAAGATCATCAGGATAAATCAATACAAGCATCAATATGAATATTAATTATCTGCATTCAGTATTTCAACGGGGCGGACCTTTTCTCGAACTATACTATTGGGTTCAACCCACTGAAAAAAAGATCATCATTAAATGAAAGTTAATGCAAGGGTTAACTTGATTAACTACATGCATTTCTTATTTAACAATGATACATGTACCATTGCTGCATCGAGACTGATCTTATCTTGGGATATGAAATTAGGCACTTTTCCAACATGGAAGTCAGAGAGAGAGAGAGAGAGAGAGAGAGAGATTAATCTATACCAATGTAAGACTGCTTCTCTTAGACACTATCCCTTTTGATAAGGACATCAATATTTTACTCCACGGAGATACATATTTTTCTTTAAACCGCAAGGATATTGTTTTTTTAAGGCAGTTTCAAATATATTTCTGCATTAAAGCGCTTTGTAACATAGCAATTTTATCACAAATTATACACTTTGCACCTACATGTTGTTATTTTCTTCCTCAACGCAATTTTTGAAAGTATCAGTTTGTCTTTAATTTTTAATAGATGTGCTTTCAGAGAAATCATAACTTGGACATATCAACAATTTGAATTTTGTAAACGTTATCGATGGAAACGGATTTACTTATTAAGTGTTTACTTGTAACCAAATCCTTGCTTAATTACATGTATATTATATACTATATATTTCATACATATAAAAGAATTGTACGTTTGATTAAAGGATGTGGGAATAAGTCTTTGAGAATAATGAGGTGATCAAATACTGTGGGGAATAAACACTTATACTCTTTTTTAGCAATATTGCATGCACATTCTGAAGAGAGAGAGAGAGAGAGAGAGAGAGAGAGAGAGAGAGAGAGAGAGAGAGAGAGAGAGAGAATATTACTACAACATTATCACTTTCATTACTTTTTTAAACACTTTACCGGTAGTCAGTTAAAACATGCTTTTTAATTATAGGTACAAGTATTATCTAATTAATTTCATTTGTCTTTTCACGTCCTTACAGCTACCACAGTTACGTATGTACGCTATATTGTCAACGTATACCCTCTGTTACGGAAATCCACATATGCGACCTTTTATTATTTATCTTAAACTAGTGATAAATTTACCTAGATATCTATGAATTATTAATATATTATAATAACTTTCTGGTCTACTGAAAATAAAAAGACAATCTTAGTTGCGAAGAACACTATACAGCGGAGACATTTTTTTTTCTTTCTCAGCTCAGTGGTGTATTCTGATTGGCACAGGTGTGAATGCCTGCAGGGCTTCTTTTACCCGTGTTCACCTGTTGTGAAACCCTCTGCTAATACATTATACACACCGGAAGAGATTTAAAAACAAAGGGACTACATGGTGTGTGCAAATTATCGACAAAATACTCCTGGTTTTCTTTTTTCAGATTCTTAAACAATTGGTCAAAATCTAACCCGCTATCAATGTTTGATATTCCACAAAGTAAATCATTAAAATGATACGGTCATACATAAACCATACGCAAATGGCCGACTGGATTATGTAAACAAAGACATCTTTAAGACACAAGTACATTAGCAAAAGAGAATAATTAATTCATTTAACTTTAATAAATGACTACGGGTAGGACCTTTTCTTATAGGGGAAAGCCGGACCTTAAATGTTAACAGTAAGGGTCCGGCCGGACCATTTTACGGGGCGGACCTTAAATTATACGACACCGGAAATATTTAACCCCTCTCTGATTTTCATTTGCTACAAGACATTAACGACCGCGACAGATCTAGATATAATAGGCGCGAAATAATACCCCCTCCCTTTTAATTCCTTTTTTAATTATTGGGGTTCAAAATATTTTTGCCGCGAAAATTGACACCCACCTCTCCCGTCTGATTTCCATCTCTTTTAGAGAGGAGATTCCAGATATTAAGGCCGCGAAATAGTGACCCCCCTCGACCATTTCATTGGAAATATGACTCAACATATTTTGAACCCCCCTCCCACCACTCTGATTTTCATTGTTATTGTAGACGGGCCGGGGTTTAAAATAACACCGGCATTTACCGCAATCCCCATGACACATCACGGCTTTCGAACATTACATACTTAGAATGCACAAACAACTGTATATAGACAAATGTTGTTAAATAACAAAAAAGATATGAATGGCTATATTTACATTCGCTTTCTTTTCCCCTATCAAATTGCATTGATCGATCTTAGTGTTAACGCACAACATAGAAGACGCAGTCACTAAATCTGATGCGTATGAATACAATCTTCCTTCAGTTTTTCTCGAAGACTTTAAACCGGATCACAGTCTGATATAATTATACTTACGCTGATTAACATTTAATTGATGTTAATATTTTTAGACAGTTAAATAAATTTAATTAATTGATTTATTTATTATTATACCAAAGGTTATACTTGTATTCATCGAATAACAGGATGAGGAAAAAAGTTGTGTTATTAGAATTTATAGCGTTGTGCACTATTTTTATCGGCATAATTTGGCTGTTCCAGTGGCTCTTCCGTTTATCGCGCATTACTTGTAGAATAAGGCAGATATTTTGAAGAATGAATTATAATTATAGAAAGTGAATAAATGTTAAAAAATCGTAAATATAAGCATTGAATCATTTTTAATAGGTGTGGTCTCATAGCTTCAAAGCTGTTCACAAACATATTTTTATAATGCGCTAGCGCGCATTACTCAATTTGTATGCACACACCAATGCAGTTATGAGACCAAATAACGATTCAATGCTCCAAGGTGTACGGATAAAACACATTGCTACATAATCTTTGAATGCAAAAAGAGCAAAAAAGAATTTAAGATATGAAAAAAAGCTAGTACAAAAAGTTATGAGTATATGAATTGGAAAACAAACATCTAAATTTATAGTACTTACTTTGTACATCTATGAATTCCAACGCATGTCAGGACCTTAAACCCTTAGTAAAGTAATTGGTTGAACAGTTTATATTAAAAAGTGCTGGGTTACTTTTTTAAAGATATTTGCACATCTAATGAAACTGGTTTAAAAATGCATAATGGTTAAATTGCTTCTTAAGGGTTTTACCTAGTTCACTCTATTGCTCAAACACATTTAAAATAATTACGTAATCCTCGTAATACTGATGCCATGTCCCCATGCATAAATATTTGTTTGACAACTTCCTTTTTAAAAACCTTTCGCTCCAGGATTGTATTGTAAAGAATATTTGCCCCGAACAAGGATTTTGCACACCGATCTATCATCGCTCTTCATTATTACAACACATGTAAAGCAGTTAATGTGGTTTTTATGTAATTATCTTTAAAGTATTACAAAGTAGTAACACATTTGTATTAATTTATACTAGTACTACCCTTTTTTAAAATCTTAGACAGATGCTTGTTTTACATTTCTTTCACTGTTGAAATTGTCAATATAAGTCACAAATATAGGAATTTACAGTAATAAATGTTTTTTTTCATAAAGTTTCCTTTACCTGCGCTCATATCGCACTTGAAGTACACATACATGTATTTACTAGATTTTGAAAATCGGTCTTTTAAACAAGACCACCTCCGAATCTTGATTTCTCGATATCATCAGTGAAATTTTAGACATATGTTTACCGAGTGTGTTACATAATAAGTCAAGATCGTGCAAATATTGCGTCAAAAGTTATCATTAGAGGGGGTTTAAATTTATAATTATCTCTGGGTGAATGCATATATATTTACTCCTATCTTACTTTTCTGTCTTAGGCAATAGCAAGAATCAATATGGAGAGCTCTTTGTATGAAAACAGATCTTAAAAAAGAATGTTGAATTTTCAAACCTGCGATCCTTGAGCCCTACTTTGTCCCAGGCATCAAGGTTTGACAATCTAAACTTTACATGTCACTACATCATATTAGAATGCTTAATCAAAAATCAAAATGTAGCATTGTAGTTTTTGTTGTTTTCTTTTAGATGTTTTCTTATATATTTCAATGTTAAAAAGGCTCGATTGAAATGGTCATATTTAGACTGTTTTGATCTCCTTTAGAAGGAGAGTTCGTAAAAATATAGAAAAATATCCAAATTTAAAATATAGGTAAAATGAATGGACGTTTTTCTTAGTAAATAATAGTTTTGAACCAAACAAATCATATCTTTAAATCTTAGGTAGAACTAATTGATATTTTGTTGACCATCCATCCTCCCTGTACTTTAAATCCCTTTTGGAGCGCTTTGGTATTGGTCAGAGGTTCACTCACTCTTTAAACATTGCAAAATCACTCTACATGCGAAGGCTTATATACTGATATCACAATTTATAGTATCTAGTACTTGAGAAAAAAAATGTAAATACGTTTTCCATTAACATTTCTTTTGATTAACCCCATCTTAAAAAGAAAGAATATCCTTTACATGAGGATGCTTCGTAGCATGTGTTCTTTTTGGCACTGTGGTTCTAGAAAAGAAGCCCAAGTTGTGAACTGTTTATACAGACGGACTGACAGACGTCGGCAAATAGGTGATGAGGAAAGGTTGTAAAATCTAAATTATTAACACTATCTTTAAACAAATACAACGAATTGATTAACACAAGGAATGAATTCTCCAAAATGCAATTACAATGAATTACAATTCATTTGCTAAGATTCGTCAAACCGAGAAAAAAGAGATGCAATCCATCGTCCCAAATGTCATGAATGTTGAGGACACCATCTTTTTCGTAATATGTGTTAAAGGAGAGCGTTCACAGAACAACAGCAGAATTCCCTCTACATCAATACTACTAAAACAAAAAAAAACTTATGGTTCTCATTTGAAAAGTAACAGGAGATTACTTGTCTTATTATCGATGGTGAAGAAATTGAGCCAGTGAATACCAAATTACTGGAGATAAACATTAGCCAGAACCTATAAATGGATGCACATGTAAAACATTTTACCATCGTCAATAAAACCATGCAGGTTTATGTGAAAAAGAACTGGTCCAAGTTCATTGGTGAGACTAGTCTATGAGTACATGTATGCATGCCTGATGTGGTCAAAGCACACGCTGATATAATTATTTAATTGACTGATTTAATTTTGATTTTAACATATTTTTACTGTGCAAAAATACAATTGGGATTGGGCACAAGTTCCATAACTTAGACCACCCTCTCCCAATACAAGGATATAATAAATAAGATGTGTACACAACTTTAATAAAGGTCAGTAAATAAAATGGCAGTTTTCATATATGCATATGACATGTATATAATTAACACAAAAGTAAAATAGTCCAATCGCGGCTCGGTATTGTCACCCACCTTTTAATAAACGTTATCGAAACAAAGAGAGAGCACTGCGATTGAAAAGACAGGATGTACCTAACGACCATGACCTTTGTTGCGTAACATCAAGACAAAATTTGAAGGTAAAAAACAGTAAGCAAATACTTGGAGTGTGTGCAAACAAATAAAGAATGCAAAGTGAAAAACAAGAATGGAACAAATGAACAAAAACAAGAAAATGTAAAAAAAAAAAAAATAAAAAAAAGTATTGGCCTTAAGTACAATATAGGTAAAGAAACCAAATTGATAGCCATTGGGGACAAAAATGGGAAAGTATGAATAGGTTACAAAAGCTATTATACTACTATAAAGCAAACAAAATTGTAGCTATGTAATTTAACCACAACTATTATATGTACATGCAACTTGGTTGTACATAAAAATATAAATTGTTACCAAATAATTTTGCATGTAGGAAAATGAGCTTGCATGTTGGAGATGGTAGGTTTAATAAATTTTTGAAGTCGACGCAAAGACATCGAAGCAATACTATTTTCACCACAATGCACTACGATTACGCCTGGTTGACCAAACTTGCTGACCATGTTATGCAGAAAGGGTTCAAGGTCCTCCCAGATCATGCCTCCTTTGCCGAATCATCCAACAGCAATATTGTGAGGCTTAAGGTTGATGTTACTATAGTTCCCAGTACTATGTTCTGATGCATTACGTATTATGGAACTTCCCACTATCCACACCGACGTATGACCTACAATCTTGGAAACTATTAGTAACGAAACAAAATGAATATCTGAAGAACTTATCATTAGATTTAATCTGCAAATGAGTAAGTAAGTACTAGCGAATGAGCAACCGATGCAGAATGATTGGGTTTAAATGTGGAGGTTCTTGACCCAAGAATTTAATTGCTTTGTGTAAAAACTGACGTAAATTGCGATGATGTGAGGGGTTTTGAATTGAGATGGCAAAAGAGGGTCGAATTTAATTTTAAAATATTGCAAAATTGACATTGACTGAGATAAATTTGTCTAATCAGGGACATAACCCTGTCAAACTTACTTGACTTGGAATTGACAAATTGAATGTGGACTAAGGCCATGTTGTCGGTATTTATTGATAATTATTTGTATTTGGCTGCCAATTGTTCTGACCATAACCATATAGCTACAAGGATAGGTACATGTATGAGTTTTAGGTACATATAGGAAATGTCTCGGCGCAACTCTAGGTCCCATGTACTAGGCCATACTAAAACAGTCCAATGATTGTTTAAAAATGCGCCTCCAGCGCAAGAGCCACAACTGTCAGTGAAAAATTGTAAAGTATCGTTGTTGGACCAAATTAATTCTGGAAATGGAGTTTTTACCATTTAAATTTTCCAGGAAATCTAATCATACACAAACATTCTGTTTCATTGGATGTGTGATTTTTATAAAGCGGTGAGGCTTTATACCTATTGTAGCATTGTAGAATCTGTTGTTGAATGCTCTACTGCCGGGAAGTGCTTTACTAAAAAAAAATTGAGAGAACTTACAAGAGACTGCATTTATCTCCTTTTCAGCATTTAGTACGTAAGTAAGTTCAATAGATTTGTCGAGTATAAATATCGTATAGTAAATTGTGTCGATACCTAGGCCAAGGAACGTCAACTTTGTACAGGGACCTTGAGTTTGGTTGTGGTTTATAGGTACTCCTACTGTGGAATCATTAGAATTCGTGGTGGCTCAATTTTCGTGGTATTCGTTGGTAGCCCCCCCCCCCTCCCCAAATTTAAATCCTCAACGAAAACAATTTTATAAAGAGTTATCTTTGTTACTGAAAAAGTAACCGACGCACCCACGAAATTACATCCCCATGAATAAGCAAAAGAGTCATAATGCATGAAAATTTAAATGATTCCACAATATTTGTTGACCTGTTTGTTTAAAAACTTGTACGGTATTATAACTAGCTTGTGATTTTTTGTTCACATATGAACTAGAAATCGTCAAGAAAATGAATAATGATATTATTGCCCGCTCTTTTAGAAACCAGCCAATGGAGAAAAGTAGAAAACTGTTCAAACGTTGAGCAAGCGATTGCGCAACCAAATGGCATACATTTATCAAAATAGTATTTTTCATCAATAAACATGTCTAACAAACAGAAGTCTGATGGATGGATTGTTATAAGTCGGAAGGAACTGGACAAATTCATTTTGCAAAGTTCAGAGCCCTTTCCCTGAGACATTATTATTTCTATTACTTGATCGACAGAAGAATACGAAACGGAACATGCTAGTAATTCATGCTCAATACTGCTGTTGACATTGTTACCAAAGGGTGCAGATAGATTTATAAGCCTCAAACCACCGTCTTTTTGGTAACACACCTACTGGGTTACACCTTAAATTAGCTACAGGCGGATTTAAAATGGACCAGACAATCGCTGCAGTTGAACAACTTCTCTCTGAATGATGCTTAAAGGGGCATGGTCACGATTTCGGTCAAATTTCATTTCTCGGTTTTTACTATTTACAATGCTTGATGAATGCATTTCAAATGATCAAATGAAATTTGGGTGCCCGTCAATGAGTTTTAAGCAAGATACAGGGATCGTAATTCTTCGTCATGTAAACAAGGCTCGTGCCCTGTTTTTGTTTACATAGGTTCAATATACCAGTAAAAAATCTTTTTCAAGATGATTTGTCTATATTCTTATTCTTTTTACACAAAAATAAACAGTTCCTAACGATCAACACATTCATTTAGGTCTAAAACTGCAATTTTTACTTCAACATTCAAAATGTAAATAAAAGCTTTGTTTACATAGCGAGGAATTGTAAGCTCTGTAACTCGCTTATAACTCAACAAATGACATTCAAATTTTGGTGGCTTATTAAAAATGCCTTACTGAAGCATTTAAAACATTAAAATCGAAAAAATAAGTTTTGACCAAAATCGTGACCAAGCCCCTTTAAGAGAAACTGCTGATTTATTTTTTTGTTAGGATTTTGGAGTCCTTAAACCCGTTAAATGCAGGTAAAAATCCTTTTTGAAACCCATTAAGCAAAGAGGTTGTTATATTTTACAGGTATAATCCACCAGGCATTTTTAAGGTTGTGAATATTAATTGAGGAATAGCCTAGGCCCCATATATCTCTGTCTAGGGAGTTGTGGATGAAATCTAGTCTGACGGGACTTTGATAGGGATTACGTTGATGAACTGAGTTTTGTTGTGTATTATTGGCCTGAGGAGGTCATTCCAGCCTGCAATAGTACGAGTGTGAGTTTTGTGGCAGTACATGCATGAATGTTGGTATAAACATGGGTACTTTGCGCAAGAGCCCCTGAACTTATAATCGTAACATTTCAAAGTGGTAGGAGGCTGAGTGGTCATTGGTACTTGTGATGACATAGCGGTATATACATGTAACAGCCAGAGTTCAGCATCGACTGAGCCCCAGTGGGTGGACGTATACTTAAACATTTTTAATCTGAATTGCCTGTCATACAACTTTCTGAAGGGGGACTGCGATTGGCCCCTAAACCTATAGTTTGCTGGCGAATATTAAGAATGCATCGGTCCATGATTGAATTGAAGTGATTTTGTTTCGATTGGGCTTCGGTTGACGAACCAACTGACCTTGATCTATGGCAATTTTTTGTTGTTCCCCCGGATCAATATCTGTAGTAGGACTTTAATCACGTCGATATACTGTTTTTCACATATTTTGTCCTTGGTTGTTTGCGGAACATGAAGGCCAAGGTTATCGGATACGCTTACAAGGGGGAGTAGGATTACTGGTATTGAAGCCTAAAGGGACCACTGGGACGGATGTGGGAATGCCTAAAGACAAGTGGGGATAGATAGCATTAAACTAATTTGGAAAGCTATTGGCAAGCGTTAGCATGCCTGACGTGCATGGAAATGCTTCGCTTTGATTCCGGGTGGGTAGGATATAGATGACCCAGAAGCAGAACTTGATGGGATAACAAAGGTAGGAACATATGCGGATCCTGAAGCAACACTAGAGGGCGAGCATTGCGGCATTGAAACACTATTTCATTTTTTTAAAAACTGTCCATATTCTTCGGTGACATTTTCTGATTTTGAGCCAAATTTATTCAAACAGATTTTTTCATTTGTCGTAATAAATAAATCTAGAGTACTGCAATTTTTCAGTAACATCGAAAAATATTAAATATCAACAGTATAGGTAAAGGAACAGCAGCTTTTTTACATATTTTATGTAAAATTTGATTTATTAACTGTTTGAAAAAAGTAATATACATGTACCTTGTGATAGAACTTGCGCTTTAAGTCAGTCCTCGAAACTTTCTCCGGCAGCATTTTTTCTTGCGTTTCATTCGACACTTTAATATTTTTTCGGATGAAGTGATGGGTATTCAAAGAGGAGTATATAATGTACAGAACGTGACCGGGTTGAAATTAAAAACAAATGGAAAGTCCTTTTTTTCCAGAGATTTGTAAAGAAGTCGATCGGTCATTGTGAATTATTTCGTAAACTTATGAATATTTTATTTGGCTTGAAAATAAACACTACATGTGGAAATAAAAAATTGTTTTATTAACGTATAAAAGTAAATACAAGTATTACATAAAAAATAAATTAATATATATATGATGACGTTTTGATGAGATTAACTTGGACAAAATACAAGGAGCAAATGTTAAAGCTTGATGTTTGAATGAAATCAAAGTAACTGAAAACACAAACAACTGTGAGTTAAAACATATTTTAAATTTGACCTGATGAAAATTCAGGGCCAAATTCTTTATTGTATTTTGTTAGTTAGTTAGTTTGCATACTTAACCCTTTTCGAGTCATACGATTTACATGTTCTCTGCTTATACTCGGTTGTCGAGATTCAAGTTATGAAGTAATTAATTTTCTAAATGAGGGACAATTACACTTTGCAGTACATATCACAAAAAAATATTGGTTCTTGCTTGTGGGATGGACATATATATTTATCAACTGTATAAAACGACCCTCCTCGCATGTCTAGGTTTTGTCTGCTTTAATTCCTCCATTAAAAAACAATTCTTGAATTCTTTTATGGTTTAAATGCTTGATTTGTTTCTCCATTGGAGGAATGAGTATTATCTATCTTGAATAATGACGACTTCCGGTGTGAATTACGCAAGCTGATGATGATGATCAGAAGCTGAATTAAGATAACAGCTACCATAACCCCGACAGTTATATAAAATTGTTGCATCGGCATGGTATCTAAACAGAAAAAAAGGTGAAGAGAACATTACAGATATATCTATTATCTTTCTAATTTGTATAAATCTCAAATTTTATCAACTAAGATAAATTACATGTCTTGTTTATCCCTAAACCATCAGGAATACTTACCATGAATTTTTACATCAGCAATGACAGAAAGTTTTTCTTCGTCTTCGATTTTAAAGTCTCCACAAGTTGGAAAATGTTTAGGGGTCTTTGGAAGATAAGAAAAGGATTCGTTAAGAAGCATGGCCATTCCATCTGAGGCATGAAGCTCAATGTGGCAGTGCATAATCCACAGGCCAGGATTATCTGCCCTGATTCTTATCACAGCATAACCACCGCTAGGAATTATAAGTGTATCTTTTCGCGGCGGGTTTTGTAGTTCCAAACCAGGCACATTTCCATTCAGCCAGGTCTGGTTTGACCATGATGCATTGTTACAAAAAGATTTCTGAATAGGGACCCCGCCCCTACAATCAATGTCTGAATTTTGAGCTATAAATTTACCGGTGGTTTCGTTGTATTCTGCATATCCCATTTTAAGAACATAGAATGAATGACCATGCATATGTACCGGATGAGCCCATCCACGCCCAACGCCCATATTCAGCAACACCATTTGAACTGTGTCGCCGTGATCAAGAGAAAGGGCGTTCGTACATTTACAGTGCTTCTGATCTTCGCAGTGAACGTGTTTGCAACCTGTCGTTATTTGTTGTGGCTGGGATACTCCAGAAACTGGGGGAAATTCCATTGCTATACCATTGACTGAGCTTGGAAAGCTAGTTACTCCTGGAAATGCGTAATTAAGGAAATATTCTTTAAATTTTCCATCGACCACTGGTGGCGCAGGATCGTTGGATGCTGACGAACGAAGTTGATCAAATCGGATACACTCTGTGAACTCATTCTTTGGGAAATAAGTAAATGGACAATTAATGACAACACATTTATCTTGTTCAGTGCACACTTTTCGAGCAGTTGTTGGTTCCACATCAGGTGCACCCTCGTATCGTAAGATTGCCTCTGCTATCGTATTTCTGGGAGTCACCTCTAATGTTTTCCCGCGAATCCAGTAGTTTCCAATAGATTGATTTGCATTTATAACAAAATCGAACCTCTCTCCTGGATTTATGACGAATGATTCAACAAGAGTTGGTCGAATGGGGTATCCATCCGATTCTATAACACTTAACATGTGATTGTCTACTGAAACTCTAAATGGAAAAAGAGCACCTACATTGATGACACGGAATCGGTAAGAGGTATTTTGTTTTACGTTAAAAACTTCTAAAGGAGCTTCGTTGTGAGTTCCGCTCTCAAGATCGGAGTAAAAGCGGCCCCTCCCGTTAATGAGTCCGGATTGAGCTTTAAAAAGACTGAAGAAGCTACCGTCTAAAGATTGAGAAGGGGTGTATTTTGTTCTATTTTCGATTATTTTGTTGACCATTAGTTGGTATCCCATATCCCCTCCCCAGTCGTGATTCCAGTCTTGGATTTGCATGATGTGTTCTGGAAGAGGATCGGGTTCGTTTTTACGTACGACAAAAGCTCCTAGTAGTCCGTCAACTCGTTGGGAGCCTACGTGGGAATGATACCAAAATGTACCAGGAGGGTACGCCTTAAATTTGTATGTAAACGTTTGTCCCGATTCGATGGGACACTGAGATACAAAGGGGACTCCGTCCATGAAGGGAGTTCCCGACTGGTGAAGACCATGCCAGTGGACCGTCACTGTGTCAGAATGTAAGTGATTTTTCACGTGAATGATCACTGTCTGTCCCTCGTAAACGATGATGTCTGGTCCGGGAAGACTTTGATTGGCGACAACCAGAAGTTTTCTAACCTCCCAACCATCCCCTGAAATAATGTCCTCCTTGGGCACAGGATCTGCATTTGATGTGTTGGTCACGTCGTACTTGTAGAGCTTGCCTTTTTTGGGGTACACTGCAAGTGTGTCGCGGTTAAACATCGTTAAGTAGTGCCCAATACTGAGAGAGGTTTCGCAAATTTTGGCTGTTTTCTCGCAGGTATAGCCGATCACGGGAGACACTAACAGAAAAAGCAGGAAGGTCGACGACAACATAGCGATATTCTGTAAAAAATAAAACACCTTAATCTAACAAAAGTTTCCATCATATGTAAACATTTCTAAAATAAATATGTTACAAATATCTGGGGTTTTCTTTTAAAACAAAGTGCGCTAATTCACTCAAAAGTTCAAGTCGTTTTTCAAACACTAGACAGTAAGTTCTCGGTTGCTTTCTGATCAAGGCATCCATATTGCACAGACTTCAAACACACGTATTACTTGGAACTAGATTACTATTCTACTCCTTTAAACCAAAAATAAAGCAATGAAAATGTGCGTTCTATTTTGTTCTGTTTCTTGTTGTGTTATATTTACTTCAGTGCAGTCCTTTTGAACATTTTTTTTGGCTGTCGGTGTCGCCACTTTAATTCTGTCATTCAAAACACGGATAAGAAATTGGTTATTTTTTTATCAGTATAAAACATGATCTAAATCTGCTGTTTCGCTTTTATCAAACTCATCTTCATACACGACTATCAAAGACTGAATGCAAGCAATCCTTTTATAACATTCCGTATTTGTAATTAAACGTATAGAAAAAGTGGATGATGACACAACATTCCATCTATTTATTACATAGCGCTCTTGCCCTCTCGGCTCTTCTGTGGATTTAAATTGTAACAGTAATTTTTGTACGATAACACCAATGTTTAATCCAGACGTAAAACTTAAATTGTAAACATATATAAATTTCGTAAGTGTACCATAAGCAACAAAGAAATAGAAATAAAGCAATTACCTAGATATTACGTTAAGAAAGTACGATTTTATTTTGATTTGACGTAAAATAAAGAGATGCTTTATAGACTTAACTGATATTGTTAATGCGATGAGCCTGTCATAACTTTGGTTTTTTTTTAAAGGAAACCATGTTCAATTAATTAATGTCCGATATTTTAAACATAATCAAACCATTTCTTCTTGAGAAAAGTCGAAAACATCATTGTTACGCATAAAAATAGTAATTATTTATTTACCGTATTTGTTTTTGAAACTCCAATCGATAAAAATAACGTTTTAGAACATTATTGAAAATTTAAAAATCATAATATAGATAGCTTACTTTATTTAAATATATCAACTTGGATATAATGTTGATAAGTGTTGTTATCACAAGCAAATTATTAGACCGATGAAAACGATTTGTTTTTGCTGAAAAATAACAAAAATACAACGAGTTCTCGTTTAGAATAAGTTTAACTCTTTCCCTTGCCCTTTTCTTCAGTAATCTTCAATGTGAGTTCCTCCTAGATTTCAAGCATCAGAATCTTATCTTCTTTTTAATGTTTTGTTAGTTTTTTCCTTTACACATTTTATTTTACATTTTCATTCGATATACATGTATACTTGATATTTAGAAAATTATTTTCTACAACCTGCTTACCTTTGCTTGTGCCATGTACGAGAATGGTACATTGCAGCAATTACCATCTAATATAAAGGTAGACACCTTCTTAGTAATAGAACTCTTCCTCATTGCAAGACTGTTAGTTTGAGCTATATTTAACTCTTCCTGGTAGACCGGTTGCAGCTTACGTGATGGTATCAAGTGCAGATTACTAATAGTTCGATATCTTGATAAAGTGTGGTTAATGATTTTTATCAAAGTTTGAAAAGTTTCGATCGATTAAACACATGCATTTATTTCAAAAAGTTCAACAAAGATGAAATATGTCTTCAGTACTCCAACTTGCTTATTGTACAATATTTTTGCACAATTCTACATTTCATCGTTCCAGTAATGATGAGGCGATGTGGGATGAGAGATACGATCGTTTACCTCCCTCAAAAGGATACGTCAGGAAAAAAAATGGTTCTGCAAAATTGACAAATCTTTTGGACAAATTGGATGGACATGGACTATACCTGTTGCACACCTTTGTGTTTGATAGATATAGAAACCTTCTATTCAAAACAATTGTAATTACTTAAGTTTTAATGAAATGGATGGAATATTTTGCTTTGTATGTTTTTCTGAAATAGAACTATTCTTACATGTTATGTACTAAGTGGGAGAAATAAACAAAACACTTCTCGGCATAACTTTGTAGAGTTACCTCTGGTTTGGTTACCATAAACATTCTAGAAACTTATATATCAATTTTCTTCTGTTCATTGTAGGGCTAATTTGTCATTCTACTTTTAAAAGATTCATGACAACCATCAAAATTTAATCTCGGAAATATGATACATGAAAAAGTAAAATGGCTCCTGATCTGGTTTTCTTTCCCCTTTGAACTCCACTGAAGTCATTATATATTACATATATGAATCTTCTTTTCATTACATGGGTTACCTCGAAAAATCGCGTTTAGTGACATTTTATACATTGTTCTGGGTGTTTGTCAGTTTAAAAATGGGGATTGTATGGTTTTGGTTTTTCCCCCAAAACAAGGTATTCAACGGAAAAGAAAATCGTTAATTTTAAACTCAGTAACTGGACAGTTTTGATGGAAGGTGGAATGGAGCTTTTTTCAATGTTTAAACATTGAATCTGTTTTTATTTATATTTACAATGCACGTTTTTAAATAGAAAAAATAAATTGATTTATAGTTTTAACGTTTGTTATTTTAAACCTTGAATTCTGCCGTGAATGGATACGCAATAAAGATATCTTATAGAACATGTTAGGATGGGGCAGGTTGACAATTTATCTATTTATAACAAGAGAGAGAGTAACCATAATCTCCTTTTTTTAAGGTTTAATCTCTCCAAGTCCAATTTGGGGGGGGGGGGGGGGGGGGGGTCCTATAAGAAATAAATACCAGTTTGAATCTTTGTTGACACTGTGACTTGAATTTTTATACTTATAATTTTGTACGATAACAACAATTTCTAAATCAATAGGAACTTTTTTTTAACAATATTCCACGGATTGAAATAAGCTTACGTGCAATCACATTTCTTTTATCTTTTGATTTAGATAAAGAAATCAATTAAATTAATATGACTATGGATGTCTGAATATTAAAAATTCAGGCCTCCATTGCATGACTTATTTAAACTTTAACTTGGTTAATTTAACACATCTTATTATTTAATTTTTTGTCTGCTGAATAGAAGGACTTTATGCAAGCTTTTGTTCAGGTAAATAGTAAGCAATACATGTTATTGCCCTTTTGTTCTCTACATTAAAGTGAAATACTTCCTGTTTGAAAGAATTATATTCTCGTGCACAAGCATAAAATATCGGGTATAATTTTAATACTTGATATCTGGCCCCGGGGCCATAAAACTTAGACGAGCTCACTTTTGATCTCAGTCTCATTTTTCCACTATATGTTCCTTTTGTAAAAGTGAGACTTAGATCAAAAGTGAGCTCGTCTAAGTTTTATGGCCCCGGGGCCTGGTGCCCAGTTATTCATCTCGTGAACGTTAAACAATATCTGATTGCAAGAACAATGAGGAACCTCGCACTAAGCCCAGGCATGATATATGTATATGCATATCAACAATTTGATGTTACGTTTCTCAGCAGCGTTATTTCAAAAATAAAGTTGAAGTAATAGAGAATAAAACATGGCAAAATCTGTATCACATCCCATATCAACCCGAGACTCCAATATTAGCCTGAGGGCCGAAAGCCAGAATGCCTATATTGGGCAAGGGTTGATATCATATTTACACATGTAACGTATTCATTGTTTAAATTAGAGATTTTGTTTTTACTTCTCAGTTCCTTAACCAATGTTAAGTAAGAATTCAGTCCTTCTACTTTATTTATTAACCATTAATACAAAATTTTACACATGCCAAGTTAAACCACAGGTAGATAAAACTGAATGCTACCAATACAAATAGATTGGTAGTCCGAATGAAGATTAATACATTCATTATGTAGACCTTTAATTTCCGTCATTTATGATGTAATATTACATGTATATCCTTATAAACTATTTCTCTATTTTACAGAAGCATATGATGAAATATTATAAGGTATAAGGACTATTGTATTTTCTGAATAAAAAAAAAATTGTTGAAAGTTTTTAAAGTATCATAAACTACAGACATAAAACTGCTGTAGTATATACTAGTATCGATGACGTCATTATGTACAGTCTTTAAACTTATAAATATCCAGATTCTGATCGATGTAGTACCGATTTGTAATTTTCATTTAAAAAGATTCAGGAGAAATACTCATATTGCACAAGGTAAGCCATGATTTGAGTAAAATAACTCTTGCTGGTGACCATCATATTTATGATTCATAACAAAAGGTCAAAGACAAACACGACACATTTCTCTAACTTTTCCCAATGGAATATATATTTGAGTATAAAAAGAACAAATTCATCCCTTCGTGTGCCAATTGTTTCTTGTTCTGTTCGAGATTTTGTTCAGAAATACATCTTATCAGAATTCTACTTGTTTAAAGTAGATTGAAAATATTTTGTCTTTGAATTATAAACAGATTTAGTTTGGCTACTTGATGCTCTTTTTGCCTTCATAATCATAAGGATAGCGATAAACCTACCTTTGCATGCAATAAGATTTTGAGACAGGGTTCATGATGTACTTTATTAACTACCTCTATTGTCTGTATATACAAGTATTTGCTTATAAAGACATCATTGAGATAATCATGCTTTTCGTAAAGTTACAAGTCTCTTTAAAATTCATCCGTTACTTTTCCCCATAAGATATTATGCTTTGATATTTAATGTGTTCTTGTGTTATTCGCTAAATCTTTTGTACATGTACATTCTAATTCATAAGTTAAATAAAGAAAAAAATATATTCTTAAATTTTGAGACCATGTGAATTCTGTTTAAGCTTATATTTAAAATCATAGAATCTTGGTCCATTTCAAAAACAACTCAAGAGTAGTAAAAGAGATGATTCACGCTTTTTGCTAGAGAAAACTTTGAGAAGAAAAGACCTGTAAATATTAGGAAGCAAAAAATGGTATCATTAATCAAAATATAATTAAAAAGAAACTTAAACGATGTATGAGGTGTGAGTTGAAGATTTGGCAATAACGAATTGTAATTCATATTTCCTAAGGTGCTTGATAAAATCATTAATATACCTTAAAAACCGTTTAAAAATTATTTTGGATATTGCGTATATAAATTTTAGCAAGATAATAATATGTTTGCAGCCAGAAGAATTTCTCTCGTTTATCTAAAAAAAAATAAAAGAAATAGAAAAAAATCACAAAAATAATTGAAAGGCGAGATAGACCTCTTGTTCATGAATTATATTTCAAAACAGATTCGTTATTGATCTATCAAAAAATATATTTAATGTTTCGAGCCAATGCTAATATCAGCCTGATCAGATACAAAACCTTTCACTTCCCTAAAAGTTAAGAACATAAATGCCCTCGCTTATCTAGAAAGGTATAATATTGTACATTGTCTTCTTATGCTAAGCTATAGATACATGGAAGGACGATATGTATCCATGTAAGAATTGAAGATATGTATCTATGTAAGAATTAAAACCAAAGCTAAGATAAAATCAACGATGAATTAAAAGAAATAATTGGAAATTTTACAAAATTTCAACGTTTTCGAACTCAATCACATGTTTAAGTTACTCATAACATTCATAGGTACTATTATAAAAGTTTGGACGAGGTGTGTTTTGCTAGCTTGTATCATGACCTCAAATGGAGAGTCTCGTACTTTCAGTTTCAGTTCCTGGTTGTCAAAATGCACATAGCGATCAATCGTCAATCGTTCGATGATAAAAGTAAACAAACCAATTGAAGCTTTCAAATTTTCTATCACAATATCAATATTAGTTACTTGATAGCTGGTAACATTTCACATTTTTCAAAGTTGATCACCTGTTTACTTGTTCAAAAGAATGCTACCGACAATTATAATATAAAATGATTCTTGAAAATCTTAGAATTCTTAAACAATCAAAAACGAAAAATGTAAACTGTAAAACATTCCAAAATAAATGTGGGTTGATTAAACGTGTTTGAGATCTAAAATTTGTCAATTTCCACATAACAAAGTCAATATCTTTAAATTCTTGAATATTATAACCTATATCATGGCAATTCTTTCTTGAAATATATGTTGATATGATTTTAAACATGCAGTTTAGCTTAGAACCTTTCACTTAATGTGTTATTGTTATATCATTGCATTATTTGATACAAATATATAAAATTGTAGTCTACCTATAAAGTAAACAAATCGTATTTTGTATTACCATACCATAGTATAGCATTTGATATTGTATTCTACTTACCGATATGAATGAAATGCTACAAAATTCAGTCCTTCAATGCAATGTTATATCACGTTATATCACTTCATATGGGCTGCATCCTAAATTACTATATTAATTCATATATTACTATATTATTAATATGAACTATTTATATAAAGTATGACAATTAATGTGCCATGTTACATTTTCAATATCATATAACATGGAACAATACAATATCGTATATAAAAAAGCACCATATTTATATCATAGTATATGATTTAACTTAATCGATATGATATTTTTTATGTTTATAACAGAAATCAAATTGAATATCAGATTATATGATACGAACAATATTGTATCATTTGTAATTGTATTATGTTACATATGATAAAAGAAGATGGGGGAATAAGAGGGCAAAAATGTCCATTCGATTTAGTAGTGAAATACAATTTTAAATTTATTTTCCCCCAATTAAATCTATTCAAATATATTAAAACTATATAATACAACTTTGCAAAGCAAAATTTCTAACTATAGTCAGTTTTAATATATTTAATAATAAATAAGAAAAAAAATATATTGTCGGAATTTTTGGTGGTATCTAACCCGTAACATAAAAACCCTATATATATAAGGTTAGCTTGTGCCAGGTACTCTAACCACTGAGCCATTTCAGACACAACAAAGTGGGCTTTTTAAATAGTATGTGTGACTAAGGTCAGGAACTACCGGTCCTGTATTATTTTTTCAAAACGTTCAGTTGTTGGGATACAAAATGATATTTTTTTAGTATAGTGGGTCATCTCTCCCCGTTTTTGTTGATTGAAATCGGCCTTAATTCGACTATGACAAAAATATGGAACACAGACCCACTCTATAAAAGAAAATGTCTTGAAGTTATAAAAAAAAATGACAGTATTTGCAGGTTTTGATACGTATACGCCTGTTTGAGTCAACATATTCCAAGTATTGAACATACCTAGAGGTTAAAAATCAATGATTCGTTAAATATATATTGTCTTAAATGATTTTTAAAAAACCCATCAGATTTATTGACACTTTAATTTTTCAGTAGCCTGTCCGACCGCGTATGGGCATTTTACACGCGTTATCCACCCATCTTCTTTGTTATACATCACTTTATTTTAACACATACTATGATGCAATATCATACCATTCTGTATCATATCATATTTCATATATCCACAATCACATCAACCAAGCCAGAATGAGAGAGGAAGTAGTTTATTGACTTGAAAAATAGCATCTGGAAAATCAAGATCACGTTTTGCTTTTAAAGCTAGTGGAATGCCATATATTAAAAGGACAATCAAACAGTTGAGGTCGAGGTTTGGTTTGAATAAATTTTAAAATTTTTAAAAATTTTCTTTTTTATTGACATTTAATATTTCAGAATAAACACGTAGGTATAAGTTGTTACATATTCATTTACCGTATTGATTTGATTCATTCATTAATTTTTGAAATTCAATATGCAAATCACTCCTTAGAAAGCTTAACTGATGGTATGTAGGAAAGTGTTTTATGACATGAAAAAAGAAAAAAAGCGCAGGACGGCACATTCAGGAAGAACAATGGTGATGATCGTGATGAATATTTCAAACATGACAAAAATGGATTTATAAAAGTTGACATTTTTCACAAGCAAAATGTTTTTTAAACATTCCTTTTGTTGTCTCTTTTTAGAAAAAAAAAATTAACATCTTTGGTAATTTACAGCAAGCTTCGTATCTCAATTATGTTTATTATCACAGTTACATGACTCATACAAGTAATAATGGATATAGGACAAGTATTTACTAGATATGTAATAAGTTCCAACACTCAAACCTTCTTTGAACTGTTCCAAAAAATCTTAATTAAGCTATCTGTATCAGAAGCAAGCTACTAAATGTATAGCATAGCATTTGCATAGTTACATTAACCAAGCAAATTAATTTACATGGGTTATGACCAAACGTTTCTTTGATATGAGACCTGCTACAAAAGTTAAAATGTAAATTAATTTGCATAGTCAAATCAGTTGCATAATTCATTCCAGTTTGGTGAAGATAAAACAAATATTTAACAACCTAAATGTGGCCATCAAATGGCACCTGCTCCAAAACTTTAAACATTATCCAAGCACCTTGACTTCCTCCAGTAACTTGAAACCTGTGGCTCAGATTCAGCATCAATACCTGTCACGTGCATCATCATTAAAAGATAAATCATTCATCCAAGTTTGTTAAAGATATGACAAAAAACAATTTCGATACGGCCATCAAAGGAAACAAGCTCCGAAACCTTTAACCAGCACCAAAAAACTTAAATTCCTTACAGCATTTAAATCTTACGGCTAAGATTCAGCATCAGAGTTTGTTAGTTCTTTGTTGTATTCAAGATTCACCATATAAGCAAGTTTGAAGAAGCTAAGATCAGTTATATCTTAAATATGTAACTTGCTCAAAAAATGTAATTGGACGCCAAGGGTATAGCGTTAAAACCGCGCACGTCTTCTATGTGAGCTAAAAAAAACTTCACTTATTTAAAACAATCTGTCGATAAGCTAAGATTTTGGAATATTTTTAAATATTTAATGTAAAATAGAAGCACCATGCCTCCACGTGCACCTCCACTTTATTTTAAACTGTCCAAATGACGTGTTACTTTTGTTATATTTAAACCAGCCTTAAGAGAATTTTCAAAGAAGTAACTAAATTCTTCTAAACATGATAAAACGATGTCAAGTGTGTTGGTTATATCAGATTTATCATTACACACCAGTTAGTAGAGAGCTGCTTATTTTTTGACTGGTTGTGAATGTATGCTTCCCGTGGTTGCAGTGGCGTTATCATTTTGTGTTGAGGGCTTTCAGTTTCAGTATTGTTTTAAGGTCACGTGTTCGATTATACCACGTTAATAAGAATGTCATCACACGCAAATGGAGTGATAAGACCTGTGTTTGAAGACTGTGGCATCTCCATAGTAGTGAAAGATTTTCCAGATAAAGATAACCTGCAAGGAGCTTTACTTTTATGCCTTATCATAAAATGATTTTTTTAAAAAGGTTTAGAAAAAAAGTTTTTGAAATGACTAACTTCCGGTATTATTTTGAAGGTCTAAAATGTATAATTTTAAAAATGATATCTATAATATCTCCCAAAATTTTATGATACGAGGTGAGACGACCTTGCTAGAATTATGAACATGTCATGTTTTATTAACTGAGGTAACATACATGTATATAGAGAGGGTCAATCGTAAAATTACCAAAGAAATCAGGACTACATACTGTTATCATCCGATATAAGCATATATACATGTACAAAATCAACAAATATTTGCTGCATGAAAGGAAAAACTAATCAATATATCAATATATATCATATTAGTTATTATAACGCAAAGTAGTTTTTAAAAACTCTAAATTAAGAAAAAAAAACTCTACAATTTACCAACTCAAAGCTCCATCACTTTCCACAGCGGTATGAGTTATGGCCGCTTTTGAACTTTTTTCATCTTTAAACTGTTTTCTATAATACGATATATGTAGTTTATATGCGTTTATTTACAACTAGGGGCATTTTAGCAACTATCGAAAGTCTCGCATGACGCGATTTCAAAGGTCATTTTATGCATCAAATTTTTAATATCCTTTAAAAAATAATTAGTATGTTATTCTACTTCATTCCCGTGTATGATCATAATTACGATTATAAAAATTCTTGTTCCTTATATCTATTTCGGTTTGAACATGATAATTCAAAATGTATGAAGAAATTTTAAAGCTAGGAATAGCTGAAGAAACAATTTGAGAAACTTGTGTTTCAGTTAAACAAAACAAAGTTGCAAGCAAGAACAGAATTAGACTACATTGTATGTAATTTTGTAAGAAAAAGACCAGTAGCCTTTCGAGTAGAGAGAAATATAGATTGGGGAAAGACGTAATACGGCTAACCAAATCTTCAAACTGATCATACGAAAGGTTGTAAAAAATCTTCGTTGCATAGTTTCATAGTCTTTCTAAAATCAAGCTTCTTAGAGAAACCTAACCTTAGAGAAACCTTGCAATATCATTTCCCACATATATCACTAAGTACTAAGTAAATCAGTCATTTTATTTTGATTGACTTCTGAGGAAACCGTTCTAGGTTTAGTCGTGTCAGTGTTATGCCCAACTCGCAGGTGGTTGTCGCTCAAATGAGAGACACAAGACTTGACCCCCATCTGGAACCAGCACACCTTGCTGTATGAAAATGCTTGCAATAGCTGATCGTGGAATGCTACGCAAACCCTTTGACTCTTTGCGACAAATAATGCACGTCGTTTTAGTTTTTCCAACAGAAATAACAGGAAAAGTGATGATTGTAGATTTTTACGAGGCATTTGAACACTGTCATCATCCACTGTACAATCAACTGCACTATTTTCCGTATTAACAGCTGCATCCTTTGTACAAGGGGACGTACCTCGTGTCGGGATGACAAGAGGACGGAAAACTCTAAATGACCATCCATTTTTTCTAATCTATCTATACTGCATTTTTTGCATAAAATGTCACCAATGCACACTTTCTTAGCAAAGAACAAACTGCATCTACTTTGCAGTACTTCTCCCACAATTCCTATTAATAGATGTTCTGGAAAATCAAACGCAACAGTTTTTGCTCAGATTGATTTTTTTACGTGGCATCTGTCTCGAGTAACACAAAGTGAATGATTCTTGCCCTCAAACATAGTGTACTTACATTAAAGTATTATTACGGTCGATTGCTTTCAGTTCAGTAATACTTTTCATATATGCCTTT
Organism: Magallana angulata; assembly: GCF_025612915.1. NCBI lineage: Eukaryota > Metazoa > Mollusca > Bivalvia > Ostreida > Ostreidae > Magallana > Magallana angulata. Next base: position 37,282,022 of record NC_069118.1, on the reverse strand, counting down.
AATTTGAAAACCAAACGTGTATTAAGAGGGATGTGCAGCCATCTTGTACATTGAGGATAAGAATGTAATAATTTCTTGAAGTGGCTTGTTTCTGCCCGAAACTGGCCAAAAATGTTGCCAAAAGATATGAGGCCCATGGGCCATATTGCTCACAGTTCTTTGTAAATTCTATTTCATAGCATATGCTATTTCTATTTTAAACTTTCAACTCCTTTCTGGGGCCCCAATATTGGTCAAGGGGTTGGCTTAAACAATTTAGAATTTACACTTTTTGAGAATGTTTGCGTAGTAATCCCACAAATGGTAGCAATGAAGTTCTTAAGAGAAGATTTTAAAACATTTTTCCAATATACTTCATTATACAACTCCCAATATTAAACTTTGAACCTCTTCTGGGGCCCCAGTGTTGGTCCGAGGTCACGGCTTTTACAATTTAGTATTTTCACCATTTGAGGATCCTTGCATAGTAATCTCACAAACTGTACCATTTTAGTTCTCAAGAAGAAGATCTTTAATAATGTTTCCTATATATTTCTTTGGTAAACTTTGAACCACTCTCGGTGCCCATGTATAAAATCAGGGGTGACAGTGTTAACAATTTGGAACCAACAATAGATAAGGATGTATTCAAAGTAATTTAACTGTTGCATTGTAGTTCTCAAGAAGATATTTAAACATTTTTCTATACATGTTAAATATGGTCCGGGGTCATAATTTTCGCAATTTAGAATCTTCACTATATATACAAGCGTTTGTGTAAATACTAGTATTGGCATTTCTGGTGCAGTGGTTCTTCATTTCTATGTTAAACTTTGAACCCCGTCTGGGGCCCCAGTTTTGGTCCGGGGGTCACAATTTTTATAATTTACAATCTTCACTATATATACAAGCTTTTGTGTAAATATTGGCATTTCTGGTACGGTGGTTCTTGAGAAAAAGATTATTAAAGACACACAACATATACTCACTGTTTCGCAATGATCTCCCTTTTAAAAGGGTAACACCCTTTATTTTTAAAAAATTTAGAATCCCCTTTCCATAAGGATGCTTTGTATCAAATTTGGTGAAAATTGATCCAGTGGTTTTTGAAATGAAGTCAAAAATGTGAAAAGTTTACAAACGGACGGACAGACAGGCGGACAGACGGCGCGGACGGACAACGGATATCAGGTGATCAGAAAGGCTCACTTGAACCTTCGGTTCAGGTGAGCTAATAAAAGCAATAAATATGAATTCCTTCATGTCATTTTGTTTGAAAAGTACGCGTACTAGAACAGGACAATGCCTTTTTAATCACAGAACAACTGTCAGACTGCACAACTACAAACATTTTTTTTCAAGATTTAAAAATCTGAAAAAAATGAAGGATGTTCATTGGTGTCCTCTCCTCAAATATGAATATTATAAAATAGATAATATAAAATAAGACAAACTATATACATGAAAATTAACTTTGTTAAAAGTTAAATGCAATTGAAGTATTCCCGATAATGATTTATTTTTTAAATTCTTAGAGCAAGAGTGAGTTGCCTCGCTTGGACTTGCTCGACAAGGTATGACTTAACGTCTTCTGGAAAAAAAAATGTTCGTTTATGAAGTGATACAGCAACAGAAAACTGAAAACGTTGTCCATTTTATTTCAGAATTGATAACACTTTTAATCTTTTATTTTGTTAAAAATCATACGTTTAGTAGTTTTATATGAAATGCAATCATTGACAAATCTTGCTTGGTGCTAAAATGGTGAAAACGCCTCTTCCTAAAAAAAATAAATAAACAAATCACCTTCCCTTTGTCATTTCCATTAACATTTCTTTGACTTTTGTAAAGCATATATGGTTACAACTGTTTGAAAGTCGCGGACACCCTTAACTCATAGAACAGGACTTAAAAATAGCCGACTCGAATTATAATTATACAGTATACAGACTATACAGAGAGACAAAAAGGAACAAAGGGGAGCAATGTCAGTTCAGGACAAGAAAGTCAACTACTCCGGCCACTTCCCTCTGTGCACCGGCCCAAGCGTGTGTTTGTGGACCAGGAACTGTTTGTTCGAGCGCTCATTGAGGCGGCTGTGCCTAACACGAGTCCAACCAACAAGCATTCTCTTATCAGCTAAAAAAAACCCCAAACAACAAAACCCAATAAATACCGAGAAAAAGAGCTAGACCATCTATTGAGTTGAGGTACAGTGTAATCCGTTATACAAACTCTCAGATATGCATTTTAAAAACACGAGGAAAAAATGAAATATTAATGCCATCAAGAGAAATTTGGGCTTTTTGTTTGATTCGCTGAGTGGGAAATGTTAGGTAAACACGGCGGATATTTAGAGTGTTGTTGACATACAATGTATCCAAGAGAAACACTGTGTAAAATGTTTATATACGGCCATCTGCTATCAAGTTTGAATTCGTTTAAATAAATAGTCTGCTAGCGGCACAAAATTCATAAACAAATGTTGATCAAGTCAAAGGGTCATCTAGGGACTAGGTAAACAAAGCCACTGAAAGTAGTCCCGGCTTTTTCAAAGAGCAGACGAACACAAGATGTTGCAATTTGCTTGCAATTGTTCCCAACATATTTCTATCACTGTGTAGATAATTACATACATTGAAATCAATATCAACAGATTTATTAGAAATATATCCAGCCATTTTATTTCTTTAGAATTCAAACATTCCTCGTGACCTTAGTCTTCCGAATCTGAGACAAACCCAGGCAACTCTAACATTGTCTGTCTTATTTGTTCGTCGTTTCGTTCTATAAAAAGCCCATCTTCTGTCGAAGCGTCCTCTTGTGAACTCTCCTCAAGGGCATCCTGGTGAATAAACATCAGGTCGGCCATGTCATCGTTCACACTACATTCATCTTGAATTTTCCGGAACACGATGCAATGTATGTGCTCCAGCTTTTCGTATTTCCATTTTGAGAACCCCAGCGAGGTAATCGCAGAGATCCAGCTGCGGATCATGGCGGAGTTCCGGTGCTGTTTGTGGGAGTCCGGAGTGATGACCAGCAGGAGGCCATTTGGCGCCAAAAGTTTGTGAGCTTGTACACAGCACCGCCATCTTTGATGACAGCTAGGAAAGTACTCCAGGAGTAGGCAAAATATGATGACGTTGAACACACATGACGGCAGACGAGTTATTGGTGACCGTAAATTAGCGAGTGGACACGATGTCTGCACGGGATCTTCTACTTTCAACGACAAAAAGTCGCACTGATACACATCCTGCAAAAAGGAAATTGTGTCGTACATTTTAGAAATATTTCTTTAATCATTTTGTATTTGTACAAAAAAATGCCTCGACCTTTCTCTTTCATAAAGTCATCAATTTGTTAGTAGTAAGATATAAATAAAAAAAGGAAAGTGTTACACTTTAGATTCCACTGCAAATCAACATATAGAACCATAATGCACAATTTAAACTGGTTCAGCTTATATATACATGACTGTTTATTGTATCTTTATGTATGCTAAATTTAAAAAACACTATCACCCTATTTGTCAACATAAGATATTGTTTGACAGACGCTTGACATTGAATTTTGACATGCAGAAACAAAACGTTGGTGAATACCATGAAATCATATCATACGCGTACGCTCTACTTGATTTGTTGAGATGTTTGTACAGTGTATGCCTATAAAAAATAATTTTGCCTACGTCACAATGATTTGCGTCTAAAAAAAAGTATTTGTCCGAATGATGATCCGTTTGAGTTTTGTACAATCTCTCTACATTCCCATGATAAAAAAACACTTTACGAGCATCTTAAATAATATAAGACGGGATCATCCCAGATTCGTCGATGAACAGAAAATCGAATCATGGGCCCCTGGGCCTTATTGGTCGCCTGGATTAGAAGCTTTACCAAACGGCGTAAAGCTATAGAACATAAAGGTACTTAATGACGATTCGAATTAAAAGACATTCAGTAAAAAACAGACATGCTTCAATTAGATTTTACATCACTAAATAAATATAAAAAAACAAGAGCTGATTTCTATTTCTCTTTGCAAAACGCCTTTTAGGATTTTGATGGATGTGTATTAACAGCTTTTGAAGGTTTAACAGAAGTAAACAAATAAGAGAGGAGGGAAAGGGAGTAGTATAAAAGAGTCTAGTTGGTGCTTAATTGTGGATTTTTACCAAAATAGAAGAATTGATTTATATTCATACTAAAAACATATTGAAGCTTGTGTCTCTAACCTTTATAATGGCCACATGTTTCATTTGACATAGGATGTTCGGTTCGTCTCAATTATTAACAGAATGAATTTATATATTTAAAAGATAATCTGTCCACAGACAATATGCCTTACGTTATGGCTCAGATTTAAGACTTGTATAGCCCTGACCACTGGCTAGAAACATTATTTACAGGCATTATTGCTTAGAGTGCATGTGTCTTTGCAAGGACGATCCATATTTGGTCAGATCAAAACCTTTAGCGCCATTAACCCGAAAGTCGTTAAACTTGATAAACGAGTGGATATCCATTGTTTCCTGGCCAAATGCTCACTAATTTTAAAGGGTCACTAATTCTAAAACAATATTCAAGTCAATACTGGGAAAGGTAACACATCTACTTAATGATATAGCGACTGAAATTGTTCGGTCTATTTGTATTAAGTTAAACGCTGTTAATTGAGGGTTACAAAATCATACCCATCAAATACAGTGAGTAGAGTTTAAGTACAACTTGTCACACTCCGAAGTTTAAACACTTTATCTTTTATGTAGCTATGGATAACTTGTGATCCGCATCAAAACAATTCATCGATGAACACAGTTCAGTGAAATTAAATTGAATTGCAAATGAAAATGATTCATTTACTGTATAATGTTAAAAAGTAGAAGCAAACGAACTATTCGCCTCATGACTGCATATCTATAACTAACAGAGATTAAAAAATACATTTCTTATCATGTACCATTCTTTGAAATCTCAAGAAGAAAAACTGAAAAATTTTAGTTTCATTTTTAGCAAAAAGTTCTAAAGTTCTAAATTCTGCACTCAACCGCATTGTGCAATCAATTCCCAGTAAAATTGTAACAGTACTAGTCATTTCTTCTGAAATTAATCAGTCAATTTTATTTCATGTATGTGTACATGTATTCTAAAAAGGTGGGAGTAAATGGTAAATAATTATCATGAATGATAAAATGACAAAAAAAGAAAAACAATTTTTCTTTGATAAACCAGTTCTGTTGAATTATTTAAATCGCCTACACACACTGTAAATGAACGGAGGACGATCTGTTGATTCATCGTGATATGGACGAAAAATTATTTATCATGTGCATACGGAAAAAAAGGCCATAGATCACCCCCCCCCCCAAACCAGTCCTGGCTAAAAGGCTTTAATCTGTTTTAAATTATCAAAATTCGAGAAAGCGATACAATTAACCCATTTCAAATATTTGACACGAATTATCTGAGTAAACATATGATATGGCTTACTACACGGAACATTTAGACGATGGTCTGTGATAAAATGCTAGAGACCAATCACCAAATGAGACGTACCGACACTACATATTGTAGAAGAGAATTGTAGAGGCAAAATGATGGATGGGTTAATTAAATCGAATGAAATATCATTCGGACAGAAAGCATAACCTCACTAAATAAATAACCCATATTTCAAATCAAAATCTTAATTTTCATCTTGCGAAATTCTGAGATGATTAAGTGTACAATCTAATCTTAAATCAACGCCGATATCGAATTGCTGCTTTAATTCTTAAGCGCAACCGCATTGCAAGGTTAGTAAAAACTTGAATCTTATCTTTGAATAAAAAAGAGTAAAAAATTCCAATTACATCAAAAGAAAACCGAACCAAAAAATAGCGAATTTAATTTAGTGCCGTCTCATCAAACGGAAAAGATTCATTGTCATTAGGAATAAAAAAGGGGGTTGTTACATGTCTATTTGGCAATATAAATAATCCCGGCATTGATCGCGGCCACGATATACCAAAGACTCCTGTGTAACCAAATACAAACAATGTTGAGTATGGGAGCACAAACAGTTCTAAAACATAAATCTTTATCAAAAAATAAATAATTGAAGCCTCCAAATAAACAAGAGAGCCACCTCCCCGAAGCTGAACGAGGGTGAATTGAGTCCTTGCAGAATTTGGCCCAGTAGCGGGGGCTATTCTTCTGCCACTTGATATTTATAATAGTAATACTTTTAATTGACAGGCTTCTTTTCTCTCAGTGATATTGTATAATCGTTTGTGTTCCCCTCACGTCACGATGTTCGCCGAAAATAATCGCTCTTCAAGGGGAAAAAAATAAATTGCAATTATTTATTTAGACTGCCGATCAGATAACAGGACCGTCTATCGGCCTTGTAAATACCCGGTTTTTGTTTGCTCGAGAGCTGCATATACTTCTGGCACGAAAACGAGAGGGTGGTTTGTTTCGTTTGTGTTGACAAAGATTTTAGTCCGTCACACAAATAAATAAAGTTCCCCCCTTGCTTTGTTGACACAACTGTCTCAAATTTCGTGCCAATATAAAAGAAGTATTTCAAATATTGATATTTATTGATTACAAGCTAGCTCGAATTTATATTACTCTTAATATCTTTTTTTTTCAATTGTTTGTGGATGTGTTGACATTTCAGAGCAAACAAACGTAGGCTTTTATTTAGATCTCCTATTTTCTATACAGATTAATCCGGTATTATATGAGCGCGAAGCCGTTGCTAACAAAAAAACTAATGACAAAGATATGCTGTCATCCATTTTTAAAGAAAATAATGAAATTGTTGAGGTTTTAAGAGGAAGGGCGAATATAATCAACATACAGCAGAGATCCTTTCAAGGACTTCAAAGACCGCGGTCTGTTAATGACCTCTCGTCTTTGGAACATTTTGCAATCGTTTACTGCAATTCAACAATCTCACTTCAAAGACATACAAATTTTTAATCATCGACCAAAAAATACATAAAAACTGGCGTACACAAACCAACAATGAAAGATAACATTGGAAAAACCTTGGATAAAAATGCTTCGTTCAAATTCCTATTAAACTTAATGGCTGGAGTTTGAAACTGCAAGCTCGTTAAAGTGAATTGAAATTTGATACAAGAAGGCGCACGTTAAAAAAGAAGATCAGTAAATACATTAATGTATATACAGTAAATTATATTACTTGTCCTTATAAGTAAGTTTTTGGATAAAATGTTCTAGAATTTCGATAAGAATATGCGATAAAATGTGTGTCAGCATTAAGGAAACATTAACAGGTACATGGGTATACACAAAAAATACTCGAGTCAAAGTAGGAATGGATAACATAAAATTCATGACCAATTTTCAGTTATAATGTAAGCATCTTTCGAATCGGTAATTTCCTAGATTTGAAACTAATTGTTCATCAATATAAATATACATTATTTATTAATGTACAATATTATATGAACAACATTTTAAACTGAAAACATAATTCATATTAGTGAAAAGGATAGATGCTTGCACTCGGTATTAAGTAATTATAAAATACTGCATAAAATACATATTATTTAATTATGATGCTAAAAATTAAATGTTTGTTTGACTTGTAGAAAATAAACCATCTTTCTTCTCCTTTACAATGTAAATTTATGAGAAAAACTTGGATGCTTTCAAAGCGCGTGGAGAGAAGAAAAGGCCAACTTCATGCAAACAAATCAATTGACTTGCACCGTCAAATTTATTGATAAGATCATTTCTTGATCAAAAGATAAAAACATTATTACGTAATTGAACATTTTGTTTGGAAATTGGATCGAAAAATATTCAAATTCACAAGCAACTTTCAAAAGAACGACCCCTTGCTGCTTTGAATTGGGTAGAAATAAGAAAATGCTGGTTAGTATTGAGAATGACAGAGTTTTGCTGAAGTAGACGTTTTCTGAGTATAACAGACAGACCTCTGTGGCAGGGTGAAGGTCAATACCAATGACCTTGAACTCCTCCATATGCTTGAAGGGATTGTAACAACTTCCAACGTCAAGAACAAGTGGTTTCTCATGTAGAGAGGTGCTTCTGAAAAAAATATTTATATAAATAATTAATATAGTTTAAAAAAAAAACCCAAAACCCAAAAACCTTTTATATATTTGTTTTCGTATGGGGGGAGTGGTGGGGTCGATTAGGGTTTACGTATAGATAGGTCTGTTTCCGGGTTGTTTAAGGTGGATTGACACACCAACATATATGATATGATGGATCCATACAGTATTCTTTCTGAAAATTTGAATACCACAAGAAGTAGACTTTAAGCTCTTAATAATTTTATGCGATTTTTTTATAGGGGAGGGGGGGGGGTGCTGCTGAAAAAGGTGAAATAAAATGCTAGGCAGCAAACAAGATAATCTAGAGTGTCATTTCAGGCATGATGTAATTATCTGGTAATATTATTATGCAAATAAATGTCAGGTAAACTTTTTATTTTTATTTCTTTAAATAAAAGAATATCTATATAAAAAGACAATCGCTTATTGACATCTTTCATCAATAAAATAATATATCGGCGATTCGAGCCACCTTATGAACACAAAGCTTCAGATTTCAAACTACTTCTATTCATTTTTTTAAATTTCATGTTATATAAATTAATAAGACATCAACATATTCAGATGGAAGTGTAAATACAAACAGTAAAATGCATAATAGACATCAAATTCTAGGCATCATTGGATGTTTTTATTTTTATTAAACTCTTCCCCTAAATGCGCTCAACACTTTTAAAAAATAAATTTTTCATGCAATGTTTTAAAACGTTAAAGGACTGCATATATAAGACGACGACACATTAATCAAATTGGTTTGATTACGATTTGTTCTTTTTCGAATAAACTTTTATTATGCAATACAGATATACATGTTAGAACTATATACAACTGATGGACGCTGAACAAGGGAACAGCAGTTTGTACCTGTTTTAATATTCTATGACGTCGGTCTATTGAGGCCGGGCATCGAACTCACACAGGAACGACGCTGTAACCGCATGGGTACTGCGACAGGTAATGTAGGGTACTGCGAAAGGGTATTGACTTCAACCAAGCTACATTCTTACAAATCATAATGCGTCTACATTTACATTTAACCTAACTTACTTTATGTGTACTACATTTTGCGGAGATTTTAACTGCAGCATATCAAACGCACCCTCTCTAGTAGGAGTTTATTGGCTGGGCCCTGATTCCAAGGGTTTTGTTTGGTAGAGATAAACCTTTAATAGCGATAAACAATTACAACGATATAAATTGAAAATGCAATAAACGATTACAATTTAATCCTTATAGCTTTTCAGGGGGTAAAAACTCTTAGTCACTGATATTTTATATACAATATGAGTGTAGGGTACATAATCATATCGTAACTAAAAGACATTCACTAAAACTCAACATCATGGGTGTGGGTTTCCATCGTTAGTTATTCGTTTTCTATAGCATAGCTGATATTCTCTTTTCGTCGTATAATAGAGCTATTCGTATCATATAGCTAATATATTCTTTTATTCGTATCAAATAGCTGATATTTCCTTGCATTTGTATTATATAAGTGTTGTTTTCTTTTATTCGTATCATATATCTAGTAGTAATATATAGCTGATATTCTTTTTTTCATATCATATAGCTGATGTATAATTTTTCGTATAAATGTATAATTGTATAGATGTATGTATAATTTTATTCGTATAAAAAAAACCCTGATACTCTCTTTTATGTGTGTAATACCGCTGATATTCTGTTCATTTTTATTACTAGTATATAGCTGATATTCTCATTGTTCGTATCATATAAATATAGCTGATATTCGCTTTTATTCGTGTTGTTTGGCTTGTATATCTACGACAGAAATCAATGCGATAAAACATGTTTATAACGAAGTGCCAGGGAAGGAATGATTTGGGCTTCACTATAAGCGTAATTCGTTATATCCGTCAAGTTTACAACATGTTACTAAGTCTTAGGGAATAAAAACCATTTCGCTGTAAGCGTCAATTCAATATAAGCGTGTTCGCTATAAATGTGTTTTACTGTATTATGCTACGTTTTACGATGTAAATACAAAAATATGAAACATTTTATTTTAAAAAAAGGTTTTAGCGTTTATTTGGGGTTTTCTCTCTCATATGATCATATCATATCAAATATTTTTAATTTTCGCAAAATGAAATTTTATAATCCACTTTTTTATTATCCAGTTACAACAAACTCGCCTATTCGTGATCATCACATATAGGGTAAAAAAGATATAAAATTTTGTCACGGACAGCGTTTTCTAATTTCAGTAAATTTTCCCTGGATCTGGATGCATCACTACAAATTTCGTTGTTTTATTGACAGAACGCATGCTTGAAAAAGAAGATAAGAGCTAATCAATACAGCCAAGATTTGCTGCCTATACATACAAATACCCAGAGTAAACAGCGACTAAAAACAAACACACAAAAAATCAATACAACACCGCGCGCTCCACAGATGAATGTTTGTTTTCTGCAAATTACGAATTAAGTTTCAAATCCATTTTCCTTCGTCCTTCTTGTCTACAGATAAGTCGCTAGGCAACCGAGAAGAACAACAAACAAATTCTCGTTGACAAGAGTTGTAAAAAAAAAATAACATTCTTCCGGGAAAAATATTCAAAATAAAAATGTTCCTGACAGGAGATTACAGAAAAGCGTGAAAAAGATTAACATTACTTTGCTATGATCAATTACAAGCCGTTAACTAAAGCCTAAAAACGAATTTTCAAAACATTTAGAGGTTTTTTTTTAATAACCCATTGACCTTGGGTGCAGTGTACTACTATTTTAAGTGTCATCATCGTATCCAACTTCTTATACAATATCAGAATACTTTTACCGCAAAATTATTAAATTCTAAAGCCTACAAATGCTTATTATTTTCGGTACAAATCATGGCTGTTTCATTAGAAGTAAATTACTTCAATCATAATCATCAAATGCTCAAATTGTTCCAAATACACCGTTGGTTATAGAAATTTCTGCTGTTCCTTCTCGTAATCTCGTTTTAGCGAGAATTCACCCAACCCATCAACGCCACTCGCTCGGTGAACAGGTTGGGAGGGGTGTGACAAATAAACAGTACTTCCTACTCTAAAGTTCTCGGTGAGACTTTGAACCAAAGGGCACGCGTCACATACATCTTTCAGGATAACGTCTCCACGGTCATTGGGATGGATGATGATAAACAGTCATTGGGATGGATAATAAACAGTTATTGGGATGGATGATAAACAGTCATTGGGATGGATGATAAACAATAAGTTCGTTTCGTCATCTTATTACATGTTCAACACGCCCTGTAGTCAAATTACACATCTTGGCCCCAGTAAATATCAATGGCAATGTATTTAGTTATTGATCATGTTTAAAATGAACAAAGTTTTAACCCTACCTTGTAGAAAGTTAAAAAATACAATAAAAAGGCCAAAGCAATTGTCTCTTTAACACCATAAAGTGAAGCGAAGAGGTGCAAAAACTCATGAAATCAGTTTCGAATGTTTCTAATGTAACCATCTTGTGATGCAGCTCAATCAACTATTTAGTTCTTTGAAAATTTAAATGGTATCAGTATACAATTAAAGTATACCATTGAGGGAGTCGGCAAGTTTCTAGTTCCCCGAAAGCAAGTTTCAAATAAATTTCCGAACCATAACGAAACAAAAGCATGGACAATCAGAACGCTGACAGACAGACGGAAAGGCAGCAATAAAAACAATAGTCCTACCCCCTCCCGCTTTCACCGTTCGGTGACTTATAAATGTGGTTAACAATGACAAATTTTGTTCCATTCCATATATATTTTTGAGAGTTTTATTATCATTTCATGATCGATGGATCGAAGCTACATTGAAGCACAGACTTCACGGACTGACAAAGCAAAGACTGCACGGACTGACGAAGCAAAGACTGCTTGGACTGACGAAGCACAGAACGCACGGACTAACGAAGCACAGAATGCACGGACTGACGTCACACTTACATATAGTTGAAGTATATGATGGATATGTATCGAAAAATTATATGCTTCTTCTATACAAAGTCTATACAACTACACAACGACTGACAATTAAGTCATAAGGAATCCTTCTTTGAGCATTATTAGGTGATAATTTCGATCGGATGCGATAAAATCCAATAAATCCCGAATGGCTTTATGATATATTTCACGCCTCGACGATAATCATCACCTCGTAATATTAAAATTCAAAGAATGATTCCTTATTCCTTATATTTATAAACGTTTTTTAGCAAATGCTTACTTATATTCATAAAATTTTTAATATTTCAAATGAAATGCACGATAAAATATTTGACATTAATACGTTATTTTTATTTCGTATAACTATGAAAATCGCTTCTTGCTACCCACATTACGTTATGTTTTACGTAATGAAATGTATTAAACTATACGTTGCAAATGTGTTTTATAGTTTATCACAGACATAAATACTGGAAAAAAGCAAATGTTTATGAATATTCATGTACTTTTTCTCAAGCTATTTAGAAAACTAAAAAGAGATTCAGAGATGTAAAACAATTGATCTCACTTTCATTTTGGTATTTCATACAGGCTAATATGACTGTGAAACTTGAGGAAAAAAATCAAATTTGCTCTCTCTTGTGCAGGTTTTCTGCAGTTCTCGCTACATTCATACCAATATAAACCACCAAAGACTACAATAACTTTATTTCTTGTTTTGTTTTACATTCCGACCTTTCAATAATCTATATATTTAATCATAATTCCTGTCGTCCGGCGACACACCAACAACTTGTACGTGTATGTCAGACCGTAGCCTGCCCTGTTCTATAACATCAGCCGTCTGTTACATGTAGCTTGACTTAAAATTTGAATTATATAACTGTCATCATAAACATATTATTTAATTTTATTTTCCTTGTGACCTCTATTCCACGATAAAAAAAACTGAGATGTTTGTCTCTGTTATCTGAAATTAAGCGAATGCCCTCGTTAAAAAAGATGATTATCTCGCAAGCGCTGCAGTCATAAAGAATCAATGTTACATGATCGATATAAATACGATGTTTTCATAAATAGGTATTAATTCTTTGTTGTGTTCGTTAAAAACTTTCAACAAAAAGGTTTCAGATTGTATAACCAATCCTAAACGAAACCATTTTAAGGAAGAGCATACGATGAATTAACAAACACATGTACAAAAGATCTTGTACTTTTTTTATTATTGTTATATGTCTTAATTTATCATAAATCTTGTCAAGAACCAATAAAATGCTGTCTTAAACTAAAATATTCATGCACAATTCTGATGAACTCTGTTTTTACTCGGAAAGGGTTAAGTTCAAACTATGACATCGTTGACTGTTCTGGCGGTATGGCAAGCTAGGCCTTTTGGGGTTCGAAACTGCAACAAATCTAAAACTGCATCTGTTTTTTTTTTATACTTCATTCAATTAGCATGACCCAATCCCTCTTCCTTTGATATCAATTGGATTTATCGACCGCCAGGTACGTCACAACAGGAAACAGGGGTTGGGAAGGTATTGTTTAAAAAGAAGATGGGTGTATAAGGCCAGCCAGATCCCCCCGTTCAGAATGTCAGAGCAACAAATATCTTTGAGTGTTCACCGAACATAAAATCCTTATCATTGTTAGCAACAACGATACATTTTGGCTCATGTTTCGCCTTTTTTAAAAGCGCTAAGCATAGCTCAGTGCTCTTCTACTTCCGATGCATCGAATAATGAGCACAAGTATACATCATTTAAACTGGTATTGGAACCAGTTTCAGGGATTTATGCACATAATTGCACGGGCTATTGTGAATCTAATGTACAGGGCTTACATACATCATTGCAGGGACTGCAATGCAGTGATGAGGAAATACAGTGCTTATACAGAAGCTGAACTGGTATATACATATATCTGTTATATGCATAGAGAATCTGGGTTAGCGCTTTTCAGTACTTTCAGTACTTTGATTATCTTAAAGTGGTTTCAACACACCACATTATGCATTAATAATATTGATGATTAAGATTTAAAAACAGAATATTGTGTTGCTTTAGGTAAATCATACAGTATATATTTTATGATTACAAAACAAAGTGACAATATTAATTCAATTTGTCATCATAAAAATATAGAATAAAACCCCAATATATATACGCTCCCGTTAATGTAGCTCCATTTCTATCCAATGAATATAAGTTTGAACCCCTTCGTGCCTCTAACTCCAAGGAACCTAATAACAAACATCTCAATACCGGCTAATAGTCTGAGTCCAAAATAACAAACATCTCAATACCAGCTAATAGTCTGAGTCCAAAATAACAAATATCTCAATGCCGGCTAATAGTCCGAGTCCAAAATAGCAAAAACATCTAAATACCAGCTTATTGTCTGAGTCCAAGATAACAAAAACATCTCAATACCGGCTAATAGTCTGAGTCCAAAATAACAAAAACATCTAAATACCGGCTAATAGTCCGAGTCCAAAATAACAAACACATCTAAATACCGACTAATAGTCTGAGTCCAAAATATACTAGTTGCCTTGAGTTGTAGTATATGTGATCCCCAGCAGTGGATTTACCCCTTTCGACCCAAAATCTTGAATATGCTTCGAACAAATAAAAATTGATTATCATTTATAATACTTGCCTTTCTGTACAATCTTTTTTTTTCATATTTTTCCTCCCTGGGCTCGGGGTAGGGGGTGCGTTTGGTCATTCACTTAAATACTTATCTAGTAATTGTTTGTTTGGCAATTGTGACGTCACAAGATAAGTGATAAATCATTGTAGGAGCAGAAAACAAAAACATCAAGGAAAAAAATAAAACCAAGAAACAATCGCTCCATGCATTTGAAAAAGTACATGTATACATGTGTAACTTTTCACATAGAGGTGTCATTAAAAATTGTCAAACAATAGACACTGAAGGCCTACGAAGAAAATTGTATGATATCCCTGCTATTCTAAACAAAGAGAACAGGGTAGGGAGGTCGTTATAATTACTATAACATTTTACTGTTGTTTTCGAACTATGTCCCTTCGTAAAACACCACTTCTATATTTCTACTAAACACCATGCAGATTCATTGCTTCTTTCTTTTTCCCCTTCCTGGTTTTAAATGTACCGATCACGATATCAAACAACGTGTTTGGTCAACACGATGCCATTATCCCAAGGAAATGTGTGGCAAAGGAACCGAGGAAATAAAAAAATATATATATATATACCGAATATAACAACTTTTAACAACGTGTGTCTAATTTAACAAAAAAATCAGAATACAGATTGGCTTATGAAGTCGGGGTTAATCGGTAAAACAAAAAGTACTATCTATTCATGGAGTTTTAAATACACTCAAAATAATCTATTCTGAGAGCCCCCCCCCCCCCCCAAAAAAAAAAACAACAACAACAAAAACCAACAAAAACAAACAAACAAAATACAACAAATGAACAACAAAAACTCCAACAACACAGATCATTATGATTGCGAATTGCAATATAGTATGTTTTTGTTCACGACAGCTTCGTACACAAATGGACTATTCATTCCGCTTGTATTTTTGGCTTCTATTACAAAACTCATTATTTTCGTACCATTATATAAGTATGTTGCATAAGTGTTTGGCATTTTTATGAACTAATTTCTACTTTGTTCATTTCCATTTAGGTTGACAACATACTTTCTCTACATGATGTCTATTAACGAACACTAGCTATTGGAGCTCGCGCCCATAGACGACACTTTGGACTAGATATCGAAAAGTCACAACTTATCTTATAATATTACTACATGTAGTTTATAATCACAGTATAAATCAATCTTTTATTAATAACTAATTGAAGCAGGTCACCCCCTCAAAATTTTAGCGCCAGGGGATTTCACGCCTCCAGTAAATTTGGTCTTGAAATGTAGACCGGTGTATTGGAAGTTGAATGTTTATCAGTCATATTTGTTAATAACTATTTTATATGTTGTTCCCGTTGATTTTGTGACTGATGCAGCAGCAGATAACGGCGTCTGTGTGTCTGTTAGGACTCTTTATGACATTGCGGACGACCATAGCGTCGCCATCACAGGGGGCGCTAGTCTGCTATGTACACCTCTTCTAAAATGCTATCGTCAGAGTTATGATTTCGATGATATAAAATTAGAATTTGCTCGTTTTTGGGAATCGTTTACTTTGGGGTCTGCATTCTGTTTTGTCTGGTATTCACTACATGGGTTCACGCGAAACGGTCGGGGATACGGCAAAATTAGGTACTGCCACGACTAACCAAAACGGATATTACAAAAGCTTTGTTACAATATATTACTGATCAAGGATAGATTCTTAGGGTATTAATGTTTTCATTTAAGATATAAATAAATCTAATAGGGGCCTGTCTATTATTTGTTTTTGTATCATCGACCAAGACAAAGATAATATACTAATACTGTGCTCATATTTAGCTTGTCACAAAAGAACATAGCATTGAGCAGGTAAAAATTAAACGTCACTTATTCAAAATGGTATTAAATAGCTACTAATATATTTGACACTCCGTTTCAGAACAAGCATTTATTTTTTCATCCCACAAACATATTTCTTTTGTTTTTGAAATTAACATTTTTCCATGTAAAACAAAACTGCACAATAACGAACAGACACTCATGAAGATAAAATTTTTAAGTTATCCGTACAAGAAATATTTCTTAAACTAAAATATCAATCCCACCCCAGGTGACTAGAGGGAGGGACTCTGTCCCAACTCTATGTTTGGGAGTCCTTCCCTGCTGAGTCTGACAGACCGACATATGTCTTTCCGTCGTCCGTAGTGGCCTTGCTGACCCAGATAACACAACTGTTCATCTCGTTAACCGAGTAGTCAGGACTAAAAACTTAAAAATTTACATAGCTTGATCGACATTTGTCCAATTTAATACGTTTTGTGGCAGTTGGGTTACTGTCTTAGAGGCGAGTGGTCGGGGCATATTCTCAAGTTGCATCAAGACTTCCTCTTCCAGCGACGTAATTATAAGCGTGTGTATATTTCATAACGACAGCAAAATACAACAAAATTCAAGAGCAAGCACCGAAGCAAGAAAACAGAGCCAACGGCAACTTGTTATTACAGAATGAGAGTAGAGAAAAAAATGCTTATTCTATTTTGCAGCAGTTTTAATATAGATGCAGGAACATCTGATACAAATCCATCTGGCCACAGGAAGACGATCCACAGACTTTAATAGTGTCTCAGGTGGGAGCGACAGGTGAAAAGGATGTCTTTTCGTAAAGACACCCATTTCCGACTGCTGAAAATCCCAAGATTACCACGAAGCCAGTCTGTGGTGGACTCGGCTGGCGAGTAATCCCCACTCAGAGAGGAGAGCACTGTACCCGCTGGTCCAAACATACTTTTTTTTCTCTCAAATATCCTTGGTCTCCATAGTGATCACCACGCACTAGTTTCTTTGCCGGTTCCGTACATAAACATCTTGAATGGGTCTGTTTATTCAGCAAACACAGCAAACCCCCGCGTCCCTGTTTCTCGGTGCGTTTCAGATAGTTAAGGTTCTAAGGCAGATTGCGCACTCTAGCAATTCACTAGAAACTAGACACTAAAAAAAACATTGTAATGAATTGTTTGTACCAATTGTTACAAGTAATCATTTATTCAAGACTAAACAACTGACCTTCGGTTTCATTTGATTCTTTCTGAGAGAAAAAATTTCGTTAACTTTTGCCATTTCTTAAAAAAAATGTTGCCTCATTTTTTAATTTTGGTCTTAATAGCACTTACAATCTAATACATTTCGCCTCATTGGAATTTTGGTCTTAATATTTGTGTTATGTACATGTACAATAAAATGTCAATGTTCTCGTCGATCGACACAAAACCGCCTACACTGTACATGTGTCGGTCATGTAACCCAATCTACATGCATGTACTTACACGTATGCACTTCTTAAGGTACCTTACTAAATCAAAACATATTTTTTATAGACAATACATAACGACACATGATGGCGTTAAATGTTTTGTTAAATAGTTTGTATCAATTGTTTTGGTTGAATTTCGTCATATATATAGCTCAGTGGTTAACGTATCGGGCTTATAAACCGAAGATAATAAGTTCGAATCCACCCGGGACTCTTGTTCATATTAACTCAACTAATATTTTGAAAATCAAATTTTTCTATAAAGATTGCATATATGTTCGCATTTTCTTTAACCTTTAAGTTAATTCTTCTCATGCATCATGATATCTATCATAATGAAGTAATTTTCTGCTGATTTGCAAAGAAAACATATTTCAATGTGTAGTGAACCATCTTAATACGGTTTTAACTCTAAGTGAGCATCTTAACATTGCATCATATAAGGTATAAGGGTTTATGATATAGAAATCTATTTCTGTTCATTGTTATTTATTCTTGTTAGATCTACCTTATTGTGCGACGCACAAGCAGAGTATTTTGGTGAACGACTACAGATGTAAAGTATTTTTCACTTTTTTCGAGACCTCCAAGAGATCCGCTTATCAATCTATAACGATTTCAGTGAGTAGATTTATGCAATGTATATTACTTTTCTGTCATTACGTATAAGTCTGTTCCTTGCTCACAAGAGACCGAATACTACCATTTTCTATGGGAAAAAAATATATGATATAATATATCAAATCAAAGACAATAACGAATAGTCAGTAGTTCGGAAAGGTACTTTACTGGTTTCTGTCGTATCTCAAGGAATCAGGGTCGAATAATGCTTCATCATTGGGAAGGAAACCCTACTAACTTAGGGAAACTGATAATTTTCAAAAAACAAACAATTCAGATTATTTTTTACTATGATACACAAGCATACAAGAAGGTGCCTTTCGGCAATCAAGCAAACAAACTGACAACGATCGGGAGGCATCCGTTTACATTTTACTGCAGGTCAATGAGAATTGAATTGAAGCATTTAAGTTCAATAACCCATTTTCCCCCAGACAGTGTATATTTACTCGGTCAATTAAGCAAAGAAGATGCAAATAGCTCAACCTTAGACCGATAGAAAACAAACTCTAGAACTCCTACACCATTTTCGTATAAATCGTTTTATATCTGTAGGTTTCTGGTGACAAGGACATGGGTAGCCCTAGTGCATTATTCAAGTATAGTTAAAAAAAAACTTACAACAAACATTGTCACAGTACTTCCATTAAATCATCCTAGTTCGACTGTCCTTCCTACCTATCCTGGAAAGCATTCTCTAACAATGACCGAGAATAAAAACATTTTCAATGATGTGCAAATTGGTCCGACACCTGAATTTCCCAGCTAGAAAAAAATAATGATTCTGTGGGCAACCTGGGCACTCTACCATTTCAAAAATACCGGTAGTTTGTTTTCTTCTTGAACTATAATTTATACATACAAAAAAGCATTGGATCATAAAGTTTAGTCATGATTAGAATAATTTCTTACCAAACTTTCTAATCAGAAAAACCTCTCAAGTTCTCTGCAGTCTTGATTAATGTCAAAGTGAGGAGGTTTCACTTTACATTTACGTTACTTGTAACGGCACGGTAGCATAGAACGTTGCTTATAATCGTTTTACGACATTTTCATCAATAAAGTAAAAATGGAGAGAAAAAAAAAAGTCGAAACCACCGGATTTTTATATCATATATATGATGTAGAATGTAGAGTGTATATCAAATATCAGACGTCTTATCGCCTGTTAATTTACAGGTCTGAGCTGAGATAAACGACAAAAATACTAAGCGGAAGGAAGACCTAAATAACAATGAAAAGAGATGCTTCTTTGAGGTACACTGTACGTGCTTTGTACCACTGACTCAGGATACAAACTCATTAAGCATGCCTATAACATGGTCGCTAAGTCAGTCTGTTGATTAAATAAATAACACATAAAGTAAAAAAAAACAATATTAACATTTCCGCTATTACATAAATCTCACCCAAGCACACGCACGTCCACATGATATCAGACCACTTGGGCCCACCTACGGTATTTCAACAACAAAGACTTCATACACATTCAGGGTTCATCATGACCTGTTTATATATATATATATATATATATATATATATATATATATATATATATATATATATATATATATATATATATATATATATATATATATACGGTTTTTTTAGTAAACGTTAAATAACGGTAAAGTATCACCATTACAGACAGCAGGTGAACCCTGTCATTACCTAATGACACTGGATGATCAACAAATTAACCATCAGACCTAGCTGAGATTTTAAGATACAATTTGTAAATCATTGTTTATTTTTTTTTTTAAATCCATATGTTTTATTTTTTTTTTAATGTGGCCATTTTCCTGTATTTCATATAGAGCTCTTCTTTTTAGGGAGATAAATACAGTCTAAAAATGGCCACGACCATAGAGCCTGTAGATTCTCACCTACGGCTTACCAGGGTATTACACCACTTGGAAAACTTTTTAATTATCCAATGTTGCAATTTTCGATAAAACAACCATCTTCTACAGTTCAAAGGGCGATGGCATTCCGTCCCAAAAGTATGATGCCCTTTTTTAAACACAAGAATCTAGAAGCGTTTCAAACTAGTGTTACATTAAAAGTTTAAAATTCATCAATTTTAACTTAACTATTGTTATTAAATAAACTGTAGTAGTTAAGTTTAAATTGACAAACTGTAATAGATAAGTTTAAATTGATAAAGAACTGGGGTGTACAAGGCGTTCTATATCCCCCCACTCGGAGCAATGTAAGACAAAAAATTCTCAATTAAAGTTAGAATATTAATTTTTGACTTGTATGCATTGCTTTCAGTATAAATTTCACTATGGAAGTCAATATTGTGCTTTCATTCTATAAACACGACAGGTGTATGTTTCCAAATTAAGCTGCACAGCGTTTTATGCCAAAATCTTGGATCATTTACTGTTCTAAATTGCAAAATTTTGGTATGAACGGGTCTTCACTCCATCATTTAAGTAATTGTATTTAAAGAATAAGTTTATATCTATTTTTATTATTGATTTATTACTGATGGATGATAAGAATGGAGTCTAGACCCATAATAGGTCAAATTCGAGGTTTTCACCAAAAACGTTTTACTTAAATTTTTTCAAACAATTAAATTTATTCACCAATACTCTAATGTGTCAACGTAGCTAACTGAGATACATGTAGGTGGAGGCTCGTAGTTCATCCTTCTCGATGGAGAGTGTGTTCGAATCGTATTGACGGCGTTTTACTTTTAATTCATTTGCTTTTGTGTAAAACATTTTTTGGGGTTTTTTTTTATTGGATTATTATAAAAAAAATATCTAATATTATTTATATAATGACAACAATTACGTAATGTTCATGTTCTGTACACACAATGTCGGATGAAAATAGCGCTAGCACAGATATGAGATCGTGTTGTAATGTTTAGGGGGGGGGGCTGGGGGGGGGGGGGCTGGGGGGGGGGGGGCTTGTACGCTCTCGTCCCAATTTTTAATGTAACTTTTCATGCGACTTACATATCTAGATATCTGCCACTGAGGACCTGGTGATGGTGTGTTGTGATGTCTGGTTCCTCGGTCTGTTTACTCAGCCTTCGAAAATATCAGAAAGGAAAACATCTTCAATTTTGGTTTAAAACTCATCTCAAATGAACATTTGTCAATTCTGATTTTGTTTAAATTGTTTGTCTGATTGCCAGTCGGTTTATAATGCAAAAAGCTAGGTCCGTACGTGAAGTGTGTCTTCATAGATATATACCATTATGAATGTATAAGTGTAATATAGATGTACTACTATAGACCATAAAAAGGCTTAAATTAAGAAATTAGATTAAAAATAGAACTGTGTATCATCTGCTGAAGTCCAAGCTTTTGCCGTGCTTTAATTCATGATATACTGAAACAACGAATTTTTGACTTTACTAAATGTTTTGCCTGCATGACCCCCCCCCCCCCCCCCACACACAGTTGTAGCAAATATTGGCTGGACTTAATTTACAAGGTCTTGAATTTTAATATTGGCATTCTCTTTTGTATTGTGTTAAGCATTATTTGTAAGTGTAATAAATAATGATATTTTAATATTCCTCCACACCTTCAGAAAGGTTTTTAAAATGGGGAAAATTTGTATTTTTATTTTATAAAAAATACTATTTTCTAGCATGTGGTACATTTAAAAATGACTGAAAAAGGTACATATATGTAATTCCACGTGCTATGCTGTAAAGGACCCTTAAATGTTTTAACACTAGTAAGGAAAAAAAATCGAGCCTTGTTATCTAATGTAACATTTAAAATAAATGATCATTACCCATGCGCAAAAAGTTCAAGGTTTAAAATTTGATATAGGTGTATTTCTTTTAAATACATCTTCATCATTGATGATGAAAATAAAAAATTGGTAGCTGTGTACCAAGAGAGTCAATTTACAGAACTAATGAAATATGGAATGTGGTTTTAGATTTTGACTCTTTTCCCACACCCACCCTT
The DNA here is from genome assembly GCF_025612915.1 of Magallana angulata. Lineage (NCBI taxonomy): Eukaryota > Metazoa > Mollusca > Bivalvia > Ostreida > Ostreidae > Magallana > Magallana angulata. The sequence goes on along the minus strand of NC_069118.1, from coordinate 37,259,485 downwards.
CCTACAACAGTTGTTAAGGAAGTTTCTCTTCTACACAATAGATATCGCTAAATGAGGACATTGCCACACCTGTTATGTAATCGAACATTGTCTTTAAAGTAGAACTTGAGCGTATCAAATTGTGATCACATTATTGATAAAAATCACTTTGTTTATTACATCGAAACAATTAAAATACCCTGACTATCGACCTTTTAACGCCCAAATATGCACATTTAAAGATATAACCACCCAGGAATAGTTAAACTGTTAACAAACAAAAACCTCAGGAGATCGTAGGTACCTATCCTCAGTCTAAACCTCCCAAGACAAACAGCATTGTTTATGAATCTTTAATGCGATACTAGAATGATTCAGTAAAATTATTTATCAAACATCGTAAATGATGATGACATTAGTTTGCGCGGACCCAGAAAATTTTTCCAAGGAGGGGGTGTCTGTCGGTTATTTGGGTTTGCAGGGGGGCATATTTTTGGTAAATTTATAATGTAGTTACAAGAAGTTTGAATTTTGAAGGAGGGAGGTCCAGACCCCCCCCCCTCCCCCCGAATACCTTCTCCCCTCTAGATCCGCGCATGCATCAGTGGTAGTAATGGCAGTGGGTGCTATAATATCAACCAAGGTCCCCGACATACAACACTGGAGCTCTTCACAGAATTTATCCTCTAGTAGTGAATACTGTTCTCTTGTTTACAGATATATTACCTCATAAAAGAAAACGCCCAATCACTGTGTATAATTAGGGGAGGATGTCGTCGTCATTTTTAGAGTAAGACTACATCTATCTCCAAATTGAGAGAAAAAAAGATCTGCATACATGTAAATTAAAACTTTAAAGCCAAAATATATGATTTTTTTATTTACTGAACAATAGTTTATATCTATTTAAAGCCCTTTTACAATTGGCGACGAGCACTTAAAACACTTTGCGATCGGAATTTTTTGGCTTCACACGAGCTCTCGCATTCGTTGCACGAGCTCTCGCATTCGTTGTATGCGTTTTTGTGGTCGCATCAAGTCTCCTCAAAATAGTGGACATGCACACTATTCAGACGCGATGAATGCGATCTGAATTATTGCAATGCAACGCACGAATATAGTGCGAACGTTTTACAACGTTTTGTGTACTCGCAGAACGATGTACGATTATTAAAGATCGTAAGATAAATCAAAGCTGTTTTGGGGTGTTTTGTGCGATCATGACTCGATGAATGTGATCTGAATTATTGCATTGCAACGCACGAATATAGTGCAAACGTTTTACAACGTTTTGTGTACTCGCAGAACGATGTACGATTTTTAAAGATCGTAAGATAAATCAAAGCTGTTTATGCGTGTTTTGTGCGATCATGACGCGATGCCTGCGATCTGAATTATTGCATTGCAACGCACGAATATAGTGCAAACGTTTTACAACGTTTTGTGTACTCGCAGAACGATGTACGATTATTAAAGATCGTAAGATAAATCAAAGCTGTTTTGGGGTGTTTTGTGCGATCATGACGCGATGAATGCGATCTGAATTATTGCATTGCAACGCACGAATATAGTGCAAACGTTTTACAACGTTTTGTGTACTCGCAGAACGATGTACGATTTTTAAAGATCGTAAGATAAATCAAAGCTGTTTATGCGTGTTTTGTGCGATCATGAGACTGTTGCTCAACGTGTCTCATGTAATCTTGCAACGTTTTACCATTATTTCAAGACTTACCGGTTAAGCCCCTTTCACAATTGGCGCACGACCTTTTTACACCATTTTGCGATCAAAATTGTTTAGATTCGCACCAGCCCTCGCTTATGTTGCGCGAGCTCTCGCATTCGTTGCATACGTTTTACTGGTCGCATCAAGTCTCCTCTGAATAGTGACATGCACAATAATCAGACGCGACCGAACGCGATCCAAATTATCGCAGTGCAACGCACGAACATTAGTACGAACATTTTACAATGTTTTGTGTACTTGCAAGAGTGATACACGATTTATAAAGATCGTAAGATAAATCGCTGGTTTTTATGCGTCTGTTTTGCGACATTGAGACTCACTGCACGACTTATCAGCCTCAATATGCCTTGCTTCTAGTATTTATACCCTATATAAGTATCTCTGTTTCAGAACAAAATTTACAATATACATTTTTTGCATGATGGTGAGGAAAATACATGTATGAAAATTTATTCCCTCAAGAAAAATCATATTTCCCAAGGGCTTCGCCCGAGAGAAATTTGTTTTTTCTGGGGAATAAATCTTCATATACCCTGAACATTAATGCAATAAACGTTTTATTATACCAAGCAACATTTCTTATAATGTTTGACTTTTCAACAGTCGCAACATTAACGTCATGATTGTTTGATTTCCCATGTAACTGTCTCACTTTTCTTTCATAAATCATAGATAGTTAAGTTGGTTCTGAGATATAAAAAGAATCATAATGATTAAATATTTTTTATTTAATCATATTTGTCTACATCGAATGCTCATATCGGCTTTTTCATTCGTATGATATCGCCCTGTCACGTGACTTTCTAGACCAATCAGATATAATAGAATAATCATATTGAGGTATAATAATAAATGCTGCTGCATATCTGTATCTTCTTGGGCGCCATCAACTATGTCGACTGAATATGAGCGGTGTGTATACCCCCTCTGACCCACACGATCATTCGTACCATGGAACGCATAATCGCATGTCCAATCACATTGGCGCACGTTCAATCGTCCGATCACCTAGTCTCTCGTTCCTATCGTATTATCTTTCAACAGTCGCTTTCATTGTACAAGAGTCGCATACAGACGCAAGATATTCGCAAGATTCAATGCGTTTACATCGCACAACGCTCGCTCAGATCGTGCGAAATTCGTACGAATACTTTTTTCATATGCGATTATTTCGGCAACAATTAACGATTCATATCTAATTTTTTCGGTCGCACGAATATTTGGTCGCTTCTGCTCGTGCGCCAATTGTGAAAGGGGCTTTCGGTACCATTATTTCAAGACTTATCGGTTTCAGTTTCCATGCTTTGCCGCTAGATATACCGGATACAGGGTTATTTTCGTCCCGTGATATTTTTGCTTCTTCGTTTTGCCTCGTCTTGAATTCGCCCAAGCAATGTTATGGTAGGAGAGAGATAATGTGAGACATAGGGATTCGCCAAGTCTTAATTTACTTACTGACAATAAGAGCGAAATGAGCGAAAATAAAACGGGGAAATAATTCCCTTATACACTGTATAAGCATATCTGGTTCAGGCCACAATCGACCTTGATTTTGGCTGTTGCTTTTGTCATGTTCTTGGGCGTTATCTTCTCTTTGGCCTTAAATAATACTTCAAAACTTGGCCACATTATGAGAGTATAAACAATGTTTCAGTGCTGAACAAAATAAGGCATCTACAATTCTTTAATACTGGACACCAATGGGTAAGAATAAGCAATTCTTAAATAGTGGACAGCATAAAGTGAGTATTCACAATGCTTCACTATTGGACATATTAGGTGAGCATTAACAATGCTTCACTATTGGACAGATTAGGTGAGCATTAACAATGCTTCACTATTGGACAGATTAGGTGAGCATTAACAATGCTTCACTATTGGACAGATTAGGTGAGCATTAACAATGCTTCACTATTGGACAAATTAAGTATTAACAATGTTTTACTATTGGACAAATTAGGTACTAACAATGCTTAAATACTGGATATTAACATAAGGTGAGTATTAACAATGCTTCAAAATTGGACAAGATGCCTCATTACTGGATGGCATATGATAAGTATCAGGTTTGGAGCTGTGATTGTGTGATACAAATTATAATACTGGGGGAGTATTGAGCAGTTTAAAGTATTTATAATGTTGTTTGTTCGTTTTTACAAATGTAATTGAAAAAATTATTGACATTTTCAATCAATGTCCCCTCTAAAAAAAGGCAAATGACGAACGAACCATTTAAATCAAAACTAAACAATACAGTGCTCTTTTTTCTATGTCTTTCATTCTATTTTGCATTATCAACAACAATGGAGATAACAGATGCTCTCTGTATCCATTTTGTTTCCATGTAATGTCAGATCTTTGAATTTACAAAAACATTGAAGCTTACCTTTGAACTCGTCTTTGGTCTTTCTCAATGCATTTCTTCATCCCTCCCCTGAAGTACTCCAGCAGAGTCTTTCTGCACCAATGGACCCTCTCTTGCTGCTGCTTACCCCAATGAACTGTAGCCAACTTTTTCATGGCCTCTGCATAGTCCTGAAGCTTTCCTGTATTCTGACAGTGCTCCTTCCAAATATCCTTAGCATCTTTCTCCCCTTTAATAAGGATATGTTATATTTTTTTTTATTTTATAAAATCACTTTAAATGAATGTAAGATAAAAATAATGTGATGTTGAAAATCACAGTTTATTGGGATCTTCATCTCCTCAGAACATTCTTTTAAAATTGAGTCTCTGTTTTAATTTACAAAGAATCTTTCTACAGGGAGACGGGGAATTGAATCATTTGATTCATTTTTTACAACATTGATAGGTGAAAGATCTTTTTTAACCACTGGTTTGTAAGGTCATCTATTAGGTAGTTAACAGTTTAATTGTATCACTTTTCAGTTACTGTGAAATGTCTACAATTAATATACACCTTATAAAAGACCATTGTATAGCTGATTGAAGTCTAAGTTGGTACATAAAATAGTGAACTGGTCCATATTATGAAGTCATCTTTTGAAAAGTTAAAAAGAATTAATTAAAATTTTGAATTTTGAATAAATGAATTACAAGAATTACTAATTTTAGTATTGCTAATACATGTAGTTCAAACCAAAATAAACATTCAACCATCAATGCATTTCAGCTTAATCTAAGGTTTATCATTAACTCTTTGTTAGCTCATTACAGATGACATTATCAACAAAATCAGTTTTAACTAGCAGCAAATGCATGCTGCAGTGAAGGTTCATTTAAGTATCTTCAGTACTTTGATTTTTATACTCAGTTGACGTCAGTTCTTAATCTCTTAAATTAAACAATCTTTTTTTAAAGACATACTAACATTCAAATTTTTTTCTTTCCATCAACCCTGATGTTCCCCTATCCCAATCATTAAATATTTCAATGAGCTTTCTATTGCTTTCCTTCAAAAATGTACCTGAATATTTATATGATAATTCATTTTTGCAAGCTATAAAAGGGATTTATATAAAACTATGATGCTTAATGCTCCTAACAGAAGAATGGATATGGGTTCTTAATCAGGACAGCTTATAGCAACACTGGATCTAAGTTATGAACTAATGTTAGAGCTACAAAATAATACATTTATTCCAGATATACCATATTGAAATTTGTTTGCTATACTTTTTCTGAGTATAGATATACCAGCAAAAGGCTAACCCATTTCACATTCTATAAAAATTAAGTCTAGGATGTCAGAAACCTTTCCAATTGTGCCATAGGTAAGAGTCAGGCAAAAGTGGTTGTATGAGTTAGTAGGGTTTTATGCCAATAAATGATAGGTCTGGTCAAATGTGAAGTCGACGGACTGCACAGTCTATGAAAATACAAACACTTTGTCAAACAGTATCTTATCTCTGGTGAAATATTTTACAAATAAGATATAGAAATACAAATATAAAAGAAGCATGAACACTTCTCCTGTTAATATCAAACCACATGACACAATGGCTTTTTCTTCAACATGGAACAATTGGTAGGATTCAGCTAATGAACTTACAGGGTCCACTCCCAATGTCTCACTCACTGTTACTTTTTCCCTGTGTTTTTTTCGCCCCTCTACTAGACGGGCGAAAAAACACAGGCTCTACACTTAAGCAGGATTCGCACCATCTTGAAATTGCTAAAACAAAGACGCTCATTTAAATAATCAAAGTTATTTGAAAATTATTTTGAATTCCCTCATTCTTGAATTCGCCCAAAGACAATGAGGGCGAAAGGGGCAAAAATAAAAATAAAACAAGGGCGAAAATTTTCCTGTATACAGCACTGATATTGATTAAGAAAGTCCTATATGTGCCACTTAATGAGCTCAACCATTTAAAGCTTAGCTTTAAATGATAAATATATATTCTAGCAATACATATACATAAATAAATATAAATGTTTACAAGCTAGTTTTTTTGTCACCACTTCTCAGACATGTGTACCCCCTTGCGAAAATTATTGGCAAAGACGATATTTGCCAGACATATGTTTATCCTAAAAATGATACAGAACCAATTTTGGGGAAATAAGATCTGGATATACAAAATAGAGTATAAACATTTATTTAAACCATAACACATCAATATTTTTGCCCAAATTGTTGTAAGTTTGTGACGCTTTATGCGCCTAATGTATCAAAATAGAATACAAAAAATCCAATGCTTGTATCATGTTTCGTCATTTTCACAATTCTATGGACTCAAACCTAAATTCATGGTGTTAATTCTATAGAATGACATGTCAAAAAGACCTTAAAGAAAAATTCCGTAAAAATCACATTTTGGTGTAGTTTTCGGCTTCGGTCAATCGGTCTGTCAACTATGTACGATATCATTTAAACATTAATTAAATACGAAATAGCTTCTGCCTCAAAATTTAAACCGGTTTTAGTAAACAAAAAAAGAAAAATTCAGGGTGGGGGGTCAACCAATCAAAACAGAAGATATAAGCATACCTGAGATCCTGGTAACTGTAAACAAGGAAATATTGGCACTCGTTTTATTTTCGCTCCTTTCGCCATTTTTGTCAGTGATCGAATTTAAGACTGGGTGAATTCCAATGCTCCACGTTATCTCATAAGTGTGTCTGGGCAAATTTAAGATGGGGTGACTCAGAAATTGTTTGAAGGTGTAGAGGGGTGAAAATAACACGGGCAAAAATAACCCTGTATTCAGTATTCAGATGTATTAATTGTTTTTCATTTAACTAAACAAGTTTCTCAACATAAACCATTTCTATCTCTTACACAATACATACATAACCGTTCTGATTTCTTATTACATGTATTGCCATCGAGAGATGTAGAGCAAAATCAATGCCTTATATCTAAAACACACTGTAAAAGTCAAACCAATATTGTAAAATCCATATTATTGCATGGGCGATACTCGAACTACTTTAAGGAAACCATTTCTATCTCTTATACAATACATACATAACCGTTCTAATTTCTTATTACATGTATTGCCATCGAGAGATGTAGAGCAAAATCAATGCCTGATATCTAAAACACACTAAAATCCATATTATTGCATGGGCGATACTAGAACTACTTTAAGGACATTGGATCTGACATGTAAAACAAATGTTAATTTGTCTGATCCAACATTTTTCAACCACATCCTAACCTATTTATTATGTGTATATTAACAAGACATTTACCAAATCTTCTTGGGGATGCTTAAACATCATTCTATTTCGCATTTATCTTCTCTTTCTTATACCCCATGTATTTAGCAAAAATTGCATTCGTTTCCCGAGGCCAAATAAATTCATCTGTGGTTTGGCACAAATGCCTCTCCAGCTGAGAAAAGTTCTAAAAAAACAAAGTTTTTACAGGTCATCAAAACAACTGAGTTACATGGACAAATCAAAGGTTAGCTCCAATATTCCAATAAAACAACAATTGCTAGAGACCCCAGATATTTTCTTATATTTACAGAGGACAGACTGCTCCAAGTTCTGATGAGATTTGATGAATTTAAGAAGAGATAAAAAAAAATTGACAAAAAGCTCAAACTGAATTAAAAGCCAGGAAGAACTATTTCAAAAAGTGTAAATATTGAGAAAAATTTATACCTCCAAACACATCCATTTTAACAATAAAATGCTTTCTTTGCATGGTGATTACAATGCAAAATTTTGTGAGAAAATGACTATTTTTTTCATCAACTACCAGAAATCAGAATTCAAATATGCACATCTCTGATATATGTACAATCAAATTGCAAAACAGCAACTTCCTATCTTGAAAACTGTAGGAGGAGTTATCCGTACAATGAGGGTACCCTATATGCAATATTTTGCCAAAAATGACTAAGTTTAAAAGCGGGTATTTTTTAAATAAATTATTGGAAATCAAAATCCTATCAATATGCCCACCTCTGATATATGTACAATTGATCTGCAAAAGAACAACTTCCTATCTTGAAAACTGTAGGAGGCATTATCAGTACAATAGGGGTACCCTTTATGCAAAATTCTGCAAGTAAATTACTAAGTTTAACAGCTGGTATTTTTTTCATTAATTACCCCAAATCTGAATCCAAATAATGCTTAAATTTCTGATATATGTACAATTGATCTGCAAAACAACATCCTCCTATCTTGAAAACTGTAGGAGGAGTTATCCGTACAATAGAGGTCCCTTTTGGCAGCCGCACGCCTGCCCGACTACTATTTTCACCATTTCAAAAACTGGATTTTTCCGTTGGAAAACCTGGCTAAAAAAAACCTGTATCCATAGCCAAGTGCCGCTGGACCTCATAACTTACATACAACGTTAAATATCTTAAATATTTTTATACCTTCAATAAAAATATTTAAATTTTTGTTTTCACTCGTTTGAAAATGGTGGCTAGAAGTGATCAACCCATAAAAACCTGCAATTCTTAATTACCACTGAAAATATTCTCTACTGGTCATTTTCTGACCAATACAATGTATATAGCTTATCGGTATATTCTAGCTATTGCTGTCAAAATGCGGGAAAAGATAATGTATATGCACCCGGTTAAAACAGCGTAGATGCAACATTTCTTCCCTAAATATGCAAAACTACATTTTGTGGATACACATATCAATCATGTACACCAGAAATTCACAAGTTCTACTTCCCAAAAATGTGTATGAACTGTATACAGGGTAACTCACAATGTCTATCTCTGCACCTCTTCTCATTACAAGTCAGAGATTACTCATACACTGGTCCATTAGCCCATTTCAATATCAGGGCAGCCATTGAGTAGATGGCTAGAAAGTCATTTTATAAGATAAAATCTCATTATATGTGACTGGTCAGCAGAGGATGCTCATGCACTCCTCCATGGCACCTGATCCTACCTCTTATTTTTTTTAGAGGTCCGTGTTCTGCTCCTGTTTTGTATTTTTCCTTTGAACTCTTGATTTTGAACACTGTTCGTTATCATCACATGTTATAGTACGTATATTAGTGAGAGAGGAGAAAGAAGTCAAATCTCCAGCTTCTACTCATTTAACAAGATTGAAGCACAGGAGACACATTGCTCACTTGAGCAACAATAACAATATATCTGAATCAAAAAACTTTAGAAGTATTAAATACAAAATATTTAGACATGCAACTAAGAAGAATATGGCCTGTTTAAAAAGATTTTCACAAATTTCTCCTCACATTTCTATGTTAAACATTGAACCCATTTGTTGTTTCAGTTTATGAGAAGATTTTTTTTTTTCTATTTACTGTTATGTAAAAATTCGCCCCCCCCTCCAATTATTGCCCCATCCTACCCCTAGAGATCATGATTTTCACAAACATGGATCTACCCTCTCTGAGAATGAGTCTAGACAAGTTTCAGCCTTTCTTGCCGAAAGGTTTTCAAGAATAAGATTTTTCAAACTACTGATGATGTTACAATAATTCTAATCTATCTCCCCTAAAAAGGGCATGGCTCTAAAATTCATTTGAATAAAATTGAACTCCTTTTACCAAAGAATGCTTTGTGCCAAGGTTGGTTAAAATTGTTCCAAATATGGTTCTACAGAAGAAGATGGTTTACAACAACAATGAAGACAACAATGACAACAACAGACAAATTAATTATTAACTTATCAAAATAGCTAACTTCAGCCTTAATTTGTGAGCTTAAAAGTTATATACACACATAAATTTTTGTTTAAAGATACATGTATACACCTTGTGTACATGTGTACAGTCTTATTTGCATGAATTTACTAAGTGTTTGAAGTTTATTCAGATTTTGATTTACCGTTTTTGAATTTCTTCCTGAGATCCTTATGAACAGATTTGACAAAAGTTGCAAGTTTTTTCTTTTCTTCTATGTCCTCACTCATGGTCTGGTTATCGTTGGACTTCTTCACCTGTAACACAAGATCAAACAACACATTAACACTATAATAAAATAAATGTTTTTTAAAAACTGAACTTTATTTATTTCACAACAATTGATAAACAAGTTTTTGAACTTATATTAATATCTTTAATAAGCATAGATATTAGTGCAAGGAGGTCATTGATGAGTACCCAGAGAAATCCAAAGTGTCAAAGCTGGCAACCACCATACTCTGTCACATATACAACCACGGTCGATCACGGGGATCAAACTCGGGTCGCAGCATTATTGTAATGTGTCTGCCTGAATACGGTATTATATATAACAGGTCCCCTCAGATGAGATGTTTGATTATGATAATTGTTTAAGATATATATTAATTTTCCTTGTCACTTTCCTAGCATTTATAGATTCAAAACTCAATTAAATATAAATACATAAATGTATGGGCCCTAGCCGAACTCTGTGCATCGCTCCAAAGCACTCCGTCGCTTCTATGAGTCACTTCAAGCGACCCATCACTTCTATTGGTTGCTTCAAACAACCAGTCATTTCCATCGGTCACTTTAAAGTGACCCCACAAAGCGCCCTTGTGACTGAAAACAAATGCCTACCAGCTGAATCTAACAAGCAACGCTCACGAAGACAAGTTGCTTCTATATACCAGTATTATTGTTCTGCAAATCTCTGAGCAATAGTGACTTACAAACAATAACCTTACCTCAAAGTATTCTCTTTAGCGTCTACACTGCAACTAACTGCAGTCTCTAAATATCTGCGCATTTATACCCTTTGATAACCTGATATGAGATACTCAGAACAATCAGAGATTCCGGTGTTTGTGACTTCATAGTGTCTCTCGGTACTCACCACCCATTTTCATTTATGTTACGCTATGTGACATTATGCACCTACATGTAGATTTGCTATGAAACAAACATTTTTTTCAAGGCTTGTTTGTTTTAAACATGAAACATTGCGATTCATTTGCTCCAGAAATTTTATTCTCCTCCAAAAAGTTAAATTTACTCAGGCTTTTAAAATCATTGCTCAGATTAACCATCCAAATTTTTTAAGTCCCACCCCTGACCCAGGTGCACAATCAGGGCAAGTTTGGTGCAGTTAGGACCTGTTTTCACTTAGCCTGTTTCCCTGGCCTACCCATAATGCTCCGCAACAGTAGTACTGTTGCAGAGCATTATGGGTAGGCCAGGGAAACAGGCTATGTTTTCATTCAGATATAAGACCTTATACAAAACATTTAATTAGACTGATACCAATGCCCAGGTTATAGCATAGACAGTTAGACTACCCCAAACTGTGTCTGGGTAAGCTAAAAAATGCTCATTGAACATAATGTAGCTAACTTTAGTATGAACATTTTATGTATTAAATTCTGGGCAAGAATTGATTTATATAAGACCAGTATGTACAGTACCAAATCCAAGTAATGAACATTACTGTACATTAACGTTTTCTACTATATATTTGCAATTACTTTGTAAATGTATGTCCATGAATTTAATTATTATAAAGTCAATAACTATAAGTAACATGTAATATTACATGTACTATGACAATTGTATATATTGTATGTATTATCATTAGGAGAGGAACTTGTAAGTTGTAAGAACTTGTTTCCGATCCTTTTGTGTTACTTACACAATAAAATATGTTCAAATCAAATCAAGTAATGAAAAATGCAATGACATTAAATTGCTTATACATACACTGTTCCGTATAGATATAAGATCTTTTTATATCATATATATAACTCATTAATATATTATCAAAATGAATGGATTAATTATTTGATAACTTTTAGCATACGTTATTATCACAAAAAGAGCTTTCATGACAGTTGTCATAAATCTGCGAGTTAACGGTATTTCAATAAAAATTATATATAGGCTCCTTACGTTTCAAATATAAGAAATGTTTGACAGAAAGAAGATAATGGCCAAATGGGAAATACAATCTAATCCATGTCAACTTAAACGCAAATAATTTACCCGATGACTTATCAAGAACTAGTTTATAAGTTCCCTTATTATGTGCATTATACGTTACATACCCCAGCTTCATTTTAAAACATGAAACATGTATGATATCAATGTGTCTACTTTCATTTCTTCGATTGAACAAAGTGAAAATGAAAGTGAACTAAGTTAAAAAAGGTCGACGGATTTTAAATATCCGGGTCCTTTTTAAATAACCATGCATGCATATTTATTGCATGCATATTTATCCAACATCAATGTAGCAATTGTAATTTTTCTGAATTTAATAATAATTGCAAGTTATCAAACGTGTTGCGTTCCCTTTGTTTTGTTTCATTTATTTTTAAATGTTTTGCTCATAATTTGTAAAGTAACGTAAACTTGTTTGGATATGACCGTCCAGATTTGGGATTTAAATTTCCCAAACTCAAAGTTTCAAGCCGTTCATATTTTTTTAAGACATAAACCGTCTGCATGGAGAACTTAAACTAAAAAAAGGCAGTATAAAACACCAAACCATCCGTCTGCCATTGTTTGTTTTTTTCACTGTTTACCCAGCAGGTGCTGTGACGTCACTTAGATCGAACCGAGTTGCTACTTTAAATAACAAAGTGACTTTGCGCGAGAAGATGGATTCAGAATTCAATTAAAACGTGAATAATGAGTCGTTTGGTTTCTAAATAACGAGTGAAGAAAGCTAACATAATGTCCAAGGCAACACACATGTAAATTTATCGTTTAGTCAGACAGTAGATAACTAGCTTCCGTCCGACAGATGTTCGGGCGTATGAATATGTTTTTATTTACGATAGTGATTCGCCCCGGCAAAAAAGTCTTCTGTTGCACGCTTGCTAAATTCAACCGCATTATCAGATGTGAAAAAGAACATCACAGAATATCGGAAGGTAAGGGAATGTTTTACTGCATCTGTTTAAGATGTACAACTTTTTATTTCGAGTTGTTAATTCTTTTTTAAGTATGTCATTCATGAAACGAGTCGTGACCCCGTAGCACCAATATGTTGGTCAGTAAATGTAAACATAGCGCACATGTGTTCCCCGCGTTCACATGCAACATACAGAACTGGCAGGTGCGCTTCCGGGGAAGAATACGCCATCGTCTTCAAGAAATATTTTACTGACAAGTAAATTTTGAATTATTTTTCGGACAGCTGATTCAGAAAAAAAAAATATGATGATGTAGCTCTTTGTGAAGTTCATATCTAAAGATAAATCGATAAGCGTTATGAATATTTTATGTGTTTATGACAGAGGCTCAAACAAACAAACAATATCCCATTATTCAATTATACATGGAAACTTGGCAACTAAACGATTATATTATTCCACCAAATCATTGAATACATTTGTTACTGCGTGGTTTTTCTAATATAACAGTCACCAGTCACTGTTACATGAAAGAATCTTTTCATGCTTATAAATAGATTTGTGTATTCTAAAATCTGTATCTTGTCTGAAACTAACTATTATGAATAATCACTCTCTTTTCTTAATAAGGTGTGACAGTGCTAAAATATAACCAAAATTCAGACAGTTTGAATTTACAAATAACCTGAATTTCAAAAAACTGTTGCAATAACTTAATTCAATAATAGTAAGAAATTCATCAAACATCATATAATTATATGTAACCATTTATAAATATGATGTAATAACTTAACTAATGCTTTTTTTTTTTAATAGAAAATGATTTTTTAAAATTTACATTTTATTTCACTCGATCCTTATTCTCCTATGAAAAAATTTATAAAGATCAAAGTTATCACTATGGCTTGTGTGCATTCAATTTCCAAAGTAATTTCCTCCTCCTCACCTCCCCCCCCCCCAAAAAAAAAAGGGGCCATATTTTCAGAAGGTACATGCATTTAAGTTACCTACAAAATTGAAGCTTATGACTGTATACTTCAAGTACTCTTTTACATCTTTTTTTTGTGTTAAATGCAAGAAATAGTGTGATAACAAAATTATATTAATTATCAATGAATAATGGTTTTTCCAATATTTACCAATCTGCACAATTCTGATATCCTAGCTTGTAAGTGAGCAGCCAGTATTGTCTCTAAGACACGGAGGCGGGGAATGGCTAGTATTGCATTTCACACATTATCTAATTATAAGCTAAACCTCCAGATCCCCTTTTTTTATTTCTTTCTTTTACTTCAATTTTTAGAGACAACCCTGGCTGTACTTAAAGTTGTACAAGATCACAGATCATAAAGAAAAGATTATGATTGCAGAAGTAATTTTGATATTAATGGTTTAATTAAACTGACTCTTGAACTTTTAGAAATTGTAATCAACAACACCATAGGGCAATGGGGAGATAGTTTATTCAGAACACTTCCAGAGTTTCATATAATACACGAAAGGTGAATAAATACAAATTTTAAAACTATCAAATTTTCAATCTATAATTTTTTCAAGCGAATCTGAATTCTACTTCTACACTTGAATTCAAAAGTGTAGATTCTTTTAAAAATGTGCATGGTTGTCCATGGAACCTCTGTCATTTGCCCTGTCCTCTAAATGTTAGGTCCACAACTAAATGATCAAGGGGAGTCTTGTATTCAAGCACTGTTGTAAACAAGAAGCTCAAAAGCAAATACTTGGTAAAAATATTGATTACAAGATGTGAAGGCAATCACTGCATTACAGCACATATATTTTCTATGTTTCATTATGTACATAAGTAACTTGAAAAAGCTACTAGTACTGGATAAAAATAAACAGGTCTTCCTTAGTATAATCATGACATACTTACTATATATATATATTTTTTTACTCTCAATTGTACAACCATATCACTTGTTGCAAACTTGCAATTAAAAGAAAAACTTTAAAAGATTTAACTTGGTAATAAATTAATTGAAAATTTTAACCTCGCTGACAGTGTATTCTTTTCATGAATATGAATCTATTGTTTCATCAAATTCGTGACAGATAAAGATAAATCTGAAACATTAGAAAAATTGTTAGTTTGAACCAATTATTTGTTATCACTTCACCATGCCTGTACCAATGATTTTCATCTATTATATTGTAGTTTGTGCATACTTATATTAATAAGTATTTACTCTACACTGTACTTTCAGTTATGAGAATAAAGTTCATTTTCATTGTCATTGAGAATATAAAACTATAATATGGGACCCATAGTTAAAGTCAGAATGTTTAACTTGCTAATAAGGACTAAATGATTAATATTAAATAGTGTACATATAGTGAAAGTTAATTAGAAGCACTGTATGAAATGAGAAATGAATTGCTATAAGTGAAGTATGATTGATTGTTGTGAATGGATTTTAGTACTTTAACGGGCTTGTCTTACAATTTAATGGACTTTTCATTGTGTAAGATCAAAAGTTGTCAAACTTGAATTTTATTTTCTGACAGATTAGGCCTTTTTCATTCATATGGCAGAGATCACTGCCGGATTATGCATTCATCTTATTACAATAAACACCTGATTTACCTACATTTGACAGATGTTAACTTTTAAAGTTATAATATATTTGTAGTTTCATACATAAGGGTCAGTAGGTGTAAGTTTTATTGATTAAAGAATTAATCAATTGGCTATTTATAATTATATACTCCCCCACCTACCATAAAACATATGGCATGTTCTCTCTCTCTCTCTCTCTCTCTCTCTCTCTCTCTCTCTCTCTCTCTCTCTCTCTCTCTCTCTCTCTCTGTGATTCTCTCTGATTCATTCTCTCTCTCTCTCTCTCTCTCTCTCTCTCTCTCTCTCTCTCTCTCTCTCTCTCTCTCTCTCATTAAAACAGTTAACTACAAAGAGAATAGGTTTAAACAAGAGAATATTTGAAATATATTTCAAGGTATCGATCATCAAAATAATATATGGTAATTTTATTAACATGGAAAATAAAACCTTACACATTTTTTATAGCTTACATTTAAAGATTTTCGACCAATTTGTGCAAAAAGCTGACAAAATGAAAGAGAATCAAAAGTAACTATATATCTGAATAGAAGAACTGAAAGGTCACTACAGTGTTGTGAATATCTTTTGAGTTACTGTTTTGGTATCAATATCAAAAGAATTCATTGTGTTCATCTAACTATGTTGTTAAATGTTCCATTTATATTGAGAGGAATATCTTGGTGTACATGTATTCAAAAATACTGTCGTGGTCTATAATTCCTGTCAATGTGGAAGTTTTTAATTATGAGGTTTTTTTTCCGATCTACTGTTATAACAGTGAGGATTTAAATAGAGCCAAGTTTGCCTTGTTTGTGGGCTCTCTTCGTACCACTGAACAGTAAATAAAGCCTTAAATACACCAGTAAATTAATCTTTGTAACCAATGGCTGAAACAAAAATCAAAGTACTGAAAGTACTGAAAGACGGAGGCATCATTGCGGAGGAGATTAATCTAATAATTCCAAGTATTGAAGTACCGACGGGAGTTGATTTCATCGATTGATATTTATCTTAAAATCAACGATATGTAATTTCGCATACCAAGTAGTTTCTTATCCGTAATTGAATAACGCATATTTTCATAATATGAAGTTTTGGGCTTTTCCGACAATTTTTAGAATTCCAAGAAAAAAATCATATGAATCATGTTGTGTAATATTTTCAGATAGAATGAAATTCATCAAACTATGTTTCAGTAATATAAATATTTCTGGAAAATTATATGGATCCAAGCAATATTTAACTATAATAATATTTAATGCTTCAGAATGCATTGCATTGAATCTATCGATTATTTTCGAGAACAAGGTCTTGTCAGCGGCGATGATCTGTGGTTAGGTCCAAACACATTTAAAAATAATTTTACTTCCGGTTTGCCAGAGTAAATGCATAGGAGAGTTGATAAAAATCAACTACCAAAAATAATAATGGTTTTTTCTTCTTCAAATTTTAAGGTATAGAAGGTTTAGAGTATCAATTAAGAGTTTGCAATATTAAATACTACAGTACAGAAACTACTTTGCTAATATATTCATGCTCTTTTATGGAATATGCAAAAACAAATTACAAACAAAAAATATTTTGTTAGTTAGTACTATACCTAATGATTCACAATATATACTAAAATTTATGTTATATAATCAATAAAAACTTCTGAATCGTTCATGCTTAAAAACCCCTAATGTTACATGTAGGTAATACATGCATGATCTCAATCTCGCATAGTTGTTCTTTTTCTTTTGCAGAATGTACGATTCGATTGTAGAGTGATATATTTCTAAGCGTTTCAAAAAGTTATATATAAGACGCTACAGCTCATTTTGCTCAAAATTACCGTTGATTTCATCATTTCAGGCAGTCAAAAAGTAAATATTGTTAGCTCAGCCTTTTGATCAACAGCTAAGCGCATCAACTGTAAACATTTCATCGTGACTTTCTGCAAGGGATGAAAATATTACGAATTTATACAGATTTTACTTGTGGTGTAAATAAAATTTTAGAGATATAAATTCAGAATTTCGGAAAATATTTAACACGCAATTGCGAGCTTTTTTTTGCTGTAAAAAGATTCAATCTTTCAGTATATGCACGACTTCTATTCTTTTATCTAACTATGTTTAAAAAGGGAAATATCCAAGATGAAGAGAATTCGCTGTAATATCTCTTTAAAGCTAAATTTAAAATAATATACCGCGGTAGGTCTTGTAATACCCCGTATTTCACTTTTAAAAGAAAATATGTACATTCTGTAAAATGTTTTTACACTTTTTTCACGCGAAATTCTCTTATCAGCTTGCAAAAACACACTGACTTCCAAACTTCCTTTGAAATCGACAGGGCTGGCCAGACTATGCAGGATTAATCAAGCTTCACAGCACGTGGCCTGGGTACTCTATCTATGCACACACTGAAAGTGTGTGTGTGTGAGGGGGGGGGGTTGCATTAAAGGGTGTAATCTGGATAATTTATGTTTAATTTATTTGTTTCACTATCCTTATAGTAGGTTTAGTATGCATGCCAAGTAAAGCTAAACTAAAATGTGCCATGCTACGATCACGGTTGACTGTACTTAATTGGGGGAATACTCAAGTTCACATAGCAGTGGTTCAACTTGTTGAATATTCATTTTATTGGATCGATGCCGGGGGCGGGAGTGTAGCTATACATAGAAAGATATATCTCCGCAGGAGATTAATTAATAATGCGCAAGTAATATACGATACACACTAAGAACCACGCGGTGTTTATCCATTGAATCTTATAATTATTCAATATTTCAAGATGGTTCTTGAGGAATCCTCATTATTTGACGTCACGGGCAGGAAGCTGTATAAAAAGTATAAATAGCCACTAAACGATTACACACCATTGCTATTCTTAAACTCATGCATATTCATACTTACTTGGAATTTGACATATAAACTAACATTTTCGAGAGAAATTATGTTTATTG
Source organism: Magallana angulata (assembly GCF_025612915.1). Classification (NCBI taxonomy): domain Eukaryota; kingdom Metazoa; phylum Mollusca; class Bivalvia; order Ostreida; family Ostreidae; genus Magallana; species Magallana angulata. The sequence goes on along the minus strand of NC_069118.1, from coordinate 37,241,011 downwards.
ATCGCAATATGTATAGTTCTATTTATTGTAATTTCAAATAAGATATTTATTTCAATAATAATACTGAAATATGAATCCCAAACGAATATTGCAATTTTTGCCGCTAGGTGGTGTCCGTCAAATCCACTATCGACGTCACATGTGAGCTGACCGGTAGCAATAGAGGAGGCTCATAGAGCCTCCGTCTAATAACAACAAACTGCCACACTTTGTGACATTCCTGTTGTGAACCTGTTTTTGATTTTTATTGACCTCTACTAAGACTAATATAGTTTGGGGACGTATAGTTTGTTCGTGTCTGACATTGAACCCGATACTTTTCGTGAGGCGTCTCTGAAAAATGTGTTTCCCGCAATTGTATATATAAACTTGGTGCGGTTGAACACAATGACAAAAAAAAACTACTTTAAATTACATGATTGTGCTCAGTTTTTAGCTTCCACAATAGGGAAGTGAATTGTCATTGTCAAATTTGATTATACATGTAATATAATAAAATGATGATATGATAGAAGTTAATTAATTAAGAGCTTTATATCTTCACAAGATTTATGGCTTTCATGAATTGTTCATATGATGCTGATTTACGTATATTATTAGTGAGAAATTCAACATGTACTGTACATGTACATGTTCCATAAACTAAATCGGAGCATATAGCATTGTTTGACAGACCAGAACTACACCTTCAACAGTTGGGCATGCATATGTACACTAAAGTGCTGATATATATACGAGAGTTTGTCATTTTGATTTGACAGATGAATTGATTTGAATTAATTAGATTAAAAATAACCCATAAACATGAGAAATATCAGCTTTATACAGGGAAATGTGAGAACAAAATGCAGATTTAGCAAAGAACACACCTTCGCCTGTGATTTGGAAAATCATATGTAAGATTTTTGAATTATCATTTGTGGAGGCAGTAAATGAATATTCTGAATAAAAGAAGTAATAGATCACTCCTTTTAATCCTCAATGTTCAAAGTTAGTGTCGGAGTAAAGTTTGCAAATTTTGCCCCACCCCCTCTCTCTCTCTCCTTACCCAGGCCAAATATACTGGCACACCTGGCTGACCTACAGGTAATCTAAAAAAAATAATTATCTCTCGTCAATTATCATTGCTTATGAATTAAGGATTATTGTTTATCAAGTGGCTTGCTCATTTCTGGAGCCAACAGGATCAATTTTATAGCTGCTACTGTTAAAGCAATATGAGCTGTATTTATTAGAATTTTATTTTAATTGCTGCAAAAACCTGCTGGAATAATAAGTTTGCATGTAACTTAAACTTCTGTGATAAACAGGATTTAAACAAATCAAAAATTTTTGTTATAAGAAAGATTTCTCTTCTAAGGAATATATAACAGATCAATTTTTTTGCAGGACGACAATAATTCATTTTGCTTCAATTAAGGATAATTTACGACTTTTCCTCACAAAATATGGCTAACAAAAATTTAAAAACATGATATTTTTTGTCATTTAAATAGAAAATAACATTTTTCTAAAAATAAATTTTAACATGAAATTTACAGCTCATATTACTTTAATGCATGTACGTGTGCATGAAATTACATGTATTCTGAGAATCCACGGTAATGTTAGAAATGCAGGTTAAAGAAAACAAAGGCAGCTATATTATGTAATACAATGAGTTGAAATAAGAATTGACCAATTCAAATTGTATCTGTATACTTGTTCATGTAATATCATTTCCTGTCTAATGAAATTTATTAAGCTTAATTTACAATAACTGGTTTTCCCAAATTGGCAAAAATGTTGATAATTTGTCCTAATTCAGAGCTTCGAGATTGATGCAAAAACATGTCATTTCATGATAATCAAATGGAAAAAGTTTTGACTACCAGTAGTGGGTGGGAAGGGGGTGTATGAATTATTAACATAACACAAATAGCATAGTGATTATTTATATAATATTAATCCTTTCTTTAGTGGTTCAGGAAATGGGATAACTAATCAACATTGCATGTTTCTGCTTGATATATTGATACATTGGCTGTTGAGAATTTTATTGCAATAAAAAGATTTGAAACAAGTGTGACTAACCCCTATCTAATTTTCGGCATACTTATGCAACAGTTTTGTTGTCCTTACTATTTGTCATCAATCATTAATTTTGTAAGTGCAGTTTGAATGATATTTACCTTTTTGTGATTGTCGTTTTTGTTCTTTATTGCTTTTGAAAAAAAAAATTCTTGTGAAATTGTTTATCATCTTAGCTAGTACATGTAGTTCAGATTTTAATTATTGTATAGCTACTTGTATTTTCAGAGAGTAGGGGAAATTTTTTTTTGGTAATTTTGTGTTTAAATCTTATGAAATGTGTGCGTCAGTTTACGTTGTAAAACAAAAGTGTCACATAATTTAGTGGGTAAAAATTCATCAAAGATGCCAGTGTCTTAATTTCAGAGTTTTTGCGCAGCCAGATTTTGTTATGTTAAATACATGTATTCCAGGAACATGTCCTGCAATATGTAACAGATCACTAAATGTGTGTCACTAGTTCAAATAAGGAGACTGACCTCGTATGTCTGGTATATAGGTATATATTATGAATTATGGAAACAAAATGACTGATAATGTTGATACATTGTCCGCTAAAGTTTTGTTATTTCCATAAGTAAGAACATGATTTTGAAGACCAACTTTGAAGATAATTATGTATCTCCTAGTTTTCATAAATTCGGAGGGAAAAATTTGTATCACAAATGACCATGACAGAGGACATTTGTGTTACAAGCTTTTTCAAATTTTGAAAAACTGCGATGAAAATTTATAAAGATTTATTATTTTTTTTTTAGATTGAGCAAACAGAATGCATGCAGAAGGAGGTACAAGTTGAATCACATCGTAGAACACCAGTCTGTGTCAAGAGAGGGCTTGTGCCTGTTTGAAAGGTATTTGTTTACTTTTTAGGGAGAAAAAACCCACCCTGAAAAGTTTGTTTTGTGCCAAACTACTAACTCGGCCGAATAAATCCAAACAAGAGATGATAAGCCTCAGACTAAATGTTTTCTCTGAGGTTATTTTTAAGTTAAAGTGTGCTTTAAGGGTTCAGCAAGCATATCAGTTGTTCAAATGATTTGCATTTTTTTTGTGGGTGAAATAATTTTTGTTTTGGTCATGCGCATGCTGCTTAGCTATTTAATCCATCTATAATGCCCCATTGCATATAAAATTTGATGCATCTCAAATGTTTATAGAGATTCTGAAGTAACTTCCTCTTCAAAGTATTTGGCAACAGTTGGCTTACTAAGACCAGCTGTTTTTGTAAAAAAAAAAAAAAAAAAAAAAAAAAAAAAACCAAAAAGAAAAACCAGCAGAACCTTGTACTTGTCATTGAAGGCAAGGAAGTATATATATATTGCTGCAAATCATAGGGACATATTGCAGAAAAAATACATAACCTGTATTAACATCTATGAGACTGCATGATCAACCTGATGTATTAATTTCCATATTTGGTCAGTAACAAACTTAATAAGTAATAATATACCACAGGAATATCAGTCAAGATAAAAAAACTATATTGAAACATCTCTGAGAGAATTTATTGTCCTTGATGACAGTTGTATTTGAATCGAGAAATAAAAAGACCGATTAAAACTTATTTATCCCTAATATATACACTAGTGTAATGACCACAATTAACAGATGTGAAATTTTTTTTCCCAAAATTCAAATTTACTGAAACTTTGATAATTTGCAGTTGTTTTCAATCAAAAATCAATTTTGTCTTGGGTGTAACAGAGATATGAAAGAAATTCACCCACATATCTTTTGCAGGCATATTGGTTAGAAATATAGCATATAAATTTGACTTTGGAATTCAATGTTTGTGCATTAATTGTTTAAAAGTCATCTTGTAGGATATTGCAATTGTTTTTGACATTGTTTATAAAAGTAGCCTTTTTGTCATAAAATATTGATACCCATATGTTTAAAAGAATGTTGTACTGTTAGTTTCATGGTTATATTAAAAAAGAAAACATATCTGCAGTATTGCAAATTGATGTCATTTACATGTCACATTAAAATCTATTAAATGAAAGTATATATAGTGTTTGATTTAAATCACCCCCCCCCCCCCAAAAAAAAAATCAACAATCATTGGTTTTTAATTAATAAAGATTCAAATATGTCAAAATGAGGAAAATTTCCTAAGAATATATTAATGCTTCATATATTGATGCAGAGTCAGAGTTTTAAGCTGTCAGTGTGAGCAGTGATGTAGACTGTTTTCCAGATATTTTATTTATGTCGATCATAAACTCTATCTTGATGATGAGAGTTATTTCCCTTTACCTGTTCGACAAATGTACTTCAATAACTCAGGTATGTGTAATATGCTTTTAATATTCACTATATTTTGGTAAAAATCTGTAGTATGTACATTATTTTCATGTTTATAAGCCCCAGTGCTTTGTTGGCTTTAAAGATTGTTAGATTATACCCTGTAACTGTCATATTTAGATTGTTTAATGGTCTGTATAGAATAAACTCTCTTGTTGATTTTTCAAATTTCAAACTATTACCTATTGTGAAAAAAATAAGATATGCAGATACATATATTTAGCATATATGATAAAATGAAAAAAAATAACTTTAAATTTACTAATATAAATTTGAAAGTAACCATGTCGACTTCAGATTCATTAATATCAGGCAGATACAAAAACAGATAATAGTAATTGTTTTATACTATATATGTAACTTTAAAAAACAAAAGATGTACCATTCATAAGTGGCAAGGGCATTTTATTTTATGAAAAATATAAATAAGGCATCTTCCCACATGCGGATGAGAAATGACAAGTAAACGGGAGAGGTATTGCTGATTTGCAGGAAGTTCTGTTGTTCGAGATTAACATGGCTGTCTCCTTGAGAATATTGCCCCACAACAAATAGTCCTTGCACATTTCATGTTTACCTAGTTTTCTTTGTAAATGACATACAAGTACAATGTTGACTGTTTCAAAGCACTGCGTTGGGTTTTATCTAAATATCACTTATTGATTTTTAACCAGATCGAGATATCATCCCACGGCTGAAAACACAAACATTCAGAGTTTTAACTAATTCTCACCAGGCATAATTTCCCAGTGTTTATCAGGTTAATATTTCAGCAAATTTGGAGGTCTGTCTTGATTTATTTTTAAACTTATTTAGTCAAGAAAAGTAGAATAAATAGGCTGTTTGGTAAAAGAAGAAAATTATTCAGCACTTTGTTCAAATTCAAAATTAATATGTTTGTCAAGTAGTAGATCAACTGAAGATTTTCATTTCCATTTGTCTTCTTATTCTTTTTTTTTTTTAAAAGATATCACATGATCCTAAATAAAGTGAAATAAGAATTGGAACCTCATAGTGACATATTGTATGGCCCTATATATGTACGTGAAATAAATATATCATGGGAAACTCTATGTGACATATAAACTCTATATCACATATTATATGGCCCTATATACAAAGGGAAATAAATATATAATAGGGACCTCAGTGTGACCTCTGTAGCTCTATGGAAAACGTTGAGTTCACTGGTGACAGCACTACAGTTCCTCGATTCTCAAATGCAAAATTACAATTATTAGCCACAAAAATTTATGCACGTTTACATATGTTATAAGTTCAATACATGTATTTGCTTCACTTGCAGATCAAGAGTTACCAATAAACAGACCTCAATCATTACTTCCCCTTACTCATGCAGGGCTTATAATGTGGTTTTCAAAGATTTTCAGTGGCAAGTAAAGTAACAACATTACGGTAGTAGTGAAATGTCTAAAGAAATGTCAAATCAATGGTTTCAGACTTTCTGATAAGAGATTAATAAATCCATATTCATAATTTTTTGCCAATTTATACATGTGTTTTGCTTGTGAGGAACTGTAGATCCACAACCATTGAACCTGAATTTTCCCAAGGAGCTACGGTGCAGTTCTGCAGCTTAAGAACCTTGTTCATCATTATACAATTAATACCCCTTCTGGCTGGGTAAAATCAATCAATGGGTTTGTCATCAAAGTCCTAAAGTCCTGAAACTCTCACAGCAGTACACCACTATATTTTGGAATGGAAACAATTTAGTAAATCCCTAAAAATAAATAGGCAGTTATATAATATTATATTTAAGGTCTTCCATTTCCAAGGGAAGACCTTATTGTTATTGCTTTAATTGTTTCTTTTCCTCTATTTAATGTATTATGATTTATTTTTTGTCACATTTTCTCAAAAATGCCTCAGCCAATTTTGATGAGACTTTCAGATCAAATTTGTAAAAAAAAAAAAATTATTATTCATTTTTTTGTCGTCGTCACTTTCGGTCCTTAGAAATTGAAGATTAAATGTTTTTGCTTGTTCACGATTTTTCTCAAAAAGTATCAAGGTAGACCTTTCAGTGGTAGATAGCCTTTAGGGGGAGTGTCCTTTGCATATACAATTTCAGAAGTCGCTTCCGGTCATCACTGGAAAGAAACAAAAAACATTAAATAAATTTTTCAATGTTTTTACTTTTAAATATTTTTCTATTATTTTTTAAAAGATATGCTTTTATGAATACAGAATAATATTTTGACCTCAGAGTCTTCAATTGAGAGTTCCTGTGTTTTATTAGTTAGAGTGGTGGACTTGTGCCCAGGTGACCCGGGTTCAACCCCAGAGTGATGAACGTTTTTTCTTAATTAATTTTGACGATTTTTTCTTTGAAATCTAATTTCTGTTTTATTTTAATATCAAATATCACAATAATAGCACTTTTTTTCAGTATAAATATATGTCTATTGAAATCCTTAGACAGTGTTTAATTTGAAGAACAACTATCCCAGTAGCTTATTTTAAGGTGCATTCAAACGAAAGACTTCTCGTTGCTCGCAACAATTAAGATTGTGTCTAGTTTTAAACTTTTTTTTTATAGGTATACAATATCAATCAAACCAATATATCACATTCTAAATTTTTCTAAATCTTTGATATAGGATAGCCACATCTTACTAAATGTATTTCACTTAATACCTACCTTAAAATAATTAACAACCAGTTTACATTAAGTGGGTTGATTAGTTTGATAACTCTGCATTGATACCCACATGGATGGTTTTGGTCTTACTAAATGTATTTCACTTAATACCTACCTTAAAATAATTAACAGCCAGTTTACATTAAGTGGGTTGATTAGTTTGATAACTCTGCATTGGTATCCATCTAAGTAATGAGATTCAAAGGTGATATTTGTTCAGCCAATTGAATTGTAAGTTTTGATGAATCTTGTTTACAGGTATTCATTGACATACATTCTAAAGAGATTGGAAATAACTTGCAACATCTTAAATACCTCTGATCATCAGTACTTTTCATAATATATATTAACTACTGTATTTGGGCATGAACTCATTTGACATATTTATAGGATATTGATATTGTATTGTTCAGCTCCATTAAAAAAAGGAGAGGGAAAACAGGCCCTCCTTGATTCATACCTATGATCCTGATCGTTCACTAATGAATTGTTACCAGTCTACAAATAGGTTATGTAATAAATATGATACACATGTCAGCACAAAGGGAGAGAACAACACCTGTTTTGATGATTGTTGTTTGGGCTATAGGTGTACAACGACAAGCCCAGAGGTGACACTCGGACCAAATAAAACACAAGACATACACATGTTTCTGTCTCCATAAACAATGCCAGGCCTATGATGGAACTGTGGGAATTCCCCCCACCATGCAGAGGGACGGGTGTGAAGATTGCAAATTGACTGCACTGCCAGGACATTAAAGTGACAGGGCTGTTGTCTGGCTGAGTATCCCAATGTCTGTGGTCATTGAGCATCATGTGTTACATGACTCAATGTGTTGGCTGCACACTGTTGGGTGATAAGGATAATGTGGTGGTCAATATTTACATGGTTCTTGCATAATAGTTATCACCTCTCTCTCTCTCTCTCTCTCTCTCTCTGCAAAATATGCACTGGTGTTCATATTATATCATTGGTAGATAAAGTATCAAAATCATATTATATTTAATAAAATATCAATGATGTATGTTGAGTAGCATATGTATACTTAAAGGCTGCAGTGAATTTCTAAAGAGAAAAAAATCAGGTTTAACAGTACAAAAATCTATATAAGGTACTTTTTCGTACTTGAATGAGGGCAAACATTGTAAGATTTGGAAGTTCAATCACAGACTGTTTTATTTAGCAATGTGTTTTTAGTTCAAATTGGCAACTTGCACTTTTGTGCAAAATGGAATCAAGTACCTAAAACTAATTGCATCAAGTTAATAAAAAAGAGGGGGGGATTATGGATTGAAGTATAAAGACATCAACGTAAATCTTATGATATATCAGATACTGTACTGCATTTACCTCTCTAATGTTACCAAAATCATTTTAACACACTGACAATATAAAGTTGAAAAGCCATGCAAGTAAATTGCCCTTAATGGCGATATGAATGATCAATTATTACGTGTTACGTTTATTATCATACCGTCATGAACCATGAAGTTTGCGTACTTCAATATTTTAAGATAATTTATAATCTGCTATTCATGTCATGTATAGATACTTAAATTGCACTGTATTTCTGTAAATAATTTGCATAAGTAATGCCCAATTTATAATTGGATGGTAAAATGGGGGTCATGTCTTCTGCAGATGTAATTCCTAGTACTGTCCTGACGTTTTCATATATGCGTAATGTGCGTTATGAATGTTATCATATCATTACATTTTTCACCATTGTTGGAAAGAATTTTTGTTTTTGTAATTAAACCTATTTTTATGTAAGAATTTCTTTTAGCTTTTGCTGTTAATTTGTGGTGTCTTGTACTTTACAAAGTGATGAGTGATTGTTTTATGAATATAGTTTGTAAGTTTAATAGAGGTAAAACAGAAATAAACCTGTAATGTCTCACAAACCAAGAATTCAAAAAAAAAAGGGACACATATGAAATGTCTTGATAGGAAAATGAAGGAACAAAAAAATTCTCAACCACAAAATAATAATATTCAGCAGGTCATCAAATTCAAATTGATAGAAGGATGCACAAATTTTAATGGGAGCTATTTTTACAATTAAGCGGTTAGTAATCATTAAGTAAAAAGACAAATTATGAATATCGATAAATTGTGACATTTAAACTTTGTGGGCTGTGTATCATAATTAATTTTAATTTGATGTAAATTTTGTCAGGAGGGAAGCTTTGAAGAGTCACTGCTACTGTCTTGTGTGTGGAGATAGACTTGACGGCTTTTGTTACACTCTCTGATGGATTGTTGTTTTTTCAGCCCCCGGAAGTTCCCTGGATCCTCTCCCCTATAGTTCCTCACATCTGACCATTCATGAAGACTCTCCTCGGAAAAGGTAATTGATTATCCATAAGTCACCTCTCCTGAAAAAGTTTATTCTAATTGTTTTGGGGCACTTGAAAACACTTCCTTCCTTAAAGAGTAATTTTGAGTTGATTCCCAACACTCAAGCGGCCTTAATTCTGGCACATTTACCCCGACCGAATCCTTATAAGATGTCAGTAGATTTGTAAACCAGTTGTAATTTTGATTTTGCACTCTCCACATAAGTATTTCAAACCTAAACGAACCTTGGATTTGGATTAAATATGATCACAGTCACCTCTTTTAATGACTGCCGGCCCACTGAGATGTAACAATTATATTTAACATAATACATTTACTGGATTCTAAATCAGAGAAGAATTTGGAGCATTGCTTGTTGCTATACAAGTTATCTCCCTTCAAGTATGCTAGCCTAGATCAGGTAAATTAGCAAGAGGAAAGTGAGATGGGGTAGTTAATAGCTATATGTGGATTTGAGAAAGTGTGTCTCCGTGGTTTTAATTATAAAGTTGACCATTTGTTCAGAGAGAAATCTAATTTGTGATGGATGTCAATTTAACTTATTGAAGTTCCTATCATATTTTTATCACATTTTGCTTTTTACTTTGATGTGGGGAATAAAATAGAATTAAGATATATCAAAATCAGAGTTTAATGTTTCTCAAATTGTATGTAGCATTTTGAAGGAAAAAAATATTGAGATTCTAGCTTTGTCAAATACAGCATGATATAATTAAGTTAAGAGATGATGCACGAACTAGTGTATCTTCCAAACATGTGTTTCAACAATTTCCTGAAAAATAAGCTAGTCAGATTAAAATGTTGAAATAATCAAGATTATATTTTTTGTGTGCTTTGGAGATTAAAAAATCCTGGGGGGGTTTTCATTCTATAATATTTGTGGCTTTGGGGATTTTTTTTTTCTTTTTTTTTAATTAAAGATACCAAATGACACACTTTTACAATTTTTGTAGAAGAAATATGATACATATTAAGGTTTTTGTTACTGATTTATGGTACATGTATTTTTGTTTATAACTTGTTGTTATTTTAACTGAGGTCTTTATAAACCGACGTCTTTAAATGCCCCCTGTAAAGAAAGCATTTTTTTAAAAAATCCTTTCATTTCTATTGGTGTGTAGAAATGTGCAACTCAGTGTTGAGAAAATTTATAACTCTGAAAAAAAAAAGAGTAAAAAGAAATAAAGGTGTACAGTTTCAAACGTCTTTCAAATGCACTCTCTGAAGGAAATGTCTGCTGTGGCCTCCGACCTTTGATCTGCGACCTCTGACGGTTGACTAACTTCCAATAACATTGTATGTCAGCCTAACATGGTTTAGTTGTCTGTTGTTACGAGCTGGAGGTGATTGACGGCTGTACTTAGCAAGTCATTTACCGACTGTCAGTCACATGGAGGACTGCTAGTCTTTCGTTCTCAGAATCATCTTCTACACCTGTGAGGAAACATGCAGACCGACTGATTTCTGCTGTCGCTTGTTTCTTACACTTGAGACTTTCTAGAAGGATTTTCTTTTTTTTTTTTTGGATATAGAATTTATTTAGGAGTAATTTATTTTATTTATTAATTTTTTTTTTTTTTGGACTTTAATTGATGTTCTTATAAACTTGGATGTTGCCAATACTTAGTGGAATTCCAAATTGAAAGTGTTGCCGTGCAAACACTATTGATTTCTGAAACAGTTTTATTTTTGCATTGTTTGAAGCAACAACAAAAATTTCGAGTGGGAAAAAAATTGCTCTACTAGCACAGTGCGCTCTGAACTCCGCGGAGAGGAAGATATACTTGATGCCTTAGCGAAGAAGCTTAACTCGGTGGACAAATTGTCAACTCGTGTTCTTGGGTTTTTTACCAGTCATATTGTGTTTTCATCAACATTTCCTGCAATTAGTTACTGGTGGATAATTTTGGAAGAAAAAAAGTGGAAGTCCATATCATTATCTTCCTGCTCCAATTGAGAGAGATAAAAAACACTACTGTCAACAGAACTACCAAGGAAAAAATATTTGTGGACCAACAGAGAGGGAGAGTCAAAGAGGAGTTTGTTTTATAGTATCATGTTACTAGGAGATTCACAGACTGATTTTTCCAAGATGTCCAGTTTGAAATATGACAGTTCCCACTCCCCTGTAGAAACTTCACCATTCTATGCCTCCTTCCCCCCTCATCCTTCCTTCATGCACCCAGCCTTTTCACAGATTTATGGAAGAGGGGTTTCTTTTTTGGAGGAGAAATTCAAGAGGGAGGACCCTCATCTATATTCCCCATCAGACAGGACAAAGTCGGACCTTCCACTACCCCCTCCCCTCTGCCTGCCTAGCTCTGAGCATGCCAAGATGCTGGAATTGGATTTGACCCACGGTCAGTACCGAGTGAGTGAACGACACTCGCCCCTCAGCCCGTCCGAGTACTACCGCCGGCGAGACATTCTGAGTACGGGCAGTAGTTCTCACTCCAGTCCCACATCCTCGCATTCTGGAGAACTCAATCTGTCGCGTCATCATCGGGGACAGAAATCTGTGTCAGAGGGTGGATCGTGTGAGGTAAGAATCTTAATGTCAGGAAAATGCTGCCGATCGAGTACAACGCCTCTTCATTCGCCAGTTTTATACACTGTATCACAAATTCAGGTCACAGGAAAATGTTTATTTGTTATCTTTTGAGAAATGATAATGATTTTAGAGGGTCAGTAACTTTCATAACATTATTGTTTTTAGCTCACCTGAGCTGAAAGCTCAAGTGAGCTATTCTGATCACATTTTGTCCGTCGTCCGTCTGTCCGTCTGTCCGTCTGTCCGTCTGTCCGTCCGTCCGTCTGTCCGTCTGTCCGTCTGTCCGTCTGTAAACTTTTTACATTTTGAACTTCTTCTCTAAAACCGCTTATCCAATTTCAACCAAATTTGGCACAAAGCATCCTTGTGGGAGGGCGAATATAAATTGCAGAAATAAAAGTCCGATCTGTATTCAAAGCGGAGAAAACCTTGAAACTGTAGAAAAAGGGGGGTGCATTTTTAAAAATCTTCTTCTCAAGAACTACCGAGGCAAATTCAACGTAGTTTAGCATAAATTATCCTTATGGGAAGGAAAATATAAATTGCAAAAATTAAGTGGTAATTTTGTTTCAAATCGAAGTTATTACGAAAATAATAATAAAGGAAAGGCGTATTTCAATCGGGCTCGGCATCCGGTAAAATGGGTAGGCAAGACTTGGCCTGGGCAAAACAAAAGATTGGCAGTTATTAATCTGTCAATCTCATTAAAATTTCAGGATATTTGATGGACTAGTATATTTGTATTCGCTGTAGATATTGCTGCAAAATAATGCGTATTTGGAATTGACAATTGCCGATCTGCCCTGGCATTTATTTTGCCACGGCCCGGGTTTGCATACCCATTTTACCAAGACTCGTATTCCATACTTCTAAAACGAGGTTCTTTGTTTAAAGCAGCCATGACATTATACGAAAAAGGGTCGATCTGACTATGATGAATTTGCTTGTTGTGCAACAGTTCGCGTATGAAGGGAAGTTTTGAAACATGAAAAATATATTGGTGCCGATTTTGTGAAGTAAATTGAGGCTAAATATTTCAATGCGTTGACAGTTTTCACACATGACGTTGGTGTTAGCTTGTTCTGATTTTCGTTTCGTTTTCATTATTTATGCGTTGTAACCTGGAAACTATCGTCTGTATTTCGTGATTTTTCGTATCAAATCAATCAGAGACTTCGGTAAATCAAACAGTTACGTTAACTGTTTACCTGCGCATATTAAGCAAAGTCTGATGTAGGGGTACTGAAATACAATTCATTCTATCGGTAATTCGGCATTATCTTTTGCGTAATGGTAGATTAATGCTATAGGTTTTGTTGAGATGCTCGGCATTTTCTCTAGTTTATTCAGTTTAAATAGAGTTTAATATCGCTTACGGAAATATGTAGGTATATCCATGTATATATATATGATTCATTTCGAAAAAATAAATTGTTTTCTTTATTTGTTATACATGTAGTGCATGTTGTTTACAATTTCTATTTACTAACCATATTTGAGTGTTAAGCTTCGAATTATAAGCAAGATACAGAGATTTGCTCACAATTCTATGTTTGTACACAGATCTTAAAAGCTAAAGATTAAAAAAGTATAAAAAAAATTGTCAATATTTATTACGAAAGTTTTAAAATCTGTTCTTCCAGAAATCCACTTATTGAATTGTAAACTTAACCTTTTTAGCTCACCTGAGGATGGGACCACAATGGGGGGTCGAAGTTTAACATGAATATATAGAGTAACTCTTAAGAAATCTTCTTCTCAGAAACTAATCGGCCAGGAAAGCTGAAACTTGTGTGGAAGCATCTTCAGGTAGTGTAGATTCAAAGATGTGAAAATCATGACCCCTGGGGGTAGGGTGGGGCCACAATGGAGGGTCGAAGTTTAACATATGAATATAAAAAGTAAATCTTTAAAAATCTTCTTCTCAGAAACTAATCGGCCAGGAAAGCTGACACTTGTGTGGATGCATCCTTAGGTAGTGAAGATTCAAATTTGTGAAAATCATGACCCCCGAGGGTAGGGAGGGGCCACAATAGGGGATCGACGTTTTACATAGGAATATATACAGTAAATCTTTAAAAATCTTCTTCTCAGAAAATAATCAGACAGGAAAGCTGACACTTGTGTGGATGCATCCTCAGGTAGTGTAAATTTTAAAGTTGTGAAAATCATGACCCCCGGGGGTAGGGTGGGGCCACAATGGGGGATCGAAGTTTAACATAGGAATATATACAGTAAATCTTTAAAAATCTTCTTCTCAGAAACTAATTCGCCGGCAAAGCTGGAACTTGTGTGGAAGCATCCTCAGGTAATGTAGATTCAAAGTTGTGAAAGTCATGACCCCTGGGGGTAGGTTGGGGCCACAATGGGGGATCGAAGTTTAACATATGATTATATACAGTAAATCTTCTTCTCAGAAACTAATTAGCCAGGAAAGCTAAAACTTGTGTGGAAGCATACTCAGGTAATGTAGATTCAAATTTGTGAAAATCATGACCCCTGGGGGTAGGTTTGGGCCACAATGGGAGGTCGATGTTTTACATAGGAATAAACAGAGTTATTCTTTAAAAATCTTCTTCTCAGAAACTAATCAGCCAGGAAAGCTGAAACTTGTGTGAAAGCATCCTCAGGTAATGTAGATTCAAAGTTGTGAAAATAATGATCCCCAGGGGTAGGGTGGGGCCACAATGGGGGGGGGGGTCAAAGTTTAACAAAGGAATATATAGGGTAAATCTTTAAAAATCTTCTCAAAAACTAATCAGCCAGATGATTCTTTATAATTGTTAAGACTTTGGCCCCAGGACAATTCTTTGGCCTCACGAGAAGGTTCAGAGTTTGATGTACGTTTATATCCCATATATAAACTATTGTTAGGGATCTTTTTTAGATCTGCAATACTCAACATATGATATGACTATAAAATCATCCTGTTAGAAAAGGGACTAATGATTATAAACATAAGAATATCCAGGGGAAAATGGATTTTATTTATACAGGATTTACATGAATTATTGTACATTGTCCAGATAGTTTGTATTATGACTCCTTTGAGCTGATTTTATCATACCTCTTGTTCCTCAGGTGAGCGATGTGGCCCATGGGCCTCTTGTTAACTAAAAAGTATTCTTTTGAAATTCAGGTCACAGGAAAATGTTTATTTGTTATCTTTTGAGAAATGATAATGATTTTAGAGGGTCAGTAACTTTCATAACATTATTGTTTTTTAACTAAAAAGTGTTCTTTTGCATTAATTTCAGTCGATTAGATTTTTCATTAGTCATTTTGATGTGGCGTAATTTACTTAAATAGAGAATTTAATTAAAATAACATTTCCTATTATTAGAAAACAGTATTGTGTGATTTTTTTTGAATTGACAATTACGCATATATACTACAAATGATTATCTGTTTATATTTATTGATGTATTCAACAAAGTAAATTCTAAATTCTGATAAAAACAACTGACCTTCTGTTCCTATTCAAGGGACAAGGAGACATTTTGGATATGCACACGCACCATAAAAAATATCATTCATGTTAATTTTTCTATGAATGATTGTTTATTTCTCTCTCTGGGCATTTTATTACAGTAGGAAGGCAGTTTTTGTGAAGTAATAGAGCTTATCCTTTGTGTTTCGATGAGTGTGTGATTTTTTTATGATTGCCTATTACACATCAGTCAGTGTTGAACCGATGATGATGAAGGCCCACACAAAAACTTATTCTGTAAAGGGTATTGATGAATTGAAGATTTGTATGACAATGTATATTACACCAAACTAATGTAGGCTGCACAGTAGTTATGAAAATATGAAAATAAAAAAAGGATTCCGAACCTTTTCTTTTCAAAAGTATAATTTTCACATAGATATATGTAGGAAAGTGGCACAATCTATCACTGCGTCGAATATAACGGATTAACATTGTAATCCTGTGCAGCTCTCGAATTTCCCCCTCTACTGTTTTTCTGAATGTGGCGCGTTTCAATGCGTGTATTTTATGAAGCACTCCGATTGATAAGAATTACAAACATTTGTTTATTGGTGCCTTATCAAGAAAGTTTATAGTATGTACAAATTGCTGTACACTTTGGGCAGCCAGGATGGTGTTTTTCCCACACAACAAAATGTCGTAGGTAAATACAATTATGTATCTCGATCTTTTTGTAAGTATTTTTCTGATCTAGTGTGCTGGAGAATTTTCGAAACGAATGTTTAATTTCTGTGTACACATATCAGGCGAGGCAATTTGATGTGAGGATTGTGTATTGGCCTGAAAGTCAAACGGCTGATCTTTTTTTATACCTGTCTTGAGGGCACACTGTTATAGAACAGGGGGGCTGTCCAGGATTTGCCAAAGTTAAGAACACAAAATCATGAAACAGCATTGTTGTGTTTGAGTTTTTAAATTGATATTTCTGCAAACTCACATTTCTTTGATATAAGATTAATATCTTTTGATTATGTTGTGGGATTTTAATTTGATAAACAGCTTTTTTAAATATGATCGGCTCAAATGGGATCAGATTGCAGGCAAACACACAACAGAACTGTGTTTATGGTTAAGCGGTTATTTTGTTTCTCGGGGTGTTGAGGGTCACGATAAATAAAAACAATCGCTTAATAAAAAGGCCTCCTACGGGCTGGATTATTGTGTCGACTTTTATTCCATAATTAATAATGCCCCAATTAAAACCTATACCCACCTGTAGGCCAATTTCCCAATTAAAATCCTTGTCTGATTTTGGATCATTGTCATGTTGAAATATTTAACCTTTTTTATTGCAGTTTTGTAAAGGAAAAAAAAATAGGTTGTATAAGAATATATGTACTTTTATAATCTGAATTGGCAGAAGTTTAATATTAATCATTATGTTTAACTTAATTAGATTGTTATTGACAGCAAATTGTTGATAGCACGATATTTAAAGAGATAGAGAGAAAATTCCTTGATATATCCTTCTGTACTATACAAGAAAACTTTAATTTTCATGTCAAGAAAAAAAATTTAACATACCTTTGCTTTCAAAATTTGTGTCCTTGCATGCCTTAAAGATTAAAATTTAGATGATTTTGCTTTTTTATTGTTACTTTAATTATTATAGAATAATATGATTAATTGTGGTACATGCATTGTAAATTGTACGTAGTATACATTTAGAATAAAATTAGCAGAGGATTCATGTACCTGGGTATATAACTAGCACTGATTAAAACTGAGGTTATGATATG
This sequence comes from Magallana angulata, assembly GCF_025612915.1. Classification (NCBI taxonomy): domain Eukaryota; kingdom Metazoa; phylum Mollusca; class Bivalvia; order Ostreida; family Ostreidae; genus Magallana; species Magallana angulata. The sequence continues at coordinate 37,223,818 of NC_069118.1, read as the reverse complement.
ACTGTTAACAGGAGAATTTAAGTCTTCATTGTAGTCATTCAATTATCTTAAGGTCAAGAAGGAAAAAAATTATTATATAACAGAGGAATAGAAGTCATGATACTCTGTAAGAACGTGTCCATAATTCCTTAAGTTATTTATATTTCAATCTTATTAAGTCAGGATATCGTCACTTAGGCTTTGAGAAAAGACCTGTTATAGTGGTACAAGACATGGGAGGTAGCATGTTGACCTAGTGACACACATTAGAAAGGAGCTATATTTAGAACAGTCAGTGAAGAGTTGGTCATCAATGGGTTATGAATTAGTCATATATTGTTTTAATTAATGGGATCGGGATACGAGTGATGCAACAGCCATCAGTAAAAGAAGGGGGTAATGTACTTGAACATTCTCTTACGAGTAAGTTTGAAGGAAATGAAAAGAATCCTGATGATCGAGATATGTAGGTGGCTGAGTTTGATTGATGAGCACTGTTCATTGGAATATACGGTACTCGAGCTGTGTGTATGTCACAGAATTAGTGACGGGACTGCATGGAGCATTTGTTTTCTGTTTCCATTAATAAAGATTGACCCATTTCTGCACGAAAGTGATAATTGTCTCTTAGGTGAGAGTCTTGAAGATATAATTATCTATATAGTTTAAATGGTTCTATCTCTCTATTTGTCTGCTTAATTTTGAAGTGTTAATTTAAGAGAAACAGTCTTAACCAATCAGATGAATTTCTGGAATTAAAAAGGATTGCACATGTATATCGAAACTTTAACTTTTGCATACCTAGTTATTGATAATGATTAGTAGTTAATTGGAATTTTCTTTTGTGATATAACTTTTTATTTGGAAAAGTCCGTTATTAAAATGATGAAAATGGCAGGCGAGGCGGCGGATGGGCGGAAGGCTGCCAAAAGGGTACCCTCATTGTACGGATAACTCCTCCTACAGTTTTTAATATAGGAAGTTGTTCTTTTGCAGATCAATTGTACTCATATAAGTGGTGTGCATATTGCTAGGATTTTGTTTTCTGATAATTTATGGAAAAAATACCAGCTTTTGAACTTATTCACTTTTTGGCAAAATATTGCATATAGGGTACTCCATTTCACTGGATACTGTATAGGTAGTGTTTATCAATTCAGGGTTGACATAGATTATGGATACAGTTTGCTGTCACATTGACAGCTTTTCACTGGGTTTTTTTATCACATTGCTATTTGGAAAAATGAACAAAAGAAACACATGCTTCATGTTAACAATTTCTTGATCTGCTTTGTACTTCGGTAATATGCCTGTTTGTAGACTATTAAGTGTAGTACAATATATGTGATCATTTTCCTTTTACTAAATACAACAACACAGATGTCTCAAATACTGAGAATGCATAGCTCTGTTTGGTATTTGTTTTTTTTTGTCCTTGACTGGTTTAGATGCATATAGTTAATTGGCAATATATGGATGTCTTGCCACAGTTTTCACTCCACCGCTTTGTTATTCTAACACTTGTTGTCATACATACTGACAAGGGATGTCTCTAAAACTTAGCATTATCTCTTTCTAGGAGAATGGCATAATGGAGAGATGTGATGAAGGCGCTGTAAATCTATCCTCAGGACGGGAGACAACAGAGCGCAGTAGTATGAAGGACGAGGAAGTTAAGGTACCCCCACAGTTCCCTCCCACTTCACCTACCCCCAACACAATATCATTTCAGTCTACACACAAATCACTTGATTTTTTTCTTATCTCCTTCTTTGAACGGAGTGTAACATGCTTTGAATTTTAACTATATGAGCCGTTTTGCTTTCATAAAGCTACATACATTAGGCCAACATGTGTTCAGAATATTCTTTTAACAGTTTTTCATCTTTTACAGGGACACTCCCCCCTTTGTCAAGAGGCTGAGGACAAAAGCCCGGCTCACCGAGTCCTCAGTTCCCTTTCCCCCACCCCCAACTCCCCCACCTCTAGCCAAAGTGCAGCTAAACGCAAGGTCAAGTCCAACAGTGCCATCGAGCTCAATTCCGGCAGCCAGCAGCCTCTGATGATGATGGCTGCTCAACACGGGTTGCTCCCTCAGCATATGCAGCAGTTGCTGCAGCAACAAAATCAGGGTCTATCCGCTCAGCAACAGATGATGCAGCATCAGACAGCAATGTTGCAACACCAGGTATGATAACCCCCCAAAAAGCATACGGCAGTATTCAAATAAAATAGGCTCTACAAATCAAGCATGTTTCATAAAACAAAAATCAAAGAGGTACCGTATTATAAAACAAAGAGGGCTGAATTATAAATTTTTATACCCATCTTTATTTCATGTATCTTTAAGCAAATATAAAACAATAAAGTAAATACTGATTTAGTTTTTATGATGCCCATAAATTTTTTTATGAAAAAAAAAGGCGTATTTAAAAACATTCTTTGTTTTATTTGTATACATATTACATAATGCTAACAAGAAGATTTGAGACATGATGAATGATTATCTGGGGCCTAAAAACATTTCTCATGTCTGGTCTGTTCATCTTGTTACAAATGCACCTTGTCTTTTGTTTCAAATCATTTGCATGTTTTGCTCTTAAATTAGATGTTTTGTAGACAAAGAAAAATTACCTTTTTTATGTGACTATGACCATTCTTTGTGGAAATTAACCTATAAAAATAACACTACATCAAATGATGTTCTCCCACTAGCAGGCCAGCCAAACGTAGAGTTTGACGAGTTGTCTGTGTCCCCAGGCTTTCTAGTTCATTAGGTTAGAATATGGCCAGGCCTTGGACAGGTAGAGCGTATACTTCACACTTTGAATGGTCATCTAGGTGTCTGCTACCTGTCAACTGACTCTAATCAATTCAAGCTTATAATACCTGAAGGAAGAGAAAAAAAAATATGTACTTATTTATAAAAGCATATCTTCTCTTTTTTTTGAATCAAGCATGAAATATTTCAGATATTTTTAGAAATCAGTGACAGAGATAATTAAAGTAGGAAAAAACATGAAGCCAGAATTGCTGTGTTTCCTGTTTGTCATAAAATTAAACAATTTAGGTACTCTAAACTTGAAACCAACAACACAAACACTGGCATTATTTTTTATGAATTCTATTTTGATAGGTTGTATATGTGTCATACAGTTGCCAGTACAGTTATAAACATGCTGATTTTTAACTCTTACAAAGTGCTTGAAATTTTCTGTTGAAGAATATCTAACAGTGTTCATATAATTAACTGGCTGCTTGTTCTAAGGTACGGTCAAGTTAAGATGTCAAGATGACCACCGTTCAACTGAAGCCCCTTTTTTTAATGTCCCATCTCTGAAAGACAGACAAAAAAATGACTTGAAATATACATTTTGTATAAATTTAAATTTCGATATTTTTCAAACAAACAAAAGATAATTACAGAAATTTATGAAAGGAATGTCTGCTGATATGTACGTTCAGAAATAAGCAATTACATATTTTGAAATATGTCGTTGACAGTGCTAAGAATGATGTATATATGTGACCTGTAGCACGAACACAGGGATCAACTGATGTTATCTGTACAGTTTAAACTGGTGCACTTCTCAATGGCACTAAACAAAAGTGTTTCTGAAAGCAGTGCTGTACTAAGAGTGTCCAACGAATTTGTCATTTCCTCTGAAACATATCTACTATAACCTCCGAATCCCTGCAGACTGGCAGTGTATGAGGAAGTCCTCAGCGGAGACACGGCTAATTCATTTCATAACGCCATGAACAGATTAAAGTTATAGTTTTTGTTGTTGCAATCTGTTATGCTTAAAGGGTACCTGCAGTGCCGGTCAATTTTTGATATAATGGAGATCTATGTGTAAAAACATCATCCTGAAAATTTTACAGCGATCGCATAAGTAGTTTTCGAGATATTTGGGGAAAACCCGATTTCACACCTGAACGAGTTTTGAATCAAGCCGATTTGGCGCGAGATGAACTGTGACGTCACGGGGTCAACGCCGCTGTATGAGAAACAGGAATATCGTATGAAAACTGTTCGTTTTCTGGCATTGTTTTATCGATATATGAACATTTTTTTCTGTTGTTTTATTTCCTTATCAACCCTGGAAGACTTATTATACTGTTGTTTGAGTTTAACCCGTATTTTATCGAACAAAAATGCCGAATTCGGACAAGTGTTTGCTTCATGAATTTCGTCAAATGTGTAACACATTTTACATATAAATGCACACCACATGTAGCAAAATGACAATTAATCAAAGCATTATTGTTATAAGAAACATATTCTGTTAATATTGTCATTCTTTCGAATGATTTCTCAGTGACATTATTAACTGATTAATAATATTGATAATACATAATGATATTTCGTAAAAGGTAACTCGGGGTCTATTCCTCGTATAAGGCATAAAATTACAAATGATGTCGCCCGATTATTCAATAATATTGATATCGGACCAATTACAATCATAACAGTATGCATTCTTTAACAAACATACACGGGATTATAAACGGATCAAGGCGAAAGTCCAAGATGGCTGCATGATTAAGTATGTCTCGTATTCTTTTAAAAATACGATAATGGAATTTAATTTTACATTTATTTACATCCTTTGTCAAAATGTTCCAGTTTATTCAGATTTCATAATGATTCGTTGTCAGTATTACAATTTAAGCTATACGGAGTTATAAAGCGTTTTTAAAATTGCTGACCATAGCGCTCGAAAGAACGTTGCACTTTATTAAATAAGAAATTATAAAGAACAACGTAATTACTTCCCAAATAATTACTTGATCACATAAAAAAGGTTTCAATTGCTGAATTATAAATTTAGTCATTATGAAGTGATTAGATAAGTAACAATAAAGGCATTTACTTCGAACATTAGATTTACTATTTAATAGTATCATGCATGATTCTTTGATCACTGATTGACGGACTATACACATGTTTTAGCTGACGAATGCTTGATTTTACACGGTCTAATTTATTTCTCTGTTTTATCTTTTAACAATTGAGTAGCTAATTATACACAAATCAATTTACCCGCCTAGAGGTGTGAAACCCTCTCTTCGTTCACCAGACTCGTGTACCTTGTGTATACATGCCCCAGATACACGTGTGTCTGGAGCAGTGGCTTCGTTAGTTTACCTGTTTACCTATGTCATTGTCTCGGATCACTCGTGTGTGAAAGGATATTATGTAATCAAAAAATGAATAATGAACATGAATTTGCCTATGTAAGCGTTTTAAGATATCGTATTCATCGGTAAAAAGGCGACGAGAATAACAAATTTTAAAATCCTTTTAAAAGAAATCCCATTGTAATAAAATAATAACGGATACAAATTTCTAGATCTACAATACTTAAAATAACAAGATAAGTCAAAACATCAGACCTATATCAATCATTTTGGCTGAAAAATCGAATTTAATTTGTATAGCTTTGAAAGGAAATTTCCCTCCTGTTGACCTCGTGACGTCACTTCCGCTGAAGCCTCGTTATCGCCTAATTCTGTTTTCTCTTGATTAGATTTCCCAAAGCAGGTAAAAATAGCCACTTTGAAGAGGCGTAACTCCGTTATTTTTGCACCGATTTCGATGCGGTTTTTTGCATTATATTTTGGTAAATAAACTCGTTAACATATGTTTCACATCGGCTGGGCTGCAGGTACCCTTTAAGTGAGGATGTCTATTTGTCTGTAATTTATAAGCAGCCCGGGAAACCGCGGCCATTTGTTTCGGGGCCTTAATTGAGACCTTGTTTGTATGTTCATGGGGTGTCATTTGCATAATTACACAAATATGCCTATCTGTGGTCCAAATTTAGAGAGTTGTAAATAATAGCCACTTATTTCCAATTTGTCAGCGTTCTACTGAAAGTCTATATTTCCGCTTCGTTTATGGTATATTTGTAACGGCTGTTTTCCATTGCTATTTTCATCTTTGTTTGTTTTCTTTTAATACCAGGAATAATATATAAACAGGTTTTTATTTATCTTTTTGTATATACTCATAACAAGTCTTTAAAAGTCGAGCAAGACTTTAATAAAAATGTTCATGTTATATTTTATTCATTAATAGCAGCAGAAATTACAAGAACACATCCTCCAAGAACTGAATGAGCAGCTTCAACTGAATGTCATTCAGCAATCCCAGCTGATGCAGGGCACCTCGGACAAGAATAAGAACAGTAAGCAACAACTTCAGCAGCTGGCTGTGCAACAACAGCAGCTCGTGCAACAAATTCAGCAAATACAGCTCCAGCAACGACAGTTCCTTCTAGCATGTCTTGTACAACCATTTGGAGTCCCACAAGGTAAAAGACTTTTTTAGTTGTTATGTTTTTTTTAGCGCATGTTATTTTATGGAATGACTGTTTAGAGAGGGAGTGAACAAGTTCTACAATGCAGAAAAAGTTTATAAATTCAGATAATTAAGAATTTCCTGAGAAGTTGCATTGTAAACCCAAAATAGATGTTGATCAGCTGTGTTTTTTCTTTTATAAACATGAATTTTTATGTTGTTGAACACTTATATTGACATAAAAAAAAGTTACAAATTCAATTTGTGAGGTTTTTGTAGGGTTGTGTTGTAACAAAGTCTGTCCATAAGCGCAGACAACAAATTCAATAGATCATTAAAGTAAATAGTTGAATTGAATCTGCTCGCCAATATGACATAGCTTGTGGAAGGTTTGAGCCTGGTGTTATAATTAAATAGGGGCAGAGCAAATCAAAAACCAGAGGCTTATCTGCGTGTTTTGTTGCATTGTCTTTCATGATGTTAATATTTACATCTGATATGAATCACGTCAAAGCCCTGATGTCGAAATTCTGACGTTTCCTCAAGCCTGATCACCATCTGCTAACAAATAAAATTAGAAAAAAATAAACGATAATGATGTTTTATAATGTTTGGAGGAAGTTGGAATGGACGCACAACATGGTATGATGCATTCGCTTGTTGCCCACGACATGATGCAATATGCTGACTAGTCTTGTTTCAATCAGCAGCGCTTACTTGTTTTATATGGCCCAACTACAAGACACCAGTTTCCATGGCTTTTTTGTGTTGTTTTTTTTTTTTAGTTTTTTTAGCTCAATCTATTTAATTTGTGGGTCGCTGTTTGTCTAACTGTTGATTAAAAGAAATGTCAAACTGGTTTGCATCACTGAAAAGTGCAGATATTTATTTTACAGAATTGATTTTATTTTAGTTTGGTTTTGTATCTAATTCCTCTTTTCGTTTTATTAGTTTATTCACTTTTAGTCGCTATATATGTACTGTACTTGTGAAAACTGTGCCAATAACCAACAATTTGGAGAATAATGGCAACAGATTGAGTCTTTAAGCCTTATCAAGGCCACCTCAGTGTGTTACTTTCCACCATTTCTGTCTGTAAATTTGTAAAAATGTTTTTTATTGCATATTCGATAGATTGGTGCATGTAAGATTTTTTTTAATGTTTCCCAAAAGGCAGCAGCGAAACGCCGAGATTTATTAAATCGGCAATCAAGCTATCATTGCCTTTATTTTTCCAGACATTAATGGACTAATAAATCACAGAGGTGTTTTATTATAGGTATCAGGCTAAAAGTGTTTCTTGATTCCTTCTCTGTAAATACAGCTAGTTTATTGAATATGTATTTATTAGAAATCTGATTTTAGGTTAAACAAGCCTTAGAGGTCGATGAACCTAGAACCAGTGTGACCTTCATATTGATTGAGGCAAAACTATATTGAAAAAGATTTACTCATTCAACAACAGTTTTTCAAGGAAATCAGAACATCTCCCAAGATGCTCGCTTTGATGAATATGCATGTAATTTGAAGTTAAAAAAATATATACCTTAATTATCATTGTAGCTGAGATTTGTATAAGCTAAACTGTAATGGAGAACTTGGTACATGTATGCGATTTTTTTGCAAGATTAGGATAGATAGCATTTCTATACGAATACAGGAAATTTATTTTAATATATAGTGATAGAATCTACCTATCAAGATTTGTTCAGGGATTTTTGGTAGAAATCACTTTCAATTTTATCACGATGGATTAATGGATTATGTACTGAATAGTATTTACACATAATTTTTAGACATAAAGAATAAAATTGTGAAAAATTATTAATCAACCGGCCATTAAACTAGTATATTTGAAAAAAAAAATCAAATGTTATTTAATTCTTTTTCTCTTGCGGAGATTGGATAAAAGTATTAATATTCCTCAGCGAGATGTCATGACAACATGCTTATAGTGAAATATATAACTTCCTCTATTAATCCGAATGCATGCATGCATCTGGGGATTACACTGGTAATTGACTAGAACATTCAGACATGTCAAAGAGAGCCACTTTTTAGGTACATTAAAACTGTACAGGACTGTAGCAGTGTCAATTTCACTGATCCAGCTGTCAATATAACTGACAGCTCTTTCACGTGTGAAGGAGAGGAATTGCTTTACAGCATAAAAATAATTAGGATATAAAGAATAAAAAAGTGTGGAGACAATGCAATTATAAATAAACATTTTGATCATGATTTCAAGGGACTGTGTACTTTTATTTTAGTATACCATTAAAAAAAAAATTACTCGATCTGGTTAGGTGAAATATTTTTTTAACTTGGATTTAAGGAGATCAAAGAAAAAATAACTAAGAGTGCCTGACAATTGAAACAGCTAAAAAAAACATCCATATACAAGGTTTCTCTAAATTAATGCTTTGGTCACTGCGCAAGTTAATGGACGACCTAGCAAGAGAAAATTTGTGTAATCAACAAGCTTCAGACATAAAGATTGCACTTTCTAAAAATACAGACTCCCTTTGTAATTATTTTTTCTCTCTTAGTTCCACAAAGTCATTCCCCAAATTACAGAGCAAAATGGTTAGAATTAGTCATGACTGACTGTGTATGATGATCAAGTGATGTTGGATAATTTTGTGTAGTGCAGGGTTTTTTTTTTTAAAACTTTTTCATTAAACAGTCTGGAAAGTTTTTATTTATTATCTGTGCATGTACTTCTTGTTTTGTTGATCATGCAAGACTAAGCGTGTCTGAATTTCATGCAGAGATGGAGAAAAAAAATTCATCATGTAATGTATATCTACCCTAAATTTTTATACATGTATATATATTTATTATTTTGAAGTTGGTTTTTTTTTTAGGAGAAAAAATAATTGACACTGTATAAAAATTATGTTTCATAATTGTGTTGTGAAGGTGAAATTTTTCACATAAAATAATTGTTAAGTGCATATATTCTAAATATCATTCCCCCATTATTTATTTCCTTAAACTTAAAGTTTTTTTTTCTATAAAAGAACTGTTTTTTCTTTGTCACTTGGTAAAAATGCATGCTCAGCACACTTATAGCCCTGGATTAACATGGTCAGCAATATACATTCATCAGAGGGGGGCGACAAGAGCCCAAAAAATAAAATGTGTGTCAGTAGGAAGACAGTTAGGTGTCAGGGAGTGAATGGCCGGACACATGCCAGTAAATGTGATGTTTAGACCACTCGATAAACATAAAGGACACAAGGTGTCAACTAATTACTCCAGCCCGACACCTGAGTTTTTGGGGGCCCCCTGTCTGTGGCCATGCAGGTAAACAAACAGGTAAACACCAACAAGTCCCACCTGTCACATGACCCACTGAACTCCAGATGTACCTGCGCAATGGTAAGATGGGCTGCCCTAACTAAGCTGGCCCGGTCTTTCAAGATAGATATCAGAGGCATTATCAATTTTATTTTTTCAATGTACCTGCACGTATTTCTTCCCTCATCAAATATTCTGTATTAAGAATTTAAAGATTATGGGGATAAAGATCTTTTATGGTCGTTTATATAAATGGAGATTAGTCTTTGTGCAACATTGTTCACTAGCACTACCAGATGAAATCTGTGTGAAATCTTAAATGTAAGGGGGACTTAATATGTTAGGAAGTTGTATCAATATTTTTTATCTGTATATGTGGAAATAATGTGTTGATTGATTGATTAATTATTAAAGTTAGAGATTTACATGTGCCTGTACCTCATGCTCAGCAGATGGTGTTCAGGCCGGATGCGATAAAGAAATTGACAGAGCAAATGGAAACAAAAAGAGTTGTTGATTTATGTATTAGGGTCAAAAAAATAATTCAATCTTAAACATTTAAGTTTGTTTAAACTCTTAGGAAAAAAATTTCATATAATTTTGTACACTTTATTTTGATTACGAGCAATAGTTAATATTATTATTTTTTAATTGCTTGAGTGCACGTACATAAATTGAAAGTTTAAAAAGAAAAAAACCTAATCCCGAGTTTGAAAGAATTTCTGGTCTGAAACTTGAGATCGCAGAATCGATCTATGTACCTGAGAAACGTGAGGAGAGTGGAGTTAGCTGTTTTGATTTGCTTATTTTTCTGGTGGAGACTGATAAAAAATGTTGCTATTTATACCGTGCATTGTTTACACTGGGGCAAGGGTGGTCCCCATGTTTGTTTACTCAGGTTTGCCTGGAACTAATGCTTTTGTTTACTGTGTTTGTGTTTGCTGCCAGGCCTTATCTTGATAGCTGGGATTCTCACCTGCTGCAGACTAGGGCCCTGGCGCAGGAAACGCTGCATCTGTGGGGCTCTAATACCGGGCTCTGGGATCCATGTAGGCACAGTGTTGAACATAAGATACAAACTATTTACTTTTGGAAACTTGGCTTTTGTAAATAATGTTACGTGTGTTATGTCTTTCAAATTGAGTGTCAATTAAGTCCCAGGAGATTAACTTGAGAATCATGACCGATTTGATTGAATTTATTGCTCTTAGATACTTCATTTTTTACATATTTTTTCATCTCCCCCCTTCTTTCAATGTTATTTCATATCTCCCTTTTTATCTTATCAGCCCCTTTGAGCTGCTACAGAGGCAGTTCAATAATTCAGAGCTTTAAAACCCCTAAGCAGATGCCTGATGAACAATTCAGCTTAAAAAAAATCTGCCTAGAAAATAAAACAAACAAGTACACTGTAGTTCATTGATCTCGGCTGTGCAGAGTGTAAACAAAAATAGCAGCAGCGGAAATTAACGACCCACTTCGTGTTATCAATTAACCTGAAATCCGCTGCTCTGTTCAGCAGTTCTTTTAGATATTGTTTGTCAGTCCCAATCTAGCTGCCATTATCATGTTAAAATTACATATCTTTTTGATATGCTCCACATTTTTTTATCCTTTTATTCAATAAATTCTGTGTTGCACCCCCTAGACCCGTGGGCTTTGCAATTGAGGTAGAGATAATTTTGTTAACTTCTGCAGTAGTTCTTTCAGCTGATGGTTGTTCATAAATAATGGTAGATGACTTTTGAGAAGACCTGTATAGTAGAGTTATTGTTGTACAAACATCAATTCGGGATTCAAGTTAATTTGTTTACAGGGTAAATTGTGTTGTTTGTGACCTTGATGTAGGCCGAACAGACAAGCCAGATATTCATTGTTTATTTTTCAGGCAGTCAGAAATAAAAATTGGCAAAGGCAGCAGTTTTTCGTCTGTTGAAACAGTCTCTCAGTGTGACCATGCAAACAGTGCACGTTCTAGGTCTTGAAATGGAAATGGCCATATCATGTGAAATGTTATTATTTTTGTAAGGGATTTGATTAGTCAGTGTGCAAAATTTTGTGGCAAACGTGAAGCTCAAAGATCAATACTGAAATGTATTGTTTACACTGTTGGTGCTGCCAATGTTTGGCTGTTATTGTTGTGGGCTAAAGACAACACAGGCTTTGTTTATCATACTAGGAAAACAAGAACATTGATTAAATTTTCTGCCTGACACAACCCTGCCAGAGTTCAGAGCACTAACAGCTAGTAGTTTGGGGTCAGAGAAACAGTGGGAGCAAGTACTGTGAGTGGTGGGGGAACCACCAAGAAATGACAGTCATGTTTTTCCTAACCAGACCATTTTTGTATCCCCCAGGAATGATGTCCCCAACAGAAATTCAGCAGCTGTGGAAGGAAGTGGCCGCCCAATCGGGGCTTGAGGGAGGAGACCCGAAGTCGCCATTCAACGGACTGACCACCCCAAACCCCCCAACCCAGGGGCACTGGCCCAACGGGCTGTCACCCGACGGATTCTTACCTGGAACAGGTAAAGTCTGAAAGCTGATAGGTAGAATGTAAAACGGAATGAATGTAATGAAATGGAAAAACATGTCAAAAGTTAAAGGCTGTAGTGAATTATGTATGATATTTTTTTTTTTCATTTTTGTTTAAACAAAGAGATTTAAAATAGATAATGGTAACATTAATGGATTTACTTCAGTGTGATGATCGGTTATGAAATAAATGACAGTAGATGGTGTTTAGATAATTGATATCATTCGTCCATCTTCTTCAGGTCTCATGAATCAGCATCCTATTTCCATTGACACAGAAGAAAAATCAGGGTCATCTAAAACAGGTTGTCTGTTTCGGCATGGACGCTGTAAGTGGCCAAACTGTGACACCCCATGCGAAGATCAGGGAGAATTCCAAAGGTAAATCCAGAAACTGTTTGAGTGTGATTTTTTTTTTTTCAATTTCAGGGGGATAAATTGGGACTGAATCACAATAAATAAATCTATACAACCCACTCATCCAGTATTATAAACTTTCTGAGTCAGCTATTGTAAACAAACACGATTGTTTGGTCACTACAACCACAAGCAAAAACTGTCATGGTTTTTTAGGGGTGGTTTGATATTTTTGTTTGGTTATGTATATAGAGTGTGACATTGGAGAGTTTGTTTCACCTCAGTAAAGAGCAGTTTAGTGTGGTGCCGGAGTGAAATGTCTAAGTCACCCTGAGCAAAGGCGTTCAGTGACACCAGAGCCCTGGTTATGAATACTGCTGTGTGTAATATCACTATTGTATTCTGGGGTTCCGTGTAATACAAGAAGGAAGAGACAAGATTACTATCAGATAAATATTTGTCAAGTTCATCAAAGAGGTTTTCTAGTTTATTTCTGTGCTGTTTTTTGGGGAGGTTCTTTTCATTTACACATTTTGTAGCAAATATTTGTTCTAAATTTAGATCTGATGACTGGGAAAATATTTTAAAGGATAAATTCTCTCTCTCTCAAGGTTGTAATGTTATCAGTTATATTTAAAAACAAAATGACATGATCTTTTAAAACACACAGGTAGCGCACATTAAGCAGCCAAAACGTGCCATATTTTTTACTAGTCTTGAATTTCAATGTCTACAGAATCTGAATTTTTCGTGAAATCAAAAGAGATATGCACTTCATTGTCCTAGATAACAGTCTTCCTCAAGTGCATAATGGTGATACTTACAAAAATGTGTGAATTGTGAAATGATTGTTGCAGTTTGGATTAATAACAAAATAAATTGCTCTCTCTCTGTATACAAAAGATCTACTATATATAGTGGTGATTTACACTTTTTTGTTCTATTTTCTACAGACATTTAGCCACAGAGCATCAGTTGGATGACCGGAGTACCGCCCAGGCCCGTGTCCAGATGCAGGTGGTCAGCCAGCTGGAAATCCAGGTAAAATCCTAGCACTGCAGGGCCTAAACAGATCCAAAATTAATAACTACCCCCCCCCCCCCCCATTTTTCAACTTTTTTTTTCAAGAAGAGTTGGGTGGTTGAAGAGAGATGATGGGGATAAATTTCTAGCCACAGCTAGAACTAGGTTATTTAGGATTCTGAGAATGCCCATGATGTATATAATTATTTTTTTACTATTGATTTTCTTTACCATTGATCCTGCTTTGTAACAGTTTATACGTGAACAAATAAATACATAGATAAATAAAATACTGGCTCAGCAGCAGAGATAAAAGACACAGATTATTAAAGGAATGTTGCCTGTAGAAATAATTAAGACTCCTGCTACGCAGAATCTTCAGCTTTTCATTTGTCATTGGGCACCATCCCTCATGGACTCTTAATTCAACCCAGTGACCGAGTTAAACGACTGATTGCAACGCATGTTATTGACGCTAATTTTAGTAATCAGTGGGTTTATTAAGTAAACCCGGGCAGAGTGAATCAACACTTTTGTCTTTGATGATTGCAAAACAGCTTCATATTATTTTTTTATTTACGGATTGCACCTTAGGATACGGGAAAGATGGAAATTCTGATAAGCACCCACAGCCTCTGTCAACAAGTGGATTAATTTTGCTGCAGTAGATATTTTTTTTTTCATTTCTCAGGCATTTGACACACTTATGAATGAGAAAAGGAAGCTGCAACATTGGGTAATTAGTAGCAGCTGGGAGAGTTTCTTTTGTTTCTCACCCATTAATCAGAATGACTTGTGACCAAAAAAAACATGAGAGGGGAAGTTTGTGATTGAATTTAAAACTAGGTGTCAAAGACATGAAAGGTTGAGACACTGAAGCTCCTCAGATTCTCAGTGTGTCAGTGGGTCAAATGTACAAGTGGGGGTGGCCCCAGGGTCAGCCATTTTGGCATATTCAACTTGCATTGTAAAGGTACTGCTTTCCTGATTTAATCATTAGACAAAAGCAGCATGAAAAAGCTACTTCCGTTTATCAGATTATTTTTTGAAAGCGCATGATTTTTTGGGGGGCATGATTTTAGTGCAAAGATGACTATAAATTTGATACATGCCCAGAACATTAACTTTTTTTTCTTTTTTTTTTTTTTATTCCCCTATGATTAGAACTTGTTGAATGGGAAGCGAATGTGATGTAATTTTCTAAAAATGATCTGCCTGAAATTCCCTGAGTAACTTTATCATGAAATTGTAATGCGCTCAGTTCAACAAATAAATACCTAAAATTCTAATTAACTAAATTGAATTCAGCCAGGGGGGAAAAGGAATGTTTAGAATAATTTTACAGAATGCCATAAGAACATTTACAGATAACCCAGTTGACCTTGAAAATGCACATAAATTTGAATTTATTTCTATTAAATCATTTATTTTTTATTTAAACTTCAATGTTATAATAAGTGTCTTTTTTAATTAAAACATTTTTAATTTAAAATAAACAAAAGCCAAACTTTTCTTATATATTTTAATCTTTAAAAATTAGGCTGCATGTACCAAAATCAGCTAGAACCTCATTGTGAGGAAATTGAATGAAAACAACTAGCTGTCATATCCAGACAACAAAGTCTGACTTCTCAGCTTACAAGGGTATTCAAATTACATGACAGATCCAGTTAATTGATTTAAAACCATGTATGTATTCGTATTCATCATCATGATACACTGCCGGTAGCGATAAACCGTTAGCTATCACTTAGGCTTGTGTAAATGATACTTTGATGTAATTTGCTCGGGGTCCTTTCCCTCCGAAACATTTTTTTTTATTCTGATGCTTAATTCGATAACATTATTCAATATTTGTTTGTTTGTAATATGATCCGATTGCTTCTGCTGTGTTTTCTCAGATGGGGGCCATCAATTTCCCGGAGATAGTATCATTTAGTCTGAAAATGTCACGATCTCTGCAGATTTTATATTTTCAAAAAAATTGTTCTTCAAATTAATTAAAGAAAACGGCATCTTAAATATATGTTTGTTTAATCTCCGTGGGACTTTAATTTTGTTGAAAAGCATTTAATTGTTTTTGGTAATGTGATCATTTTTTTTAAGGAGGATATAAAAAATATAATATAATCTTATCAATGTATACTGAAAGAATTGAAGCACTCAAACTCTATGTATATAATTATTAAATATGATATTAATTGGAGCGTCAAAAAAAGGGGGGGGCATGTAAAATGTTTTTTGCATGCCAAAGATTTTGTTCCACGTTGCCTATAAATCCTGGCAATATTAATGCTAAGAGGGATGTAGAGAGTCTGTCTGTTCCCCTGTCAGTGGATTGTCAAACAGTATCAAAACCAGTCCTAATTAAATTAAGTGCTAAACAACATTGACAAAACCTTGTGATGATTTTGACGGTTATGAGATGTATTCTCACCAATCGTGCCCATCTATCTTTTCCAATTGACAGCTTGATTTTGATGGAATGTCTTTGTATGAATTTACCTGAGTCATCTGTTTCCTCAAACTCTCTATTTAAAATATTTATTGATGGAATTTTAAAAACACAGTTTTTGATTTCACACACCACCTTCCCCCGGAAAATTAATATAATGAATAGCTAAGTTGTTTCCTTAAACTTCATGATTTATTTTGGTTATATTGCATAATTTTTCCCCTATAAGTATTAGTTTTTTACTTCTTCATAGCTGGCTATCATACGATTTTTTTTTCTTTAGGATATTCAATCATTAAGCAATAACAATTGATTTGTTATTTACTAGAATATTTTGTTGTTGGAAACACCAGTTAACTTCTCCATCTTGTTTTAAATGAAATATCAGAAATATGATGGATGGGAAGTTGAGATGGGGGTTATTACAATAACCAAGGATGTTAAATTGATACCAGAAGGGATGCAGGAGGTTATTCGGACAATAAAATTATGAAGCATTAACAAAGGTGTTCTTTTCCTTTTCAACAGTTGGTAAGAGAGAAAGAACTGCTTCAGGGTATGATGCAGCATCTCCACATGAAACAGCCTAAGGCTAAACCAGACCCTCCATCCCCACAGGTAAACAGCCTAACCTCATCCTAATTTGATTTATTAATAAAATTTGAATTTATTTATCATTACTTTAGATTAAAAGGTTCAGTTACTTTACATTTCTGCTTTTTTTTTTCAGAAAGCTTTTCATCCCAAAGTTTCTACGCCTGTTCCCATTTCCATGGCAACAGTGACCTCCCCTGTGGTGGCCGCCCCCAGCCCGCCCAAGCCAGTGGCAGCCTTGTCTTCCCCACTGAAGCAGGCCCCCGTCTCATCTGTCTCAGCCCCACCCACCCCTGTACCCATGGTGACGCACCCTATGTCCCTTTCCCTGGGGATCCCCCCTTCCATGGTGACATCACTCTCCAAGCCCCCCACACCTCAGTCCCACTCACAACCATCAACGCCCACCGGCGGTGGACCAATGAGACGTCGCGTCTCAGACAAGTGTAACCTCCCGATCTCAGCCGGCACCTCAGAGGGTACGACTTAAATAGCCATAATTTCTTCTGATAATCTTTCTAACTCTATTGTATGATGTAGGGTAAGAATGAACTTGTATGTTAAATAAGGACAATCTGACATATAGTTTTGTTGGAGGAAGATTGAAGAATGATAATTTTTGTGTAGTGTATATGATTGAGCTTACTGAAATGCTTCTCTAAAAATGAGGCCTAAAGTTATATTCGTAATTGCCTATCTTTACTGATTATGCTCTATTTGAGGAAAATTGAAAAAATAACATCGCAGAAAAGAATACCAGTAGATTTATTTTCTCCACAATTAATAGTGCATGATATAAATCTTAAATATATCTTTTTGAATTTAAGGTTACAGTAATCAGATGATATTTTAATACATGTCAAATATCTGTCTGTGATGGGAAAATTGCTGACAACATTAATGAATAACATTATGACTCTGTTTTTTCTGTTTATAGAAATCCAAAGAAACCGTGATTTCTACAAGAGCACTGATGTACGACCTCCTTTTACGTACGCTTCATTAATTCGCCAGGTAAGCAGGCCATATTTATTTTTTACATTTTGAAGAATCGGTAATCCATTCATGGAACAAAGTGTATTGTGTTTGCTCTGACTGTTCATAAAGAGGAACAGGTACTAAGTTATCAATCAATTTGTAATAGTGTTGCTAAGTCATGTACACCTTGCAATTTTTTTTTTCATCTTATATTGTTCAAATGTAATTATACAGGTAAATGTAAATAAAGGTAAAAAAAAAAAAATAGAGACACATCTTAGTTAGGATTTAAATTTTTTGATTGATATGAAGTATGATTTTGAAATGGGCAATTTCACATTTTTGGGGGTCTATTGAACTCTTGTCAGGTGCAACTGATTACAATAAAAAGGGAAATATCTTGAGAAACAGAAGATTGTTGATGAGAACCTTGTAACACATTGATATGTTAGATCTGATTAACTAATAAATGTTAAATCACTGATAAATGATTTGATTATCCAATGATACACGTTTGTTGACAGGCTATCATTGAATCGCCTCACAAACAGCTGACACTAAACGAGATCTACCAGTGGTTCCAGAATACCTTTGCTTACTTCCGACGCAATGAGGCGACTTGGAAGGTACAGTCCTATCATCTTATTCTCTGACGTGCCTCGATTATTGAAATTTTTGCAGTCCTAAGTTCAAAGGGGCACAACTAGCTCAAGCAAAATATGACTGAATGTTTAGTACATGTATCAAATGCTACTAGACTTCTGTAGATCAAAAAACAAAAAATGAAAATATGAGAATCAGTAAAATAAATATGAGATTTGCTATCTATTAAAAAAAGAAATTTTAAAAACACCTTTGTAATAAATGCTATTTTAGATCAAAGATTCCCATCTGTATGGTTTTATTTCGATGAATAACTTGCAAATTTTTTCCACAAGGCGTAAAGCGTGATTTAAAAGTACAGCATCAGATGTCAATGTCATTCGACCGTCGTTGTTACATCAGTCAAAATAGAGCATGAATTAAAAGACAGGGTGTATAATTAAAAACAACAAATTGTGTAAATATGTTAGCAGCGTTTCCTGTTCACCTGATACATAATGAATTACCTCAGCGTGATTTACTGATAGAATTAAACCACTGCCAAATTGGAAATGATTAGGCATTTTCACACAGTACATAAAAATATTTGACAACATTTTATCATATTTCATGTATGCTTAGATTAAAAATGTGCTCTAAATAGTTCTTGACATTTAAATAAAAATATTTTGGGGTCTGTATAATAGATGAGTCCTCTTTCAGGTTATGCAATATTTATTTTGCCTCTTCTGCATGCATATTTGTTGTTTCCTTGTTCTATTTTTTAAATTTTTTTGTTTTAAATAATCTTCATGCTTTCAATGCATTAAATGTATTAAACTCTCAGAATAATATCAAATATGTTGTTTTTGATAATATCAATTTGTTCATATAATAATTTTAATTTAATAGAAGAGTGTTTTTTTTTTCCTGTGGACAAAAATTTGAATTTTGATGAAATTTTTGTTTGTTGTTAAAATAACAAGTATAATTAAATTTTCTAAAGATTGATTTATGGCATCTAAATTTACCTGTCAGATGGACTCGTAATTTTTAATTACCTTTTTTTATGATGGGCTGAAAAAATGCATTTCCTGATACAGTGATCAAGTGTACTGTCATCAGGTTTAATTTATTGAAGCACTGGGCAGTAAATTCTACACTAGGACAGCGTCGTTATTGGAGCACGCACAGATAAATCAAACGTTAATATTAAAATTTCAAATAAATCTTATTTTACTTTTTTTTATTGCTCTCAATTTTGATTTAGTCTGTAGATCATTAGAATTGAAAATCAGAAGATCCTCATTTCATGCAATAAATAAAAAAATTGATGAAATTTGCAAATAATTT
This sequence comes from Magallana angulata, assembly GCF_025612915.1. Taxonomy (NCBI): domain Eukaryota; kingdom Metazoa; phylum Mollusca; class Bivalvia; order Ostreida; family Ostreidae; genus Magallana; species Magallana angulata. The sequence continues at coordinate 37,204,352 of NC_069118.1, read as the reverse complement.
TTTCAAAAAATTTTTTCACCTGAGATGAATAAAAAAAGTGACAAAATTCGCAACTAATTTTTTTTTTTTCAATTCTTCTTACCTTTAAATGATTCATTTGAAATTTTGGATTTAGATAATTTATTTTCAATTTCCCTTAATATTTGTGGTTTACAGAATGCGGTGCGACACAACCTTAGTCTTCACAAGTGCTTCATGAGAGTTGAGAATGTGAAAGGAGCCGTGTGGACCGTGGATGAGGTGGAGTTCTACAAACGACGACCTCAGAAACTCGGAGGGTACGGCAATACATCCGCATTCATCATCTCCAAAATCTAACTAAGCAAACTCTATTTTCAATGTGATATTCAGGTCACTATTGGAAAGACAAAGAGAAATGCATGTATTATGTTTTGCCCATCTTTGGCCTTGAATAAATTTGGACCTAATTATAAGCAAGTTTTGTTAAGATCATGCACTTATGATAAATAATTTATTGAATTTCAGAAATATGCCTGTCAAAGATGTAAAGAGTCCCTCAATGAATGCTGAACCTGTTATTTTCGGAGAGACTTTCAATGCCACCTTAAGGGTAAATTTTGAGAATAAACAAAAATTTATCAGCACATTTGATTTCTGAATTTAAATGATGTGACACTGTTGCCAACTCCAGTTAAATAGAATTAAAGTCTGAGTGTTTTCCAAGAAGATCTTATTTGTAGTTTTAATTTCTCTAAAAAATCAAATTTGTAGAATTGATGTAATCTTTGCAGGCTGCCATTGAACAGGCCTCCATGTTAAATCACCAGTACAGCAATGGCTCCATGTCTATGGATGGAGTAGAGGATCTGTCGATGAAGTCCAACAGGAACAGTAGCTCAGACAACCTGAGCAAGTACGAGTCCCCCTCACGGTGAGTCAACCAATATCTGTTACTCCATATTACTCCTATTATCTCTGTATTTTAGTTCTTGTAGTAAGGAACATCAGTAAATTTTCAAACAATTTTAATATTTGCTTTGTTAGTTTTTCAACAAGAGTAAAACGTGTCAAAGAAGTATCAATATAAATCAAATAGGCTTTTAGGCACTTTTAATGAAGGACCTGTAGGAACATCATGTTGTTGGGTGGGAAAACCCTGATATGCTGAAGTTCTTCTTAATCTCATTTGGAAATGACATGAACAATTTTCTCAACTTCAATTCTGTGTTACCCAGAACAATTAACTAATGCATTTTGGTTTGTCTTGGTTAAATTACAAAACTTGGATTGGCATAGTTTATTTCATTCTGTTTATTATGGATGGTGTTATAAAACCAGAAAAATGGTAAAATGTTATTATACATGTATAAACAAGCAGCATGTGCATTAATTATTATTGGTAGGTTTTTTGGGGGAAAAAATTTTAAAGGTTGCACTGAAGTTAGTTCTATAATCTGTTATACAAATTGTGACACAATTTGCTATCAGAAAGTAAAATAATAAAATAGAATGTTACATAGGAAAGTAATGCTAATTTTATTTCAATTAATTTTGGATGCATTACTAAATCTTCAAAGTCAATTAGCAGGGGTCTTGATTTTTAGAAATTGAATTATTGCTATTGATGTGAGGAAATACTTTACTTATGAATCCTTGACAAATGATCATTTGTTTTACTTAAGGAAATTCTCTAATGAAATGAAAGGGATAATGGCTATTTTATTATTTATTTTTCAAAGATAGTGGGCAATAGTTTTGCCCAAATAGGTTTTTTAATCAATTTTTATATTGCTGCCAACTCCATATCAAGTTGATGGTCGTGCTATTTCCGTCAGTATACTCTGATATATTGCATAAGAAATTTTCATGAAATATTTAAAAAGGACAGTGTTGCGCTGATCAAAATGTTAATATTTTGTGTGAATTAAGGGCTGAAACCAATAATGATATTCCTTTGTTCTCAATCTATCTCAGTAATTCAACGTATAAAAGATTGTGCTAATAAGTTTTAATATTCATGCTTTTATGTTGACAATTTTTGGAAACAAAGTGACATATATTTGACAAGTTTTCATGATCCATGAACACCTGTTAATAGCTTCACAAACAAAAAATGCTTTGTCTGGGTCACATATACTCTTGTATTAAACATACAATTCGCTTCCTACATAGACATTATGTTTCTTATTGGTTCACCAGAGACAGATGTTTTATATTTCATAAATCATAATATAATAAAACAAGAGTCAAAATAGTCTAGAGATAATTAGCTAATTTGATTCTGTTTACATGAAGTGCGTGAAAGCCTCGCCCTTTGCTGAACCGATTATGACAAGCAATCTATCAGATGTCATTAAAGTCAATTGAAAAACTCTAATTTCAAACGAGAAAACAACCACGCTTTACTCTGCCAAAAATATAAAGCGTGGATAATTTGACGCAACTGACAAGCCTAGGTCACTGGGGCAAACTTAGACAGCTATCGGTGTCGCGAGTGGCGTTTACAGCCCTCGACAGTGCACCGCGGCTCATGTGTGACGAGTTGTTTCCTGAAGTCTGCTCACTTGTTTTCATTGTGTGACAATCCATCTATCGTGATGTTGTTGTATGCATTAAACATGACCAGATTTTGGGGCTTCTGTCGTGCCTCTGTTGCTCTTTTTGTTTGTTAGCGGAGAGGACGAGCGAACTTTTACGGCAGATACAACTTGTTTTACATACATCGTACCAGGCCGCCGAAACCTGAATGAATCACGGGCACTGACCCAGTGCCTTCTGTGCTTTTCAAATGCACTTCAACATGTTTGCTCGAATCTCTTCCTCTTGTTCCCCTTGTTTAAAAGTAATCATTACGTTAGAATAGGTGCTAAAAGCTGTGGATGCTTTGATATTGATAAAACTACATTATGCTAACCATACAATTGCATACAGAAATAAAAGTTCCAAAGAAAAATGCAGGTTGGATACTGATGAAATCCTAATAAATTTCAAAATGATAGAATCAATCTTTTTTGTGCAAGTCATTATATTTTTTGGTGTACCTTTTATAAATATCTTTAAAAATGACATAACAAAAGAAAATATTCATATCTATGATATATTAGCTGTTTTATAACCACATGAACGATTTAGATACATACATCAAATATAGGCGTAAATATGATAAAATCTGTGTCAGTTAAATAGCCCCGGTATGTAAATCATACACCTTTTTTTATTGGTGTACTGCAAATGTGTCTATAAGGAGCGTTGTTTAAAGCCAGGATGATATATCAACTTAGAAGTCATTTTTGTATCATCTTTAATTAATAAGAAAAAAGTAATCAAAATGAAACCTGTTGCTATTTAGTGCATGTCCCAAGGAAATTTATTTGCCTCTCAATACAATTGACATATTAAACCGGGAAATTCATTCATTATGCATACTTGTTGAGAAGCCTCGGTGATGAATTGGGAAAAGGCTATGAACATGCTAATAATGACATTTTAATGGTTGATGTTGTTTGTTTACAACGCTCAGAAATAGCGTGGCTTTTGACGAGATGACAGTCGTGGTTTTGAAGTGATGAATAAGCGATTCAGAGTTCGCCCAAACATGAAGCGCGGAGCTTGTTTGTGGTGACAGAGATCAACTTCCTGTGGTTGTCAGCCCTTCCTGTCCCTGGCAACCCCCACCGCTTAAATCACCACAATCCAGACACTGACAAAAAGAGGATGTTACGATAATCCTTATTTCTCCTACTTCTAAGTAATGCACTAAACAGAAATGTTACTGTGCATTGCCCAAAAATCTAAATACTTCTCCACTCTGAACCACAATTAAACATTTGTCCAGTTTTAAAATATTGGCTTGAAAAAAAAATTAAATATAGCAGTCTCTATATTTCTCCCATGTCTTTTTTTTAAATTTAAATTTAAATCAGTGTTTGATTTCATCTCTTAAATGATGAAAACTGTTAGTATTTACATTATTCTGTTGATTTCAAATACATGTGTATGTTTAGATTGGAAAAAAGTGGTCATTTTGGCTTTTTTTGAATTTGAAGCAAAAATAATGAGAGAATTTACTCATTCTTTAATACCTGTGTATTGCATTAAATTTTTATGAAAATGAATTCATTTTAGATCTGAGTATACAAAATTTTTTGGGACATACCTTTAATATTATTCAATTGCTTTTTTACGTAACATATTTTATTTATGTTTATTAATATTAATGACAGTTGAAGTAGGCAAATAAAAGTGCACACAACACCTTTAGAATTTGTATATTTATGGTTTTCATGATTTTAAGACTGACATCTTTGAGATATATGATGCAAAATTTGCTATAGAAAAAAATTAATGTAGAATTAATTTATTGAAATTAGCATTAATAGACTATTTATTTATACAAAAATTTAAAAGTAAAATTTTCAATGTAATATCCTTACTAACATATTTTTGTTGCATTATGAACATTTGGTTTAAAGTTTTTGGGGGGGTTAGTATTTCTGTGCAGCATTAATGCAATTCAACATGTGAAATAATCTTAGCATTTCTTTACTTGTCATTTCAGAGACAGTTTCATTGATGTCAAAGAAGAAAGCTCAGAACGAGATGACACATTCCTTGAAAATGGTCACTCAACCGTGAACAGTCCCCTCTCTGTGGCAGTCAAGGGTGACGACTCCTCCAAACAAGCCCTGGATCTGTCCCCTAGGAACCAGTTTGACAGCGAGGTATCCCTGGACAGCCGGGGGGACAAGGAAGATGCAGGTTGTGAACAGGGTCTAGATCTGTCCCCCCTCTCGAGGTCACCAAAGTCCAGTTCACCCATTGGACAACATTCATCCAATCAGGACACTCTCTCAGTGCCGACATCACAGGATGTGATGATGACCAATATGTCCGAGCTGGGATCCTGACTGTGACAAGCGGTCAGAATAGCTTCTCTGTGGACAGTGTGTTGGAAACTTTTTTAACGACTTTCATTCTGTATTACAGTTCAGTCAAACTGAACCTGTTCCAATAATTATTTATGATTTCATGTATAATTTTTTTTTTTAGACCTGTCGGAGATCTTTGTCGCCGAGTCATTATTATCTCTGTGGCCAATCAAAAGTTGTCTTGTTTTTAAACATTGTTAGTTTTATTTTATTTTTTTTTCTTTGAGTAGAATATATATTCAAGTGCTACTGTTGCCTGTTATTCTTCCTTGTTTTAGTGTTATAGAATTTGGTTTTTGTTGTGTTTTGCTTCAAGTTACATAATTATTATAGTGTATTGAATTGCATGACAAGTTTTGGATTTTATTTTTCTGTTTGAAATGAACCAGTTTTCTCTCTCTATATTCCTACTTTTCATACAACCTGATTAAGAGAATAAGGCTATTTTTTTTGTACAAAATAAATAATTTTTCAGTATATTTTTTAATGTTCAGAATACAATTTCAATTATTTGATGGTTGGGATTTATTTTTAAACTTTTGCTTTGCTGTATATATTGTGTTTTTTAAAATATTTGTTTTTGTGTGCAATAGGAGAACTTATTCTCTTCTGCAATAGCATATGAAATTTTCTCGAGACAAAAGCAGAGACCTGATATCATTGTTAAGTGAATTTTACTTTAAATAAATTCACTCTCATGTTTTCTTAATTAGGTTATTTTTAAAATATTTTACATATTCAGATAATTTTTTATCATGATTTCACAATATCACATGATAAAAAGTTTTGTTTTTAAAAATTTAAATGCCAAAATATATTAATAGGGGGTATTTTTCACCTCTTTCAAAATATTAGTTATTTTGGAACCATTATCTGGGGGAAAAAAAGAAAATTTAAATTATTCAGACATATGATATGGACATTACTGACTATTTTTGTCCAGTATTATTGAGATATTGCTTTAGTTTTAGACCTTTGATGAAAAATACAATATACAGTGATAAAGGGCATAATATTCATGGTACACAACTAATGTTCAAAACATGATGTATTATTTTTGATCATGTAAGACCTATGGTGACGTATATCATATTTAATGTTTGTATATATGTTGACATACCTGGTATAACATATGAATAGAAATGGCATTGATGATGTTGACAAATCAGCACAGGTCTGTCTTGTCAATATGGAACCAGTATTTGAATCAGATGTACATATAACATGGAACGTGTGTTCACTCTTATCAAAAGGTCAACTGTAGGCTACAGAAATATCATCCAGCTTATTACCCAGTTCTGTATTCATTTTTTTTTCTTTATCTTCCATAGATATTTTTCTGGGTCTTTCTCAAATTATGGCATCCAAGAATTTTTTTATGATTTTAATGATTTTTAAATGGAGCTATCAACTGATAAATTTTTATAACTACCCTTTGATTTCCTTTAAGAAATCTCGCAGGCTTTTCCCCCCTTTTTTTCTGATATCCTGCAATGTACATAGACTCTCTTAGATAAGTATTGTATAGGTGTTGTGTATTTGCTTGCAAGGTCTAATTCTCCATGTTATCAGGGGCCAGAACCCAGACTCATAGTGTAAATGCACACGTAATTGCTCCAGTTTTAATTTGTTTGGTTTTTTCTCCTTAGTTTTTTTGTTTTTCTCAAAATATCACCATTTTCTTACCAGACCAAAAGAATGTATGTTATTCAGGGAGCTGTAAGAACAGCTATATGCCTGTAGAAAATGCATATTACATAATCATCTGCCTTATCTAGACATCATGCAGATAAACTTATTTAAGAATAAGAATGCTGTAAGTGATTTTTCCAGAGGGAAGTTCTCACCACCCTCTGTTCCTGACGCTATATTCTGGCTGTACGACATTGTGTTTGAGAGTTTGCTGCCGAATACGTGATGCTCAGAAAGACTGTATGTCACGGAGGTGAAGGGGAAATAACTCCTCTTGTCATTTTTATAACATCCCTGATTCAGCTTATGCAGGCGTTGTTCAATATTCATCCAAAAATGGCTTCTGTCTTCTTTATCAGACGTTGCTCATATAGAAAACAAAAAGTGTAAAGCACTACGTGCATAGCGCTTACAAATCAGGGTTGTAAAAAAACTGTCCTTTCCCCCATTCCATTGTGTGAATGGCCTTTAGATTTTTATCAGTGCATACTTGGTCATTTTTCCTTAACGAAACATTTTAAAAGTTACAACCATATGGAGGCCGGAGTTTTTTCGAATGTTTAATATTACCTCATTCTTTCACCCTTTTTCATTATGTCTAGTCATTTTCTCTTTGTTATTTATTACAGCTTGTATTTTCCTTCTTTTAGCACACTGTTTAAGACTTTCGCTTTTACGATCATCGTGTTTTTCATCTCAGGAAATGAAATTTTTAAAAGAAATAATCATGGTCAATCAGTTTTCATGATGACGTCACATTGTGACTGGACCAATCACATTGGTTGTTAATAGTAGGTTTCCAAAGACCGGTGCATTTCATCATCACAAAATTGTTGTATATGTTCTGCATCCCCCATGTCAGTCAGAATAAAATTGATAGTATGCTGGAAATCTTCTTTTTGTTTCTTTTTTTATGGGGGAGGGGGTAACGAGATTTGTTGAGTTCTATGTTCCATACGAAAAACGTGACCAATCATGATTATCAAAAGTTACATGTACATTTATAAATTATATAACGACAAACCTGGCATATTCTGAGTTATTCTACTGAAAGCAGTAATAGAATGAAATACTATACTACATGTATGATAAGTATTTGTTATTATACGATTATTTCATAATATTACTCTAAAAGAACGTAGTACTAAACTGATTTTAAAGAATATTGATAATCTATAATATAACACATGTTAATGACTACAATATAGTGACGTTTGTGTCCAGATATTAGGACTATAGTAAGGCACGCCAGTTTTGGGTCCCTCAATTATGCACAACAGATTTAATTTCATAGAGAATTGATTTCTCTATCAAAATATAGCGTATTTAATTCAAATACATTTCTTATTGGTGATGAAAACTTACATTGTTATTTGATCTCATGTTTTAGCTCACATGAGCTGAAAACTCGAGTGATCTTTTCTGATCGCGTTTTGTTCGGTGTCCGTCCGTCTTTAAACTTTTCAAATTTTTCACTGCCGAGTCACAGTGCCCACTGGGCCACTAGTTAACCAAACTTGGCACATGTCACCCTTAAGTAAAAATTATACTAGTTCGTTGCTATGTTTTCTTTCATAGGGATATAATTTAGAATTATTGAAAGGTTTGCATCCATTAAAAGTTTTCTCCAAATCTAATTCGCCAGAAAAGCTAAATCTTGAGTTGAAGCATCTTTACGTAATGTTGATTCAAGCTTGTTCAAATCATGATGCCCGAGGTCAGGCTCGGGCCACGGTAGGGAGTTGAAATTAACATAGGATAAACAGAAAAAAATCTTTGAAATTTTGAAAAAAGAGGTTCGATGTTTAACATAAGAAAATTTATTGGGAAGATTTGAAAAAAAAAAATAAAACAACATAATTATACTTCACTTAAATGTGCATCTTTTTAGCTTAACGCAAATTGATAAAAGGCATGGCTATTGTTAGTCAGGTGAGCGATGTGGATCTGTTTCTTATACGGTTTAATACTAAAATCATTTATTTTTAAAGAATACTAGTATTTTCGTAGTGTTTTTTAAAAGATGTGTTTGGTTCTCTAACTGTCCAAACCCTATATCAAATATTGTACATGTCCTATAGCAAACATAGTCAAATTGAAAGAAACACACACATACCTTCATGTAATCCACGTCAACAGTATTTAAATATTTTGAGAGGATTAAATATTGTTTCTTTTCGCAAGTTTATTTTTCAATTTGTACATGTAAAATAATTTTGGCAAGAGTTCGAAAACAGACAATACAGAATATTCATGGATATCTCTAAATAAAGACAATAAAAATTTGACCACAGTTTATGTATTTCATCAAATGGCACATAGTGACATCTTATTATTCAAGATTTATAATCTGCTATCATGCGTCCCATGGCCACACCTCGCTCTGGTCACAATAGAAGACAAGGAATATTTTCTTACTGGACAGAGTTGGAGGAAGGGTTGAGAAATCGTACGTGTTGAGATGGGCGTCGCCGATGTTGGAACTGTACATCAGAGGCCCCGTTGAGGTGACCCCAATCGTCCCTGAGCACGGTCTGTAACGAGGTGGATTGGAGCCCGCGACCAGACACCGAGCTTTACAACTTCTGCCACATGGATCGTGGGCAGAAATATAGACTTTTGATGGAGTTTTACCAACCGGCTTCTTCACCCCGACTTCGGTCAACCCAAAGGACAGGGGCTGCCTTTCATCGACTAGAGCATAGTCCGTGTAGAACCCATTGTAGTTCATCCCTGTTGCCTTCACATATACCTTGGTGGCCCCGGAACCAATATGGTAACAGTTGGCATTCTTTGCAGGATTGCCCACTTTGTGCGTGATGTATTTGGCATCGTGATACTGGTTGAAGACGTCCTTATTCATGATAGGATGACCATGGCTTATAGGATGAGCATCATAATGGACTTCGTTTGGTCGTCTGTAATAAACTATAATTGGGATATACACCCAGTTGTCAATATCTTCCACGCCGTCGATGGTAAACGTGTTCTGAAGAGAATGGTAGATCGGGGAAGTCTTCTCATCAGAGTACTTGTACTTGATTCCAACCTCTCCTATCTTTTCCCTCCTCTGCTGCCTCGACTTGTTCCTGTAGCGTCTGGTCAGGTAGTAAAGATGGCGCCTTATATAATGATAGGGATAGGGATATCGTGTGTGAACATAACTAACGCTTCTCTTCTTTCTCCACATAAACCAGTTATCCCAGCCAGGAAGGTCGTCTACACCCCGCGTGGGGGCTGGAGTTGTGGTAAAAAAAGCTGCAGTGGTAGGAGCTTTGCCGATGGGTGCCTTATATACAGACGATGAATGTCGTCTCTTAGGTGGTGCTGGTGGCGGCGGTGGTGGCGGTGGTGGCGCTGCCTTTGAGGCCTCGTATTCATGAGCTGTCATCGTCATACACTGCTCCTCTCGACACACCATCACATCTGATTGACAATCGCTATTTCTCTTGCAATCTCTTTTTGGATATACGTATCGTACTAACTGGGACCATTTTAAGGCATACCCATCTTTGTTCTTCAAGTATATTTTCTTACCATTTTTCACTTCTAGATAAAAAGGCTTCATCGGTTTGTTCGCTGCATGTCCTTCGGTGACGTCGGGATAAGATGTTGGATCCATCCCACGTTTGACCTGGTTATCTCTGAACTGCTCCCAGATTGCATCAACAAAGCAATGGTGCATGTAAAAGATCGGATCCGCCGGCGAATAGTCCAAATTATCCATAGCGCCGCCTATCCAAGCATGGACCTGGCCATGCTTTGCCTCAAGGTTAACATCAAACTCGGCATCAGGGTTTGAAATATCCGACATAAACATCTTCATCATGATTTTATCTATTGTCTCTCGCTGGAAGAGCTGCCCACTGTTGGCAGTGTTTCTAATAAGGACACCAACCTTATCGTGCTTCCAGTTTTTGAAGGGTCCGTCCGTGACTGTCCCCGTACCCCCGCCCAGAAAATCTTCTGTGAACAAGACACTGGATGTAGGAGTGCCCAGTAAACTTTCGTACGTGGAGTCCCAAAATGGCAAAAACGTGTCTGGTTCGTATGTCCTCAGCTGTTGCTCAAATCTGAAAAAGTTATATAAATATAATCTAAAGAATAATTACAGCCGTTTACACGTGTTATTTTAAAAGGACAAAATTGTACAGCTTATAACATGTATTTTCTAAATTGTATAGGAAAAAAGAGTTTGAACAATACTTTTATTGTCATTTCAAATTTCTTAAAGTGATACCATTTCGGTATGCACTTTCTTGAACCAAAATCGTTAAGTCGAATACGCAAGCTATTGATCAAGTTATAATTCAAAAGCTTGGTAATAGCACTTGCAGATAGAGGTAAATTCGGTGGAATCCAAAGAACGCCGGCCCATAGTGCGCATTGGGAGCCACCTTGTTGGGGTGCAAGTTACAGAACCAGTCGTATACGTTTGGCTGTCTTTGCTAAAAGAAACAGTTTGAAATATAGTGTTTACTGGAGAAACGATGATAACTTGATAGTATTTCGGAGAGAGAGAGAGAGAGAGAGAGAGAGAGAGAGAGAGAGAGAGAGAGAATTTTAAGTTAGATTATACGGGATCGCTAGTGTCCGCTTTCATTGCCACCAGAGCCTTAAGGAACTTCTGTCTTTCTTCCTCTGACAGCATTCGGATTTCTTTACGGATTATTGGCGTTGCTCGTCTGACCCTGACAAAATGTCTCTTGATACTGGAGTATCTGTAACGTATTTTATGACTCCTGGTTTCTCCAATGTCAAGTTCTTTGAACAAAGATGCAAATTTTCTAAGAGTCTTAGTGTTTATGACTTTATCTAGATCTGGGTGCCATCTTTCCTCGGGGGTTTTGAACAGATATTCCTTCGTACACATGTAGTCGATGGATTCGGCTGTGTCCCGCGTCACGTTGCCCTTTTTATGACTTGTCCGTTCCAAACAATTGCGGAGTAAATGTGGCATCTTCTCTTCATATACGAGGGCGTGACACGGCGCTGTGATGTACAAGTATACCAATAAAGATTGGATCCATCCCCCTCCAGTTCCCATCCTGGTTGATATTTTCTCAACCTTTTTAACAAAAACAAAAAAAAACGAAAAAGAAAAAGATGGTAAGCATGGATATAATGATGGCACCAAAAACTTATTTCCCGCTAAAACCTGGATAAAAAAAGTTACAACACGTTGTCAGATACTTTATGTTTGGAGATTCAGTTCTCTCAAAGAATTCTGTAAAAAAAAAAATACTAGTGTACAACTTGCCCTTAAATTCTGTATTCAGTCCCCAGCGCCTGGTCATAGACTGCAGGATGGAGAGCACATCAACAACTGTTAGCGGGGCTATAACAAAACGCGTATTGGAGCCTGCTTTATTTTTCCAAATGAAAGCCGATGGTGTTTGCCTGATTTCACCAAACATGTTCCTGTGTGATAAATGTACATTGAAACGATATAGTCGTACAACAACATATGGTGCTTGTACTCTGTTCTGCAGTTCGTGGATTACTGGGTGATTCTAGTGTAAATGGTCTTTTACTTTAACTCGTTCTTACAACAAAAGAACAGTTCTTTGTTTTCATAGCAAAAACGCTAGTGTCCTTTACAAAAATTTAGGTAATTGGGAATCAAAACTTGTTCATGACAATTAAATGAGCTGAAAAAAATATAAATGTTGACTTGTCAGGTTAGTGTTTTAAGTTATTATCCCCAGAAATGACTGCAGACCCCTGACGGTCTTCGTTAGTATACATCCTCACTATGTAGTTGTCTTTGGTAAAGGAAACAAACCCTATCATCTTGAAATTTCAATTGTTTACTTAAACTTTATGCATTGCCATATGTAATTACTGGTACATGAGAAAATAGTCAGATGATTTAAGATGACAATTACCCTTCATCCATTTTTTGAATTTTTTTTTTTTTCGTATTATGATCAATGTTACAATGTCTTTGGATAACGACATATTACGATAACGATATATTTCTAACGACATATCTTTGAGGTATTTTGTAAATAGTGTCATTTGAATTTTCAAAACTCCAGAGAGATAACCAGTTGTAACGTGTGCCCTATTGGCGACTGATTGAAAGTTTTGTGTGAAATACCTGTGAATCTTTCTCCAGAATTTGTGGTTCTGGGTTTTTTGTTATTGTTTTGTTTTATTGTTTTCTTTTTGTGGGTTTAAAGTACATGTACATGTATATTGTTACTGCTTTTTTAGGGGGTGGGGTGGGGTGGACAGGTGTCCGTTATTCTGAGCTGTATTGGTTTTTTTCTTTTTGCATTATTTCTTCTTCTTCTTCTTCTTCTTCGGTATATAGCTTTCCGAAAATAATATTTTAACAAAACGTTCACGGACTACAAAGGAAACGTTGTGATATTAAGAAAACAAATTCATGGATTCCAATCGCCGTTTAACTTCAAGATCATTTCGTCATTGAACTATATTCTCGACCATCTGTGTCTATACCATATATATATATATATCGCCGGTATTATAGAAATTTGCATTATATATTGATATGTAAAATCTATAAATAATGACTATTTTACATTAACATATTTTGTCAGGATATAGAATCAGTTAAATTAAGCATTTCTTTTTATCCCTGCAAGATCAATCGTTTCATTCAAACACCAAACGGAGCTACATGCGGTAAAACACACCTTTTCATGATAGAAAGTGTAACGTTAAACGCCCGGAAAATCTCGGACTTAACAATATACAAAATACTAAGTAACTATTTGTTGTCATGATTCCGGAGATCCTATAATATATACTATAGTAAGTCACTGTAGAGAATAAAATGAAAAGCAATCAAAATGAGTTGACTTGGTTCGAATCCCGAAAAAGTTGGAATTTTTTTAAATTTTATTTCTTTTAATCGCATGGAAAGGCAATGTATTGAGATAATTTAAGAATGTCAGAATAAAGTTATTTAAACTCTTGTTTATGTAATATTTTGCATGCCTGCTTATTTTTTTCAACATTACCGTGTGAAGTCCCCGTTATAAACTTGAAAAACATTTTCTTCTGAACAAGACATTTTAAAACAATGTACTCAGTATCCATCAATGTAGAAAGTTGATTTTTCACCCTTTTTATGAAATAAACGGGTACGCTGATTTCAAAGATACATGTACAGGTTGTTAAAAGCAAACAAAATCATTTTAGAAAGTTTGAATCGGTGATGAAGCAATAGGTTACTGAAAATATGTACGGAAAAATTTGTACTTTTTTACTAGATTTAGCGTTTATTTAAATACTATAGAAACATAGAATGATTATAATTACAACTCTGACAGTTTTGAAGAGCCAGAATCAGATTTATTCATGTATCTCAAGAATAATATTTTAAACACGCTGGACAGTAGATATCAAATTGAGATATGTTAACATTCGAATACAGAAAACATGTATATGGTTATCTTTCTAACTGTATTTGGTGGCTGCCGTGTTCGATAGAAATGCGCGTAAAATGTTTGTTTATTTTGCCTCCGTACGGAACATACCCGCTATGTAAATAGTCGTCTACGTAATGTGTCTATATTTAGATATGGCTCTCAAGCGATACGGATATTTAAAGGTCCTTTCCACGTTAGGGAATAGACCCACTGTTTTGCAACACCTTCTTTATTGAACATACATCTATATTAACGGGAGTACCTTTTTGAAGATTTCGTTTAACAGGCACGTAGCATCGGGGGGGGGGGGGGGGCAGGGGGGCCTGCCCCCCCCCCCTTTTTTTTTTCTCGCAGCAACAATTTTTTTTTAAATTTACATATAAAAAATTGAATTAGCATGGAGTTGGCCCCCCAACTTCTTTGGGAGTATGTAAAAAAACGATATGAAAATAAGGAAATGAGGAGTGAAATTGAAGTTATATCCTACGCCAGCCGCCCCCCCCCCCCCTTCCCACGGATTAGGATTTTGAAGATTTTGGGAAACTTTAAATTTTCTTCTTTTTTTTTTGGCTTGTCAAGATTTTTTGGATGAGTCTGCCCCCCCCCCCCCCCCACTTTTTCAAAAACGATGCTACGTGCCTGTTTCAATACTCTTTCTTAAAAAAACTCAAAAGCTTCTGAAGGCTTTACTTCTGGACCCCCTGAACATATCTCGGCCCCCAAATCTCCCTGCCAATGTTCATGACACCAAACTGCTCCTCATTCCCTCCCGTTTTCAGCCACCGTAACCATAGGAACTGGGTTCAAAATGCAGCAATAGGTTTTGCCAATATATGTCATGTTCTCATTTAAAAATAGTGGAGGTGCACAAAGTATTGATTGACACCAAATATCATTTTTTTTTTTTTTGCAGTCAGATTGATGATAGGTTTCGTTTAGATTTAATTTTTTTTTTGAGGGGGTGGGGGTAGGTCATGCGTGAATCAGAGACGTAAATAACAAACATGTATTCATGTCTCTGCGTGGATACAGAAAATTTCTCCAGGGGCTTTGAGACTGCCAGGTGGTCTGAGGCATATTTTCTGGTAATTCTATAATGTAATTTAAAGAAATTTGAATGTTGTCCTTGACCTCCCCCCTTCTTGATCCGCGCATGGGGTGGTATTTCCAGCCACTCGCGCACTACCAAGTCATCAATCCGGAATCACACTGCATTGTGACTTATATATTAGATATTTTTGAATTTGGGTCATTAAAACGCTTATTTAAACATTTTGCTTTTAACTAAGTATAAAGAAATTAATTGAATGCGAGTTGTGATGTTGCTTGTGTCAGAATTTGTTCAGCTTGTTTTGTGCTTATACTCCTTTGCCTAACATGGTTGCTCATTTTGCAGCTCTTGCATTCACGGGTTGCATTATTTATATTGCTTGGCCGGGAAGCAGTAAGTAGTGTTTCCAAGTATTTACACAGCCTGAGCGAGAAGCACGGGTTTGTCACAGTCTACCTTTGACAACGCCTACAAACCGTGTGCGGCCCTTGTTTTAAAAATGTCTTAAAGGTTACAATCAATTTAACCAACTGTTAGCATTCAATTTCCATTGGGTCGCTAATATGTTTTACCGTTTAGGCGAGTGCAGCATTAATATGATTAAATGCACGCAGGAACATGTACATGGTTTACCAATAGATGCATCAACTTGAGAAAAAAAAAGAACACTATAGTCTGTCCCAAGATATCTAAGCAGCGCATTTGGACGATTTTTAATAAAAATACACATACATGTGAAAGAGGAACAATTGAAATGGTTGAAAGGGAAAATTTCCAAGATAATTTCATTAACACATCATATTTCGCTTGGAAAAATTCACAAGAATGAAAACAGATTCCTTATGGAGATTTATAATGGGGAATCTTTTCTCCATTCTGAATACACTCGGAATACATCGCGCTATTTTCAACGTTATTAACCGGGCTTGCTGCAATACAAAATCCCCGTAGACATCACATTTTTTAGCATTGTAAAATTATAAGCGAACAGGGGCGTTTCGACTGAGAAATCTTGGAAATTTTTCATACTTTTGAATAAACATTGTTTGAACCCTGAGGTATTTATAAATATCAAGCAATTAGGCAAAATGTGAATCAAGAATTCTTAGGACAGAGTATAATAAAAATATTTTAGCAGTATACATGTATAAACATTTATATTTTATGATGTGGGCGACTGATGGGCGAAGCCAATAACACAAGCACAATTTCACTGTCAGGTTATTAGAAACTTGTACACTTGGATCAGAAAATTTAGTATGTTAAAGGGAGCAATAGTTTGAGTTTTATCTTTGCCAATGCAGGGACTGTCAAGTGTCAACAGAACTTGCAGTGCAGCACTTCCCACCAGCAAGCTGTGCTCGCTTTTATGTGGTCTAATTTCAGGTTACCCCCTTTTAAACTGAGGCTGTCCAGGAAGTTTTTGGGAGGGCTACAATTCTTTTTATTTTTTAAAAACATCAAAAAAGAGTACAAAATTAATGTATTAGGTTATACAGGTTTATGTCTTTTGCATTTAATTATATTGTTCTAAATAATGTGATTAAAAAATTCTATTTTTTGTTTTTTAATTTTTATTGGCTGTAGAAAAAGAAAATTCTAGTATAATTCTAGATATTTTTACCTCGAGGAACCTTGTACAGTTACAGGTACTATATGGAATGGAAAATGTAAGAAAAAATGAGTTAGTATTCGGGAAAGGGAATAAAACAGGTAATTATTTTAATATTGATTCTATTTTTTCACACTTTTCCAGGTCTATTTTCATGGCATCCAACTTTGATGGCTATAGCAGTAAGTACTACTATTCATACCTCTCGATCAATCAAATATAAAAATACTAGTACATGTACCAATATATATTTATAGACATACCTAGTTCATTATGTAATTAATTGTCATAAAATTACAATGGACAAACTCTGTCACATATATGTACAGAAGTTATCTTCCTTTGTCAGAGAGCACAATTATATTATTTTTTTTAATTTCATGAACTACAGAACAAATATGTTAATTTGTAAAGTTGCTTAGCATTAGAAAAAATAAGCAAAATTACTGAAAAAATAATGCCGGGTATATTTTTTGTAATTGTCAATGAAATTACCATGGCGCCATGATTATACATTGACATGTGCTGCACATGATTAAAATGAAATCCCTTGCATGAAATGAATGAAAAAATGAAAACCCTTACATGTTTGCTTTGACTTTTTGCATTGTGCTATAACATTTTGATTTCTAAAGAAAATGTTTGTGGTACATGCATATTGAATCAGCACTTCATTTTAAGAGACATAATGACTCAGCTTGTGAAAGTAACAAATGTAT
The DNA here is from genome assembly GCF_025612915.1 of Magallana angulata. NCBI lineage: Eukaryota > Metazoa > Mollusca > Bivalvia > Ostreida > Ostreidae > Magallana > Magallana angulata. Next base: position 37,186,986 of record NC_069118.1, on the reverse strand, counting down.
GGAAAATAGAAGGTTACCAGGAGCTTTATACATTTATCATCGATTGAGAGCCATTAAAATTTCAATATGAGTCACCAAAAAAAGTGCAAAATGGGTTCTTTCAAACAAGAGGCCCAGGGGCCACATCGCTCACCTGAGCAACAATTGCCTTAATTCTGATCAAATTAGCATTACAGTATCAAAATATATTGACAACTGAGTACAGTAGATCTTGCTAAAAAAAATTGAAAATCTGCCAATTTTTATCAACCTCTTATTTTTTGGTAAATACCAAGCCCCTTTTGTTGTACCTGTAAGAAGATTTTTCTCTATTCCTATATACCCCCCCCCCCCCCCCCATTTCATGGCCCCATTTTTCTCTAGGGAATCATGGTTTCATCAGACTTAAATCTGCATAACCTTTGCTTTCACACTAAGTACTGAGTTTTGAACTGAACACTTTCCCAGAATAGTTTTAAAGATTTTCTCTTTATATTCCTATGTAAAAATTCAAACCGCCATCACGGTCCCGCCCTACCACTAATGACTGTGATTTTGCAAACTTGAATTTACACTACCCAAGAATGCCTCTACACATGTTTAAACCCTTTCTGGCCAAAAATTCTTTAAAAAGAAGATTTTTAAAGATTTTCTCTATATATTCCTAAGTAAAAATTCATCCCCCATTATGGCCTCACCCTACCCCTGGACTATTATTTAAACAAACTTGAATCTATATGATCTGGGGATGCTTCCACTCAAATATGGCCTTTCCAGGCCTAATAGTTTTGAGGAGAAGACTTTTAAAGATTTTCTCTATCCATAAAAATTCATCCCCCATTGTGACCCGCCCTACCCCCAGGGACCATGATTTGAACAAACTTGAATCTACACTTCCTAAGGATGGTTACATGCCAATTTGAGATTTCTTGGCCAAATATTTTTGAGAAGAAGATTTTTAACAGATTTCCTCTATATATTCCTATGTAATACTTGATCCCCCAATTGTGGCCCCACCCTACCCCCGGGGACCATGATTTGAACAACCTTGAATCTATACTATCTGAGGATGCTTCCACTCAAATTTGAGCTTTTCTGGCCTAATAGTTTTTGAGAAGAAGATTTTTAAAGATTTTCTCAATATATTCCTATGTAAAACTTGATCCCCCAATTGTGGCCCCACCCTACCCATGGGAACTATGATTTGACAAACTTGAATCTACACTACCTGAGGATGCTTCCATTTTAATTTGAGCTTTCCTGGCCTAATAGTTTTTGAGAAGAAGATTTTTAAAGATTTTCTCTATATATTCCTATGTAGAACTTGATCTCCCAATTGTGGCCCCACCCTACCCCCGGGGATCATGATTTGAACAAACTTGAATCTACACTCCCTGAGGATGCTTCCATTTCAATTTGAGCTTTTCTGGCCTAATAGTTTTTGAGAAGATTTTTAAAGATTTTCTCTCTCTATATTCTTATGTAAAACATGATCCCCCTTTTGTGGCCCCACCCTACCCCCGGTGACCATGATTTGAACAAACTTGAATCTACACTTTCTGAGGATGCTTCCACTCAAATTTGAGCTTTCCTGGCCTAATAGTTTTTGAGAAGAAGGCTGGCTCAGGTGAGCTAAAAAAGGTTAAGTTTACAATACAATTCTGGAAGAAGAGACTTTGAAAATTTTCTTAATAAATATTGACAATTTTTTTACTTTTTTAATCTTTAGTTTTTAAGATCTGTGTACAAACATAGAATTGTGAGCAAATCTCTGTATCTTGCTTATAATTCGAAGCTTAACACTCAAATATGGTTAGTAAATAGAAATTGTACACAATTAAAACACAAGAAACATGCACTATAACAAATAAAGAACACAATTTATTTTTTCGAAATGAATCATATATATACATGTACATGTATATACCTACATATTTCCGACAGCGATATCAAACTCTATTTAAACTGAATAAACTCGAGAAAATGCCGAGCATCTCAACAAAACCTATTGCATTAATCTACCATTACGCAAAATATAATGCCGAATTACCGATAGAATGAATTGTATTTCAGTACTTTTTTGATACATCAGATTTTGCTTAATTTGCGCAGGTAAACAGTTAACTGTTTGATTTACCGAAGTCTCTGTTTGATTTGATACGTAAAAATCACGAAATACAGACGATAGTTCCCAGGTTACAAAGCATAAATAATGAAAACGAAACGAAAATCAGAACAAGCTAACACCAACGTCATGTGTGAAAACTTTCAACGCGTTGAAATATTTAGCCTCAATTTACTACACAAAATCGGCACCAATATATTTTGCATGTTTCAAAAATTTCCCATCATTCGCGAACTGTTGCACAACAAGCAAATTCATCATAGTCAGATCGACCCTTTTTCGTATAATGTCATGGCTGCTTTAAACAAAGAACCTCGTTTTAGATGTATGGAATACGAGACTTGGTAAAATGGGTACGCAAACCCGGGCCGTGGCAAAATAAAAGCCGGGGCAGATCGGCAATCGTCAATTTCAAATACGCATTATTTTGCAGCAATATTTACAGCAAATACAAATATACTGGTCCATCATATATCCTGAAATTTTAATGAGATTGGCAGATTAATAACTGCCAATCTTTTGTTTTGCCCAGGCCAAGTCTTGTCTACCCATTTTACCGGATGCCGAATCCGAAGCTATTAAACTGATTGAAACACGCCTTTCCTTTATTATTATTTTCGTAATAACTCAGATTTGAAACAGAATTAGACCTTAATTTTTGCAATTTATATTTTCCTTCCCATAAGGATAATTTATGCTAAACTACGTGGAATTGGAATCAGTAGTTCTTGAGAAGAAGATTTTTTAAAATGCACCCCCCTTTTTCTACAGTTTCAAGGTTTTCTCAGCTTTGAATACAGATCGGACTTTTATTTCTGCAATTTATATTCGCCCTCCCATAAGGATGCTTTGTGCCAAATTTGGTTGAAATTGGATAAGCGGTTTTAGAGAAGAAGTTCAAAATGTAAAAAGTTTACAGACGGACAGACAGACGGACAGACGGACGGACAGACGGACGGACGGACGGACGGACGACGGACAAAAATTGATCAGAATAGCTCACTTGAGCTTTCAGCTCAGGTGAGCTAAAAAAAGTATTCCTGTTATAGATATATATGTATATGCATACATGTGCATTTTGTATGATTGCAGATGGGACTGCTGATGTTTGAAGCAATCACTGTCTTTTCACCAAGCAGTTCTCTGATACCATCATGGCAAAGATCAACCAAAGCCAATATACACGGATACATGATGGTGGCATCCCTATTTTCTGCCATTGCAGGATTCATGATAATATATTACAATAAGGAAATCAACAACAAAGAGCATTTCACCACCTGGCACGGCACAATGGGGCTAGTGACCGTTCTCTGGGTCTGTGTGCAGTGTTTTGGTGGAGTATTACTGAAGTATAATAGCCTGGTAAGTTCCTGGAAAATTCGACTGGCAGACATGAAACTCTATCACGCCACTTCAGGACTGTGTGCCTTTACGTTAGTCTCAGTGACACTTGTGATGGCCCTGTTCTCTGATTGGTTCAGCAATGCTGCCGCGGGAACCACGTGGTGGGGAGTGTTCGCCACACTTGCGTGTCTGTCGTTGATGGTCATGCAGCAAATCACCACCGCGTACTTACCTCAGTCTCGCATCGTTAAACCTAAGCCCACCACCTCTAAACAGGGTAAACGGAAAGAGAAGAAGAAAGAAAAGTAACTCTTGAAATCTTGCTCAGGCTCTCCGCTCCAATATGTGGCTTTACTCATTCAGAATACAAAATGAACATTTTAACATCTTTTCACAAGCTTTATTTTAGTCCCGATATTTGGCTTTATACCTGTTCATGTTATTTTAATAATAACTTATTTTTTAATCCAAAGACTTTTACATGACTTTTTTTGTACTCCTTTGAATGAGTAATATTTGTTTCATGATTATTCAGTAAATTATTTTAGAGGATGAGAAGGTTTTGACTAGGAAATCATTTGTTTGATTTTTGTTTTGTTATTCTATGTTATTTATGCATAAAACACAGAGCTATTGTTTGTTCCAACACTACACATTTTCTGTAAACAATTTACAATCGTATCTACAGAGTCTGGTTGTCAATTGTTTCTTTACAAAGAGATATATCGTATGTTGGACCTGTCATGTTCATCAAAAAAGAAGGTATGAAGTCCTTTTAAAAATTCCCTATACTTTTGGTACATGTATTTGAAATTTCTTTCTTTCATATTAATTTTGCCATGTTGGTGAAAAATATTGTAAAGGTTTTTATGGAGGATTTCTTGAACCTTGAGCTCTGCTTGCAAATATTTATTGTCTCAAACCGTACAAAAGAACTATAGGTACAGTTTCAGTCATAATTTGCCATTTTAAAGTGATTTTTTAAAAATGTCACAAATTATGAAAATTTAAAATTTTGATATTTACACAAAAATAGCAAAAAATTAATAATCTATTGATAATTACCTGATTAGACTGTTGTTACATTTGTGTTATAATTTTTCAGCTACAGTAGCTTTATTATGAAATCAAAAAAAAATCCAGTTGGGGACTTCAGGTGTCATTGTTCAGTGAAATGTATTGTGTGTGCAGTATTGTATGACGTATTTAATGTCTGATGTTAAATTTTCATGACAGTGTAACCCTCAGTTTCAAATACCAGTACTTACTTGTTATTGAAGATTGGTTTGTATGAAAACATTAAATGTTAAGATTAAGAATATTAGCATCCTGTGTCTTGTTGATTTATCATTTTAAAGGACTATCTGAATCAATGTGTGTGATGTTGAACTGAAATTTGGATCAAGGGTAGGGAAAGTAAACTGAAGAAAAGATTGTTTCAATTTCTGGAATAACTGGGGAAACTTTAAATTATTATTTCATGTGCGTAAGTTGCTAGAAAAATTAATTTATTATTCCTTTAATGAGTATTTTCTGATTTGAAGTTTTTATAAACTTATTCCGGGATTGAATATTTGGAATAACTTAAAGCAATATGAGCTGTATTTTTTAGAATTTAATTTTGCTGCAAAAACCTGCTAGTATGATTAGTGTGCATGTAAATTAAACTCTTATGATAAAAAGGTTTAAAATACTCATTAATTTTCATCAGAAGAAAGATTTCTCTTCCAAGGAATATATAGCAGATCAATTTTTGTACAGGACGACAATAATTCAATTTTGGTTCATTGAAGGCTTCTTTACGGCTTTTCCAATAAAAATATGGCTAACAGAACATTATCAACCATGATTTTTTGTCATTTTATTCGAAAATAATATTTTTCGTAAAAAAAAATTTCAGCATGAAAATTGCAGCTCATATTGCTTTAAAGGATAATCTGATCTGATAAATAAATCCCAATACACTGATATAATAACCAATCAAATATTGATAAAAGGTCATATTCATTTCTTTTAATCTTTCACTTTCAACATACAATGCGATTTAAACTTGAAAAGATCATGTAGCTATGAACAAACAAACGAAACTCTATGATCGAAATTTAAAATATACACGTAGTACCCCCCTTCTTTGTATGAAGTTGTAGTTTCTAGTGATTCATTATACATCTTTGGAGAAAAAGGCCTAAATAGCTTGATCCACCTTAGACGACTTTGGAGAGATATTTATGACAGTAATAAAAAAAAAGAACGTTTTCAGCAATCTGTTGCAACTAGCGACCGCAAAATTTGAAGAAAAAAAATGCGCTGCTACTAGACGAGCCATTTTAACTACCTATACAGTTCTCTATATATTTGTGAAGAAAAAAACCCCCACCAATATTTGAATATTTTTATTTTGTATCAGTATGAAAGTCACAAACTTGAAAAAGAACTAATGTAACAACAGAAATTTGCTAAAATAGTTGATTTTCTTTAAATTCCATGCTTTCCACCAAAGGTAACACGGATACTAAAACCTTTCACGTCGCACTGGAATAAGAAAAATATAATGTTCTTATTTAAAAGTAAAACATTTGGGCAGTATTAAAGGACGTGCTCACGTGTGCTAAAATTCATGATAACTCCACAGGGAAAATGTCCTTCATCTCCAATTTATTAATACCAGCTTCAAATATATGATTTTTATTTATTTTTTTTGGGGGGGGGGGGCTGCATTTTTAAAATTAGTATACACGCGTGTGTATATATATATATATATATATATATATATATATATATATATATATATATATATATATATATATATATATATATATATATATCAATTACAAGTAAATGAATTGTGGGTAATTATCATTCTGAAATTCAGAAATAAAACAGAATAAAGATGGCTGCACTTAACGCTTTTTCGATCACTCTTGTCACTACCGAACTGTCACAGGTAAAAATTTAAGGTAAAATGACATCACAGCAGTGTTCTTACTGTACATGTTAAAACGCTGCTGTGATGTCATTCCATTTTTCCAGCAGTGTAAAACTTTACCTGTGACAGTCAGATATTAGTGAGCTTCTTTATATCAGACCGTTACCAGTGGTTACAGAACTGATATCCTTCAAAATCAGAATGACTCATGTAAATCAACAATGAAATTCAATGGCAGTGTTTTACGTACGATATATGCCTAAAACAGTTCTGTATGGGAAAAAATATACCTGGCAGTTTCTCGGCACTATAACGGGCCTCGAAACTCTCTAATATTTTTTCATACAGAACCGTTTTCGACATATATCCATTATACATATCGGCCAGTAGATGCCCATAAACCAGTAGCTAATGTCTACAATTGACGTGTTCGAAAAGAATTTACAAGTAGATTATTAATAATCAGAAACGCATGAAACCGATAATCTCTGAAAGATATATCAGAGATATGAAGAAACCATCATTCGAAGTTACATGTACCTGGGGTTAGAAATCACGTGATAAATCATAATATTTCACAGGTCAAAGTATACTTTTACAACAGAGAACGCGAACGCAAGAAGAAAGTTTTTTGTCGGTTTAAGCGGTTTATTGATCTCATTTTAACATAAGCTTTATACACACACACACACACACACACACACACACACCATAAGATGGCGTCCTCATTATCCTACGGAGATTCAAGAAAATACAATGACCCCTACTAATGAAAACGACTTTTGTCTTTTGTAAATATGGAGTTTATATTAATGTAATTTCATAGATTAAAGTTGCAGTTAAGATATTCAATTTGGCAATTCTTACAATTAAAAGAAACATGCCAATTTAAAACATTTATTGTGTCGAAATTTTTTAACCTTCTTTTGTGCAGTCATCTTTTACAGGTTCAAATATTTTTAAGAGTTACGGCACATTGTACAACTTACGGTTTTTCGCAGATGTAGAGTGAGTTTGTCGAACATGGCAAATCGTTCCATGTGTAGCCAGTATTAGATAAGAGAAGCATACAGTCCTCGTTTCCCCCCGTGTCATTGGGCTCTCCCGGCCCCCAGTCCGTGAATGTGAAGGGGTTTCCTGACGTCACCCAGCGCCATTGACCCTCAACATCAATGTCGTTCCCACCGGTCCAAAACTGTCCTAAAAGTAAATTTTTTTATGAAAATATCAATTTTTCTAGAAATTACAATAACAAAATCCATGTCATACTTCATTACTATTAAACATGGGATACAAGAAGCATCACTGTATTGAAATGGTGAAAAAACGAGGTAGCGGGTATTTTCTTGGTGTTCACCAGTTTACTCCGCTTTTTGCAGTCCAATGGAAGAGCAAGGGGCAATGTACTTTATTTTATTTATGAAACACACAACACATGACAGAATCATGTATTCGAGTTTTCATGAGTAAATGCGGTGTACTAATTGCAATAACATACACTGGCGTTGAACGCAAATTCAAAGTGGGGAGGGGGGGGGGGGGTGGGGGGGGGGTGGGGGTAGACTAATCCTCAGAAATATTGAGGAAAAAACTAATTTCCAAAATCAAATTCACTTCATTTCTATATAAGAGCAGTAAAATTTTCTTTAAAATTAAAACTTTCAGTATAATAAAATAAATAGTGCCTGTTTGGGAGGGTAACTGTTGTAACTGACACCACTCGAAAACCATTGTCAACCTCCGCTTCGCGTCGGTTGGCAATAGTTTTCTCGGGGTGTCATTTTCAACAGTTACCCTCCCAAACAGGCACTATTTATATGATATAAACCTATCGTCTCACCATTTAAGAAGGTTTTTGCGGCAACATCCTTTAGAAAGTTATTTTCCGCTTCTGTTTCAATTTCGACTAAACCAGAATTTTCCGCGACGCATTTTGCCTAAAAATAATGGTGAATGTATACATAAACATGTACATCTCATAGTCATACTACATAGTCAAAGAACATCGCACTGTGCACTTCATGTATTTGATTTTAACCATTGACTCAAAAATTGTTTTAAACACAAATGGCTCCGAATTGGAATGTTAACACAATTGCAAAAAAGGTGAACGCTTCCACTCTGTAAAACGTAATTAAACTTAAATACCTGTGCTCCAGACCAGGTTTCGAGTTCGTAGGTAACCACCAGGTAACAAGAGGTTTGGTACCGTGTCCACCCATTGGGACATGTAGTGGCGGGGCAGGAGGAGGCTGTAGTCACTAAAACCACAAATATATGTATACAGTCAGGTATCGGTCAAACGGAAAAATACTTTTAAATGCAGGCACGTAGCATCGTTTTTGAAAGTGGGGGGGCCAGACCCATCCAAAAAATCTTGAAAAGCAAAAAAAAAAAAAAAAGGAAATTTAAAGTTTCCAAAAATCTTCAAAATCCTAATCCGTGTGGGGGGGGGGGGGGGGGTATATTCAATTTGACTACTCATTTCCTTATCAATTTTTTAATAACTTCCAAAAAAAGTGGGGGGGGGGGGGGCCAACTCCATTATAACTCATTCTTTTATATGTAAATTTTAAAAAATTTGTTGCTGCAAGAAAAAGTGGGCCCCCCTGATGCTACGTGCCTGAAATGTATATATTTATGGTCTTAGGGGCAAACGATATACTGCTTACCTATATTATATGTCTTGAATGAAGAACACTATAGAAATACATTTCGAACATATTGCCAGAGTTTGCTCTATTTGATAACAGAAAAAGTGTCAAAATAGTATTAACAGTTACCTGGTCTTTGCAGGCTGGCATACAGGGCACAGGTCGCTAGAGCGGCCCTGGAAAGGTCTGGATCCACCTCATTATCGACTGCAAACGACATCAAACAGAGTGTTTAGAACAGTGGGGGTTTTCTGACGACATTTCACAATCAGTACAATGGATCTGTCATAACGTATTTGTAAGAGATGGTTTGTTTAAACAATAAAATGATATTTCTGCTGTTTATGCGGGTACGAAGATAGCAAACAATGCAATGGTCGTAATAATAAAGAATCTTTAACATTTTGTCTTGAAATGAAATGTTCTAAAACATAAATTTTCAAAGTATGTCAATATTTTACAGCATATAGAAAATTGTTAGATTAATCTCAAATAGAGCTCTTTTATATAAATTGTATTTTTGCTAACTGTCTTATTGTATTCGAAAACCGTACTACATGTATCATTGTCAAACTTGTATGAGGCGCTGTTTTATTATTTATTGTCGTTAAGGAAGCTCACCTTTTCGAATAGGTGATACTACTTTTTAAAAAAGGTGGTATCACATTTTCAAATAGGCGACATCACCTTTTCAAATAGGTGATATCACGAATTCAATCAAAAAGGTGGTATCAATTTATTAAAATAAGTGATATCACCTATTTGAAAGGGTGATACCACCTCTTAAATAGGTTATATCACCTATTTGAATTGAATAGATGATATCACTTTTTCCTTATTTGATAGTGATATCATCTATTCGAAAAGGTGATTTCACCTTTATGGTTTGAATTTAATCTGCAATACCGGTATCACCTGTTCATATAAGTGATATCACCTATTTGCATTTATTACTACATTAATAAATAATGAATAATCCCTGAATTTAGACATTCGATTGAAAATAAATATGGCGACCGCCAAGGCAAAGGATGCCATTTAAAATAACATTCAAAGAACAATTCAGTAATCCCTGGTGTTCTTAAATAGTGACGATGATTGTTAAAAAGTTTGCAACATGGATTTGGATCGTTCAATTTGACTGAAGACTCTCCTGACACGGTGAACTGTAGTGCTACGTACATTGCAATTTGAGCACAAGTAGATAAAGTGTGACCTTGCCGCCATCTTTTACTTTGCGCTTCTGACTCGCATAACAGATAAAATGATAAAAACTTAGATAATTTAGTGTGTTCGTGTGCTATTTGTTTTAAACATATTAACCAAACATAATTACTCTCTTTAAAAAATAAAATAACTTAGAGAAAACAATACAGATATACAGTTTTAGTGTTTAAATGATAACGAATAATGGGCAACAACTCATCATTATAGGGGGCATTAATTATTTCAGACTTACTTTAAATACTAGGTGATACTAGTATCATATATTCGAATACGTGATATCACCAATTCAAATTGAATGCTAATGGGTGATGTCACCTATTTGAATAGGAGCTATCACTGAATTTAAACGCTGAATAGGTGATATCACATATTTGAATAAGTGGTATCACTAAATGACAATCAATACTACAACGGCACCTCATTGTAATGAGTTACATACAATTATATGTTTGTGTTCTACCAATATGCAAAACCAAAAACAAACTACCATACCATATACATAAAAAATAACTGTTTTGATTTGACAACAGGAAAGGCTAAGATGAAATTTATATATAAATATATATACAAAGAGACGTGATCAGGGGTACTAGGGACGCTGCCGTAACTAAGGACGCCACAGCGGAAGTGTCGGTCTCCACCAAAAACTGGGTCACCACTAACTGGCACACAACAAGCATCACCAGGACCCTTGGTCGATGGCCCATTTCCTGTTGCTCTGTCTTTCTGTGAACATGAAAAATTCCAGAGATGACGGTCTTGGTAAACAGGTAAAACAAGTTCATTATTTCTGTATTATATATTTTTGATATTACTCAAATCTTCTATTATGATAAAATGTATTCAAATCCTAGTATTCAGTTAGCATTACATACAAAATTTATATTTGCAGCATAATGCATGCCAAATTACGTAATGTATATTTAATTCCAAATCATGAAACGAATGGTGAACTTGGCCGTGAAAGCGTCTGTTGTCAGATGGGTTGATTTTTGCCAATGTAAACGAAAGTTGCTCGTTAATCTGCGAATATTTACATTCCACTTTTTTTTGCATGTAAAGTATGTGGAAAGCTACTGCAGATATAGCTCCATAACACAACACAGACAGGGTACTCATAGGTTAAAATGGCGAGTTTTATTATGACGTCACAAACGTTGAACGCTGTAAAATGCAACGTCACAAGCGAAAATCAAAGTTCACGCCCGAGGCTGTTACAGTGGCTCTTTCATTAATTTGAAATTAACGTTACCCTTTAGATAAAACAGGAAATTTTTCGTAACGTACCGTCATGTGTTTCCGATAGTCATGTGTTTCTAATAGTCTATTTGGTCGCTTGAGTTTTCTCCAAAATGCCGTCATTTTTCTATACTCTGTCCCGAGTTTTTTGCTTCCACCACTTTCTGCTTGATATTTCGATAATCTTGAATACCTTTGTGCTCAAACTACGTTCATCCACTACCTGGTAATATGAAAAATGTCCAGATTATCTATTCTGAAACGTCCCCTCTACCGCTTCAGGTTTCAATACACATCCAAAAATAAAATTTCTACGGGGATTTTGCATTGCATCAGCCATGAAGCCTGGATGATAACGTTGAAAAATTGCACGAGGTATCCCGAGTACTTCCGAATGGGGAAAAGATGTAAACATTTTCCATTATAAATCTCCGTAAGAAATTTGTTTTCGTTCCTGTGAACTTTTATGAGTGAAAAATGATGTTTGTTCAATGAAGATAACTTGGATATATTCCCTTTTATCTATTTCAACTGTATTTCTTTCACAGGTATGTGTATTTTTATTAAAAATCGTCAAAAAGTGATGGAAGCGATAACTTGGGACAAACTTTTAAAATTACTAAGGACATGGAACTCTTTCCGTCATTATACATAATTATTATATACTACATGTGGTTGTGGTTCAAGTTCAAGGTCAAGTTCAGTTTAATCGCTCTAACAAAATAATTGTCAGAGGTACTACAAACAGGCACATTTTCATACCGAAAAAAAAATAGAAATAAAAAAAGGACAGACTATAGAATAACTACTTATTACTATGTAAGACTTTGGTATAAAGGATCAAAATAGGGAAACAACTAAGAGGAGCAGACAGCATCGAAAATATTTGAAATAAATACACACAATTTTTTAAGCGATTTACAACTGCAATATTGGTCTTGAGTTCAGAGAACTTCAAACAGTTTGGTCTTTTCCAATTTTTTGTGTTTAGGTTTTTTTTTCCTTATTTCTTCAAGGACCAAACATTCTAAAGTATAATGAATTCCATCACCAATGAGACCTTTATTACACAAAAGACATAGCCTCTCATTCAAAGGAATGTTATGCCATCTGCCTGTCTCTACAAGTAGACGATGGTTTGATGTACGAAATTTAATTAATTTTTTTCTTTGTTTTACAGGTAAAATATCGAGATACTTCTCAAAGCCAAAATTTGGTTTTAAAATTTTATACACAAGACCTCTGGAACAACAAATTATATCATTGGACCATATTTGCACAAATTGATCTCTTAATCTTTGATTTACAGTAGCAGTACCATTTTATATTGACAAAATTATGGTTCTCCCAGACATATTGTACTCCGCACATGTTTAAAACTCTTTTAATACAATCTACCCATGGGCTTTTACAATCGCTATTAAAATGCTGTGAAAATAAATATATGTACATAATATATATAATTTTGTTCTCATGGCTAAATAGCATTTCTCCAATATGTAATTATTCTTTTTAAACATTAATATACAAAGGGTAGCATCCTGTTTCTCCATATATCATAAAATTTGGTGTCGTATTTCTTATATTAAGTACTGTTTTTAAATTTTAAATGTACATGTTCAATAACATCTAGATTTTCGAAACCCCAAATTTCACAGCGGTACAGTAAAACTGGTAAAACAACCTTATCAAATTAACAATTTACTTGTAAATTAAAATTTCTAATTTTTCTTATAATACAATACATGGTTTTTTGAGCCTGTTCTCACAAATGCTTTTTTGCTTTAGTAAATGAACCAGTCTCAAAGTAATGCTGTGTCAAATGGTAAAAATCACACAATTTCTCAAGGGACTCGTAAGAAACTAATTAATACTATTACTTTAATTAAAGTCAATAAAATTGCTCAAAATCCCAACTATAATATCACAGTATCTAAAATTACTCATTGTCCCGTAAAATAGTCCTCTGATGATGTATTTACATGCTAAATTTATCATATGACTTTGTAAACTTTTCCTTAGTTTGCATTTATATAGGAGCGCTATAAATTGGACGTCTTCTGAAATAAAAACGTTATTAATAATCGTACGGTACTGTAATAATCATCAGTGATAAAATGAAGTTATGTGGGGAATTAAATATTTGTACGATTAACGTTAAAATAAAAGGCTGAGAAAACAATTGAAAATAATAAAGAATATATTCAAAAGGTTATATCTCATTTATGTCAAGTATTATTGAAAAAAAATGTTGATGAATTATACTTTCGGAAACATATGACGCTCATTTTCATTGGCCAAATGCGCCATCCAGTTTATCTAAAGCTACGAATTGCATAAAATGACCACTAACTTTGATTTTTTATCGGCGATGTTCAATGCTATGTCTGAGGTTAAAAATGATATAGTTTCAAAAGACAGTCATTAGAGGCAGCGTTTAGTGTTAAACTATAAGAAACCCATAGCACCAGGATATAAATCACATTTGCAGACAAGAAGTTAAAAAATGTAAATATAAGCATTGAATCATTATTTTTTGAAAGATATAGTCTCGTAACTGCAGCGGTGTGTGCATACAAATTGAGCAACGCGCGTTATTTTAAGAATCAAGAATGGTAAATATGGGTAATTTTAATGATTCGTCAAAGTTTGAAAGTCAAATATTGAGTTACAGAGTTAACAGAGATACAAAGGTACATAGTTTGGAATTCTTTGTTACGTAAACAAAGCTCTTATTATTGTTTACATATGTGTGGTATTGGTATGAGTTTCAATCAATGTTGCTTTTTTGTTGATAATATGATTTATGAACACATAGAATCAGTCAAACATATTTGGCACGGGTCATTCTGTCGAAGAAAGGGTAATTTCTGTACTTAGCATTATTTGTAAACAAATAATAGACTCGACCTTTGTTTATTTAAACAATAAAATGCTTTCTTTGGTGATTCACTCGGGATTTGAAGGTAGCGACATTGCAAAATACACAACCCGCGTTAGCGGGTTATGTAAATTTTTTCTGCAATGATCGCTACCTTCATTACCCGAATGAATCATCAAAGAAAGCATTTTATTGTTTATATTAACATCTTTCTTTTAGCCAGTTGATAAATTGACTATGAAAAGTAAGTAAAATTCACTAAATTACTGTTAATGTACGTACTAAGTACGTTACGTTAACTAAAAGAAACAGCCAAATCGTCTCTTGTATAAGACTTTGAGTCTGACGTCGTCATGATTATTTCGTGCAGTTCGTGATTTTTCCTAGGTAGTTGTAGGTCTCGAGCAATCGATAAACTGGGCGTGTCAAGTTTGGTCCTGTCACTTTCTTGTCAGTGCAGCCGCTGTAGATTTCGACCAATCAATAAACGGGGCGTGTAGATTTCAATTTGGCTGATTCTTTAGGGCTATGAATTAACTATATGTTTCTGTAAGAAATAGAGGGTATAATACTTGGTAGATGTAAATATATAATAATGATTTTCCCGCCTCTGTATCTCGCTTCTAACATTCGAATTGTCAATCATTCAAAATGCACACGTAAACAATAGTAAACGTAAAAGATAAAAAAAATTGATCTCAAATCGTGTCTAGGTTCCTTTAAGCCAACTTGTATCTAGTTGAGACTGTTGGTTTACGATGTGAAGCATCAGCCCACTGCTATTCTCAAAAATCGGGGTTGTCTGTGACATAAACAGACTGAAAGTTGGCTGAGAGCATAACTGCTGCTTGTATAATAACACAATTGATAACGCTGCTTACGATGAAACCAAACTCGGAGTGATTTTTTTCCCCGAATTAAATGAAAACGTACTTACATATTTGAAGGCTCACATCCGTAGTCCGACGTCCACTGTATAGCTATATAACTAAGGTTGAGATTACGATATTATAACATGGTCCTTGGACGATGTATTACTACCGGTATTTTTCATGGTAACACCACTCTCGGACAGATGGCGCCTAGAGGTGACATATCGACGAATACGTTACCCAACCACACTAATGTTTGACCACCATACAGGTCAATATCTTAGGATTGGTTTCAAAATTGCCAAGCATTTTAGAACGTCATACATGTCAAAACTGATTTGAAAAGCACCAAAAATCCTGTTACTTGGTTAATTCTTTTTATATCAAACCTTGATTTACAATATGGTATTGTTTCCTATATTTTTTACAGGGACGTACCGGTACATGTATATACTAACTGTTACATATATCTCTGATTTTTAATGTCAAAAATATTTCTGTTCTTGTTTAGACTAAAAAAACAATTATTAAAGGCATGTTAATCTTTATCTATTGAGTTGATTGTCGGTCTTCGTTATATATGCGTAATTCGTTATATCCGTCAAGTTTACAACATGTAATATAGTCACGGGGAAGGAAAAGCACTTAGCTGTAAGTGTTAATAATTTATTTTATTATACTTTCATGTTAAATACTGAAATCTGATTGGTTTAGACGCAGTTGATAATCCGTTCTATTTCCATCAGCGTTAGCAACATACTTAGCAACGGGTAAAACAACGAATTGTTACATGCGCGAAAATTATGCGCGTACGGTTCGCCGTAGAATTCCCGTCATCTCTATATAAAAGCAATATAAAAATTCTCTAAAATTTAAACATTCAGTATAATAAAATAAATAGTGCCTGTTTGGGAGGATAACAGTTGAAATTGACACCCCTCGAAAACCATTGTCAACCTCCGCTTCGCGTCGGTTGACAATGGTTTCCTCCGGGTGTCAATTTCAACTGTTACCCTCCCAAACAGGCACTATTTATATAATAAGCGTGTTCGATATACATGTAACTGAGTTTTTGAACAGTAGTCGGTGCTACAAGTTCGTCAGGTCTGATTGCTGTTCCGACACAAAACCTTAATGGCCTAACAATTTTGTGAATCAAAATATGTTGCACATTTATGCAAAGATAACGCAAAAAAGACGTCAAAATAACATTGTTTGACATATAAAACGACCCCCGTCAGTTTTACTAAATTTTACCGAAAATCCTCTTTAAAGACTTAATGCTAATGATATTGGCACATATTGGCACATATTCTATAAATATTTACAAAAATTGGTTTCAATATATTCCATTATACAGGAATCGTTATTATGATAAAAATTGACCATGGATTTGTTTTCATCTTATTAAAGTTTAAGCTACACACAGAATTATTATAATACCATGTTTAGCAGCAAAATTAAGTTTTTCAAAACGGAACTCCCATTGCTTTAAGGTATTCGATGTATAACGACCACATTTTGTACCTAATAAATGAATGGTCTGATATTATTAATCATGATATCATTTTGAAGGTGTTATCAAAAAATACTCCACCAAAGGAATTTGCAAAATTTTGAAATATCTTACGGTCCAACAAATAACACCTTGAATTTGGCATTGAAGTCTATGGGCAACGTATGTTTTATCATGATATTGTTAAAAGTAACTTGAAATTCGTAAAACTCTCTTGGTTAATACATGCATAAATTTTCTCTTTATTAAAATATGAAATAAAGTGAATCATTTACCGCAGATAGTTTGACGAAATGAAAATTTTATTTTTTCAGCAAGGGGAGTACAGGTCTCTATTCTTATAGAAAAGATTGAAGTGAGTATATCGAGAAATTACCGTGAACCCCCCCCCCCCCCCCAACCCCACCAAAGTACTTACTCTCGGAGTGATCCCAGGAATGCCATCAACAAAAGCAACCGGAGCAAGTATAAAGTATAATTAAAATACAGTATTAATAATATTAATATTAATTTTCAAATATTTGAAGCATTTAAACTTTTATTGCAGCAACAAAACTCTGTGTCTAATTACAGGTATATTTAACACTGTGACATGTCATCAAGTCCGGGCACGACACAGTCCGGAATTTCAGCCACCCTTTCGGTTAGACATAACTTACTTTTGTTTATATATTTTGGTGGGATTTTTTTTATTTTGATCCTATCATGCCAACCTGAATGTACTCGTTACCCTAGTTTTTTTTTTCTAGAATCCCATGGAAGAATGGTGGATTTTTCACCCCAACAAAAATTTCATCAAAAATTCTATGGGAGAAAAAGTACTGCGGGATAAATTGTCCTATGTTGGAAAAAAATGATTTATGATAAAAAAAAATATTTTGTAATCTTCCATTATCTTTTAAACCCGGTTTCAGAATTTTAAATTTTGTTTTCATTTGTATCCTTTCTATAACCCGAGTTGTATAGGAATTTTATATATTCGACTTTGGTGTAGGTCTTTGCCTGTTGCCTAATCTTATTCAATGTTATTGAATGAAATTTTTTTTGAAATAAAATAACAAAAGCAAAGACCTTCCCTGTCTATGCGAAAATAGCCAGAAGAATCAATCATTACAATCAACCTGTAATTGCATGCGGTCATTCAACTTATCTTTAATAAAGCGCACAATATCTTCAGTTTGCCAAAATACAAAGATTGCATTGCCACACCAGAAAAATAAGTTTCATATTCATAGAAAATGAATTAAATACTTTAAAACAATCCTCTGATAAACAACAGTCAGGAGTACATCCCATGGTGCAATGGTACATTGTACATCTAAATCTAGAAATAAAATGATATTTTTATCTCCTACTTTGCATATTCTGTTTCCCGTTCACAACGTAGTCTATTTCACCGTTCTGATTTACAACACAAGTGTTTTAATTCTGAGCGGAATTTAACGTCAAAATAACCGTAAATAAAAGGATTGATCACGTGATTCAACAGTAAAAAACGCGCGAAAAAAATCCAGACGTTCATCAAACTTCCGGGTAATTGAAGGTAGTAAAAATTATTGAGGGTGTAGGTCAGAATGAGTATCACAATAGAGGGTGTATACGAAAGGATATAAAGCAAAATTATAGTCAGGAACATCACATTCATCTTGGTCCGGACATTATATCCATGTCCGGATTTCTCACTGTCCATCGAATTGCCTCCCACACTTTTCTTTCGACTTTTTTCGTCTTGATCTGCACATTCTTTGTAAATAGTATAAATGCCATCCTTCGTTGTGTTGTAATTTTTATCATTTTTCATGCTTTTGAGAATTTTTTCTCTCGACTGTCTTTCGGAGTACAGAGTTTTATAAATTGTTCGCATTATGAGCGCATATAAGGTAGATGTAGTTACAATGTTTGCTAAAGTCAAAAGCAGAAAGGATCCGAAGTAAACGAGAGTAAGTGCATTAGGATTCACGTCAAATACACATATATTGGTAGAGAACGACTGGTTTTGAAAAGTCTTCTGTGACGTTTTAATTCCACTAATTACTAACAGAGGTGCTCCGTATATGACGCAAACAAACGTTATCCCAATCACCAGCAAGCGCCTTCGGAACAACGTCAGCTGTTTTCCATACGGATGACACAATAAGAGGTATCGTTGAAACGCTATTGCGCCAAGAACATGACCGGAAAATCCCGAGGCGAAAGTGAGACTAAATAACAACACTCGACACAAGATTTCACTGGGAAAGCTGAAGATGTAGAAGTTGTCGATGACGTAAAAAACGCCGTTTGAGACGCTCCCCAGACAGTCCACTAGTGCGAGAATTGGTATGAAGTAGCGGTCCCCTCTCTTGTCGTTGATACGAACCACGTATAGCACTATCACAGTGATATTTCCTATGACACCCACCATTATTCCTACAGACATAAGTACTGTGTTTGGTAAAACAGTAGAGGAATATATCGCATTTAACCTAGAAACATTGTCATCCATTGCCGATTTCGCGCGTTCTACATTGGACGGAAAAATACGTGCTGTCATCTTACAACTGATTGGAAACAATCGTCCGTATCTTCCTGGTATATTAATCCGTCTATCACAACGTGTCAATATTAACAGTCCCTTGTTGTTTGATATTGCACTTTACTAATTAAAACTTCTTGCCTGAAACTGGAAAATATGTTTATGTGTTCTGTGCATCGAAGCAAGTCAACCCGTGAGCCATTGTTTTGAATTGCTGATGTGACTGTTTTGTTATTCCAAATCTGGATATAGAAATGGCAATTACAAAATTACTTAAGGTGTTAATTTGTGGGGTTGCGGTAGAACGATTACAACATTTAAAATTGTTAACCGACTTTTTTTTATAAAGAGAAAACGAGATTGGTGACCTTTTCTAGACTTCTTTTTGTTACCTTCGCTTCACAAGTTCGTGTCTTAGTATAACGCTTTTCGTGAATCTTTTGGTGATATGAATTCATATCAGTCCTTCGGCGCAATGGTAAACTATAGTACATACTAATACCTACACTTAGCAAATATGCATTAGTCTACATGATCAGTAACAAGAATCGAGCTCGCGTGTGGTTATATCTCTCTACTTTTTGTAATGCTAGCTTTGACTTTTGCAACGTCTAAATCATCACAAATTTCTTTCAATTTTTCGTCGTTTATTAATAATTATGAATTGGGCAGAACTTTAAGCATTTTAAAATCATTCCTAAATTTCATGTTATACATGTGTCATTATATATATATATCATATCGATTTCAATCCTGTCCAGATCAATAACCTAACGATCTTTTATCCTGTACAATTTGTGAAAATACCATAGAAGCTAGAATCTCGCTCTGACAAGGCAAAATGATACACATGCATAAATGTACATTTATACGAATGTACTGAACAAAAATGCCTAAGTACATACAAACAATAAATAGTACACGTCTGTCATTGCTTCAAAGGTTAATACAGTTCAGTGACTTAAATTCCGTGAACCTTATCAAAACGAAATAAATTTTCATTTCAATTCAGATTTAGGCTTTTCGAAAGCACTGTGTTCTAAACTGATAATAAGTATTCTTGTGACATTTACTGGACAGTTTTGTAAATTGTAAAGAAAAAAAGAACACGCTAAACAATAGACAATTTGCAAGCAAATAATATTTCTGACATTTCTATAACCACACGATTTCGTGGAACTTCCTTGATTCTTGAACACAAGTTCTTTGTTTTTATTTAAGCACTAATGTTTGATTGAAAGTCTACATATATTTATCAAGTATAACAGGTAAATGCAGATTGTTTTACAGTATGTTTGTACTGATGCGTGGAATATTGACGTAGAACCAAGTTATAAATAGTTTAATGGTTTAAAGCCACACACTTTGAGCATCATCACTTTGCAATGTCTTGACTACGGACTACCTTTCTGACATTTATCTACACGATCTGTACTTGATCTTTACATTCGTAACTTAGATGAGCTCTTTTGACGTACATGTGTCCTACAAAGAAATTACTGGAAGAGAACGGCATCTTTTCCTCCATTTCAAACGTGAAGCCGTCGTCCAACTTGTGTTGTAGCATATCCTTGGTTTTGGCGTAGTTCACCTCGCCCCCAACTATCAGAATCTTCCCGTCAAATGGACATACTCCAAAGCCTTTCCTCGGGAAATATCGCATGCCTTCCTTTTTATCAAAGAAGTAAAAACCTCTGTCGTTTTTTAATTGAAAGAGTTCTCCTTTCTGGGATATAACAATTATCGTACGATCCACTGCAACGGCACGAGCTTGGCTTTGGATTGCTTCCGGAATGGTACACCACTGGTCCTGGACAGAGTATCCTTTCTCGATATCAAAATATTGCAGCTTTTCTACCTTTTTTCCACCCGCACGGAGGCCCCCAAAGAGAAATACCTTGCTTTCCAAAACACAGTACGCGCTAGACCTAACGGCTTGTTGTAAAGTTGTCCTACTTTCACACCAAACATTTGTTGCTGTATCATAAACAACGATTTCGTTGACGAAGTTTGAAGTGTTTCCGGGGTCTGTGCCTCCAAGGAGAACTACTTTCCCATTGGAACATGCCATGCAATGATTCTGCCTTGGAGACAAAAGGTTTGGTAGAGCTCTCCACGCATTCCTTTCTCCGTCGTACTCGTAGAAACCCTGTCCATTACCAAATCCCCCGGACACGTATAATTTACATCTGCTTGTGCAAATTGAAAAATTAACTTTGGGGTCATGAGGGATAGGAGGTAGCGTAAACCACTTTTTGTGACGGAATCCAAAACAGATGAGACTCTGGTTGCTTCCTCTGTCATTCCCTCCCATGACGACAACACATTCCTCCAGATCTAGTCCTGGTGACGTCACATTACCTCTTTCTCTGTATCTCTGCAAAGCGTCCTTGAATTCCGGGCTATTGTGTAAGTTTGGAAAGTTTGCCTCAGATGCCAAGTTTATCAGCAAAGAACGTCTAGTCTGTAGAGCTTCCAGTATATCATAGCAGTAGTCCTTTCTTCCTTCAAAGTCTTCCTCGATCCATCTCAGTCCAGCCTTCGCTATGGTTTCTTCCTGGGCATTTAGATCGTTCTTTTTCAGCAGTTCTACAACAAAATCAAGTGTGTTTATCTCGAGAAACTCATCAGTTGAAGAAACCAGGGCGAATTCTTTAGAAATGATGGTGCTTGTTTTTTCCTCCAGTTCTTTTAATTCCAAAAATTTGGCTGCTTCCCACATGCGCACGCAGTATTCGCTGCTGATATGTTGGTACAGGTACTGCAGGCTCTGCTCCCGTAGAGACCGGATTTGGTACTGCTGTGACAAGTGCAGCATGTCAATAGCATCATCCACGTCTGCCCACTCACTTTTACCAGTGTACATAAAATCCAAGAGAGTCGCGCACTGTACCGGGTCTAACGCCATTCTCTTTCTGCATTCTCCATTCACTTCTGACTCATCTTCTTCCTGTGAAATTTTAAGTTTTTTTTAAATAATCGAAATAAAATTGAATGAAATTAATGATTTCCTAATGTCAAATAAAGAACTCAATTACCGGTATATAAAACTGTTATACGGTATTATCAGAAAAGTTGAAGTTTTTCTCAGTCTAGATATTTGAACATGAACATACAGTACGAACATGTATTGAAATATGGCGCCAGAACTGAGCTTACTTAGTACACTACACGTAACTATTCCTATTTAATAAATACTATTGTTATACTTTCATGTTAAATACTGAAATCTGATTGGTTAAGACGCAGTTAATAATATTTACTATTACCCTCAGCGTTAGCAACGCACTTGGCAACGGGTAACATTAAAAAATGTTACATGCGCGAAAATTATGCGCGTACGGTTCGCTGTAGAATTCACGTTATTCCTATATAAAAGCAGTAAAATTTTCTTAAAAATTTTAAAAAAGACATTCAGTATAACAAAATAAATAGTGCCTGTTTGGGAGGATAACAGTTGAAATTGACACCCCTCGAAAACCATTGTCAACCTCCGCTTCGCGTCGGTTGACAATGGTTTTCTCGGGGTGTCAATTTCAACTGTTACCCTCCCAAACAGGCACTATTTATATGATATTGAGTGCACATTGATACATTACCACAATTGTGATAGTACAGAAGAAAATATCATCACATCAATACATTTTCACTCTGTAGCCATATTAGCCCCGCCCTAGGGCCTGAACCCCTGTCCTACTTATGGTCACGATTTTCACAATTTAGGCAAAGGGCTTCATGATGAACATCATAACTATGCATTAATATTCAGTTTATCTTCCAGACTTGTGGAAGTGGAAAAGACGATTTTCTAAGATTTATGCATTTTCACTACATGGACATCATAGCCTTGCCCTTGTAAACAGATGACTATACGGTGACCTTCATAAGTACTATGAAATGAACATGTAAGTTGTATATGCAAACTGCGCAATTATTAATCTGTCAATAACTATGTTGGAAAGTCCTTGGGAAATTATATTTTGGAAATTAATTGCGCAGCAGCATGATCTCACACGTCCAGGTGTGGAACAGTAATGCTATAGTTGTCATATTTACGGACTTCATGGAGTTCTGATATTGCAGGCTTGTCACAAAGTACATGTTTTCTGTTAACCTTTTAACCTATACTCATGTTTTGTATCGATACGGGAGATTGTAAGCCCGCATCCCCTGACGCTGTGATGGACAGTTTGACAGTTTTGATACTGTATTTAGTGTTAAAATATTGTTTAGGAATTTGATCACTAAATCTACACTCATGACCAGCGCAGGTGGTCATGAGTAACCGAAACTGTCTGTCCCAGCCGAAAGGGTATATATATGCATGTCGATTGTTAGTAAATCAGATTTGATTTGAGAACGGAATTAGACGAGATTTATACCACTATACGATCCAATAAACTTGTGAAGCTTTTTACCGGACTTTTGACTTTGTCAATAACAAGTACAGACTGTTTTGCGGTAAAACGTCTTACACCCTTGGGTCTGAAACCCTGACAATACTTCATAGAGTGATTAGTTAAGGACGACGGACCCAATTCGATTTGCGCAGATATATCGCGCACCTAAAAGGGATGATTGTTACGAACATAGAATTCTCAATATTACCTCAGAAATCAATCACTAAAACTCAATGAAAAATCGCTTACGACGCAATGTATTACTGTTATACGTCATCAATACACACTTTATGTGGCTGATCTTTCTATATTACCTCAAGTTATTTATAACCACCTAACGCTACAAAGGTTAGTTGACAGAGCTTGAGCCAGTGAACAAATCATTTACATTTCGATTTGCTTCAATACTCGCATTGAAAATAGAGTAAAACCGCCCCTGTGCTTTAGTTTTGAAACATTTTATCATACACAAATGTTAAGCACACTCTATAAAATAACAATAATTGTTTTGCCGTTTCATAAATCAACCTCGAAATAATGTACATTAATTTTTTCTTGGAGTTTGCGCAGTACTTCTCATGAAAAATCGAAGAAAAATAACGACACACCACACATTAGCATGTGCCCCTGTACAGTCGATGACATGGCCATTTTTTAATAATATTAATTCAAAATCATCATAAAAGTGTAATATTTCAATTTGGATAGAAAATCTATTGCAGAATTTTTTTTCAAAATTATTTTTTCTGTATCTGTAGTTACTCGAACACATATAAAATGTTCATGAAAATCACTATTGTAGAAGTGAATTGGGTTCGTCGTCCTTGTAGAATGTTCATAAATAATAAAGATTACACGGTGTGGCCAGATGAGCTAAAAACATTAAACATGAAATGGATTTTATGAACATTACTTTTTACACTAAGCAAAGGCGGAGATAACCCGATATATGCAACTTTAATGAGTACATATGAGTATGAATAATGTACCTGCCTTATAGTTATACGTGTATGCATCTATATTAAATATTATATCTATAACAGTGTAAACAAACCTTGAATGGACTGTCAAACATTGTTTCGAAGAACTCGGACAAGGCAGATAGAACAACTTTGTGACAATAAAACTCCGTTTTCTCTGCTATTAACACCACGTCACAAAATTTTTGACTGCCTCTTAGCTTTTGAAGACCATCTGCCAAATCTTCGCTGTATGACATTTTGACTAATTAAAACGAAAGTAAATATATAGATAGAGGTCCACCGTTTTACTGTAACGTTACGCATTCGCGTTCGTTGCCCCTTGGAGTCCAATAAATGAAGTCCAATTAATGAAAATAACATGCTCATATTTATTGTGCTTGGACATTTTTTTATTATTTCAGGATGCTTTTCACAAGATGAATACGGTATTCTAAGCAGATTTATCTCGACATGTTTTGTTCTCCGAGTTAAAAATGAACGACTTAGTGAAAATTAAATGGCGGCAATATCCGAACAACAGAAGTTACACACTTGTGAAACTGTAAGCGATTTATATTGATTTACATGGAGACTAATGATTATTTTATTATTTTATTACCCCCTCTCACAACATAATGAATTAAAGATTATGGTATTTAGGTTATGAGAATGTCATTATTGCCATTTGTCTGTTTGTATCATATAAAGGTACATATAATTTTATTTGTGACAAAAGTTTTACACTATCGAAAACTGGTAACGCCAGGATATTATATATGAATTTGCCCAGTAAGTACACCGCAGCTGCACTACCCTCTTAATTCTTTCTGATGAAGTTGATTCTCAAGTTCACTGTTGATAATTGGTAGAATATAACCATTTCAGTTTCTGAAAGTTAAAGAAATTAGGAAAACAATTTCTGAATACATCAGCTAACGTTTGTCCAAGACCCCAAGTATTTTCACTGTTTATTGCAAATTGCAAATTTTATGCAGATACGGAATTGTAAAGCATCAGTAACAGTTTGAGGGTGGTGTTGATGGAAGGGGGTTGTAAAAATAAGGGATTTGAACCCCTTACCGTACCCCCATATTTACATCTGGATTACTGTCTACTGTGTCTAGGCCTAAAAAAAAAAGTTGTGTGTTTAGGGTAACCCGACCTAACCTACAAAAATGCCCCTATCCTACCATTTTTATAAATGAGAGTCAACATCTTCCTAGGTTTATATCTTTAATAATAAGGATGACTGATACCTGAAATATATATATACATAGTACATTAGTAAATGATTAGTTATCTCCTCCCCCGGGGACAAGTTTTTTTGTATACGAAAAAAAAAACTTAAACAAATAAAGTCAAGTCTATTAGAAAATAAATCTTCAGGAATGTTCTGTTAAAGTCTTCCGGACGCGAACAAGATTAAACGTATGATGTCCTTTCACAATTTTAAACGCAAAGTCTCTAGATTCACTTATCAATGTCTATGCATAATTCATTAATCAGTTCCTGATTCATCAATGTTATGTTCTGTTGTGTTGCGGCGGGGCGGTCTTCGTGGTGTCAATAGTTCCTTTTCTCCAGCTTTATTGTGTGGCTGAAGACGGGATAGAGCACGTGGTATCCTAGACTTAGAAGGTACATCTGGTTCAGGGGTGTTGTGGAATGACTGGTCCAAATCTATTTGTGTAGGCTGTTGAATTGTCTGAGTCTGAGTCGCCTGTTTTTGAGTGGGGACTATAATAGGTGTCTCATTCAATGCAGCTGGTTGACTTAAGATTCTTGTTGGTGATAAAGACACTGGAATCTTGGGCACTTGTGGCTGTGTCGTCTTGGATGTAGTTGGAGAGCTCAAGATCACTTCTTGATGTTGAACTGCAGTTGGTGCCATCAAAGTACCTTGTGTTTGGTTGGTTTGAAAAGGAGTGAACTTTCGTAAGTGTTGGCGGTTGCGGATAGTTACTCGGCCTGTGCCATCTACACGTATAACATACTGGTGGTATTGGCGTACTTCAACAACTGTTCCTGTACGTTCCCATCTCCTGGGATGGTTGCCTACCAAGTTTTGAATGTATACATGATCTCCAACCTGTAGTGTTGGCAGGTGATGAGTGTGTTCATTCCACCGTTCATGTTCCCTTGAATGACGTTTGGCAAGAGCCATCTCTCGATGAGACATTAACTCAGTCCATGTTTCATGTGGAGAATATCTACCCATCAGTATGGGAATGGCATCACGAATGGGTCGTCCAAACAGAATCAATGCTGGTGATGCTTTTGTCTCTGGGTCAATCGAATTTCTGTACATCAGTAAAGCTCTCTGGAATTTGTCAACATCCAGAGATCCAACAGCAGAAATGTTGTCCACCAGCATGCGTTTTACTGTCTTTACCGCAATCTCAGCCCTGCAGTTAGCGTGTGGGTTTGCAACTGATGAAAGTCTATGACGAACTCCCCAGGCTTTTAAAAACTCTTGAGTCTTCCCTGCTGTGAACTGTGGACCTCCATCAGACGTCAACTCCTCTGGGATGCCAAATGTCACGAAAGTCTCACGAAGTCTCTTGACAAGTCCTTCTGCACCTGATTCAGACTTGTATACCATTGGCCAGTTTGAATACCTGTCAACAATAACTACATAGTCATTACTGTTATATGTGAAGTAGTCACTGCAAATCATCTGGAATGGATAATCTGGAGGTGTTATGTCAGATGGTGGCTGCATAGGGTTTGACTTGGCCATCTGATGGCAGTGAACACACTGGTCTCTCACCCTGGCAATATCTACTGTGATCTCAGGCCAATATACAGAGTCCATAGCCCTTGCACGCATAGCGCTGACTCCTTGGTGGGCTGCGTGTAAAGCATCGAGTACTGGTTTGCGAAGAGCTGGAGGTATAACAATTCGTTGGCCCATAAGAACTACACCATCAACGGTGCATAAACTGGATGCAAAGCGGTGGTAAGGACGCAAGTCTGTTGGTAGCTCCTTGTAGTCTTCTGGGAACCCTGCTTCCATCTGCCTGATGAGATTTACAAATGTAGGGTCTGATGCAGTGGCCTCACGAACCATGCTCCAAGTAACAACTGTGATAACAGCATTCAAGGCACAAGTGGCAGCAGCAACTGTGGAGGTGTCATTAGCTGTATCATTATCCTCTGTATGTAGACATAGACTGGTAAGTGTATCATGATAATGAGCAGTCATGTTAACTAAGGAATCAAGTTCAGGTGCTTCACCAGGTAAGTTCAGACGATCTGGTGGTCCAACAGGATACCGTGACGCTGCATCTGGCCCAAGGTTCTTTCTGCCTGGTACATGAATAATCGTGAACCTGTACCCTAAAGTTTTCTCTTTGAGGTTGAGGAGTCGTCTGTTGTCGATGTCCGTGAGCGATCAATCGTTCAGAATCTGGAGTAGTGGCTTGTGGTCAGTTGCAACAAGAAGGTCTTTGCAACCAAGAACATAGTAGCGTGTTTGGTGAAGTGCATACACAACAGCCAAGGCCTCACCTTCAATAGGAGCATATCTGCTTTCTGCTGGATGGGTGAATCTGCTGCCAACTAGACATAGTTTCCAACCGTCATTACAGCAGGTAGGGGTTTTACTTGAGCACTGACAGTACTTCTGCATCAAAAAGAATCCAATTCCATCAACAGACCAGTCGGTAGCTAGGCATGTCATACGAGCAGGGTCAAAAAGACGAACACCGTCCTTCATCTCCTGAATAATGATCTCTTTAGATTTGTGAAATACTTCATCTAATTCATTTGTCCAGCAGAATGTTGTGGATGGTTTCAAAAGAGCACGAAAAGGTTTCATTTGTCTTGCCATGGCAAATGCATATGCTCCTTGGTTTATAAGCCCAAACCAAGCTCTTGCACCAGTAATGTCAGTTGGTGTTGGGAAGTTGCTAATTGCATCTAGGAACTTAGTACTTGGTCGTATGTTTGTTAGAGTGATTGTAAGTCCTGCAAAATTGACAGTGTCTTGAGCAAATTGAAACTTCTTTGGGTTTAATGTAATGCCATTACGAGCACACAGGTCGAGCCATTCACATGCCTGAAAAAATGCTGCTTCAATGGAGTTCGCCCACATACATGTGTCATCCACACATTTAACCTTGTCGTTGAAATTTGATATAATAGCATCAAATCGTTGATTGTAAGCGTCACCGCTGGCCATGAATCCCTGTGGAGCAACTTTGTACCTGTAGCGCCCCCATGGTGTGATGAATGTTGTAAAGTGGCGATCTTCTTCACGAATAGGCACTGAGTGGTACCCATTCCAAGCGTCTGTCACTGTTTTTTTCATACCTTGAGGGACACGGTCAGCCAGATGAAAAGGACTTGGGACATGATGTGTTTGCCGAACAGAATGTCGATTTTGTGGTTGTAGGTCTACTGTCCGCCTTGGAGTGCCATCAGCCTTGCTGGTTACCACCATTCTTGAGCACCAAGTTGTAGGTGTGTTTTGACTTACTTGTTCCAGTACACCAATGCGAACATCCCTCTCAAGATCAGCATAAACTTTATCCTGCCAATGGATAGGAACAAGTGCTGGTTTGTGGACTGCTACCGGTGTGGCATTAGGATCAACATGGAGTTGGAGAGGCTCACAATTCATAAGTGGTAGAGGTTGATGTTCACATACATTAAATGTTGTAGCACCATAGTAATCAAGAAGCCACTCTTTTAGTGACTCTACATGTTCCTCTGTGGCCTTCAGACCGGGTGGTAAAGATGTGGGAACAGGTGGTGGTGAAGGTCGACGTCTAGGACAAGAGCAGGTTGCATCTTCAGAGTTTTCCATAGATGCAGCAATGTTTGGAGATGTGACTGTTGATACATTAGGAAAGTTAGTGTGAATAATTCCCAGAGATATGAGTGCTTCTCTGCAAATGAAAGCTTTTTCCATGGTATCAGAGACATAACACAATAAACGTGTTGACATGGCACTGCTAGTAGCGTCTTTTGTTGTGATGCTTACTGCGACTGCTCCAATTACACCAAGGTCTTCCTTTATAGCTCCACGCATTACAAGTTTGACTGGAAGGAGATCCTTTTCTGTTATTCCAAGATTGTTTGCAGATTGTAAAGGTATGATTGAACTCTGGCATCCTGTATCAGCCACCATGGACATAGTGATTGTCTTTAGCTGAGAGGTGTCTTGAATGGGATGTCCAAACGATGCATGGTCCTTAGGTAGGGGTGTCATGTTCACCAGGAGCATTGGGTGTGGTTTTGAAGGTCTAGCCACCCAGTGTCCATCAAATATGTGATGTTCAAGACGTGATACTTGGTTTGTCTGTTCAGATGTAGTGCACAGCTGCTCATAGATATAACCAACTTGTTCTTGTTCTGGATCTTTGGTTGATTTCCCTTGATTGGGCGGGTTCCTGTGGCCCTTGCCTTGAGCGCAGATTCTAGAAGATGCATCACGGTGGCCCCATACTCCACAGATAGTGCACTTGCTGCATGATTTGGTGTAATGACCTTTGACTGTACATTTAGCACATGTGAATGTCCAAGCTTCACAGTATCTAGACCTGGCCTTGCGATCATTCCTCTGTCCGTGAGCAGGACCACCACAAGCCCAACATTTGGCTCCAGCTGCTTGCGGTCTTTTTTGAGTATTACATGTGGCACTCATGGCACTAGCTGAATCTCCTACTGCACTCCTTGTGACTTTACCCTGCTCTTTCTGAGCAATAAATGATACAGTCTCTTCTAGTGTTCTATCTGTCTTGGAGTCACCTAGCAGGTCAGACATAATTTCTGGGTCTGCAATACCTCTTACTAAATTGTTCTTGATTATCTCATCACTGTAGTCAAATATATGGTTGCAACCTAATTCTTTACACGTTGCTTTATACTGGCACAATGATGCTTGGCCTCTGAGACTGGCCAAAAAAGTTCTGATATTTGAACCAGGTGATTGAGTCATTCTGTTCAATTTTATGCGTTGGACCAGTGTGCTTTCTTCTTTGACGGCCAGCCTTTTGATTGCCTTTAAAAGATCTGTCTCTAGCATACTGGCAACATCACCTTGAAGGTCACGCATAATATCTGTACGCAGATAAGGGTCACAGCAGTAGAAAAGGGCTGTAGGCAAGACATTGTCTGTGATCGCCATCCCTGTTTTGTACATCTTCCACTGTCTGGTGAATGCAGACCATTGATCTGGATCACATCCTGTGGCTATAGAAGGTGGGTCTAATTTTAACTTGTGCGTTGACGGTTGAGCCAGAGGTGGGTGGACGGTTCTGTCATGAATCTGTAGAGCAGTGGTTAGAGCAGCGGCAAATGCTTCATCCAGGTCCTGAGATTTCCAATTACAGCCGTCTATAGGGCACTGTAGAACTGGCATTGTAAATTAACTGTGGTTAAGCTGTTAGTTGAGTATCAGTCATAAATGAGAGTCAACATCTTCCTAGGTTTATATCTTTAATAATAAGGATGACTGATACCTGAAATATATATATACATAGTACATTAGTAAATGATTAGTTATTTTAGATGTCTGTTTTTATCCGATTGTGAATTTTATATTATTTTTATAAAAAAATCCGTTTTTAAATATGACACAAACAAACATTCTTAGGATTCATGCAGAAAATCCCTACCTACCTAACCTAATTTTTTCATCAGTGTTACCCTAAACACACAAATGTTTTTTATAGGCCCTACTATAGTCTGTCCCAAGATATTTTGCCATACATTTTTAAAAATGTTCTATATATATGAATACCTCTGGGTCCATACAATAGTATGAAAAATTCCCAAGATTTATCCTTTGAAACGCCCCCCTCTAGCTTGTCAGGTTTCATTACACATCTAGAAAAGATTTTCCATAATAATCTCCATAAGAAATAGGTTTTTGTTCTTGTGAATTTTTCCAAATGAAAAATGATGTTTCAATGAAGATACATGCATCTTGGATATTTCTCTTTCATCAATTTTAATTGCACTTCTCTCACAGGTATTTGTATTTTTATTAATAATCGTCTAAATGTGCTGCATAAATGATAAAATATATGGGGACAGACTTTTGAAAATGCCTTTCCTCAGAGGCTTTTACATTTTATACTGTTGTTTTAATTGCCTGCAAAGACTGAAAAAAGTTCTGCTAATTCTGTCTAACTAAAGATGAATTAATTTTTGTTGTGACAGAATCCATTTGATCCTGATATCTTCCATCAGACTGAATGATGTGTCCAGGAGGTGCCTCTGTGAAGATATGTGATGGCCAATAACCCACTGTTTTCCTGCATCAAACCAGGCAAGCGCTTTACTTATAACTTGGAAGCAAGTAAAGAAAGTCCTCCGCCTGGCAAATATAGGTAACGCCCACCTCTCTTAACATCTTTTACTTCCACTCCTCTAATTTATGTACATAGCAAAAGTGAGCAACATATTCCTAAATGATTTCATTATTCTTCTTATGAATATTTTTTTCTTCTCTTTTGCATCCTTTATATTTTCCTTTCAAAAAATATTCCTATATGTTTATTTCATTTTGATACTTGTATTGTAGCTAATATGCCAAATAGAAAACGATATAAATGCATAATGCCATATAAATACAAATGTCAATTTAAAATTAGTCATCACGAACCAGTTCATCTTAGCTGAATCACGAAAAAAAAGGTGTCACAAATAATAGTTGGTTTTCAGTAGATAATAACGATTTCACATCAAGACCATTATTTTTTTATTGGTAATAAATTTTGTTTTTATTGTCAAAAAATTCTAAACAGAAAAAGACTTGTTCATAACTTTTGATAATTTTGTGTTTTAAAACATTGCAGACCTCTACAGTCTAGAAATGTAAGCATGCAGGAGGCAAACATCAAGTCTCCAAAAGCAAAGAGGAGAAGAACGGAAGAGGAAGAAGAGCAATGGGATGATGATGATGATGATTTTATGTTGACACAGGTCTGTTTTTGTGGAATCTTTGTAACACAGTTAGAAGTATCTTTTTTTGGTAACTTTTAGTACACATAGCTGCCAACTAGTTGATATCCAGACTTGTACATCAACATGAATATACAGTGTAGAACACAAAAATTTTCTTTTATGCTTATATGTTTTAGTAAGTTTGAAGTTGACGAAGTGAAGAAGAAACTGTAATTTGTATTTTTTAAAACTTTAAATGAATAAAAAATTAAAATTGAATTATATCTTTTAAATTTCACTTTTCTAACAGGAAAATATTGCAGAGTTGGATGAAATGACACAGGCTGCCATCAGAGGACAGAAGAGCCTGGGTGTGTCTGATCCTGGTCCCTCGACCACCCCGCTGTCACGGAGCGAGGGTGTGAAAGCTCAGTCGGCTCCTGCCTACAACACTTCCACCCCCACCAGCAGGGTCACATTTAAGCACCCTGTGGGTCCCGGTGTGTCAGATATCTCTCTGTCTAGACCCTCTGACTCAAGTTCTTCCAAAAACTCCAGCAACACAACCTACCCTAGTTCCTTGTCCATTGGTAGAAGGTCCACCAGTTTATCTTCACATGACAACTCCTCAAAATCAGGTAGATCATGTTAAAACAGAACTAGAGAGAAAATTTTAGACCATTAGATATGTTCTTCCTGCATTTCACATCATACTGTAATCTTCTTATTTTACTTATTCTGTGATCCTCTCATTTTGTATCAAAGCACAAGTAATTAGAATCAACTGCTGAACTTCAGTTACAATTCTTTAACATATTCAATTATAAAGTAAAGATAAAAGCAAGATAATAGAATCCACAAGAGAATATTCTCACAGTTTTTCTTGGATATTTTAAGATACCTTGCATTTACAGTCCAAAAGTTGCTTAAACGTGTGTTATTTCACCCTAATTTTTTTGTATTTGTACAGCTGGGTCTGAGGAGATTCCTTTTCAGCCAATTAAAAGGAAACCCTCCCTGTCCTCAACTAACAGCTCCTCCATGTCCTCAGAGAGTCTTGGGATAAAGAGTCCTATTTCTGAGGGCATGCGGGAGGAGCTAGAGACGTACAGGAAACAGTGCCAGTCACAGAAGGAGGAGGTACAATATCCTTCTTCAGAAATACATTGTATACTTCTGGTCTTGTGTTTTTTTCAATGAAAAATCCAATGAAATGTTTATGTGAATATCACTGAAAGTAAAAAAATATATTCCTTATTTAAGTCATTTTAAATGCAAGGATCAGAGCTATATGAAAATTTATTTTTCTTGAAAACTTAATCAAATAATGTACATGTATATCTAAAAATTTATAGCATTAATTTAAATGCATCAAAGTACTTGTATAAATATTTCTCTATGAAACCAGTTTTCTGAATAAATTTTATTATGATTTATCCCCTCAATACATTTTATTTTGTACTAATAAAATTCTTATGCATATAATTCATCTTTTAAGAATTTTTCTCCCTTTTATACATGGTTTTCCATTCGAAAAAAAAAACGGTTATTGAGATGGTGAAAATTGCCGGGGGGGGGGGGGGGGGGGGGGGGGGGGGGCGCTGCCAAGAGGCCCTATTGTAGGGATAATCCTCCTACTGTTTTAAAGATAGAAAGTTTCTTGTTTTGCAGATTTATTGTACATATATTAGTAGAGATATGCATATTAGCATATTACTTGTATTTGATATGTTAATTTTTATGAAAAATACCAGTTGTTAAACTTTGTGATTTCTCTGCATGATATTGCATATAGGGTACCCCTGTTGTAGGGATATCTCCTCCTACAGTTTTCAAGATGGAATTTTAGAGATGTGCATATTACTTGCATTTTGAATTTTGATGATTTACGCAAAAATTACCAGCTGTTGAATGTAGTACAGTAATTTTTTTTGTAAAATAATGTATATATAGAGTACCCCATTTTCTGGATAGGTAATGTCAGCAATACATGTAATAACTTTAGGATTGACAAATGTATTATGGATACAGTTCACACAAAAGAAAATCCAGTTTGCTGTCACATTGATGGCCTTTCTTTTTTTTTCAGATGGAATCAATAAAACAAGAGCTGTATGTAAAACAAGGCGAGAATAAAATTCTCAGGGAAAAGCTAACAGAGAAGGACTCGGAACTCGGTGCTATCAAGCAGCAGAAAATGAAGCTCACAGAGCAGCAGATGAAGGAGCAGTCACAGAAAGAGAAGCAGCTAAAACAGAGGATTCAGAGTCTAAACGCACAGCTGCAGTTCCAAGAGAGAGACCTTGCTAAGATGCGGGACAAATGTCGAGATTTAGAATTGGCCATGACTGCGGCGGGGGATTCCCAGGTGGCGGGGACATCCTCCTCTCACCAAAGTCCCCGTGTGGTGAAGAAGATTGTGGTGTCACCTAAAGGCAGGCGTGGGGGATTCCCCAGCACCAAGACCTTCTTGGCCGAGGAAGGCTCCCAGCTCGTACCCGCCCAGCAGGGTGAAAAGGGGGAGGTCCAGATGGTAGATGCTGGTAATTAGTTCAGTCTAATATCTCAAACTTACCAAAACTAATTTAATTTCTTTCTTTACTGATGATTTGTGAAATATGATTTATTAGGTCACCTGAGTCACTCAGGTGACCTATTGCAATTGGTCTTCGTCCGTCGTCGTGCGTTGTGCGTCGTGCGTCGTGCGTTGTGCGTCGTGCGTCGTGCGTTAACAATTTTACATTTTTAACTTCTTCTTGAAAACTACCAGGCCAATCGTTACCATTTTTGGTGTGAAGCATCTCTATGGTAAGAAGAATCTAAATTGTGAAATTTATGCCTCTACCACCCCTGGGGTGCCACGGGCGGGGCCAAATATGCAAAAAAAGCCAAATTTTCAAAAATCTTCTTCTCTACTTCCACACAAGTGAGGAAAAAACTGAATGCATGGTTATGATGTCCATGAGGCCCTCTACCAAAATTGTGAAATTTATGGCCCCTGAGTCAGGGGTTCTGGCTCTAGGGTGGGGCCAATATGGCCATATAGTAAAAATGTATTAAATCTTAGAAAATCTTCTTCTCTACTCCCATATATATTTGTTAAAAACTAAATGTATGGTTATGATGTCCATGAAGCCCTCTACCTTAATTGTGAAATTCATGACCCCTGGGTCAGGTGTTCAGGCTCTAGGGTGGGGCCAATATGGCCAAATAGTAAAAATGTATTAAATCTTAGAAAATCTTCTTCTCTACTATCATATATATTTGTTAAAAAGTAAATGCATGATAATGATGTCCATGAAGCCCTCAACCTAAATTGTGAAATTCATGACCCGTCGGTCAGGGGTTCAGGCTTTAGGGTGGGGCCAATATGGCCATGTAGTAAAAATGTATTAAATCTTAGAAAAATTTCTTCTCTACTCTCATATATATTTGTTAAATACTGAATGCATGATTATGATGTCCATTAAGCCCTCTACCTAAATTGTGAAATTCATGACCCCTGGGTCAGGGGTTCAGGCTCTAGGGTGGGGCCAATATGGCCAAATTGTAAAAATGTATTAAATCTTAGAAAATCTTCTTCTCTACTCCCATATATATTTGTTAAAAACTAAATGCATGGTTATGATGTCCATGAAGCCCTCTACTTTAATTGTGAAATTCATGACCCCTCGGTCAGGGGTTCAGGCTCTAGGGTGGGGCCGATATGGCCAAATAGTAAAAATGTATTAAATCTTAGAAAATCTTCTTCTCTACTCCCATATATATTTGTTAAAAACTAAATGCATGATTATGATGTCCATGAGGCTCTCTACTAAAATTGTGAAATTCATGACCCCTTTGTTAGGTGTTCATGCTCTAGGGTGGGGCCAATATGGCCATATAGTAAAAATGATTTAAATCTTAAAAAATCTTCTTCTCTACTCCCACACATGTGGGCAAAAAACTGAATACATGGTTATGATATCCACAATCTCCTTTACCTAAATTGTGAAATTCATGGCCCCTGGGTCAGGGGTTCAGGACATGAGGGGGGGGGGGGGGGGCAATATGGCAATTAAGTGGTAATGCATATAATGTTTAAAAATCTTCTTCTCTATTCTCACACATTTGTATAAAAAAAACCGACTAATAATTATGTTTACCAGGAAGTCCTCTACTGAACTTTTAATTTTCATTTCCCCTGGGGTATGGGTTTTGACTCTAGGGCAGGGCCAAAATGGATGTATAGATGCTAATGCATATAACGTTAAAAAATTATCTTCTTTACTCCCACACACCTGAAAGGAAAACTAAATTCATTATTTTGTAGACCAGATCTTTTAGTTTTTCACCAAAATTATAGGTTTCACAGTTCTTTTTGAATTATATGTGGTTGTCATTACAAATTTATAATTTTTCTACTCCAGTATGAAACCTAATTAATTAGATGCATATATGAGACTCCATGACAAGTTTGTGTATTGGATATATGCTACTCAGGTGACCGTTAAGGCCAATTGGCCTCTTGTTATTTCATTTCAGCAACAAGTGCTAATATCACAGAGGAAGCTAAGAAAATATATAAAAGTAGGAATTTTCGACTGAAAGTTGAGCCTTCTAAAGGTAAGTACCGTAAGCAGAAAATGAACACATTAAATAAAATGGCTTCTTTTTAAAAAAATTAAATACATGTATAGAGTTGTCTATAATTATTTCAAATAGTCTGAAAATAGACTGATTCTGTTGGCGTAGTTTGATAAATGTCGACAATTTTGTGGTAGAATTGGTTTCTAGGAAACGTAATTGACACTTTAATAGCCGAGAAATCTGATAAAACAGATATAAGTGTAATTCTTGTATACTCTTTGTTTACAAGATACAAATGTGACTTTATAATCTAGGCATGATTTGTGGTAACCATTTACTGTCCAAGCTATCGGAGACCAGCGTACACGGATGTGGACCGGGCAGCGGCCCAGACAAGGGGGTGATGGGATTGCTACAGAGTAACCCTGTGTCCATGGACCTCCACACCTTTCTGTTTGACAGGGATAGCTCCAAGATGCTCTCACCCATTCCAACCAAAAGGTTTGTGTCAGAAAAACAATTTTTTAGGGACATTACTAGAAATACATATGTATATCCAATTTTTTTTTCTGAGTTTTGTGCAATGTTATTTTCCTATACACAAAGCATTGACGTCTCTTTCATTCGTATTTTGAAATAAAGACTCTTTAGAGATGGATGTAATGAATGTTGACAGTGAATGGTTAGGTAATTAGTTAATTTTCTCTCCATCTTGAGTATTTTGTCTATGATTGCAGAATGTCAGACAAAAAATTAACAGCAGACAGACCAAGGCCCAGACCCATAGTGTCGACTAGCAGCTACGCCCGAGCCATGGAGGGACTTCACAGTATTCTGAAGGATACTTTAGTGAAAGTATCCCACACCTGCACCTTTAGTGACCAATCAACAAGCTTGTTACAAACTACTCATGAGACCTCGGTGAGCCATAATGGCCTGTTTTTTTTACCCTTAGTAAATGACTACCTATCTCATTACATTGAGATGATGAACAGTTATGTAGAAAGAGGACAGACACTCCTCAGTCCTCAGAGCTCCTCATCCTCCTCATTTGGACCGTCTAGCTCTGGGGATAGTTCCATGGATTCTTTGACCAGTTCCCTGAATGTTCTGTTACGGGATGGAGCAGCATACGCCAACAATCTAGAGTCGTTAGCCCTGTGTGCTCTCCATGTTTTATATAAACTGGTTCTCTTCTGCGAGGCTGTGCAGGACATTCTGCTCGCCTCCGATGACGTGCTCTCAGACTCCAGCGTCTCCAGCTTTGAGAAGGTAATAATGTTACAATATTAACAAAGACCAGTAGAGGGATGTAATATAAATTTGTAAATGCATAGACATTTAGTACCGGTATATTCAATTTCAACATTCAAAGAATACATTTTGTTTTGTCAGTTTACTCTGGGTTACCATTTTTATAGGCCTTATCAGTCCTCATGTTTAAGAGATTCAAATGCATGCATAGATATCATTTTGAGTCATAATTTGTTGGGCAACTTGAACAGGTATAATAGAATTGATCCATAGGGATAAATCAGACATGATGTATGAGATGAGATGGATGTTTGTTGATTTGTTGTTTTCTGTAGATAGATGAGATGGATGTTTTAGAGTTTTTTCTGTAGGTACATGTAGATGAGATAGATGTTTTAAAGGGTTTTTTTCTGTAGGTGGATGAGATGAATGTTTTAGAGTTGTTTTTTCTGTAGGTGGATGAGATGGATGTTTGTCAAGGTGTTGTTTTCTATAAGTGGATGAGATGGATGTTTGTCAAGGTGTTGTTTCCTGTAGGTGGATGAGATGGATGATTGTCAAGTTGTTGTTTTCTATAAGTGGATGAGATGAATGTTTGTCAAGGTGTTTTTTTCTGTATGTGGATGAGATTGATGTTTTTTGAGTTGTCGTTTTCTATAGGTGGATGAGATGGATGTTTTAAAGTTGTTTTTTTCTGTAGGTGGATGAGATGGATGTTTTAGAGTTGTTGTTTTCTGTAGGTGGATTAAATGTATGTTTTTGATTTGTTGTTTTCTATAGGTGTATGAGATGGATATTTTTTGAATTGGTGTTTTCTTTAGATGGATGAGATTGATGTTTTTTGAGTTGTTGTTTTCTGTAGGTGGATGAGATGGATACGGATCATCCCTCGTCCTCCTTGAACTCCACAACCAGTAGCCATGGCAGCATGGACAGTGTGCGACAGAGTCTGATGGACTGTCACCTGCTCAGCAAAATCCTCCGACTGGCCAACCCTGGCAGAGCAAGCAGTGATGGGGAGGGACCAAAAGTTTGTAACCAGTTGTTACAGTTAATGTACTACCTGCAAAAACTTATCATGTGAAATCATATGACAAATAGAAGTGGAAGAGATGATAAAAAGTCATGTCATGATCAGTTATCTATTATACACTTCTATTATACATCTTTTATACATCGTACACATGTAGGTATTTCTGTCATTTTAATTTTAGAAATTCAATGAATGGGTTGTTCACAGAGCATTGAGCATCATCAAAGTACTTGCAGAGAATTGTAAAGAGACTCAGATTACTCAGTAAGGCTTTTTTTCCCTGAAGAATTTCAACAACTCAAATCTTAAAATCTTATCATTTGTTTATCTGATAAATTATCTAGGAGATATAAATATCTGTTTCAAAGTTCTATAATAAATGGAGTTAAATGTTAAAATAGAATCTTTATGCTCCATCTCCCTCATTAAATTTATTATACCCTGCAGTACTAGTAGATAAAGTATTGGTTTTAATTATGTAATTTGATTTTTGACATTTA
Organism: Magallana angulata; assembly: GCF_025612915.1. Classification (NCBI taxonomy): domain Eukaryota; kingdom Metazoa; phylum Mollusca; class Bivalvia; order Ostreida; family Ostreidae; genus Magallana; species Magallana angulata. The sequence goes on along the minus strand of NC_069118.1, from coordinate 37,147,091 downwards.
TTGAAAGAGAGTAATGGCTCTTGGACTTCATCATCCTTGCCTTTCTGTGCTAGCTGACATTAAATTGGTTTTTGTTTGTATTTGTGATATTTTGGTAGTAGTCGTTACCGTAGAACACTTAAAGTTTTGCTGACCCTGTTTTTGGCCTTGAAATTTTGTAAAACAAAGAATCAAATGATATTTGATGTCTTATATTTTTAACATGTACAAGAAAAATATGTGAGATCTAATTTTCTTTTTATTGAATACATGTACAGTTGAACTTCGATATCTCGAACACGGATATCTCGAATACAATGGATATGTCGAAGTGATTTGTATTTTTTAAGTATTTTACCCTTGATATCTCTAATACACTAATATCTCGAAGTTTTTAAACAGTCCCATCTAGTTCAAGATAGCGAAGTTTGACTGTATTTGTGTTTAAACGGCAAAACTGATTGGTTTATATTTAAATTAATGTAAAGTACATTTATATATACAAGTACATTTATAAAAAAAAAAAAAAAAGTACATATATATATATATATATATATATATATATATATATATATATATATATATATATATATATATATATATATATATATATATATATATATATATATATATATATATATAAATTGTGTAAATGGTCAAAAGTTTACAACATTATCACCTATAAACAGCAAAAGTAAATTAAAGAATCCATATTTTGTTTGGACAAAGAGTGTGAAAACCATTCTCAAAGAAAATTTAGAAACTCTTTTGTAATAAGAAGCCTTGGTTTTTTGTCACATTGAAAATTTACTGTACTTGATGTAGTGAGGAATGTGTGATGAACCAAGGAAGTTTGTATAAGTAAGATTTCTATTGCCTGTCATGTCATTATTAATGTCTGCCAAATGAGATGTGTGTGGTTTCAGACTCCTCCCGGTCCTGAGTAAGGGGGTGTTGTCCAGCTGTCTGCGGTGTACCTCAACCCCCCGGCTCGTCTTGACCGCTGTACAGGTCATGAGTTCACTGACCAAGCACCACAGAGCTGTGTCCTCAGCCTGTTGCTGCCCAGGTAATCCTCGTCAACCAAACAAATGTCTATATGAAAATAATTAATAAAGCTCATTTTCTATAAAATGAAAAGTTCAATTTTTCAAACCCCTATATATACAAATTTTACAAACCTTACCATACACCACAACTTGAACTGCTGTAAATTTTCATACTTTAAAATAAATATATGTTTGTGATTAAATGACAGTGGGAAACAAGCATGAAACTTGAGTTCTGGTTCTATTACAGATCACTGTGTGTTTCTGTCCCTTTACCAGCTGTGTTCAACATCTTCCACATCTGTGTTTCCAGAGGAGGTCTTTGTAGACTTTGCTGCAAATGTAAATAATACACTCCATTATTCAATACACTTTCTTTATTGACAGTCTGATGAGTAGGTACCTAGTTTTGATAATTTGATTTTTTTTAAAGATTTAACAACCTTGATCTTTAAAAATCTTCTTCTCATGGTTTTACATTCTACAACCTGAGTTAATGCTTCGCAGGCATCTTGATACGGTACACACATTTATGTTTTTATTATAATGGTGGTTTCATTGATATTTAGGCTCATCAAATATTTTTATGGATTTAGGAGGGGGCCTGTTTTTAAAAAAAAAATATGAGTTAGCATTTGTCACAATCATTTTAGGTCTAAACCTGGAACTTTCTTTCACCATTTAAAGTGTAAGCAAAAAAATGACCTGAGATTTGTTTACATAACAAAGAATTTTATGCTCTGTATCTCGTTTATAACGCAAAGACTGATGCTCTAATTTTAGTTGAGGATTAGAATCGCATAGGCGCATACTGATGCAATGTACACATTAAAAATGGAAAAAGAAATTTTGATGAATATCTTGACCATTCCCCTTTAAAACAACAACTGTTAAAAAGAATGAAGAATTATTGGATTTTACATATGAGAGCATAGCGGTACACATCTTTTTTTAGTCCGAAATATCTGACGTTTTTCTGGCTTTTTTAACGATTTTGATATTTACTTGCCAGGAAAACGTCAGAACCGGCGCCATTACGAAAACTGGAAATTTCGCCGCCTCCAACTGGAGGCGGCGTTCTCGGCCCGATTTTAAATACTTGCGAATCGTATCAAATATTTAACTCACAACTTAACAATAAAAAAATGACTTTACTACTCACTCATATCGCTTTAATGGGTTTGTTTACTCTACAAACCGTCTGTTCAACACATTTTTATCGAACTGTCCGGCGAGATTTGAGTCACGTGACTCGTTATCTCAAAAGACAGCAAAAATACGGTTGACTGTAATTGTGTGCTATTATTATCAAAATACGGAGTCATATTTAATTTTGAGCGATATGAGTGAGTAGTACAGTCATTTTTTATTGTTAAGTTGTGAGTTAATTATTTGATACAATTCGCAAGTATTTAAAATCGGGCCAAGAACGCCGCCTCCAGTTGGAGGCGGCGAAATTTCCAGTTTTCGTAATGGCGCCGGTTCTGACGTTTTCCTGGCAAGAAAATATCAAAATCGTTAAAAAAGCCAGAAAAACGTCAGATATTTCGGACTAATCTTTTTTTCACATTAAGATATTTTTTCCTATAAATTCATTGCACATCATCTTTTTCTTTAAAAATAAAATGGTTGATAAATCCCCCTTGAATACACTGTATCTCATCATAAAACCAGCACCATTTCCATTTATTTCTGTGACCCTAGACTATAGCCAGTATTCCAATTAGAAATGGTGTTTTATTTATAGAAATGTATTATTTTATAGAGCAGTCAATTTGTAAACCTTTGTTCTCTATGGGTCATGTAAACCTCAGGGGTGACCATCAAGGCTGATGGGCAAGCACAATTAACATTTTATTTTTTACAAACCAATTTTAATTGATTATAATTATACTTACACCTTGAATGAGTTGTCATGTTGGGTAAAACAGTCAGTGAAAGATTGTGCTAGGAAGATATTGGGAGATGTTTTCCTAATGCTACTGCTTTCCATTGTAGGCTCTGACATGTTTATCCAATGTACCAAGCAATAGTAAACTGGGATCTTCTGTTCTGCTGGACACAGAATGTAACACACAGGTGAGATATCACTGTAACGGAGTGTAATACACAGGTTAGATATCACTGTAACAGACTCTAACACACAGGTGAGATATCACAATAACGGAGTGAAATACACATGTTAGATATCACTGTAAGTGTATTACAAAGGTTAGATATTACTGTATCAAACAGAATCTAACAAAAAAGGGGAAATATTACTGTAACAGTGTAATACAAAGGTTATATATCACTGTAACAATGTTACACACAGGTGAAATATCACTGTAACAGAGTGTAACACACGTGAGATTTCACGAACAGATTGTAAAACTTACGGTAGATATCACTGTAACAGAATGAAACATCCAGATGAGATATCACTAACAGTGTAATACACCAGATAGATATCACTGTAACATAATGTAACACCCATGTTAGATATGGATAGATATATATTACTGTAACAGAATGTAACACGCAGGTAAGATGTGACTGAAACGGAGTGTAATACACAAGTTAGATATCACTAACTGAAAGTAACACAAATGTTACATATCACTGTAACCGAATGTAACATAATGGTTAGATATCAATGTAACAAAATGTGACACATCAAACAGAGTATAACACACAGGTTAAATATTACTTTAAAGAGCATGACATTGGTAGATATACCTTAAAAATATAACACACAATATCAATATCACTGTGACACTGATAAAAAATCAATGTAGCAGAATTTAACGCACAATACAGGTTTTAAACCACTTTTAACATTTTGGCAGGATAGATATGTTTATATAATTCTATAATGTTTAAAAATAATTGTTTAGCATCTACTGTTTTGTAAACCTTTGTCACATGGTTTGATGTTACTGTAACATTGTTAGATATTACTTAGCTGCAGGTCTGTAGCTCCCGGTCTGAAAAAATTCGGACCTGGGAGCTACAGGGCCACCAATTGAAAAAATTGTATATTTATTGCGCAGAAAAACGTGCGCTAGTTTTCGACTAATTTACCTTATTTATATGCAAATTCTGTGAAAACAATTAGTACAATTTATTCAATGGGTGGCCCTGTAGCTCCCAGGTCCTCCATCCGAATTTTTTCAGACCGGGAGCTACAGACCTGCAGCTAGATATTACTGTAACTTAGGAGACAGGTTCTATATCATTGTTACACTGGTAATAAATTAGATACCATGTAACATTTTCAAAAGTTATATGTTATTGTAAAATTGTGGGATGTTAATAACTGTAATGGTAGCATTGTTGACAGGTGAGATATCACTAACATTATCAACAGGTGAGATATCACTGCAACACTTTTGACAGGTGAAAAATCACTGTAACATTGTCAGCAGGTGAGAAATCACTGTAACATTGTCAACAGGTGAAACATCACTGTAACATTGTCAACAGGTGAAAAATCACTGTAACATTTTCAACAGGTGAAAAGTCACTGTAACATTGTCAACAGGTGAAAAATCACTGTAACATTGTCAACAGGTTAGATATTACTGGCACTGAATTTTCTCTTTTCATTTCAGCTGCAGAAATCAGTTGTGCTTCTTCTCCACAAAATATTGTTGTTCTACCAAACAAATCAATCTGCAGAGGCACGAAGGGTTCTCCAGAGAGGGGCCTTGTTTCTTCACAACCTGAGTCAGGTAGACGGTCAGTTTGAGGAGCGGCAGTATATGGTACAGCACCAGTACACAGAGCTCATCTTTGGACTCAATGCACTCTTTAAGCCAGCAGCATACGAAAACGAAAGCAAGTGCCCAGTTCTGTCACCTTTTAATGAATTGTTAAATAAAATGTCTGATGATTTTGATGTAGATTTATTAGTTTGCTTTTTATACCCCCCGCAAACAAAGTTGGGGGGGGGGTATATAGGAATCACCTTGTCCGTCCATCCGTCCGTCTGTCTGTCCGTCTGTCTGTGCAATCGTGTCCGGTCCATATCTTTCTTACGGAGAAACATTGGAAGTTCTTACTTCACACAAAGATTGCTTATGACCTAAGGGTGTGTCATGACCTTGACACAAGGTTATTTGGGCAAGGTAAAGGTCACTGGCAGAAAAAATGCAAAATTCGTGTCCGGTCCATATCTGTCTTATGGGGAAACATTGGAAGTTCTTACTTAACACAAAGATTGCTTATGATTAAAGGGTGTGTCATGACCTTGACCCAAGGTCAATTGAGAAAGTTCAAGGTCATTGTTTCAAAAAAGCTAAATTCTGTCTGTGTCATGTCTTGTATTAATGGAAATATTAGAAGCTAAAAATTAACAGTTTTCAAAAATAAAGCAGTTGTTATTTATAGAAAATGGACAGTGAAATAGATTCATCCAATATTTTCTATAATAGCAAAAATACACGCGTTATGATTTTTTTCTTAGCGGGGGGTATCAATTGTGAGTTTGCTCACAGTACCTCTAGTTTCAATTGGTCTGTTATATTTTAGGAAATGCTGTTACAGAGTTGTGGTACTTGGGAAGAGAAGACTCGGACTCCTCACAAGAAGACGAGGAGGAGATGGAGATCAGCTGATAGTGGCCAGTGTTAGTGTACGCCATCAGTAATTAAAAAGCAGTTGAACAATTAAATTATTGATTACACATTACAGATTCTTGTTAATACTCTATTCTAGTGGGAGATGGACCCATGGACAAAATATACTATTCTGACTAAAAACTACAACACTAATGTTAAATTTTCTCTGAACATTAATTTAATTTCCTCAGAACTTTGATCAAATCAGTCTTCTCTTTATATATGTAGCTGGTGTTTTAATCAAACTTATGTATCTATATCCTGTTTTGTAAAAAAAAAATGAATTGTGTCAGTTATGAATGACAAAGTAGGATTATTTTGTTTTGTTGAAGTATATGAAACTGTTTGTTGAAATAAATACCTGGAATAAGGAGGTTCTAGACTTTGATCAGTTCTCGGCTTGATTGACCTTTATTATAGGTCTTTGTAATAAAGGGTTGTCAGTCATTATTCATTAACAACTTTTTAACATTTTTAATTTTAACATTTTAACATTTTTAATAAAATATATACCTTGGCAATTTTTATTTAGATATGAACACAATTTTTAAAAAAAATTATATGTGAAAAGATACTAAATGTACAATTCTTATTTGGAATATAATCCATAAAAATGAATTTTATTTTAAGTACACCAATTTACATTGATTTTTTTACCAGGTTTGTTTAAATATAATAGAGAGGTTGAGATTTAAAACGTGTACGCGTACGTGTGTTAAAACTACATGTACACGTTTTTGTAATTTATTAGTTGAGATTTCTTAGCTTGTAGGATATAAATGTGTACGTAAATCAACGCAGCTTTGTGACATGAATTTATTTAGTTAATTCCAATTAAATGGGGAATTTCTTATCAATTTTCATGCAAATAAAGTTTAAAAATCTATATAATGTATCACAAGAATACATTAACTCATCAATAAAATTTTATTTGTTGTAAAAAGCTACATGTTTGTACTTACGTGTAGATGACACTCTACAAGTTTAGAGAACGTGTAGAAACCATGTCGTCACAAAAACTGATGACGTAATACGCGAAGAATTTAGGTGATTCCCCTAGTTCACGTTCACGTACCCGTACACGTTTGAAATTTCAACCTCTCTTATGCTGTATTTCAGACTTATTATATGCTGCTGTTTTAGAAAAAGTAGAACACCTGTGGTTAAAATCATATAACTGTTGCTCTTACATAAAAAAATTAGTCTTCTCATTCACATTCCAAAAATCTGTGATAAAAAGAATGAAGGCTCACTTGTACCAAAAAAAATGTTCCTGACTCGAGGATGTGGCTTGATTTTGAAGCGAGGAAGTTTGGCACACATTTGTAATATGAGTGCATCAAATTTTACATTGTGGCAGAAAGTAGAGGGACTACGGTAGTTCTTGTATAAGTTGCCTCTTCTATATATATTGAAATGGGGGAAAAGTGTGATTGGCCAAATAAAACGGATGGGGTGGAGGCTTCGTACCTGTGAAAAAAACGTCCCTTCAGGGGTAGAACGAATAAGAAAGATGGTGATCTTTTAAAAAGTGCACATGCGACATGCTCATTTGTGTTATTCACAGTCGTATTCTTTGGACACGGCGTCTCATGCTTGAAAAGTGTACAAAGACGGGTCGTATCTTATATTTGTTTTATCTTTATCTTCATATTTTATGCTAGAAGTGGTGTGGGTTTTTTTTTTCTATAAGAATACTGAGAAGGTTGCGATTGTGTCTTATTTTTAGCTTACGTAGACGAAGTATACCCCCAGTGTTGGCGTCGGCACCTGGTTAAAGTTTTTGTTGCAGGTCCTGGATCTAAGTTACTACTTGTTCTATCCTCACCAAACTTGCATGAATGATGCACCTGGGCCTATTTATGGACTTAAAAGACTTGGATGCTGAATCTGGGCCGTGAATTTCAGATGCTGGAGGAGGGAAAGGTTTTTGTAGCAGGTTAAAGTTTTTGGTGCGGGTGCCCTTTGATAGCAATTCCTAAGTTACTACTGGTCCTAACTTCACCAAATGTACATGGATAGTGCGTCTTATAATACTGATGTACCTGACAAGAATGAATGCTGAATCTGAGCCATAGGTTTCGGATGCTGGAGGAGGTTAAGGTTTTTGGAGCAGGTTAAAGTTTTTGTTGCAGGTGCCCATTGATAGCAATTCCTAAGTTACTACTGGTCCTAACTTCACCAAATGTACATGGATAGTGCATCTTATAATACTGATGTACCTGACAAGAATGAATGCTGAATCTGAGCCATAGGTTTCGGATGCTGGAGGAGGTTAAGGTTTTTAGAGCTGGTTAAAGTTTTTGGAGCAGAACTTTACCAAACTTGCATGGATGATGTGTCTTATGATACTGATTCACCTGACAGGCTTGAATGCTGAATCTGAGCCATAGGTTATGGATGCTGGATGAGGTTTTGTGTTTTGGAACAGGTCACATGTTTTATAGACAATAGCTTGCATAATTGATTTAACTATAATATAAATGAATTTGAGGTAGCTTCAGATGCAGAGCCTGATTTCCATTTTCAAGGATGCTAAAAAAATCTCTTACCTCACTCAAACCTGCTCCATGGATGTGTTTGTTCTTAAATGATATAACATGATTCCTATGATATAGTTTTCTATGATATGATACACCTTTGTTTTCTATGATACAATATAATATCATACATTATATTGTAAAAAGTTACATGATATGATATTGTATCAATTTATGTGTACATTATGATATGATATTGTATTATGATATTGTTATAGATAGTATTGTATATTGTTATACAACATTGTACAATATGATATTGTATTATTATAATATATTTTTTTATCAAATGATATTGTTTCATATTATATTGAAATATAAGATATTGTAAATTTATTTATTATATGAATGATTTATTCCTAGCTCTCTGATTGGCTCATATCCAACTATCTCGAAAAAAACAGAACATTATATTCACCTGCACGTGACCTAGGAGGTCAATATAACAGTTAATTTTTTATACAAGGGACTTAAAATAGATCGACCAATGAAACGTCACAATTCTCAGTTTGTTCGGCTATGGCTTCAAGCTAAAAGGTTGCTGATAACACTCAATTAAATATGTGTCTGTATTAATACGTCGCTGAATCATATGATAAATTAATTATTGATGTTTTTTCTATCAATACGATGATTTAGCTACCCTCGAAGTACAATATTCACCTCGCCGTCGGCTTTGTGAATATTGTTATTGTACTTCCTGGGTAGCTAAATCGTTGTTTTGACCTCAAAAACAGCAATAATTGAATGATATTGTATGATTTGATATTGGTTATATAATATGTTATTATTTCAAATGAATTTGTGTTTTATGATATTGTAATATATATTATTATATCATATGATATTGTATTATATATTGTATAATATAATATTGTATTATTTAATGTATTACTATATCAAATGATGTATCATATTATATGATCCAATGTTTTATTGAATTATTGTATCATTTGATACAATATCATATTATGTATCGTATATGATATTTTTTACAATACAATATCATGCTATATTATACACTATAATATCATATGTTACAATAGTGTGATGTATAATATGATATTATATAGTATCATATATAATACTATATTAAATTTATATTAGATATTATGATATTGAATTACAGTATGTGATTAATTAAAATTATGTATAACACAATTAATGTCATATTATATGTTACAATATCGTATTGCATCATTATTTTTTTTTAATTATAGTATTATATTGTATTATTAAGATATATATTGTAAATATGATGGGATGCAATATTGGATTTTTTATTATTGCATTGATAAATATTGTATCTTATAATACTGTATGAAATGAAGAAATGATTAACACATGATATACAATATTGTGTCAAAACAGTATTCATGAATATCCAAGATTATTAGCTATGATTGTCATATTAAATGATAAAGGTGATCTCATAAGGGTGATGCCTCATAAAGGTGATGCCTCGTGTCGGTGAGCTTTGTAATCTGTGATTAAATATGTTTAATCTTGAAAATGGACCAGATGTACCCTTTGTTATTCTCAATGCGATTGGATTTTTAAAATATTTTTGAAGACATTAATCATTAGTGTGGTATGCTGAAAACAAAACAGCATCTGACGAATGAAAACCCTTTTCTAGACTTTTTCCATTGAACAACAAGAGTTCTGTTTTTCACGAGAGATGATTTACACTTTTAATACTTCAGAACATCTAGGTTATTCTAAACATACTGTTATGTGTCATACTTGGTTAACTTAATTATGGTTATATTAATTATCGCTTTTCTCATGCATACATATATATAAAGCCTCGATTTGTGTAGATCACATATCATACGATCACGGAGCAGAAGAAGGAACATGGCACAGAACTCCACGGATCAGCGCCTATTCGTTCTTCAGCAGAACATGTTGCCTTTTTTGCTAGGGACGGTCATCATTCTATTTAATCTGCTGGCTTTACGTATTCTGGCGCAAAGCATAAAAATGAACTTTCAGATCAAAGTGATGACGATGAACCTGGCGTTGACGGACCTGCTGACTGGGGTAGCGATCCTCCTGGACTCCTTCCTGAGCCCGGTGCTCCCCGAGTACCTGTGTCGGCCCCTGATGTACCTGTACTGTATCGGGGTCGTCGTTTCCTTCACGACCATCACGGGCCTGCTGGTGGATCGCTTCGTCGCCATCTTCTACCCCTTTCGTTACCAGACTATCGTTTTACAGGAGAAAAAGTTTTCTTTCGCCGCCGTTCTACTCCTGTGGGTAGCGGGGGTGTTTCTGTCGGCCGTCAACTTTATTGATGGATTCAAAATCTACGGCTCGGCGCGGACGGCGGTGTGTGCGTCCTACATCATGACGGGTAGGGCGGGGCTAGCCGCTGTGACCATGGTCTTCTGTTTCCTGCTTGTTTCGAATGTGTTCCTCTACATGCTGATGTTTATGAAAATCTCCAAACTCTCTAAAGCTGTTCACCCCAGTGATAACCTGAGGAGCTGCTACCTTTACAGAACCCAGACCCGGATCCTGTTCAAGCTATCAGCCATCACCGTCAGCTTCATGCTTCTCTATATCCCATTAATTGTTTTGAATACGATCGTTGTCTTTAACAATAATCTGGCCAGGACGCTACTCACTTGGCAAAGCCTCGCTGGGTGTTTGATTCTCCTGAATTCTTTCCTCAATCCTTTCCTCTTCGTGTTACGGTTCACTGAATGCAGATACACCTTCCTCTCCATCGTCTGCTTCGCCTGTAAATCTCAGAGAGAAAAATATCAGAATCTGAAGAAACGTTTTGTTGTCTCTTTTCTGGAGGACCCCGTAATGAGTAATAACACAGACGTACAGGTGCTCTATGACACCAGACCTTTATGATAGAATGAGCATCATTACTGTTCCATTGTTATGTTAAAGAATATGTCTGAAATAAAGTTACCATGTTGCTTACAATTTTCTTGTTCTTATATGCATTGGATAATATTGAAGAACAGGTTCATTAGAATCGTCGCAAGACGCGTATTTGCTTATATTTAAGAATAAAAAAAAATTCATAGAAGCTTTGTGACATTTGCCTCAAGTTTAATTAAGAGAGTTTTTCCAAACGGTAAAATGCAGAAAGAAATGTCTCTGGACAATCGATTATGACCATAAATTTAGATAATGACGTATTGGGAAAGAGCCGAAGTCTGGGCAATTTCAAGACGGGGTTTTACTCCTATCCTCAGTCTCAAAGTGTATTTTTTTTTCAACATTAGAATACGTTATTTATACTTCAAACTTTTTTTTAATGAAATGCAATAAAATGATATTTACTGATGGTATCCATGCATTTTACGAAGTGATTACAACTTTGTCCACGCTTAATATAACGAAATAAAAATACAAGTTGAGATCCAATTGAGAAAAAAAAACCGGGGTTGTACGGATGCATCGGAAGGTCGAACATTCCAGTGTGTAATATTTCTCCGTGAAACCACTAAGCTAAGCAATTCGTTGAAAAACTGCATGTAATATTATAATTAACACTACAAAACTAATTAAAATTGTCTATATAAAGAGCAGATATATTGTACGAATAAAAAATTCCGGATAATTTAGAGTTATTGAACATTGCTGGGGATTGGAGCTCGTTCATAAACGCGATAAACCGTTTCTAAGTGTAGCACGAAAAAAAAGTAACCATGTATATGTATTGTCCTAACGGATGCAGAACGAAAGTTTTTCTTTTTAGCTCACCGAGACGAAGTCAAGGAGAGCTTATGCTATACCCTCGGCGTCGGCGGTGGCGTCGGCGTCCGCACCTGGTTAAAGTTTTTGTTGCAGGTCCTGTATCTAAGCTATTACTTGTCCTTTCTTCACCAAACTTGCATGGATGATGCATCTGGACATACTTATGGACTTGAAAGACTTGGATGTTGAATCTGGGTCCTAAATTTCAGATGCTGGAGGAGGTTAAGGTTGTTGGACCAGGTTAAAGTTTTTGTTGCAGGTGCCCTTTGATAGCAATATCTTAGTTACTGCTGGTCCGAACTTCACAAAACTTGCATGAATGGTGTGTCTTATGATACTGATGCACCAGACAGGCTTGAGTGCTGAATCTGAGCTATAGGTTTCGGATGCTGGAGGAGGTTAAGGTTTTTGGAGCAGGTTAAAGTTTTTGTTGCAGATGGCCATTGATAGCAATATCTAAGTAACTACTGGTCCTAACTTCACCAAACTTGTATGGATGATGCGTCTTATGATACTGATGCACCTGACAAGCTTGAATGCTGAATCTGAGCAATAGATTTCGGATGCTGGAAGAGGTTAAGGTTTTTAGAGCTAGTTAAAGTTTTTGTTGCAGGTGCCCTCTGATGATTATATCTTGGTTACTACTGGTCCTAACTTCACCATACTTGTATGGATGGTGCGTCTTATGATACTGATGCACCTGACAAGCTTGAATGCTGAATCCGAGCAATAGGTTTCGGATGCTGGAGGAGGTTAAGGTTTTAAGAGCTGGTTAAATAAAGTTTTTGAAACAGGTGCCCTCTGATGATGATATCTTAGTTATTACTTGTCCTTACTTCACCAGACTTCCATGGATGCCACTGATGCACCTGACAGGCTTGAATGCTGAGTCTGAGCCATAGGTTGCGGATGCTGGATAAAGTTAAGTTTTTTGGAACAGGTCACATGTTTAATATGATAGTACTATTTTAAACTTGCATAGTTGATTTAACTGTAATATGAATGAATCGCAAAGGTAGCTTCAGATGCAGAGCTTGATCTCCATTATCGAGGATGCTAAAAAATAAATCTTAGTTATTACAGGTCCTAACTTCACCAAACTTGAATGGATGGTGTGTCTTATGATACAGATGCACCTGACAGGCATGGATGCTGAATCTGAGCCATAGGTTGCGGATGCTGGAGGAAGTTACGGTTTTAATTGCTAGTGCCCTCTGATGATGATATCTTAGTTATTACTGGTCCAAACTTCACCAAACTTGCATGGATGATGCATCTTATGATACCAATGCACCTGATGGGCTTGAATGCTGAATCTGAGCCATAGCTTTCGGATGCTGGATGAGGTTTAGTTTTTTGGAACAGGTCACATGTTTTATAGATGATAGCTTGCATAGTTGATTTAACTATAATATAAATGAATTGAGGTAGCTTCAGATGCAGAGCCTGATCTCCATTATCACGGATGCTGGAAGAAATCTCCTACCTCACTCAAACCAGCTCGATAGATAGAGGTGTTTGTTTATAAATGATATAACATGATTCCTATGATATAGTATTGTATGATATGAAACAATATTGTTTGAAATGATACAATATGATATCATATGTTATATTATAAAAAGTTATACGATATGATATGTTATTGTATCAATTTTTTGATATTTTATGATATGAAATTGTATCATGATATTGTTATGTATAGTATTGTATATTATGATACAATATTGTATAATATTATATTGTATTTTTAATTTATTATTTTATCACATGATACAATTACATAAGATATTGCAAAATATTATATTGTATCCTATGATACAATATTGTATATTCTATAATATTGTATCATAGAATATTGTATAATATGATATTGGTTTCAGTAATATAGAATTATATCACATGAAATTGTATTATATGATATTGTAATATTATATCATATTGTATCATACGATATTGTATGATATGATATTGGTTTATATGATATATTATCATATCACATGAAATTGTATTATATGATATTGTTATATATATTATTGTGTCATATGATACAATATGTATAATAGTATAATAATGTATTTTATAATATTTTACTTTATCACATAATATTGTATCATTTGTTAAGATACAATGTTGGAATCAAATTATATTGTATTATATGATATATATATATGTATCAAATATGTTTCAGTGTCATTCAAAACAATATCATACTATATTATACAATATAATATCATGTTTCAATGTTATGATGTATTATGTAATATGATATTGTAATATAATACTATATTGTATTATATTTCATGATATTGTATTATTTGATCAAGTACAATAAGGTATAACACAATACAATGTCATATCATACGTTACAATATCATATTTCTTTATTTTTTATTACGGTATTTCATTGTATTGTATGATATATATTATAAATATGACATGATGCAATATTTAATTTTATATCATTGTATTGATAAACATATGAACATGAATAAGCAATTTTTTATTATCATAAAAATTTTTATCAGATGATATACGATATTATGTCAAAACAGAATCCATGAATATTCAAGATCATAAAGTATGATTTTCATATAAAATGATAAAGGTGGTCTTATGAAGGTGATGTCTTATAAGGGTGATGCTCCGCCTCGGTGAGCTTAGTAATCTCTGATTACCTATGTTTTTAATTAAAAATTATATTTCTTTTCTTGTTGCAATCTAAAATGTCTATGATGGAGTCATTCATATTCTATGTCTCGTCTTATTCTACATGTTTGAATTTTATTTTGAACTGTTCATAAAACGGATTGTACTGTTTTTAATCTAAAGATATACTTGTATCTTTCAAGTGAGAGACGTCTCATTGAATAAATTTGAGAGATTTTTTTCCCAATTACTGATAAATGTTAGTAAATGCTCTGGTGGCTTTCTATATGTCACGGTGTGACATTCGATCTTTCGGACTATTTCTAATTATTGTGTAAATTAACTTTTTCGGACTTTGTGTTAATTGCTACAAAAACTTTTCATCTATTTCGACAACTGTTTTATAAACGTTATAAATTCCGCGCAGCATTAATCCCACCTGAGGCACAATCAGTGATGGACAGCTAATCTTTTAATTGACTTCTGTCTATGTTTATTGACACTTAAGCTTCTTTCATCTTATTAATCCTTTTATGTACATGCTGCTAAAATGTCCCCAGTTACTCAATAGCTGTTTGATAATTGATTTACTTACATCTGTACTTATTATGTTAATCCTTCATTGTGTTGTTCCATTGTTCATTATATATTATTCTGAATTGTAAAATATGGTCAGTTGGAATCAGACCTTCGGTGCTGATACATACCAAACTCACGTAAAAGTATATTTCATGTAAAGTCTATATTAAAGTCTGAATACTAAAACGCGTGTTGGCTTGTCTGAGGTTTCATGAGGCTGGGTCCAACAACAAGAGAATAAGCTCACGGTTGGCCCAGTGTTAGTCCTGTACGGGAGAAAGCGCCCCGTAATATTTGGTGGATAAAGCTAAGGGTAACGACACCCGGGACTGCTACATATATTTTGTAGTAGTCAGATCCTGGACCTCTACAACAGTTAAGCGAGTTTCCCCAGATTCAGAGTCTACAGATGAAGAAGACGATTTAAACTAGATACAACATGGAATATTCTTTCCGACCGCAGTGGAGACAGAAGAAGTTCAGCTTCCCCTTATGTCAGCATCCAGTGTGCGGAAGGTGCGGAAACGTGCATCCCAACGTTTTATGTTTCGCGTTCAACCAGAAGTGTTACCGATGTCACAGAATTGGACATTATTCCAGAATGTGTTTTACACAGATGAAGAAACCAACAAAATGTGTTGAAAAGGAAGCAGTTTTGGGTCGTAAAGAGACGCAAGACATGAAACGACTGTGCAAATATCTTGAAAACAAACGTACTTTGAGAGAATTGCCGTTTAATTCAATTCGTAACAATCAATTTCATTCTTTGTTTGATACCTCAAGTATTCTACGAACTGAGCTACACAACATTAAGATTCAGCTACGCAAGTCCGATCAACTTACGAAGAGTATGGCTGAAAATCTACAAAGTGCTAAGTCTGAGAATGCAAGACTTCAAAGTGAAAATACGGATTTGAGAACAAAGCTCCAAGAAAACTCGAAACGTTCTGACATTGATATGTATGTGAAGAAAATTCAAAAATTAGAAGCAGAGGCACACGGTGATAAAGTACTCATGGATTTAATGCAGAGGAAACTAAAAGATATCGGGAGTGAACATTCTCAATATGTAATGAAAATTCAAACAGAGGCTGATGATACAATCAAACAGCTGAGGGAACAAAACAACGCCCTGCTGCAGACCATTTGGGTATTGGAATGTGATAACGAACATCTAGAAGCCGTGCTGCATGATAAACAACTTGACCGCCGATTTCAACAACACAGGCAGCAAAGGAGACAACAACGCGGCTACCGTCAATGATAAAAATTCAAAACACGAGGACGTGTTTTACGCGGACGCGAAGCATGTGTCACGGTGTGACATTCGATCTTTCGGACTATTTCTAATTATTGTGTAAATTAACTTTTTCGGACTTTGTGTTAATTGCTACAAAAACTTTTCATCTATTTCGACAACTGTTTTATAAACGTTATAAATTCCGCGCAGCATTAATCCCACCTGAGGCACAATCAGTGATGGACAGCTAATCTTTTAATTGACTTCTGTCTATGTTTATTGACACTTAAGCTTCTTTCATCTTATTAATCCTTTCATGTACATGCTGCTAAAATGTCCCCAGTTACTCAATAGCTGTTTGATAATTGATTTACTTACATCTGTACTTATTATGTTAATCCTTCATTGTGTTGTTCCATTGTTCATTATATATTATTCTGAATTGTAAAATATGGTCAGTTGGAATCAGACCTTCGGTGCTGATACATACCAAACTCACGTAAAAGTATATTTCATGTAAAGTCTATATAAAAGTCTGAATACTAAAACGCGTGTTGGCTTGTCTGAGGTTTCATGAGGCTGGGTCCAACAACAAGAGAATAAGCTCACGGTTGGCCCAGTGTTAGTCCTGTACGGGAGAAAGCGCCCCGTAATATATATCTGTCTGATGTCGGTCTCTCGGAGAGAAGAAACTAAAGGTCGATCTCCCGCGGTTTGATCTTGGTCAATAACGTGTATAGTCGGCTGTTACGTACATCCAGTTGGTTGTTTTTTACCCCCATACATCTTACTGATATCTCCTGCTGACTGATCACTGTCGATAACTTAGGGATACCAACAGTGATTGGTTTAGAGAACTCATAAACGATGCACATTCATTTCAGGCTAAATTTGTGCAGTGAGCGTGATTCGCCGTTTCTGACCAAAAATAGAAAGATTAAATCATTACTGCTCTCTCTCTCTCTCTCTCTCTCTCTCTCTCTCTCTCTCTCTCTCTCTCTCTCTCTCTCTCAATTACTGTTAATGTACGTAAGTACGTTATCTAAAAGAGACAGCCAAATCGTCTCCTGTGAGACTTTGAGTCTGACAGCATCATGATTATTTCGTGCAGTCCGTGATTTTTCTTCGACCAATCGATAAACAGGGCGTGTCAATTTCACTTGTCAGTTTCAGCCGCAGTAGATTACGACCAATCGATAAACGGGGCGTGTAGATTTCTGTCTGGCTGTTTCTATACAGCTATGAATAAACTATAAGTTTCCGTAAGAAATAGAGGAAATAATACTCCGAGTCGATAGATCTATGTAAATATTATATATTAACTAGTCTCTATGGTGAACAATACACAAAACATACATGGAATGTACTGGACACAAGCATGGCCAGTAATGTAACGAGAGAGAGCACGCTAATTCTACAGCAGGGAGTGGTCACTGTCTACTGGACTCCTGATCAGCGTCATGAACATGCTTGCCATTCCTGTTTCAGTGTAGACGAATGCGCTACCCGATTCGGCTCATGTCCACAAACCACGGGCCTGCTGACGGGGCTGACCGTCCTGCTGAATATTTCAGTTTTTACAAATTTTTAATTATCAAGAGATACAAATTTAAAGACATTTTTTTTTCACTAAAGTCTGTTGGAAATGTTCAATCTAAAATTATGGATTTGAAACTTCGCAACTTTTACAATTAAAACTTCAGCTCTGTATTCTCTGCTACTGATCAAAAACACAATAAATAAAACCCTTAGCTAATTATCAAATACTGGTACAATTAAACTTATTTTGTCGATAACTTCGTGGCAATTATTTTTTGCATTAATTGAGTTTTATATGAATAGTTATGCTCTCGACAAGACTACACTAATTGCATCTGTGTATTCGATTTTCACTATCAAATTCATAATAATATCTACTTATAATTTACATGTTCTAACATGTTTGGCTAGTTAATCAACGCACTTCATTGTGTGGTTTCAGACGTAAGGAGATGATGACGTCGCGCTAACGTAGCGTAACGTCATGATAAAAATATAAGAGTTGGTGTAATCTTTTAAAACTTTTTCATAAAGTTGTTTTGCAAAAAAAAAAAAGAAATAATAATAATAAAAAAAATGACCGAAAAAAACATATTCATGAACTACTTATTATGCATTGATTTTAAATCGTCTCTTCTGTTATTGTGTTGAGTAAAATAAAATTTGTCCGATTCGTTTAGAAAATAGTGGCATAGTTTTGAAATATATTAACGGTCGTATTTGCATGCTACTGTCTTTTACTAATTAACAATTCTTAATTGTCAATGAGTCCATGACTAATTAACAACGCAATTTGAAAAAAATGTGCGTTGCTACAATGCTACTACATGACTGTATATATTTGAGAAATAAAGTACGAGTTTTCGTGAATGTTGCAGAATAACCTCCGAGGTCGAGAAATGTTGTTTATAAATATAAAAGCCGAGGCGTTAGCCGAGGCTTTTATATTTCAAACAACATTTCTCGACCTCGGAGGTTATTCTGCAACATTCACGATAACAAGAACTTTATTTCTATTCTACTAACAGCTCAGTATTTCTACAGATCATTTCTCCTATAGAGAGACGATCTAGGTCATTTTGACAGCTGTTCCGTGTAACCCCAATGGTTTTGTTAGTAATGTTTACATGTGTATCGATCAAAAGAATCACATGCAGACGACATAATTTTTTCTTTGGATGTTTAATACTCTTTACTTATTTATAAAATATCTATGAATCATGTTCCTGATATTTTAAGGGCAATTTGATACGATAATTACTACTACACGTTATATATTTTATGTAAAAACACGCAGTGAAAATGTGCTAGGGAGGTCCTAGGAACAGCCACATTGATCTCTTAAAAATAAACATTTGAGGCAATACACATCGTTTTGACTGGAACTAACACGTGAAATTGACATGGTTTTTAAAAAATTTACGGTTTGAAGTTGTACTTTCATGATCAGTGCGAGACAAATAGGTATTTCTGATCTGATAATTTACTGATGACGTTCGTGGTATATTGGAGAATATTGTCCGCGGCATCTCTTTGATCTCGGCAATAACTGTAGTAGAATTCATTGTAACGGCCTGGCTTTATATGATAAGCAATGCTTTTTTGAATGATAGGTAAGATCATAACAATTCATATGAATATCAAATAAATATAAATTTACAATGCTTTAGAAATGCATTTCTAATGATCAAATAAAATTTGAGAGTCACTCGTAGAGTTATAAGAAAGATACATGGCTCACAATTCTTTGTAATGTAAACAAGGCTCGTGTCCTGTTTTTGTTTACATATGTTCAATATACAAGTAAAAAATCCTTTTTCCAGCTTATTTGTCTATCTTTTAATTTATTTTAAGCATAGATAAACAGTTCTTAACGTTTAATACATTCGTTTTAGGTTGAAAACTGAAAATTTTACTTCAACGTTCAAAATGTAATCAAAAACGCTTTGTTTACATAACGAAGAATTTCAAGCTCTGTAACTCGCTTATAACTCAACGAATGACACTCAAATTTCGGTTGCCTATTAAAAATGCCTTTCTGAAGCATTGTAAATATTAAAATGGGAAAAATAATTTTTGACCAATATCGTGACCATGCCCCTTTAAGCTTGATTTGATTGCTAATAATTACTATTTATCCTCGACGTCTGCAACGGGTTATCGCGGATAAACAAGAAAAGAAGCAGTTGATTTTTGAACTTTTAACATAATTCTAAAGACAAACACACACAAATTTCAGGTTATTTGAATTTATTATATGTTTCAATACAAATATATACGTATGTATATCATGTTAAGTACATGACATGTGTTTTAAATTTTAAAATTACCTACGACAATAAAACCTATACAAGTACAATCAAACCCTTTGAGATTCAATAAATGACTGTTAAATATAATAATGACACAAATTATGGACCCAGTGTAACTTGATGAATATACACCCGATTCATACTCCGATGATTTATCGGAGGAAAGTATTTAAAACTAATTGCTTTTCCCCTTTTGTATTTGAATATTTTTAAATGTAGACAGTTTATACACATTCCAACCTACATTTTACAAACTCTTTACTTTTTTAAAATCTATCTGTGATTTAATTATATTTAGTGAAATAGAATTTTAATTTTTTTTGTTTTTTTTTTTTACCCTTTTATACTGATTCAATATATCTGAACCTCATGAAAAAGTGTCCTCATTTAAAATCTTGTTTATTTAATCTGTTTTATTTCAATGATTTTGTAAAATTTCTAAAAATTTATTTTTTATTCTGTAAGTGTATCATGTTTCTGTGTTTAAAAGAGCTTTATATGCAAACTTGACAGATTTATAAATAGCATTGCAAACATTTGTGTTACCGTCAACATTCTAATGCTCCATAAGGGGGTCTGAAATGCAGGCCAAAAATTTGGAAATTCATTGTGAGTCCATGATTTGTATAATGGTTTTATTTCTTATTAAAAAAAAAGAAAGTGAGCGCACAAGATTGTAAGTTTGCAGGAATCCTCGACACGAATCAATTGGGATTTAAATGTCTATAACCTCGAAAGGCTATGTACAGGTTTCAACAAAAATATGATTATGTTGAGAGCCGAAGTACATGGCTATTCCGGTTATTAAAAAACTCACAAAGCTTTCAAAAAATGGCAATGAGAGGTAAACCGATAACTAGTTGGAAATGTTAATGCAGTTATATTGTGTATATCCTAAAAAACTAGTAATAAGAAAATAATGTTTTTATAGTGTTCATACAGCAGATCTAGAAATCAATAACAACAAATTAAAATATACAGGTATATTATAATTCAACATCATGTTATAATAACAAACATTTAAAACAAAAAAGTTTATTTTTTTTTAAAAGACCACCAGGTGGATTTGAACCCAAAACACTGAATGTCTGTATTCACTAATCCAGGACGAAACCACTAAGCCATGCGAGACTTGTCAATATACATGATATATGCTCTATAAAGTACTGTTTGAAACAACACTGTCATATCAATGGACTTAGTATTTATCCTTCAAAAAATAATTTGAAAAAGTACATAATTAGTCATCTCTGGGTCATCTCTCCATCTTTTTTTAAAAAGCGACATTTTTAATGTTGAAATATGTTATCTTTACACGTTTCAAATTTGTGGAGAGAAGACCCAGAGACAACAAAATCATTTAAAAACAGTTGTAAATAAGTAGGATTTTGAATGAATTGCATCGTGTTGCTATATTTAGACCCATATTATAATAAAACCTTTTGCATTTCAAATATTTTTCCACTCATTCCACATCCAATAGAAACCAAATAACGGTTATAATTCGAAAAATATTCAAAATTAATTGATAAAATTTTCACTCTCCTTCTGCGCCCAGATTCCTGCCGAATCTACATCTTAAGCGCCCACATTCTTTGAAGAATTCAATAAACTTAGAAATTGTGAAAACATTTGGAACAGATATTAATCATGTGGTAATATGTTATCTCAAACTTAAGTTTTGTTTCTTGGGCAGTACACATTGGTAAGCTGGTACTTATCCTCCTGCAACTAATTAGGTCATTTGATAATAACCTTGCAAGTTGTGAACTTTAAACAAAAATGCTTTCTTTGACGATTCTTGCAGGATATGTAGATGTAGATTTCAGCCCTGTCAGTTTCTATAGCGCTGTGAATTACAATCGGTTTGCTTAAGAAATATATCAGAAAATACATAGTGAATTAAATATATGATCTGAGTAATGTATTCTCCTACTGTACAGATTCGATGACCACAACACTATAAACTGTCCCATGTTTTGAACACATGATCATTATGCAGCACATTTTTTGAGAGAATAAAATTTGATGACCAGAATCTTTTTTTTTAACATGAACTTGTTATATATCAACATGTATAAAAGACATAAAAATATGACATGCACAATTCTTTTAAGATTGAAATAATCAATTGGTAAAACATGAGATTAGTACTTCACAGGCATAAAGAGTACTTATAAAAAGCTGTGAATTACATTTGAACAGTCAAAGTACTCTTAAAACAATGCTATGGAGCTGGATAACAAATATAGCATCAAATCTATGCATAAACAATAGTTTTCGTTTTCTCCATGGAATTCTGACATGGCGATCTTACAAAACATACACTATACATAATGTGAAGTACACCTATCGTTAAAGCTAGTGTAGACTGGTATAATGAAAGTGCAACACCACATGGAACCATCTTGCTTTATAGATACAGAATAATGGACCGGTTTGGACCAACAATAAATGAGCAGTGAGGTATGAGAACTTACCTCCCTTCAAATGGAGAAGACAAACTAATAATGGACACTATCGTGCCCATTATTGCAGTGTGTGTCAAATGATTGTGATTTCAATAATGCTACATGCATTTCACAGAAGCCACTGATTTTACAGAATCTACATTTATACAATGGTATAAGTGGAATAATGCCTTGTACAGTTGAACTACATTGGTTTACTAGCGTTTCCCCTACATTTCATCATAAATAATCCCCATGCTTCTAAAAGACAAAGGAAAGAACACAAAACTCTCTCTCACATCTCAGTTAACTCTTTTTACTGCAAGGTACTGTATCCAGGGAAATATTCGCCCTCATTTTATTTTCGCCGCCTCTTTCCCCCTTGTTGTCAGCAGGCAAATTTTAAGACTGGGTGAACTCCTATGTCTCGAACTATCTTTCTTTATATTCACAACGTTGTTTGAGCGAATTCAAGACAGAAAATGTTTGCAAGTGAAAAAGGGCAAAAATACCACAAGGCAAAAATAACTCTGTATACAGTAACATTGCACCAATATCTAATGGCATACTTTTCAAAGATTATCATGTATTAAAACATTGTTTTTATAACTGAAAGTAATTTTGACAAACTGGGAAAACTATTCCCATTGTAAAGCTTCAATACTCTTAGATAGCCAATGCATTGCTATTCCTGCTCTTCTTAACTAGACACTGTGATAAAAAAGATATTATTAAATACTATAATTAAAGAAATACTGACAACAACTTGAGTAATAGAAGGTATCAAGATACACTCTAAAATGAGACAGAGTCGCTTTTTGCTAGAAATTATCCTAAATAAACTAAACCCCTCAAAGTTGTCTCATGCGTGAATCAACTTCTCATCATAAATATCTTTTAACAAAAAAACAATCAAAACAATCATGACAAATAAGTACATGTATCCCAAAGCATAGCATTCTTCAACAATTATTGCATGTGATGGACATCATCAGAAAATAATAAATTAGATGATACCTCGAAACATTCATAAACATAGATTTACATCAATCTTGAAGGTGATTTCTCCTTCCCAACATTTACTTGTGGAAGACTGTTTTCGGGAACAAATTTACTATAAATATAGACTGAGATTATCACTAAAAATGCACCTGTTGTGAAAGGAAAAGAGAGTTTAAAGTCAAATAAGTATATAGAGGCTATACATGAGAGAACAATGGCAGCTGATGTGGCGAATCCTTTCAGTATGTTATCAGCATACTTGACTACGACGGCCACCAGTAAGCCCCCGAGGGACTGGAATACAATCACTATCCACACTACGTAATCATAACCAAAGAAGAAGCCCCGCTCCTGAATCTTTGGTCCATCTTTGATTTCCATGGTGATTAGTCCTATTATAACACTCATACTACCCAACTGAACGTTCCTCAGCCAGAGCGACTGTTTAGTTCCCTTCAGTATTTTCTCAAAGTAAACACCGGCAAACCCCGACATGAAACATGAGAGAATGACAGCGAATAACCCCACGGAGGGTCTCTGGTCGGTGGTTGCAGTCTTGGAGGATTTGGAATCCTCTGGTCTGAACTGGACCAGAGCCACTCCAACAAACAATATCACTAGAGCACTCCATTGCTGGGGACTCAGCTTCTTCTTGAGCATTAGCACAGAGAACAGGGCAGTGGTGAGGATCTTTAGTTGATATGAAACCTATTAAATGAGAAACAGAGAAATTAAAAAACAAACATTTCACAAAAAGTTTCTTCATAGGATAAGTGTACTGTGGAATCATTTATATTCGTAGGGGGTCAATGTTCATGGGCAGCCAAAGTTTTCCTGGTTCGTGGGGACGTGTTTTTATTGGTAGCAAGTTCGGGATAATTTTTAATAAGTACTGGTATTAAACAAATGCTTGTATATACATTTGTGGGGATGTAAATTTGTGGGCAAGAGTTATCCACAAAAGTCACAGACATTGGTTCCCCACGAACAAAGATGATTCCACAGTATGTATGCTACTTATATCCTCAAATTTGCAAGCAGCCCGTGCTTGCAGACATTTATCATTATATACCATCATTAACTTCTCTATGAAATAAATAAAACAACTACTTTCATGAATAAATTAATTAAAATGGACCAGTTCTCAATCTGCAGTTTGTGAATTAAAAATGATGCATTTTACTGCTTTCCTTCTCGTGTTATTCTGTCCTCGTTTATTGATGGTGAGATGCTGAGAATCTTAAATAGTTTTCAAAGGATATCTTAAAGAAGTAAAAGAGCTGGAAATACCAATATGTCATACTATCTTTAAAATAAACATGTACATTTTATCTAATACATACGAAACCCTAATAGGGCCACATAAAAAAATATTTTTATCTCGTAATTACGAGAAAAGATCTCGTTATTATGAGTTAATTATCTCATTATTACGAGAAAAGATCTCGTAATTACGAGAAAAGATTTCGTTATTACGAGAAAAGATCTATATAAAATGGTGGGTTTCTGAAAAGAATTCGACTGGATCACACTTTAAGTCTATCTTTTTCATTCCAGAAACGTTGATTCAATTTTGATCAATATTTAAAAATAACAACGATCATTATTCATTAATTTCTACATATCAAAATGATTGGATTTGACATTTTATCTGATATCAATAAAAGGAAAGAACTTTATGTAATTTTTCTATTCAACTTATATATAATCCCACTCCGAAGTAAATACCAGGTAGTCCTATAGTCGTAAAAACACAATTTTATTAGTTACAGAGAACTTTAATGACTATATAGTTTCAGTCATGGATATGGATATACAGGATTTACCCGAATTTGTGTTTTATATGTCCATACACAACCTACATGTATATTGAAAATAATTGATTTTGTATATTAACATTTTGGAGTCTGAAGACAAATTACACGCATCCTTCTTAATTATTGACACATAGTTCAATGAATTTATTAATCAATTTGCTTTGCTAATTCTTCTGAAATTTCTTTAAAACTGCTTGGTCTGATTTTATATCAAATTATGCGTTTTAAACGATGATCATGCTAAGTAAGTGTATATTAATAGACATTGCAGTAGTTCATACACTTTATATAAAAAGAATAGAATAATGAAACGCGCCATTTCAACAATAATTCTTTTCTCGTAATTACGTGATAATTAACTCGTAATAACGAGATCTTTTCTCGTAATAACGAGATCTTTTCTCGTAATAACGAGATAATAAACTCGTAATAACGAGATCTTTTCTCATAATAACGAGACAATTAACTCGTAATAACGAAATCTTTTCTCGTAATTACAAGATAAAAATATTTTTTTAAGTGGCCCTATTCGTCTTTCGTAAATACTTCACTGGAACCTGTACAAAAACATACCTGAAATGTTGCTGCATCTAAATTGGAGAGTGCTATGTACAACAAGTTATTCTGTAGCGTGTAGATGAAGGCTGGTACAGACACTTTGAGACAGTCCAGGGGCTGCCGCCATATATTGTCCCGCAGATAACACATCAGTTTGATAAACGTCCCCTCCTGAGCGGCCAGGATCATCAGGGAGGTCAACACCTTCAGCCCCTCCGAGAGAACCACTGCGGTGGTGGCAAAATACATGTCGCCCTTCCTGGTGCGTGTGTAGCGCATGACCAGAATGAGGAGGGCATTCTGTAAGGTCAGAAGGACAAGGCTCAGTTGTTTCAACATAGTCCTCGTCATACACTGCCCCGTGTCATCAGCAGTCTCCTCAGAAGTAGAATCTGTCAACAAACAGGTATTTTGGTCAAACACAATACACAAACACATTGAAATTTTAGTATTATAAAATATTAACTACCGAATTACCGGTAATTTCAGAGTAAAATTGTGAGAAGTAGCCCACGCCGATTTTAAAAATATCGCTCTTACATATTTTTCAGACAGTTTATAGATTTATATTTACATCTACCAAGTATTATTCCCTCTATTTCTTACTAAAACTTATAGTTACTGGTAATTCATAGCTCTATAGAAACAGCCAGACTGAAATCTACATGCCCCCTTTATCGATTGGTCGAAATCTACAGCGTCCGAAACTGAGAAAAAATTGACATGTCTGAAATTGGCATGCCCTGTATATCGATTGGTCTAAACCTACAGCGACCTACGAAATATCACGGACTGCAGGAAATAACCATGAGGATGTCAGACTCAAAGTCTCACAGGAGACGATTTGGCTGTTTCTTTTAGCTAACGTACTTATGTACATAACAGTAATTTAGTGAATTTTAATTACTTTTCATATTCAATCAATTAATTAGTTGAAAGAGAGATGTAAATATAAACAATAGAATGCTTTCTTTGATGATTCATGCAGGTTATAAAGGTAGCGATCATTGCAGAAAAAATTTACATAACCCGCGTTTTCTGCAATGTCGCTACCTTCATATCCTGAATGAATCACCTATTGTTTAAATGAAATCATAACAAAAAAAAATTGTGCTCGCGATTTTATATTCTCGCCATTTGATGCAAAACAGCGTGGAATTAAGAACTCGCATAAAATAAGGAATTTACAGTATACATGTACAAGCAATAAGACGCCATTGTGTCAGTGTCTGCACTTCTATATTTATAGACACAGTTACAAAATGAAAAAAACACCAAGATGATCAGTACAAATAGCTAGACTTTAATATTGCCTCAGTGGAATGCAACCCTGAACATGAATACGTGTAGGTATTGAATAATTATTTTTTGAAAGATGTTGTCTCATAACTGCAACGGTGTGTGCATACAGATTAAATAATGTGCTTTCTCGCATTATGAAAATTTGTTTGCACATGAGAATGTATTCATACGCAATAGATATGGTGATAGGGTCTTCTGTGTTATGTGAAAATGTTACTCAATGACCCCCTCGCGCTAACATCCGTGCCAACGAGAGATATTAATATAAGTTGTAGAACTTGTTTATCAATCGTTGTAAAATAAATAAAGTTCAGTAAAATGTCACTCAAATCAATCCATGCACTTTAATAGGGGGAAAGAAAGTGAATGTTAATACATGAACATGAATACAGGAACATGAATACTGTTCTGAGGTGGGTTTTTTTTAAATTGTTTTCGAAATTGTTTGCCATTTTTGAATAAGGGTATAGGGAATATGGAGACTTCTACATGCACTATCCCCAGTATGTCTACATGCACTATCCCCAATATATCTACATGCACTATCCCCAATATGTCTACATGCACTATCCCCAGTATGTCTACATGCACTATCCCCAGTATGTCTACATGCACTATCCCCAATATGTCTACATGCACTATCCCCAATATGTCTACATGCACTATCCCCAATATGTCTACATGCACTATCCCCAATATGTTAGAGGCCTGATTAATTGCAATTCCCTAGAGTTTTCTGGACAGATTATCTCTAAAGATCGACTGTTATATCAAAAGAAGATATTACAAATTCAATAAAATGCAAATTCATAAATAGATTTTTACAATATGATATGTACAGCTCCCTTAGAAAGAATAAAATCTGACTAATCTCTGCATTTTAATTTGACAATCGTAGTAAATGATATCTTGTATGTCTGTATACACTCAGTTTGCCTCCTTAATGTTTGCACGGTACAAATGACTAGAATGTAGGAAATGATGTTTAATTAATGTTTGTATGTATAGTTTCACTTTCTGTACCAGTACTCTTTATGTACTATTTCATTTACAGTATATATATGTTCAATAGAGCCATCTCCAACAACACACAAAAAATCCCTGATCCAGTGGGCATGAATTTTAAAATTTACAAAAGCACAGGACTGTTAGGAGTCTTGTTGATCAAATCTACATTTAAATTATTTGCTGAATTGCTCATCAGTAGAGAAAATATTTTTTAATAATTACATCAATATATGGACAGTTTTACCGATATTTCTGGCATCCCGAGCAAGGTGGGTGGGAAGTGGGTGGGTGGTTAAAATAAAGTATTATAAATTTGTATTTCCTTTCACCAACAGATGCTAGACATCAAATCTGGTTAGGATTGGCTGGTTAGAATTGGCTTTTTCTATTCACCTCTCCCATTCAGCCATTTTAATTGATAATCAATAGTATGCATGACAAGACTTAAATTGTGAACAAAGTGAAGAATGATAAAATGTATTTCAAAAAGAAGTCATGTGCCAACTGACAACCAGATCCCATGTCACCTATGTGATTCAGGTAATCTAACAATAAATTGCTCATGTACTGGAAATGTCTGTAATATAAACTGCATTCCTCAAAACCTGAGATCCACTCCCCCCAAAAAAACCTGTTCACTCAACATCTGATCTAGTTCTATATCCACATGATCCATAGTTTAATTCTCTAGCTGTCCAGCTGCATATCAAATTGTAGCAATATTACTTATATTAACATCTGATTTCCTTAAGGCCCTGTCACACCAAGCTGTGTTCCCACAGCATGTCCAGGGCGATGTAAAAATCATGGAATCACCATAGGAACGCAAGAAAAATTCAGAGAAAATGACAATTTTATTTGAAAGTTTTACAAGTGAAGATTTCACAACATCCTGACGGCAACCAAGGCTTTCTTACGGAGCTCCCACGGTGTGTACCTGCGTTTCCACAGAGTTCTATGGCATTAATTCTATCTACATCCTTTATAACAGGTCCTGGAATATTCGCAAATGCTACTTTTACATAGTCATCAACATCAAATTTGGTAATACATGTACTACATTGTTTGCTATTGGACAGCAGCAATTGTTTGGGTTTTCATGGTCTGGCTGACTAGAAAAGCCGTGGGAGCGCAGTACGCTAGTAAACACAGAAGAAATGTCAAGAGAGCACAATGAATGCAGTAACCACTCTTTGGGTTGCTGTGTGAATGCAGCCAAATGAAAAAACAACTCGTTCAAACCTTGGATGCGCAATGAAAGCACAATAGAGATGCAGTGAGATCCCAAAGGACTCCGAGAGGTCCCTGTGCAAGTGCAATTAACTTATCACTGCGTCTACACTGCGATTAATTTCGTTCCTTGAGCATGCCAACGGACCTCTTGATGCACTGATGGAGACCTTACAGCGCTGTCAGGGTGACCTCACTCTGTTTCTACGACGTGTTTATCAGGATGCAGAGCCATGGTGCATACTTTGTGCATGATCAAAGTGCACGCCGTCGCATGGCATTCTATAATGTTCAAGGCAATCCCACTGCGACAAATAAAGATGCCGTTGCATTGTTACGGCGCTGTAGGAGACTTTACTGCATTTACCTTGGTGTTTTACATTATTTAAGGACACAGCGGGATCGCCATTAGGACGCAGCTCCATTGTGACAGGGGTTTAAATCCTCATCATATACTACTGGATTTCATCCCAATACTATATATTATATAAAATATAAAATATTTGTTACATGAAGATGACATCTTTATGTTTAGGTGAATTAGTGAGTCACGCAGATTTATTCAAAGACAATATAAACAAATTAATTATCGATTATTAAATCAGTTTGTCCTCACCTAGAATGGGTGAAATGACTAGATTTTATAAATGCCCGATTCTTTCCACATAGCCGCCGGTCACCCAATTATTATTTTGATTCTAAACTAGTAGCTTCAGTTGTACAATGGGAATTATTACTGTTAAGCTTAGCAGGCATATAAAAATAGACCCAAAATCTCAATAGAAGAAAAAATAACAACACAAAGCCGCAATGATATCGTTAAGGAGCAGAAATATGCATGACAAGTGTAAGAAAACATTTGTCATCTGTCAAGCTCTGATATGTACACCGAATCCCTGATCAGATGCATGCTGTTTTTTGAAGGCATTTAATTTTAATTCAATCAATATCTTACCTTCTTTCATTCCAGCATTCTCCAATTTAATCATATTTGTGGTAATTTAAGGTAGCTTTGATCTCTAATGACATTAAGAGTTATATTTTTCTCAAATGACAGAACCTTAATGTTCAGAGCTCTGCTTCATAACAAAACCAAAACAACACCTTTACACCACGTTCAAGTTAGAGGCAGCTCATTTTGTATGCATGATCAACAATTTCTACAGGAGTGAACAAGCCACCGTTCTGCAACTTTAACAAGAAGAAAAAGGACGCTTCAGAGCTAACTCCCAACTTGCAATTACCTTGACTGCATGCATGCATTGATTATTCTAATGTTTATAGAATTAATAGATGGTAAAGATGTAGATACAGTATGGGAGATCATAAGAAACCATGCAGCTGTCACATTGATATATAAAATTCTTTGTATATAAGATTCTTGTATCTTCTGCATCATGAACTGATCCAAATAATTTATTCAATCTCAATTGTGGAAAATTTAAAATACAGGTAACATATATCCACATCATCACAAAGACAGCTTCCTTATAAACAAGAAACAAAAATTACATACCGGTAATCAGATAAAAACTCTTTCTCATATTTCGTTATGTGCTTATTTATAATTTAAATAGCCAAGTTAGTACATACATGTACATTTACGTTACATGTATTCACAAGTAGGTTCATCAATTTACATACATGTGCATGAAGTACTATGCTATTTCAGATTACTGTATATATGCACTCATATAATGTAAGTTTAGTTATTTAGCTCTATTTGAAAGCAATATGCTCATTAATTTTTTTAATATTTATAATAATTATAACAAACAAAAATCAAATTGATTAATCAGATGCATAATTAGGCCCTGTTATTGTAGGCTTACATTAATTAATGGATACAAAACTGTATTGTACTTCATTAACCATTTTTAAATAATTAATGCAATAGTCACCTAAATTATGCTAATTATATCAACTAACAGTACATATTTATGTCTAAAAGCATCACATGCATTGTGATCAGCAAAGTCAGTGTGGGTTTTAAAATCGGACGTTAATAAAAATGCTATTTGTACTAACAATGGGGTGAGTGCAAAACTCTAAAAAATTTATTCCAAACATCTCAAATACTTGATGTTTTTACAATTCATTTGGGTTTTTTTAAATGTTATTTGTTGAGGAAATTGTTAGCCACTTTCCCATTGACAAGTTGCCATTGAATGATCACTTGCTCATTCTGGCTGGTCCATTTTTTCAATTGGCATTCTCTGAGTGTAGGTAAACCAACTGACAAACATGTAATCCATTCATATAACAGGGTTGTCTCTAAAAATTGAAGTAGAAGGTGGAAATGAAAAAGTAGCAGGGGGTCTGGGGGTCTTGCTTATAGTTACATTGTGTTTGAAATGCAAAAATAGCCGGATAATTAAGGCATTATAGGTGGGGGAATTCCCCGCCTCTCGGATTTTAGAGACAACCCTGATATAAGCATGCAATGATAAGTATAAGTGTAATAATATAAGTACCGGTATGTCAATTCACATACATGTAGATCCATCAAATTACATAACTGTACCAGTAATAATTTTTGAGAAAATAAACTTAACTAGTGTGGTGGGTGGCGATCGAGTTGTACAAAGTTTCCTGAGGGTATCTCAGTTGACAATCATCCACATCTAACTGACTTAAATTGTGTGTAGATGCATGCTGACTATCAATTGATTTGGTAGCTTTAGGTCTACAACTCCTAGCTTTACCCTACACCTTTGATCAATAAAGCAACTGTAAAGCTGCCCACGGCAAAGAGTTCTCATCATTCACAGCTGTTTGAAATTGTTATCTGAATTTTCATAATCAAACATCTTTATATGAGGTAACAAAAGGCAAAGTCTTAAAAAAAAATGGCTGATCTACTGCTGCCATTCTCCATTACCTTCAGTTCTGTTTCAGATATATTTACAAAATCTTACAAAGAAAGTTCACTGCATTTTGAAACTGGGAAAAGAATATTAGAAATACTGGTAGTTGTGTATGATTAAAATCAAAATAATAAATGTGGTTAACATCTCTGAATTATTTACTTTCACCCTTCATTGAAAGAAATGCAGGTGCAATTGTTAGGCCATAAAAGTAAGATGAGCTCACTTTTGATCTCAGTCTCACTTTTCCACTATATATATTCCTTCAGTAAAAGTGATGCTGAGACCAAAAGCTCATCTAACTTTTATGGCCTTGGGTCTGATCATCAATGTTTTTAAGGTACCTCACTACACCCAGACTTATGCTTTTTAAGACACTACGTCACAAGATGGCAATTTAAATGTTTTGTTAAACTGTTTATATCGTTCGATTCGGTTGTATATCATCGTAGCTCAATGGTTAAAGTACTGGGCTTCTGAACCGCAGTTCATGAGTTTGAACCCGCCTGGAGCTTTTGTTCATGTTTACCGAATTAAATTTGTGAAAATGTAATTTTTCATCCAAAATTGCACATTTTTTGCCTATTTGACTTAAATGCTTCTTATCCATTATGATATCTATCATAATCAAGTAATTTTCTGCTGATTTGAGAAAATATTTCAAGACGTAGTGAGCCACCTTAAATTGTACTGAATTATATCTAATGTCACATTGTGTACTTTCAATACTTTGATTTCACCTCAAAAACAACAGCTGCTAAATCCTATCGACAACGTTTCCTATTTCCATCAATATAGACCAGACAACCTTTTGATAGAATATGTTGATCTTTATCAAATAATTGAAACGTCTGATCCGGCAATCCTCCAGCTTGGCCATCCTTGGATCTATGGACAACTTTTCTGATTGAATTTTATCCTGATTTTTGTACATTTGTATCTGTTTTCGGTTTAATTTTTAATAAAGTCTTATCACAAATCATGGGAGATCCAGTACATGTTACATCAACCAATGACCAGTGTGTAAAGTGAACTGACATAAAACCACAGTTAAACAAAAACATTACAGGATTCATATGCAGACTAGTACCAGAAGATGCTGTATGGCTAATAAACCTCATCTTTAAAAAGAGATGGTGAAGAGTTGTTAATATGAATATAATATTAATAAGTGCCTCATATACATGAAATCATTAAATTGTCATGAAAAACAAAGCCATCAAAATTTCTCAAAGATGAAAAACAAAATTAATCCCACTTTTCTAAAACCAGATGTCAATAATTTTTAAAAGATACAAATCTTACTCTAGAGAATTATGACTTCACATACTTTCCTTGTATACTGAATGTAGACGACGTTTCACCAGAGACTCCATTGTTAAAACACTATTTGAACAATTAATCCTTGTACTATATAAAACTACTGCACAACAGTTTCCTGTAAAAATTCAAGTATAGGAAACGGAGAAACAAGATTTGTAATGGCTGCCTACAAGGACTGAATCTTTAGACATGCTTTACTGGTATCCACGACTGTGCAGATATGTGTTCTAGATATCAATCATCTGTACGCACTGTAGAACATTTTTGCAAATCACATAAATAAGAGTTGTTTTATATGATGTTTATTGCTGATTAAATTTCAACTACGAATGTAAAATGCATCATTCACAAAAATGAGAGAATTACTAGTAGTGAGCAAGCTCACATGTACATGTATACCATATGCTTCCACATTACTTGACATTGCTAAACATCCTGAATGGTTGACATGGCACTCCGACTAGCTCTAGCTAATGAGTTAACCCCTTAGCTTGATTGTTCCATGCTGGATTTGTATGATAGAGGACCTGGGTTCAAACCCAAGGCAAGCTGAGGCAAGATGTCTCTGTTAATTCTGGGTTCGATGTTGGGACCTGAGGTTTTCTCTTGCAGGTGAGACAGATTGTCTCTTAAATATTCCCTCACTGGTGTTGGCACTCTCAGAGAGTCGCAATCTAATTAAAGTTAGACTTGTAATACCGCTCCTCTACGATACGCTATAAAAGCTCTAACAACATCCCGTACCGCGTCATCTCAGGGCAACCTTTCAAATAGCAAATGAAGTTGCTGCTGTCGAAATCTTGGCTGGTAGTTCGGATACCTATATGTATTTCTTTATCACTGATGAACCTAAGTCCATGAAGTGCCTTGTGTGGTCAACTAAGTCATAGCAAAGTGCATGTATCGCTTTTGTAAATGGTGTTTGCATATAGGATGGAAGTCATATGGCAAAGTGCATGTGTCGCTTTTGTAAATGGTGTTTGCATATAAGATTGGATGAACATTATACACAATTTTTGGAAAGCATAAACTTAGCACAAACACTAAAGTTATACAAGATTAAAATTTTGAACAGGAGAACTTTTTTTTGTAAGGTTACATTTTCCTTACTGCAAGTATTTACCATTCAATAAAATTGATTTCATATATTGGTATTTCATGATTGAGTATGCACTTGTGCATTTAATTTGGTATGAAAAAAATATGTAGTGCATTTAACCAAATGAAAAATAGAGATATGCGTTTGAAGTTTTAATCATGCTAATTCCTACAGGAATAATATGTTTTACGGTGCGACCGCTGGGGCGAGCGCAGTATGTGATCAAACAATGAATTATGATAAATCAATAAAAATAAAATTAAAACCGTAAATAAATTTGATTGCAAAATAAAAGAAAACATACCTATTTTTTCAGTAAATTTACATTATTCATAGTTTATAAGATTTGT
Organism: Magallana angulata; assembly: GCF_025612915.1. Classification (NCBI taxonomy): domain Eukaryota; kingdom Metazoa; phylum Mollusca; class Bivalvia; order Ostreida; family Ostreidae; genus Magallana; species Magallana angulata. The sequence continues at coordinate 37,111,871 of NC_069118.1, read as the reverse complement.
TATAAGTAGAACAATAGTTCAATCTCAGATACAATGTTGTTGAATAATAAAGATTTTAAAGTAAAAGTTCATTGCACTGTATCTCCTCTTTTAAAGTGATTGTAACGTACGTCAGTTCATCCCCTTTTTGCAGTAGACATTTTTTCTTAAACTTACATACAAAAATTGACTTAACATAGACCCCCCCCCCCTCCATGTTAAAAATTTTTTTTTCAATTTGCACATAGAAAATCGACTTATCATGTAGTTGCCCCCTCCACTTTAAAAAAAAAAATAATTTTTACTTTTTCTTTTTTAATTTATGCTTAAAAAGTTTGCTTATCATATTAAAAAAAGAAAATGGAATTGCCACCCCCCCCCCCCCCCCCACCTTGGGATTGGGAGCATGTAATAAATGGAAGTGAAATTAAAGAAACCATTGAACTGACAAAGAGCTGAAGTATTAGAATTTTCTTTCATGATTTTGAGAATTATCATTTTTTTCTGTTTGCTTATAAAGATTTTTTTGGAGGAGGCTGCCAACCACCCACCCAACCCCTTTTAAAAATCGATGCTATGTGTATGTTCTTGGAAATTAACGTTACCGTAATTATAGTGAATAAAATAAATGCTAGCATTCATCCAAATGAGTGCAAGTTACAACTGTTGCCTATATCTGAAGAAATGTACTCATTCTTTAGCTTTGCAAGATTTTGCGAGGATTTTCAGCAGATTTACAATAATTTCAGTTAGAGTAATTTCCCCTTATTGTGACGTCAAAGTTCACCTTGGTTAAGTTTCGTCTGACTCTTAAAATTAAAACTCCCCTGAGAAATAAAAGTACGCGAAGTATACTGTTTTATTTACTTTTAAAAAAGCATGATGTTCTTAAAATTACACATCTGATATGTACTTTGATTCTCGCAAGAACGTGAGGTTGAAAACCATTGGTACTATAAATTGTGGGTAAAAATTTACTGACGCCGAAAAAATCTATCGGATCAATGTGTAAACCTTTGTGACGTCACTCGATTATTTTTGATTGAGAGTGTACTGAGGTGAACTTTAGAGGTATTATTGACTGTATCTGTCGTATACATCGTTATTGTTTTTATTGTCTTGCTGATTCTCGTGAGAGGGTGAGGTGGTGAAAATTGCCATGATTACAGGGAACTACTGGGACGATTAAAACAATGCATTACTGGTCCAATTTACTGACGCCAAAAAATCCGTTGAATGAATGTGCAACTAGTCCGAATTTTCTATTCACAAACGCCTTGCCGGTAGAGCTCGCTGCGCTCACTATTAAAGAATAAACTGCAGCATCCGACATATAACTGTAGAGATATAAAATTCAATACATTAGAACAAAATGAACAAATTATTTCTAACCCTATATGAAACTTCTTAATGTCTTAATGTTACACCATGTAACTATTCTAGAGAGTTAATCACACATGTGATGATATGATACACGTATCGTGGGCCCTCACAATCAATATGATTGATATATTGCCGCACCACTGATAGGTTTATCTACACTTGTGTCTTTATGAAATAAAGTTTCATGAAATTTCATTTTAAACCCCCTTCTTAAAAAATCTGTTTTCCTCCTTGTGAATTTCCCTTTTTGAAAAGAATGAAGAATTCATCTTGAATATTTTACCTTATGTTGATTTTAACAGTACTTCACTGATAGGTATGTGTTCTTTATTTTAAATTGTCAAAGTCAAAAGGCAATGAAAAGAGAACCTACATGTATCTAGGACTGACTTGCACTGATAGTGATTAATATTGGTCTTAACCACTCTGAATATTAGGACAAAACGACTTCTGAATATTAGGACAAAACTACAAGGTTCAAGGATTCTCTGATAATGTCCTGACACAATATGTAGCCTCTGCATGGAATTAGGTGCAAAGGTATGTTCTACAAATATGGTATGCACTAAACACAGATAAGCATTACAAAGACATGTTTTAAAACTGCAGGAACCATACATCAACTGATCAATATTAAAACCATACCATTTCTGAAAATTGATGCTCAATAAGTACTAAATGTTAACAACGAAAACACAAAGTATATATACTTTCCCACAAATAAGCTGCATGACTTAAATACACAAACAGTGCGCGAATTAACCGTAAAAACACACACACACCACGGCAGAGAAAATCCGGGAAAATCCTTACCCGTGGCAGAGTCTGGAGTTTCTAAGAGGTTCCTCTCTTCGTGGCTGTTCTGCTCCAATGACCCAGATTCTCTATTTATCATGCTTCAACCCTCTTATCTGGTTGTTTATATCGCGTCAAACATACTCAGATAAGAAACACGGTTTTCGGCACCGGATATAAGAAAACGTGCGTTTAGTGTAACGCATAGATTGCCATAAGACAATATTATTATGTAATTGACTTATTAAACCCATCCGTGATATTAATTCAGATATCGTAATATAGTATAGTATAGTATAAGGATTAAATACACTGAAAGTCATGATAAAGAGATTGACACATATCTGTATAAAGAAATAGAGAAATATTCAAGCCAAAGTGTTTAAAGGTCCAATATCATTTCATTTGTTATATATTCACTGAGATGAACATAATTCAAGTTTACCAGTATAATTTCCTTCAGCTTTTTGTAGCTGTATCATCATACAACAGGTCGTTATGTAAACACGACTTGTCGATTCAAGGAAAACTGACTACAGAGAGTCGAACGCATCGCTGATTGCGTTTACATGAGTTGACAGGGTGGCGACTCGGTGTCATATTCATAGGAGTTTAGTTTCGTGGCTCTGATGAAACTTATTCAACATGTCGGGACAGACAGAACGAAAAACAAACGGACATGTCGATACCCAAAGTACAGGTATTGTAAGAAATATCTATACTGTATAATTTTCGATTATGTCCACTATTGTATTTCATGTTGATTTCCGAATTTCCTTCCCCGAAACTGCATAAATGTGTTGTAGTAGGAAAGTAAGGATGAGCTATTCCCGAGAATCCAGACCCCTGCATCTCTGGTCAAGAGCTCTTCCACTCGGCTACACAGGCCAATATCCACGGGCATTATAGCTCCAATTAGTAAAATACCATTGTATTTGTATTAAAAATTGATGTAGGCCTATTTGTTTATGAAATTGAATATAATTGATAAGTAGGCTCGAACCTAAGACCTTTTAATTTGAAAAACAAATGCTCTACCGAGCAATACACGGCCTATGATACATATAAACACTATCTCACTCTTCTGACTTTTTAAAAAATATATCTCTCCCTTGAAAATCTTACACAAGACTCTCCATTTGACTCCAAGTAGTAGTGGTGGGAAATCGGAAAATTTTCATAATCGATTATTGGAAATAATCGAAAGTGTATAATCGATTAAATAATCAAAAATTTTCAAATAATGTTTAATGGAATGAAACTCTGAACAAAAACTTGCGTCTTGCGTTATATATACAGTAATATATACTTGTTTCAGTTGTTTGAAATTATTAAATAGTTTCTCAAATAAATCAAATATGTTACTAAAATTTATATTTTATTACATGTATGCGCATACAATCTTATTTACTGCACCTGGTTAGAATGAAAGAAAATAGGAATTGTACCATTTATAGTGACTAGGAAGTTAGGAACAAGTTCAAACTTCAAACAATAAACATAAACAATTTAAAATATCACAAATCAATTTGAAATTCAGAGTTCAAATCCTACTATTTCAAAAACATTAAACCAAAACAATTTTACATTTATTAAACATTGTGACTAACAAGTTTACTACTGGCCGAGTCACATGACATACCACTTCAATGTTTCACCAGTACATTTCAAGGTTTTTATTCAAGAAAATGAGCAAGTCAACAATCCAAAATACTTCCACACCGTGGATTTAAAGTTTGTATTTGGATATGGAAATATTTCCTGAGTCATGTTATTGTTTGGATCTTGATTAGTGGCATTTGCCTCGTACTTGTGGCTTGCACATCGCGCCGCCATTTTGTTTAAACCTATTTTCTTTTGTTGTTTGAAAAAAGTCAAGTGGTACGAAGAATTTTTGTAAATTACGTTTTTATTAATTTTTTTAAAAATAATCCATTATGAAAATCTTAATCGATCATCGACATCGGGAGACATTTAGAGACCGACTTTCGATTGTCGGCGATAATCGGCCCATCACTACCAAGTAGGTCAATATTTTGTTGTTGAATGTCCACTACTAGGCTCAAACTTTATTTTAAAAAACCAATGCTCTACCAGAAAGGTTTAAATACTACATTGAGTGAGCCAAATGTTTGACCCATTGCTCTGTCTTGTGCTAGTTGGAGCGTAGCAGTAGTCATTTTGGGGTATTCCATATCACTTTTTACAACTTGGTTGAAAAATATTTGAAATGCATATTTACAGTTCGTTGTTTGTTATCATCAGAAAAGAGATTATATCAGAAAACAGGTCTTTGTCACAAACTATTTCTGTCTTTGAAGTTTTGACTTCGACAGGGGTTCTTATGACATCACCGCTTTAGTGTATAATGCGGGTCACTTTCGATAAGCTAAACTGGCACAAAACAGTCCAAAAAATTATAATTTTAATGAATTAATTTATCTTACTTGAAAGTTACTTCCTCAGAGTCTAAAAATTGTAAAGAAATCATTATATTAACCCATGCTTTTGACTACTTTAAATTGAATTGCATCCTATGCATTGCTATCTGAAGAAACAGAGGAAACATGTAGATCGAGACTAGATTTAATCCATCAACATAGACAAAGTTTGTCTTTTATAGCCCTAGCATTAGAATTATAATGCTGGGGTATAGATGCTGGGTTTTGTTTTCTTCTGAGTTGAAGAACTTTTAACTAAAAAGGGATGAATGAAAAAGTTGTGACAGTATGGACCATTAATGATTGCCTTGAATAGCTCAGTACTAGAGGTCCAAACTACAATATAGGAATACAGGAATTCTGGTCCAGCCACTGATTTTTTTCTCTCCTGTTACAGATTGAAGTAATATCTGTTGGTTTTGTTCAAAGATTTGCACGGCTGTTACGGATTGATTTAAGACTTATGTCCTTAGCTGGATAAACAGTATCTTCAGTTGCTCCTCATAGATTTTGTCACTCTATGTTGATTTATTTTTCTTTATAACTTCTTTCTTCAATGAAAAAACCATCAAACAGACCAAATGTTCAAGAATGCATGTTTTTATATACTGTGGAAATTGGCTCTTGTATTGTTGACCTAAACATTTTAAAATGATAAATTTTTTTATCATCCATTTTCCTGCTGTCAGGTAAAAGTTATTAAAAAAAAGTCACATACTCTACATGCATGTTTCATTAATTTTCAAGGATGCCACTTTTCATAGATTTTGAGCAAACATTGATTCATGAGAAATCACTAAATCAGATTAATTGTTATCATGTTTTATACTTTGAGAAAGATTTCATTTCCAATCCTGGTCTGCTCATCTATGAGATCCACAAGAATTGGAGTTATATGAAGGATGAGAATACCACAGTATGACATTTTTACAAATGATACTCAGATTGAATTGTTCTCTTTCAGAAACGGCTACACATCTAAAGTACTTCAGTCTGGTAACTTTGATGCTACAGAACGCAGTCTTTATCCTGATGATGCGTTATGTCCGCACTCGTCCCGGCGACATGTTCATGTCCACCACCGCCGTCATCATGTCCGAAGTCCTCAAGTTCCTAGCCTGCTTCATCATCATCTTCTACAAGGAGGGGAGTGTTAGAGCGTTTCTGTCACATCTCAACGAGAACATCATACAGCAGCCTATGGACTGCCTGAAGATCTCTGTTCCGTCCATCATATACACCGTGCAAAATAACCTTCTCTTTGTCGCTGTCTCAAATCTGGACGCAGCAGTTTTTCAGGTATCAGTTGATTAGAATACTGCATACTACCTTGTTTCATAGGATATGTCTTTTCAATTCTGAGTTAAGAAGTATTCTTTTGAAGTCGAGTGTGCTAATTGCAGCTGTGGTCATTATATGATCATATTGTTAAATTTGGGAATAATGAATTCATTTTACAAGTGACAGATTAAAAAATCTATCCTGTTTTGAATTTGATATTCAAAATATAATGATTGTTACAGTAGTTGAAAACATAAAAAACAGGAAATGAAAATGTAGGCAGCAAGCACAAGTAATTTGTCATTCATGGAATTCTGATCTGTACAATGCTCCCAATTGTCAAAAATTATATCGTAAGTAAAATCGTTTGCTAGTAGTATTCAGACACAGGCGGTGCCTCTACAAAATGGAGATCTGTACTTTAGTTTAAGCGGACTCTGTAATTTATAATTCAATGTGCACTTTTTTGACATAAAAAAAACCCACACAGCAGGAAATTAAGGCCGGATAATTAAATACAAAAAATTTTCATTAAGATATTTATCTTAATGAGAACTTAACTTTTACTATAACTCGTGTCACTCTTATAAATGATGGCAATGAAATATAGTTCGAAGTTTGCAATGGTTATCATGTATCAACATAATTATGTTCATTTTCAGCTTCAATCATCTCAACTAAAAAAAAGAAATTATACTCCTGGGCAGTTACCGGTAGCAGATATAAACATGTGCTACACCGAATAGTTATAAGGTCCCTTGGGATATGTTCAAATAGTAAAGACTGTGCTCTATTGATCATGTTGTTAGCATACACTAAACTAAGATTAGAGTGTTGTAAAGTTTATAGGTATGTGTGTCCATGGGTTTGAAGCCTACCACACTACCATACCCCTTTCTTTTTAAAAGTAACACCAAACTAATATCCAAGAAACCTCTATTGCTTTGATTTCTACATCTAAGCCTTGCAATTATGTATCATGCCATGTTAGGTAATGAATGCACTGAACAATCTGGCTCACCCCCCCCCCCCCCCCCCCCCATAAGATACATATATGTTATCTAGAGAAAACTTTAAGATTACCAGTCATTCCTTTTGAATTCTGATAACCTACACTACATGTAATACATAATATATGAAACAAAAGGCAAAGGGGTCTTAATGGTTACCTAAGTATAAAGGTATCTGGGAACTAAGCAATGCTCTGTAGTCAGAAAGCAAAAAAAGTCAGCAGTTGATTTAGACAGCCAGCAGGCAGGGTTGACATCTGTTTGTGAGGATAGAAGTATTAAGGGTGAACAGGGTTTATGTAATCTACATTGTGATCCTGCCTCTTGTAACCAGGATGTATGCTAAATACCAAGGAGAATAGGATATGTCCCTGAATTTACATGTACTATCTAGCAGAAAAAATATGATAAGATCTATCCCAGATTTGAAATATTAAAACCCATTATCTGGATAAAATCTCCATCAAATTTACCGGTAATTGACTAATTGTCATTTCAAGTTGAATTTTTAAAAAAATCTTTTGATTAACATGATGCTCTACCATTTTGAAGGTACATATGTACCTGCAACCCCATATTACTGGTAAGTTATTAACAAAAAGATTGTGTTTAAGGCCTTCATGACCCAAGGATTTCTCATCTCGCTTGTTAGGTCAACAGCTATCAAGACCCATCTAGTCTGTGCGCAAAAAATTTGAATAATTTTTATTGTTGATCAGTATGTTACATAGGAAGACCAGTGAATTCTTCAGCATATGAAAGGTTTCTGAATCTATTCTGAAGTCTAACATCAGTCCATGCTCTCAATTTAGCTACAAAAAAGTTTCATTGAATCACAAAATTATAGGTACATGTACCAAGAAAAAAAAATCAATGAAAACATTTTAACATTTTCACTTAAAGCTGTATATATATACATTGCATGCCATTTTAAACGCTGTTTTTTGCTATCTGAGAAACCTGACCCAGACTTGGTCAGTGTGACGAATACCATGTTATTCATTGGCAATAATTGAATACTATGGCCATTTTATGTAAAGAGAAATGCATATTTTCATATGCATAGTTATAAACAATTCACATGAGTGTATATCTTTATATCTTGTCTACGAATGCGATAGTCTGCTACCAGCATATGGACCACGCTTTTGCGTTAACTTCTTGTTTTAATACTGAACAGGTTTGCAACATCACATGATCACTTATTCATAATATTTCAAACTGAGGCATTTACAAAATGGGTCTGTATGTAAAAAAAATTAATTGGAAATTATATTCAATACTTTTAAATGTGTTTGAACACATTGAATCAGTTTACCTTGTTTGTCACGAGTCATTTTGTAAAAGAAATGGTAATTCCATACTTTACATTATTTGTAAACAAATATAAGACTCAAGCTTTATTTACATAACAATGATTTCTTACCTCTGTATCTCTCTTATAACTTGACAATCAAATTTTGGCCAATCACTCAAAATGAGCAAATAAACCATTTTATACATTAAAAAAAGAATAAGAAAATGTTGATTTAAAATCGTGTCCAAGTCCCTTTAAACTGCAGCAAACTTTGCAGAAAGCTTCTAACTTATGTAGCTTGATGAAAAATCACAAAAATTTCTTTCTATAGAAACATTCATTAAACATGCTTTTAAAGCTATAATAATTGGAACACTGTTTAATAATACTTTTTAAAGCAGTATACCTGGTAGAAAAATTGGTGTAGACTGGAAATAGAAATAGGGGAAGTACTTTAAAGTGGCTGTAAATATCTTTTATATCAGTATATATAACGAATACATTTATATGTGCATAATATAATCTTATTCTTTGTGACCCATCAATAAATCTCTGAAGTTTTATTTTATTCCTCAAGTGACACATTAGGTCAGAGAGTTTATTTTGACTTGTTAAAGAACTGATAAATGAGATCCTCAGCTTGATAGTCCTGATCAATTTTTAAGTACATAGAAATACTAATATATTTGTAACGAGGATAGTTTAGATTTCTAAAAGTTTGACCTTTCATGCCGTATGATATATAAAGAATAATACGTACCCTTTTTCATATTACACCCTGTATCGCCTGAGACACCAAGATCAGTCAGAGGGCCGAATGCTGAAGCCCCGCAGATCAATATCAGCCCTGGAGGCTGATATGCACATTATTAAGTTAGTTGTATCGCATAAAAATACCCTGTATTTAGTGCTAAGTAAAACTATGTAATAAATTGTTGCATCATGAATAGTAATGACTGACTGGGATAAAAGGATTTATTTCCCTAAGAGCATTTAATTTTGTCATTTAAGCTGTATGAACACAATCAAATTTCGTATGAAATAGGGGAGAAAATAATCAATGAATGTCTAAAGTTTTATTCTAGTCTTCTTGTTACCTATCAGATCAAGTAGAATGATTTTCTATTTTTTTTGTCAGGTGACATATCAGATTTAGTTAAACAATTTTTCTTTTTATAGGTGACATACCAGTTGAAGATCCTGACGACGGCGCTGTTCTCGGTGCTAATGCTGGGTAAGCCCCTGAGTCGCCTCCAGTGGCTGGCCCTCTTCATCCTGTTCTGTGGGGTGGCCCTGGTCCAGGTCCAGCCCTCCAACTCCTCCCAAAGCAAGGTCGCCGTGGAGCAGCGCCCCCTGCTGGGACTGGTAGCTGTCCTGGTCCAGTGCTGCCTCTCTGGATTCGCTGGAGTCTACTTTGAGAAAATCCTGAAAGGAACCAATCAGAGTATCTGGCTGCGAAACGTCCAGCTGGGAATCATAGGATCTGTGATCGGCTTAATCACCATGGAAATCAACGACGGGCCGAAAGTCACGGAGAAAGGCTTCTTTTTCGGCTATGACTACGTAGTGTGGACCGTCATCTGTCTGCAGTCGTTTGGGGGTCTGGTCGTGGCTGTGGTGGTCAAGTATGCAGACAATATCCTCAAGGGTTTTGCTACATCTGGTGCAATTATCATATCTTGTATAGCAGCTATTTACTTTTTTGACTTTCACTTGTCCCTACAGTTCTTCGTTGGTGCAACATTGGTCATTATATCCGTTTTCATGTACAGCAAATATGTCCCTATGAAACCCATTGCTACTTTAACTGTAAACCAAAAGGTTTGATGTTGTCCAGTTTTTAACATTTAGATCTGCTTATGATACAGAGTTTGTTCACACATGTGTTTCTTATTGTTATTTGAAAACCAAGTTTGTGTCCTATTTTTTGTATGATGTTATGAAAACCAATTTTATCTTGTTCTTGTATATAACTATATAATTTGTTATTTTAACGAAATGTTATGCAATCTTACGAACACAATGCAAAATTGTGTTTCTTTATAGCCAACAACAGGCGAATTGACAATGACAATTAGCACAAAAAGAAAATTAGCACAAAAAGAAGTTGTTAGTGATTACTAGCATGATCGTTCTTATAAATTATATACACATATCAACAAACTTGATTCCTTTTCCCTGCAATAAGCATTCCATTGTATTTTATCTGATTTACATTATTTTTTAAATTGTTTCATAAGTTGTTGCTTTTTTTTCCCAGGAAGGCAAATATTAGTTTCTTTAATTCATTAAACCCAGTATTTATTCTAGGATTTTTTTTTGGGGGGGGGGGGGGGGGGGGAAAGCATAAGTATTGAAATTTGATCCAACTTTCAGTGTACATCCTATTGAGGACTTATAGAATTATGACAGTAAATTCATTTGACATGCATCCTGTGTTGTAACTTGGGCATTAAATTTGACTATGTTACAGACCACCATACAGAGTGACTTACAGGGCTCTATGTGAACTGTGTGAGTGATTGCTAATCCGAAGTATTCACACTTGAGCAATCTTTGGTTATATAAAGTAATACACAATGTATTGTTAATAAGCATCTTTAAGGCTTTGAAGAAAAGTAATGCTATGAATACCTTTTTGATAAAAAGAATGATTGTTTGCCTTCTTCCATCAAAGTGTTGAAATATGGTCCGACTCAAAATATATGTAATAAATTCACCATGGTGCATTGTACTACCGGTATTTTAACTTTAAACATTCATCGGCCAAACCAGATTATCAAAGATTTTCACAAATTATATAATAAAAGTGTATTCTCGATCTACATATTGACTTATTACAAGTTCAAACACTGAAAGGGGGAGGGCAAGCAAACAATATTTATAGGTGACTCATTGTAGTTTTTTGGTAATCTACTTAGAACATGGTTTTTATTCTTATTAATGCTAATTAAGATATGTTTTATTATCCTGTGGGATTTTTTTTCATTATGGTGTTATTTTTTCCTTGAGGTATAGTAAGCACTATCCATACAGTATGTTTTTGTCTTATTGATGTTATCGATGGCATGTTGTAAATAAGAGGGATCAAGATAATGGGACTGTGATGATCATTAGCAGATAATTGTACAAAGTACTGTTTCTTGTAAACTGGTTTTTTTTTTTTTTTTCGTGATAACGTTAGTTGCAAAACTGCATTTTTGTGGATGAGATCTGCCTGTGGGACACAACTGTGATTTCTAATACATGTAGATAGTTCAAATTGCTTTAAGTTTAGGTCTCATACTTATATTTTATGAAGTTCATCCCTCAGCAAAGTCTTACACTCTTTGTACTTTTTATACTCTATATATAATGACTTCTCTGGTCTTTAATTTACTTAAAATATTGAGCTATATATTTATTAAAATTCATACTTTGAAATCTGAGGGATGGACAGGTTATTTTATTTTTTATTTATATTTTGACAGCAGTATTATATCGTCGTATTATGTCACCAGTTGTTTCATATCGCTCCAGCTTTATCGCCCCATCATATAGACTGTTTATGCAGACGTACAATCAATGAGAGACAGAATGTACACTAGTCCAGTTAATCACGTTTTGTATGATGATGTGCCTGTTTCATTGGTTTTTCTAATATTTTTAGAGGAAATTTTACAGAACATTATATGTATTGATAGACAACTTCTGTGTAATCAATAGTTTAAACATATATATACATAATAGGTTTACAGATATTGTCCCTTTGAATAGCAAAAATTGACATATTAATGCTTATCTACTTTGTGTTCAAGAGTTTGAAATTTGTATTAAGTGTATTTGCATCATGCTAGTAAAACTAGGTGAATTTGGGAGTATGAAGAATTAACTTATTTGGTCAACATCAGATGTAGTTCATATACTTGTACGGTATAACCGAGTCTCTTTATGTGATTCAAAGAGTATTTGAAGTTAATGTGTACAGTAGGGTATAACTATATACCCAGTAGATGAAAAACTGTGTTCTGAGGGTAGATGTAGAACTGTGTTTGTGACAGATTGACAGGTGCAGAGATGAACATGTGCACTACAAATTGTTACCACTGCTGTAGTCACATTTAGATCTAATGGTTTAGAGTGCTCAAGAGGTTCAATATTTGTATATATAGATAGATTTGAATTATATTTTGAACAGAAAAACTAAATATTTTAAAAATAATGTTTGAACACAACTAGATTAAAATTTTTTCAATTAAATCAAATAGTGTATTGAATCTGCCTTTTGGCCTGATAACTCCGCATGTGGACATTTAAATAAGAGCTGGTGTATTACATGTAGCTAGCCATGAGTTGTTTTTTTTTTTTTTTTAAAAGGTTTTCATTTTTTTATTATCAAAAACTTTCCAATTTTTACCAAAAATATCTTTAACATGTGTTATGTCAAACATTTTAAAAAGAAAAAAATCCAATTAAGTTCAAATTTTGATGATTTAGTTCTCAGATAATGCGAAAACTTCCTAAATTAGAAATTATGTAAAAAAGTACCATCAAACTGGTAAACGTAGGTATAGCAGTCCACTGCACGTGCTGTAGAATTGAAACAACGAAATGTCTGACAAATGAAAATCTGAAGTAAAATTCATGTGGGGAACTGGCTGCACTTGTTAACAAAACTTTGAGATGTGGTGGAATAATTTATGTAAATCACTACTTCAATCACATCAAAGCTCTTTTGATTAATGTTCGATTGGCGTAAATTGACATTTTTACTTTAACACACAACTACTGCATATTGACAGTAAAGTTGATTTAACTATCCTGTACAAGTACTACTGTAGATTCCTCATTTTACGCGAGTACTTAATTCTGCAGTTCAACAGTTTTTTTTTTAAGTTGCAGGAATATGAAATGGTCAATGCCAAATTTTTATCATAGTTTCACTTAGTTTATATCTGTCTGAAAAATAAAAGCGAGATTTTAAAATAAGCAAGATGTGCTTCTCATAATTTTAAGCGGATATTAATTCCACAGGTTTATTTAGAAATCTACGGTACAGTATACTATGACTATGACCACCAGAAGAAAATGTTCAGTCAGGTGGCAGCAAATCTTTACATCTCAACCTTAAATCATCCTTCTTTGAATAATCTTGGGGTCTAGGTAGGAACCAGATTGTTTGGTTACAAAATTGTCTGAATATTTACATACATTATCATATTATCTCTAGTTATATATTGTATTTATGAAAATGTATTTTTAACATACACTTTTGTCTTTTCATGCAGTCTATTGGGAAATCCATTTTGTTTATTGTTGTATTTCATAGTGTAGTCAGTTAAATAAATTAATTTTACTATTTTAATTGAGGTGCATCTGAAAATCTTACTGATCAGGGTTATATAATATGAGAGCTTAAACATACACTCAATTATGAATTGCTGAGGCATACTATGAAGCAATGTATAAGATTCATGTATACAGAGACAATGCACTCATCTGGATTAGTTGAAAGGTGATAATTGACTAGTGATGTAATTCCATAGGAAGAATTGTATTAACTATGTGATAATATCAATGATGTCCATTAATTGGGTCTGTTGAGGAATAAAAATGTGGGTTTGTATAGAGAATTATGAAATAAATTATTAACACTTGGAAAATGACTCTTCTTTCTATTAATAATATAATTATTTAACAATTTACATCAGGGATGTGATTGGCAGAAATAAAAGAGATCAAATCTGTCTGAGCTCTGCACAAGAATGAACATGTGACTTTCAAAGAATTCTGGAAAATCCACATTTCTGATGAAAAATCACACCCCTAGCTGATTCATTTATACATGATTAACAAGACGCCTTAAATTTTGCTTTGTATTAACAAGAAAGAAAACCCAATAGTTGCCTCTTAAATTTTGCAATAAATTGAAATTAATATTTGGAGACATTTGAGCAAGGAAAATAAAGGTGGGCATTTATAGAGATTACCTAAGGGGAAACTTTTTCATACCAAAAGTACCGTCATTCTGGGCAAAATTACAATTCTTTTCTTAATCTGGCATCAAATATAGTTGTATCATTAAAATTAAAACTTGATACTTCAAACTCCAACAGTCGTATTCTATAAAATTTATTAGAAGTGTTGATCACAATGAGATATCACAATACATGTATCAGAGAATAACAGGACAGGTCTCTGTCATAAAATGTCTGCTTCCCACCTCAAATGCATAAAACTGCCTTTTCATCTTGTTTAATTAAACCACTGAAGCAGATGGGAGAAACCTGTCTAGTGTTCATAATGTTAGATTAACACCACACTGACCAACCCTAACAAACAAAGCTGGGTCAGACTTCCTGGATGAAGTTTTTCTTTTATCCGTTACAAACTTAATCAAACTCCAGAGCATACAGATAGTGAGCTCAGGCTATAGATATACAATATACCGGTAGTTCTATACATTTGAATATCACTATGCCAACAACCAGTACCTTTTTCATGAAGATTAACACTAAATCTATGCATGATAATACAACATACTAGGTAAATAAGTTCTTAAGGCCACTTTCTTTCTTATTAGTTGTTTTTCGAGTATTTTTAGACCAAATATTTGTCAGTAGGTTGTAAAAAATTAAAAATTAAGGGACATTTCCCCCCCCCCCCAATTTTTTTTTTAGGTAATGTGGTATTTACATCCACTGATTCTCCACCAAAATAGAAATGCAATTTTCTTTTCTATTTTAAAGCTAATGTTTAAATCTCATTTTATCTTCATGCTGATTTTATAGTTGGGTTAACATCCTTCAGTTAACTTTTCATCCATTTTATATTTCTGTAGTTCAAATTTTTAAAGGAAAAAAAAGAGCAAAATCAAAAATATTATTTTATTTCAAATTCTTAAAAAAATTATTATATATCAAATTTTTTAAATCTTATTTTATTTCATAATCTTGAAAATATTATTTTATTTCAAATTCTTGAAAATTTTGGAAAGTTGGACTTGAAAAAACAACTAGTAGAAGTAAAATGGCCTATTGAGTTATGTTTATGATCATAACTGACAGAATTAAGACGTGTATGCAGCTCCCTTCATATAGGCAAGGTTACGATGGTCTACGACACTTGGATTGACACAATCCATTGTTTCATTTGCTCATCAATGAGTGATCAAACAATGAATAGTTATTATCATGTGTACAAAAAAAATATAACTTACAATTAACTAAAATGAATAGGGCTTTGTACAATTATAATTACGGTACACAATTTAAATGGAAAACACATGATAATTAAAAATGAAGTCAGTTGAAATTTTCTTATAAACATTAAAAATTCATCCAACATTAATTCATGTAAAACATTGATATTTCCATCTCTGTTCAAAGAATGTCTTCCCTTTTCTCATTGTACATGTACAACTGATAACTGGTTGACTAGTCCCCCTCTGTAATCTGGTTACTTTGTCGCCATCTTGTTACTTTGCGGTAGTCTTGTACACTGCCAAACTTCTGCGACCCTGATAAATGCCCCGAACCGCTGATTTCTTGGGAATGGATTTTATAGGACTGGTTTTTCCCGCGATGGAGTGCCTAGTTTTTGGAATTTCTGCATGTATAAAAGAAAAAAACAATCAAAACCACTACATTTTCATGCAGAATGCAGAATAAGATGATGCTTATCCCAGGGTTGTCTCTAACACCCGGGAGGCGGGGAATTCCCCCACCTATAATGCCTTAATTACCCGGCTATCTTTGCATTTCAAACACAATGTAGCTATAAGATAGACCCCCAGACCTCCTTCTACTTTTTCACTTCCTCCACTTTTTCAACTCAACTTTTAGAGACAACCCTGTATTATCCAGTAATTGCAGATTTTTGATATCTTATATTGGTACCCAGCTTATATTCACATTTGCTACTTTACTCACCAAACTTGGAATTAAAGTGTTTTAAAGTAAATTCAATATCCATTCAAGTTTGATAATTTAAAGATTTCATGAGAATTTGGCCACTGTGGTTAGTCATTGAAATTAAATGTGGATATTGGATAATGATGAATTATAATAGTCTAGAGTTATTTTCCTATCATCCTCCCAAATCATGAACTTAAAAATATACAAACACTGTTTATGTTCAGAAAATCATTCAGTATACATGTAAAACATCTGAAAGTAAAAACATTAGAGTATATTCTGAAGTACATGTTCTTACTCATTCATTTAATAGTATAAATGAATTTTTATAGCCTATCATTACAGGATGTAAAATTCCAACCTTACAGACTTTAATTTAAATAAATTAAAGTTTATTTAGAAGTTTAAAGTGATTATTACTGGTAAATCTATGTAATAAAAAAATTGATAAATCTAGGTATTAAAGTAATTGTGTATAAAGCAGTAATACAAGCACATGCATAAATCTGCACACCAAGCCTTAACCATAAAATATATCTGATTACACAGTTAACTACCATCCTTTGCTTGTAATTATTTGACTTTAAAGCACTGCTAAGCGTTATGCAATAAACAAGTTGTTTTCTATAAAACTTGTTAATTCTGGCATCAAATGTCACTCATTGTGGCAGCCCACTCCATTGTATATTTGTATGAAGGTGGAATAACACACCTGGAAAAAGTCACTCAAATTAACAGTAAATTATTTGATTATAAAAAGATATAATGATAAATAAATTTATGTACATGTACATATGTCAAATACCTAAGTGAAAAATTTGCAGTTTTGGAAAAAAAAATGAATATCTAAAAAAATGCAGTTCAGTAAGTACATGTATAGCAACAAAAGCCCCTGCGGGACTCAAACTCGGGATGTACTGATCACAAGTCGGACACTTTATCCACTCGGCTATGGAGTAGGTTACCTGTTGCTGTTGATGAAATCCTTTTAATAAAATGAAATGTTGTTCGATCAAAGGTAGCCATTTTTTGATGATATGTTATTCCACCTTAAGTTGTTTATTACAATTTTAGATATACTTAGTCACCGTATATTTAACAAACCTCTCTTTCCTGTAGAAATGGTGTTCGTCTAAGAAATTTGCAAAAAATTATTGTACAACTATTCAGCTTCATATTATTCAATTTCTCAGAAATCAAATCCTTTTCAGAGTAGGGTATGAATAAATCTTGTTTATAGATATGAAGAATTTAATCACAGGTACATGTATAACATGCCATCTAAAGGTTCATTTTCGTGCCATGAATTTTTTAATCTGCAGATCACAGCTTTATTTCAAAGATCTATTCTATTTTATATTGGCAATATAAAGTTTACATGTATGTACCGGTATTTTAATAAATATGAACAATAAAAAATGTTCCTATAGATAAATAGGTTGCCATCTTTCTGAACATGAATACTTCTCCATTTTTAGATGTAAACACAAATCACACTACTTCACTTTACAGGGATGGTGAGTGTATTTAAAAGTACAGAGGCAAGTGAAGTGATGGCATCCATCATAAAATGTTTGAAGAATGTTTTAAATTGAATATTTGTACAAAATATCTAGAGAAATAAATTAATAAGATCAACACTAGTACAATTCTTTGTGTGCTGTAAAGTGCAATTTTTTTGCAGCTCTATGGCATGTCGACCTGAATTTTCCCATAAATCTTCAGATCTGCAGTTAACATTTTATGCAATCTGGTTATTTCAGATACAAAATCAACAGAATTCTTTCCAAACAGATGAAATTTTTCTGATTTACATTTACTAGTATTTGTCCAATGAAATTAGGTACTACATCTAACAATTAAGACAGAAAATACATGAAGGAATTCGTACAAGATTTGTCATGAAGGCGGTGCTTACCAGACTGCGATTGACGAATGGGGACTCTGACACACTGTGCCTGTGGGTGGAGCTACTGCTGGGTCTGTGGGTGGAGTTACCGCTGGGCTTGACCACTGGGCTGGAAAAGTGAAAGTTGAATGCCTTACTTATGAGTAATTAAAAGCTGAATGACTGACTTCACTTTGTTATGTAGAATTTATTTGAATTATAACCTAATATGGAAGGTTTTAGTTGCTTTGAACAGCTGAGTGTATAGTTGTGGGAGTAGTTTCCTTCTGATATTTAGTACCAGGTACATCACACTGACGGAGTTCATTGGTCATATATGTTACACAATCAGAATAAAATCAGATTCTCTGATCTGCTCATTAAATAAAAACACAAGCTACTTGAGCAGATTTAAAAGGATCTGTATTTATTCCCATCGATTTGTCTTGGGAGTGACAAACACTTTTTGACAATTTGACAAATGATTGTAGTCCAACACAGTGTACCAAGTACATGGACATGAACCAGTACAAAGACAGCTATAAATGCAATATTTATATGTCTGAAATGCAAGAAGTATCATTTATAAATAACGTCATGGAAATACAAGAACCATCGTGTATAAATAAAGTGACAGAGATACAAGATCAGACCTGGGCTGTGGTATAGAGCTGGTGGAGCCGCAACGCGTTTTCTGAGGAGTCGGCAGACAGGATTTTCTGCGAGCAGATGCAGGGGTACAGGAACTAACAGAACTGAAACCCCAGAAATAAACAACAAACTGTAACAACAAACTGTAACAACAACAACAAAAGATAAAAAAAACATGAGTATTAAAGTGTCAATCATTCAAAATCAGAACAAGAAACAACAATCTTAAACAAGAGGCTCACAGGCCTTAACAGTCACCTGAGTACCATAGCTCATACACAGGGAATCTCATTTACATGTACAGGTATATATATCTTCATTCCTGAGTCTCAACCTTATTTCAAGAGGCCAAAAAAGCTTGTTACAGCAAATACTGTTTTTGTCTGCTTCATCTGTTTCATCACTGTTTTTCAGGATTTAATGTGTTTCAAAGTCACCAATTTTACTGGTAGACTTAAATGAAAATCTATGAGAAGTCATTCCTTTACTGGCCTTTACTAAGACCAGACTGGTTTAGAATGAAGTTGCTCTTACTTACATCAGGCACGCAGGTGTAGAATAAGTTGTTCTTACTTAGATCAGACTTGTCTGGTTTAAGCTGCTTTTACTTAGATCAAACTTTTTTAGAATATTTATTTGTTCTTACTTAGATCTGACAGGTTAAATACGCAATTGTTCTTTCATAGATCAGCCTGGTTTAGTAAGAAGTTGTTCTTTCTTAGATTTGATTGGTTTAGTATAAAGTTGTTCTTACTTAGATCTGACTGGCGTTGTGAAGTTGGTGGACAAAAGTTTGGGTTGGACTTTTTTGTCCGCTTTCACTGGGGTACAGACTTCAGGATTCAGCAACATCTGTTTGGTCAGGCCAGGCTTTACTGTGGATTCAAGAAAATCAGTCAGTGTATATTGAACTTAAAGTCTACATACTAATGAAGTGAAAAAAGAAGTAGAAAATCAAAACATTCTCATTTGTTTTTCTCATAACACATTTTTTAAATTGATAGGTTGAGAGAAATTTGTTAAAGCAAATACAGTTAAACTTCGATATCTCGAATACAATGGATATGTCGAAGTGATTTGTAAGTACCAACCACTTACTTTTTAAGTATTTTACCCTCAATATCTCAAATACTTGGATATCTCGTAGTTTTTAAACAGTCCCATCCAGTTCGAGATAACGAAGTTTAACTGTAACTGATGTAGATTGATAACTCTATACACATTATCATATGTGTATTCACAATTCACAAAATTTGAAATTTCTCTGATGAACTAAGGAAGCTGAATGGCATACATGTACATTGGATATCTCCCTCACCTGTTCCAGCTTTCTCTGGGATGTTTGAGGTGATGGGAAGAGCCTTCAACGGACCTGTTCTACCTTTACTCTCGGTCGTCTGCTGCTGTGCTTTGATGACTGGTTTCTGAATGGTGCCAGGCTTCACCAGACTTAGCCTGGTTGTGGGACCCTTTCTGTTCAGATTTTCTGTCTCCTTGGTGGTAATATTGCCAGCTGGTTTACAACTGTTTGGTATCCCTGATGTGTTTAGCCCTAAAGACTTTCTGCTGCTAGTATTCAAGCTTCTGCGTGACTTGGCAGGAGGAACTATCTTTGAGCTAACTGAGGTACTGCTTGTTGTTTTTGAGGCTGAATTGATACTGGTCGACAGATTTTCATTAGATTTGTTGGCACCAGGAGGTTTTAGCATGGAAGGTCTCTTCAGTCCAGTTTTTCCAGTCAAAACCTAAAAGATACATACATGTAATGAGAAATACAAGTACAAGTAGTAATTCAATGATCTATTCAATTTTTTTACTTAAGGCATGTTTGGGTTGTAGTAGTATCTATATCTTTCAAATCAAATGTGACTAATGTTTGTCATATCAAAAATACAAAGATGCAATTCAAAATTTAAAAAAAAATCAATGTCTATCAGCAAGCCATATTGGATATCAAGGTCCAAAAAACATCAAGCTTTGACCAAGATATACCTGGTAGTTCCTATACAAATTCAGTTTTTGAAGTTATTTTGGAGCGTGCAGCACAATGACCTGAAAACATGAAGTGATGAACTGAAAATGCTTGATAAAGATTACAACACACCTTGGACTTGGCTACTCCGGGTCTGTTCACAGGGAGGCGGGAGAGGGAACTCTCGCTGGTGTCTGAGGTCACACTGCAGCAGTCATCAGTGTCGCTGGCTGCAGCATCATTCATACAGTGGCCACTTCGACTCTGTCCAAGCAAAAGTTAAATTTTGTATGTAATCTACACTAGAATTTTCTTTTCTTCCAGAAAACTTATAAAAATGTTATATCTCTGGATTTTTTGTAAGATAAAAACAGTTCCATTGTGTACTCTCGTACATGTAGCTACATAACTTCTATGTTGGCCTCCCCCCATTCCACCTACCAGGCAAAACAAATTCAAAATATAATACGATATGAATGTATTCATAATCATATTTTTGATTTCATGATTCCCAATGAGTTTTTTTTTTTAATTTTCATATCTTCATACATGTATTCCCCCTTTCACTAGGCAATAGGGTTAACCAAGTTGAATGTTAAAGCGTATGACCTGATGCAGCAGGGCCCAAAAACCAAAACATTTATTATTTTACGGTCTTAGCTATCTTTGATGATTGATTTTTGTAACACATAAGACCGACCTGTCCCTTGCCAGATTGTGTTGTTCCTGTCAGGGTTCTGCTCTTGGGAGCAGCCAGCCTACTGGTGACCGCGTTGTGGGAATTTTCCTTGTTCTCCTCCACTTTTGTCTCGAAAGGATCATTGATTTCAATGTCTATCACGGGCATGGCTTTGACAACGCTCTCTGGAAGTCGAATAAATGCGTCTGGGCTCTCTGTGAAAGTTCCCTTTCTCTGGTGCTTGACCGGGGTCTGGGCTCTTCCCCTCCTGCCTAAGGATTCTCGTTTAGCCCCCTTTCCTTCTTCGTCCTTCTCCTCATTGTTTATCCTATACACCACCAGCTGGGCCTCCTTGAAGATCTCGGCTATCTGGTGAGGCTTCAGGGGGCTGAGAGGTTTGATGGGCTCCTGAAGGGGAGCAATTTCTGACACCACTGTGGCCACACACTTCTCAGTGAATCCTATCGGTCCAATAAAAACTTCTTCATCGTCTTCATCCACAGCTGTGGGGGAACTGAGGACTCTACAGGTCATTAATCAGAACAGGGAGGCAAATCAGTAGTTTACACAGGCATTCGACAGACATTACTCTTACCACACTGTATGATCAAACCAATTACCAATACAATAGTGATCCTCTTGAAATCAAATAATAAGAATATGCGATACCAATTCAAAATATCATGAGGATCATATTTGACTTGAAATGACAATAAAAATCATGATATTGCTTTCAGAAATTTCTTTTCTTTGTGTCAATACTATTATTCTGAAAACTTTAAACAGGTACAATAATATCTACACACCTAACAGCAGGGGAAAGGGGAAGGTCAAAGTCAAATTCTTCATCTTCCAAAAGTTGAATGCCTCCTGTTAAATAAAATATTTCTTATCAACAGCTCATCCAAAAGGCATTCACCTATTATGTCATTTTATATACTATGAATCATTAGGTTTTTCCGCCTTTCTGGTGAATTCCTTGTGGTATTTTCTTAATTCTTTGTAAAGGAAATGCTTTTTATCCCTAGGCTACTAAAAAATAGAAACTTGGAGCTTTTACCAAATGGCATTGTCTTAAGGATGACGGACCAAATTCATTTTTACAATAGTGAAAATTTTACATGAGTTTGAGGTACTAAAGATATGTCAAAATCAATAAAAAAATAACATAAAAATCGAATAAGATTTTTAGAAGGGACCATTTCAAAAATTTTTGGAATCACTTTTCTTTTCCAATTGAACATAATGGAGAAAAGCGTTCTTGTAAGAGAAAAAAAATTCTGCAATAGATTTTGCATCCAAATTAAAATATGATACTTAAATGATGATTTTGAATTATTATCATTTAAAAAAATGACCATGTCATCCACTTCGTTTTTAGGAGGGCACATGCCAAAGTTTTTCTTCATTTTTTCATGAAAAGTACCCCCCAAACTCTAAGAAAAATGTTATGTACATCATTTCAAGGTTGATTTATGTTCAATAAAAACAACTATTAGAGTGTGCTAAACATTTTTCAATAATAAAATACTTCAAAATCTTAGCACAAGGGACGTTTTTACTCTACTTATCTATGTAGATGGTTATTAAAAACTTGACCAAATAAAGGACTTGCTACATGTACAGAACTTTGACATCCCTAAAGAAAGTTTTGCATCTTAGACAACGTTGAAAAGTGTATTTTAGCTTGTTAAATTAGTTAGGTCAGCCACAACTTGGACTAAATAAATTGTGTTTTGATGATGTAGAACAGCTATATATTGCGTCAGAAGCAATTTTTTCATTGAATTTCAGTGATTGTGATGAAATGTTGAGAATTCCATGTTCATAACAATCACTTCTATTAGGATCTGATGTCTCCTTTAAGCAGTTATTGCCCCTGAAAGTTCCTAAATTTTGTTAAAACACTTTAAAACTTTAGAACCATACATCGTAGAGACATTAGGCCACTTGAAAATGATAAGTTGACCTTGGCCAATCAAAATACAATAAAGGTCAAAAGTCAAGGTAAAAAAAAATCAAATCATATTAAATCTTCTGACAATATTTTTTCATTTATGCAAGGAAAGCATTTCATCAATTCTATTAAAACGTAAGTAAATGTTTTAAAGTTTTAAAAAACAAAAACAAAACAAAGTGAATAGACCTCGAATTGCTTGAGAACAATAAGTCTAGTTTAATAGTCTACTAGTGTTATTGTGATGCTGATAATTTATGGATGGTAAGCAGCTTTTGAGGTGTGTTGTTACATGATATCAAGATTATATGTAGTGCCTTGAAATATACATGTACCGGTAACTTGGGCAATCCCTGCACTCCCACTTTTTCCACAACAGACTCTTTTCCTAACTTACATATAGAACATTGAACTCTAAAGGAGCTGCCTCCCCGGCCCTCCCTTTTTGGAAGCATGTAAAAAATTCTCAGGTAATTTAACAGAATCACATTGAAAAAGCAGTTCTACCGGTACCTAGAATGCCAAAGAGTAAACAGTCCAATTCAGTTTATACTAATATAAATTCTGTAGCTAATGAGGTGATTCCTACAGTTATGCTGTACATCAGACAGATGTAGGTAATGATGTAGTACCTGCCGGGGGGATATGTCTGGTCTGGTCACTGTCACTCTCTGCAGTGATCTCACTTAGATCCTGTAGAAGCTGAGACCTATCAATGGTGTAGCTTCCTCTTCTGTCACAACTTCTCTCTATTTCTATGGAATCTAAAGAAGAGGTTTGGAATCTTATTAACACATTAGAAAATCAGACATTTAGAATGAGAGAAGCTGAC
Organism: Magallana angulata; assembly: GCF_025612915.1. NCBI lineage: Eukaryota > Metazoa > Mollusca > Bivalvia > Ostreida > Ostreidae > Magallana > Magallana angulata. The sequence continues at coordinate 37,087,811 of NC_069118.1, read as the reverse complement.
CCTCAAGGGTTATCCCAACCTGTGACAGGACATTGTCAAAATGACCTGCTAGTGAGATAGCTGACCTTCTAGTGAGATATATGAATATTTCATAAAGTCACCTAGCAAGATAACTGACCTCAACCCATATATATCTCTTCTTTTCATAAAATAACATACTTATGCATAGTGAGATAAATGATCATGACTGGTAAAATTGATTATTTCCTTTGGTGAGTTACCCAGAGTTCCCTCTGCTAACCATCCATGGATGATTTAGTGATATAAAAGGTTATCAATGAGCCGTGGACCTTTCGATTGACTGCAGGCTTTACTGAGATAACTGACCAGCTAGTGAGTCCTGGCTGTCTTCAGATTTCCTCTGGATGTCTGTAGCATCAGGGCTTTTCCTTGATCCCTCACTGAGAGGTGGGCTTTTACTGTGGGCTGGCTTTAATGGGCTGTTTTCAATGGGCTCGCTTAGATCAATTAAAATTCCACAAGCTAAAAAAAAAGAGATTTACTGAATATCAAATAAGATCTATTCAAAGTGTTCATAGTTTATTCATTTTTTGTTTTACTATATTCACTAATAAGTTATTAATATTAATAGTCATAGATTGTATTCATTCAAGGTGTGTAATCTTTTATTCAACAAGTGTTAATTAATAACTAACTCTACCTTCCATCACTTGTTGAAAAAAGTGAAATATTTCCAGTCAAACTCATCAAACTGCAAATAGTTCACTGTGAAATATTTTTTTCTTCTTTTTTTACCGTGACCTAAAAAGGAGATAAAATGCAATCTGATCACAATATCAGCAGTGACTTTCTTTGCAAATCTCTTGATATTACCAGTGTGTCTACCACATGTTCTTCTACTAACTTCTTAGTTTTTCATTTTTTGTTCATTAAAAGATATGTCATTTTTGTCAAAAAGACCATCCCTTGTACAATAGCAGTGTGATAATGTTCATAATTTGAAGAGAAAAATTCATTCGAATTACCAGACTGTTAATGCCAATGCAAATCACGTTGATTCAAATGTGTATTGCAGCTTACATAAGCAAAAAATTAAGTAAAAATGTCAATTTATTCAAACATATTTCAATTGGCAATTCCTAATTGGTTATACAAGCATGTATTTATTTCAACATTCTATTCCAAGTCTCTGACTCATGTCAAATTATCTCATCAGTACAAACAAAGGAATCTAGGTAATTACTGCATATCATTATATTGCCACATATGAACTTTTCAACTCTATGTCATTATGATACAGCTTTTAAATATGTACATTTCTTATTATCAGGTTCATTCTTATGTTTTTTACATTCTAATAATCTACACATTTAATCAAAAACCAATAACTTTAAAGGAATTGTTTGAGAGTTACTTTTTGGGATCAATTTTGTAAAACCTAAATTTACAAATACTTAATTTCTTATGCTTCTTTGATTCAGTATACTATCATCCTAATACTGTGGAATCAATTAAATTCATGGGGGCCAATTTTCGTGGATTGTTTAAATTTTACAGGTTCGTGGCGACGTAATTTCATGGGTTTTTTTCGTACACCCAAAATGAAAAATATGACCTAATAATCATAATTTAGTAATTCGTGGAAAATGTAAATTCGTGGATGAAAGATACTTACGAATTCCACGAAAATTGAGCCACCGCGAAATCTAATGATTCCACAGTATTTTCCAACCCTCCTTTTCTGAGCTGTGGTGTAAACCAGGTTCAGCACAATCTCTCGATTTTAGCTATACTGTATAGTTTGACAGCAGGCTCAAGTTATATTTATTATATACCCATCAATTTTCCTTTCTTGATACTGAGTGAGTATTTTGGTTTTACAGAGTGCAATCTGATTTTCTGGATCACCAAGTACACTGTAAATGGTTTTCTGAATCCATATCACCCTTCTCTAAAACTGATGATTTACTAGTAAACATAAAATAATATTTGCTTTTTAGCTTGTTTTAAAATAGTACTTTCATTACCAGTATATTGTTGCATCTCAGGTACAGTTCATTTCCATGCAGAGTTCTTACCCATTTTTAAAAAGTGATTGTGACGTCAGAACTCACGTTGGCAGTTCAGGTTATAATATTGTCACTATTGTGAATTAGGTATCAAGAATTACCTACATGATCTAAGAGCAACAGAATGTTTAACATACCTTTTTTATACACAATGTTCTTTAAAAACATTTTTACTTGTTTTCACAAACATGAAATTGATAGCAATATGCAATACAGTTAAAACATTTTTACTTGTTTTCAAAAACGTGAAATAGATAGCAATATGCAATACAGAATTAAAGGTACAATATTGATGACAGAAAATTCTGTATGTCAAAGGGAGCAGTTTTTCAAATTTTCATTTCGCCCTGACAATGTTAGTGCTCATAGTGCATGCTGGTGTAAAGTGCTAGCGAGCTGCTGCTCATGTAAATGTAAGAGCAGGATTGTAGCTCCCTATCTGAAAAAATTCAGATGGCCACCCTGGGAGCTCGTTACATGGTATTTCCTTAACAAAGAATTTTTGTAAAAATATGGTTAATCAGTCCAACTACAGCACAAGTTTTTGTATGCCATAAATTGGAACTTTTAACATGTGAGGGGACTAGCTCCCAGGTCGTCCATCCAAATTTTTTCAGACCAGGAGGTACACCAGACATGTTGCTATAGCTATTGATCGTATTAAACAGTTACTTGATCCAAAGAGCCAGATCACATCTTGTTGTCATGCACAGATCATCAGATCAAATGAAACACAAAGCATCTCGTTTGATCTGAAGAACTCTGCCTGAAACCTTGATGCTTTGACCCTTTGGATAAAGTTAACATGATAATTCATAATGTTATACAGTGACTGTCATGTATAACTTAATTTAATTATGTTTTTTTTTATAGTTTTGGAATTCAGCTGTAATTTATAATAGACAGCTTCCCTTAGTGAATTGTGAACTTTGACCTTAGATATACAATCTGTGTATTGGACAGTAAGGGGGGTTGGCTAGTTGGGGAAGATGAGGACACCTAGTGTGTTATTAGCCTTTTGATTACAGCACCAGTGTTTATAAACCATTACAGAAACAATTAGATTTGCAGTTCTTGTAAGATCCTGGCGTGAATTGGTAAATTTTATTATTGGTTAATTTGGATTGTGAATCGGTAAATTTTATAATTGGTTAATTTGAACAGGTGATTTTATAGTTAATAATTGGATTAGTTTTATTGGTAAATTTGGATGAAATCATGATTATCTAGACTACTGTGCTCCTATGGAATTCTTGAAACTTACTTTTATTAATTAGGAATAAGTTTAATACTACTGGTTATGTTTTTACACCAAGTTACAGGTGTTTACAATCTTACAGATATAGAAAGCTATTGGTGGCGTTGATTCACCATAGTTTTAGGACAACGGGAGTGCTGGTGATAAAGAATTGTTGGTGGCATGATTCACCACAATCTGTTCTCCAAGTTAATCATATAAATCTTCACCAGTAGTTTCCTATAAATAATTGGAGGTAATAAATAGTTTAACAAATGTTTGAATTTCTTCAATTTGTTTCATTGTTTAGTCAATAGTCCCACATTAGTTTTAAATAAACTTTATATCGCTTTTGTATACTGGACTTATTTCTTTTGAATATACAACACTGAAAAGGTTGCACGACAAATTACGCTATTGGCTCGTAAAAATCCGAACCCAAGCTTTGTTGACGTTTCGAGCCGCGTCACAATTTTGCTGATTAAGCTATTCAGAATTAAACTATGAAATTTTCACCATGCCAACATTACGGCAGTAACCTTTAATTTATATTGGAACACTAAATACTCATTTTAATGTTGTGTTTGAGATGCCAAACTTTACAAAGGAGCAGCCAGTAAATTGTTTCAATACATAGGCCTAACGTTACAGTATTTCTATCATGTTTATGTCATAAACAGATACAGTTTGTTTAATGAAACACCCGTACAGAGTGAGGAAAATCTGACTTAGGTCCCCTGTACTTTTGGTTATTATCTACGTGAGCAGGTCTAAGCAACCTCCGTTTTTGGAGGATAGATTTTATGAGCGTCAGATGAGGAATTTTGATTCCTACTTTATGAATTATCGGCTTCATGGCATGGGTTTGATGGGTAGCGCGTGGCATAAATCAGGCAAGTGATTTTAGCAAAAAGAGTTATAAAGTGCAAAAAATAAATGACAGAAAGTCAAAAATATGTTACATACCCAACTATTTCTGTTTTATATTAATCAACGTGGTTCGAATTTCCCACTTGATCTTTTTTTAAAATACGGCAGATATGTAACGAGCGATTCGATTGGTTGTTTCGTAGAAGTTTTACGACAATTAAATCGTTATTTACTCATTAATCAGTTAACTGTCACGACTATAAAAATGCAGCACAAAACATTTCTAAGATTATTTTAAATTGATAAACCTCAAGCATTGATTTATTTAATGAGGTTTTGCCGAAAACAGAATTGCAAAACAAACATGGCGATCGAGATTGAGGAACCCACTTTGTTTGAAAACATTTTACATTATGGTTTATTTGTTGGGGCTATTTTTCAAATAATTTGTATCTTAGCCGTGATTTTTATACCAAAGAGTGAGTCTGAACAGGTAAATGGTTTGAACATTCAAACGTCAAATATTTACAACCCTATTTAATTTTGGTTACGATTTTTAGCTCACCTGAGCTGAAAGCTTAAGTGAGCTATTCTGATCATCTTTTGTCCGTCTGTACACTTTTTACATTTTGAACTTCTTCTCTAAAACCGCTTGGCCAATTTCAACCAAATTTGGCTCAAAGCATCCTTATGAGAAGGAAAATATAAATTGCAGAAATGAAAGACCGATCTTTATTCAAAGCGGAGAAAACCTCGAAACTGTAGAAAAAGGGTGTGCATTTTTTAAAATCTTCTTCTCAAGAACTACTGAGTCAAATTCAACATTATTTAGCATAAATAATTCTTATGGGAAGGAAAATATAAATTGCAAAAATTAAGGGCTAATTCTGTCTCAAATTTGAGTAATTTATGAAAATAATAATAAGACAGAGAGAATGGGAGTTAATCAGTTTAACTTCAGGCTCGATATTTCATATATCAAAAACCAGTTTAGAGGACCAGTCTATTTAAGAAGCAGCCATCTTGAATGGAGATGAATTTGCTTGTTGTGCAACAGTTTACGTGCGAAAGGAATATTTGAAACATCCAAAATATGTATGTGCCGTTTATGTGAAGTAAATTAAGGTTAAATATTTCATTGTGTTGACATTTTCATTTGTGACGGTGGTTTTAGCTTGTTTTGATTTTCGTTTAGCATGTTTAACATTAGTTTCTTTTTATTTTAACTTGAGAGGAACCATTGTATTTATTTTAGAATTTTAAATTTTTACGTTTAGACCGGTAAATCAGACAGCTGATTGTTTACATGTACCTTCGCAAAATCTGATGCACTAACAACATATTATAATAAAATAATATTCATTATGTTGGTACATGTAATTCAGTACGATCTCTACGTAATGGTTGATTAATGCAACATGTTTTATAAAGATGCTCAGCAATTTCAATCTAAAAGGAGATTATTCTCGCTGCTAGAAATATATAAGTATATATATATATATATATAATTATATATATATATGGTGAAAAATAAATTGTGTTTTTTTCTTTGTTTCAGTGCATTTTTCTCTTGTTTTAATTGTTTACAAATTTCTACTTACTAATCTGAGAGTCAAGCTTCAAGTTATAAGCAAGATACAGTGCTTTGCGCACAATACTACTGTATGTTTGTACACAAAGCTGAGGTCATGCTTCAGTTTGTTTACATTTTAAATGCTGCTATGCTGAATAGGAAATACCAACAGGGATAGACATTATCTTTAAAATTCACTTGCCCTTTGGCATATCACATAGCAAGTGGATCTTGATAATCAGATTGTCATTCATGATATATCATAATTTTCATTGTTTTCTAATTCTGTGACCATACCTGTGTCAGTATCAGATAAACCTACAAATTCAGATTTCCAAGAATCAACAAATCCCCGTTTTCTTTTAAGTTCGTATTTTTTTTTACTTTCAGTAGAATCTTTTGATGTACTTTCATTTTGTTTCCCCCAAAATAATTTAAAAAGAGAAGACTGCGATGCCATGACGTTTAATAAAACCGAACTATCTCCGTTTCCATCAACATACGTGTTTGTGAAATAATTAAGTCGTACGACAAATGCATTCAGAATATCGTGACATGCACATGGTTTGGCTCTTTATCGTGACAGCATATACCATAATACGAAAAAGAACTGTCAGTGAGCACATGGATATATATTCGCGCGATCTGTAAATCAATGTAACAAGAATGTCATATGGAACGACTTACCTAAAGTTGAACGCTAAGGCAGAAGACTGAAGAGTTCGAATTCGGAAAGGATGTTGATTTTATGATAAAATTTATTTGTAACCAAAACAAAAGACGTACTTCTAATCAGAAATTTTACTTGCCCGATCGGACAAGTCTACCCATAGTTTCACTTGCCCGAATAGAGATTTCACTTGCCCCGGGCAATCGGGCAACCGTTAATGTCGATCCCTGACCAAGTTTGAAAATCCGAAGTTGAATGTAATAAACTCATGTGAACAAAAACATGACTCAAACCAAGCTATGTATCTTTCTTATAATTCTACGATTGACACTGAAATTTTGGTTGATCAATAGAAATGTCTTGCTAAAAGGATGATATGCCGTAACTACTTTCTGGTGCCCCTTCTTAAACGATGAATTGCATAAAATCTACACAAATTTTTGATAGTTTTTTAAACACAAGTAAATAAAAACAACGTCTTTTAAACAGTTTCCATAGTCCTGACACATTATTATTATTATGACGATAAAAGCATTCTCGTTGTTCTTAAAAAATTATTGCAATGGAAAATCATCTTTGTTTGAAGACATTTGTTGTTTTTTAATAAAGATGAAAATAATGGGTGGGCCTTGGTACAATATAGCAACATGCCTGCCAATACATTGATTTGAATTATAATAGCTCTTTACCATATGCAACAACATTTTTCAGTTAAGTTTATTCATCAGTCAAGTGAGTAAGGATATGAAATGTCATACGAAATGAATTCATGCCTGGTAAACGACAATCATTTATTATAATAATGGAGAAGGCCAATTGAATTTTTCAATGTTTTTAATTTGAGGAATTGAGCACATTCATTCTGGTGCATTGAGATACACTTTTCTTCTTTCACATATAAGATTTTTTTAAAGAAAATACAATAACTAGTAGGTAGTGAAGGGAAAAAATGTACCTTTATGCTCTCATGTATTTTAATCATTTTATAAAGTATTGGGGGGGGGGGGCTAAAATAAAGGGAACTGGAAGTTAACCGTGAACACCAACTGAAAATTTAGTTATTTATATTGCATATGATCTTATTTTTGGTAAAAATGGTATTCCATAAAGGAAAACATGTATATGCAAAAATAAGTGTAAAATTTGGATATTCATTTTTGGTTAATCTACCGAGGGGCCATATGGCACAATATCCTTTGAATGCCGATATAAAGTCAGTGTTGCTCATGTGAGCAATGTGGCCCATTGGGCCTCTTGTTTTAATTTACAATTCTAGAATTTTTTTTTATTTGTATGTGTTCCAAACCTTTATTATTCAAATCAATTATTTGTCCCATTTGAAATTAGCCTTGCAGGGGGTGTGAGTCCCATTAGGACAGTTCTAGTTTCCTTTTGAGAAGAAACTGTACAGTAAAGTGAACTTTTTAAGAATCTTATCAATATGTATGACAACATTTCTATGCTACAGGATAGTGAAGAGGAATTGAAGCAGGGCTCTCATTCATCAAGTTCAAACCAGAGTACCCGACCAAAATCCAAAAAAGAGAAGAAAAAGAATCGATAAAGACTCAGTAGGTTTGATATATTGATTGTTAGTTTATAACTTTCCAATGGCATGTACTGTAGTCTGTATGAGATAAAAATACTGTTAAGTAAAGTTAAATCTTTTTCTTTTTAAACAGTAAATAAGTTAACATAAAGTTAGTATATAAGGGAGCCAGGGACAGATGACTGACTGTCTAGTGTTTGATTGCAGAGTTTTACCAGTAATGGGACAGACTGATAAAGTAGAAGATTGGAGTTTGATTCATCCATCAGACAGCTTCTCAGCTCTAGGCCTTGTAGTGTGATATCGAAACATTCCATGCATAATATCTGTGCTTATTTTATATACGGTAGCTTTCTTGAATAGTTTCCTCTCTCTGTTATTTGAAACAGAAAACAGTTAAAACATTGACTGCAATAATTATAATGCTTTATGTATGTGTCTATGTTTGAATTTGTTTTTGACATATCTGTTACAAATATAATAAGAATTTTTCAGTTTATCAAATTGCTTTGATTAGTGCTTCCATACAGAATACCATCTATGACATCATTAAACATTTTGTTATCATTGTGTGTTCCTTGGAGAAAGCATCTATTTCTAACAAACCATGTTGTGATCCATACATATCAGTGCTTGCAGAATCCCAGAGGGTTATCTACGTAATGCAGCTCCTCTGTTGATTCAGTGTTTTCCTGTAGGTGCTTGTTTTCTAAGACTTTTATATCTTAGTTTTAATCACAAGGTTGTAGATTATTATCAAGCAATATATAGACACTTTACATTAGTTACTATATAACTTTGTTAGAAGATATTTAAATAAAGTGGGTTTTTTCAATAAAAGACTGAAATTGTTGTTTTTGAGCTGCCATGTACAGAAAAGATTTGGTTAGAATATAGAACATTATCATTATGGTACTTTAATCATAGTATTACTCATCCTATGGTCTGATTATTTGAAAATGATACCGTTGCTAAAGATAGATTTACCATTGATATCTGATATGAAAGGGTGATCATTTAATATTTCAGTACTTAAAATGAAATGAAAAAGAAATGAGATAAATTATATTCCTTCTTGACAACATTTAGTAGAGCACCATACTATGGTGCTCTACTATTAGTTGTCAAACAAGATGTATAATGGTCCATATATTGATGTCTCTTGTTGTAATGATTGGAAATTTATTTAATACACATGCAAATGATGTTCTACATTAGATCTGAGGAAGAATGCAGTCAAGACAGTTTGTAGCTGCTGAGACAAGCACATCCTTGGGCACCATTCCTCTGTAGATTGTAATATAACAAAATAGACTGAAAATATTCCATACAGAGTTTGAAATGCATTCTTGGGTGTAGGGGAGTTAACTCTTATTCAACATCTTTACAAATGCTATATTTTGATTTCCTCTGCCCTTGTTACGGTACAAATCAAGCATAGTACTGTAATTGAAATGGTAAGAGCACAGGCATTATGTAGGTATTTTCCTTGTAATGAAACAATATATATAGATTTATTCCTACACGATAATTTGGTAAGAGTTTTTAATTACAAGAAAAAATAATGTCAGGGGTCTGTGGGCTTATGATTAGCCCTCCTCTGATAGTATGAGGTGCACATTGGTTTTGCATAACTGATATCAGCCAATCAGAATTGACCATTTAACACAGAGGTCAATGTTCACACCAATGTTAAGGTTCCGCTGATGGTTAACTACAACACAGGCTGTGTGCACAGAGAAATAAGCTCATCCTAATCATCAACGATATCATATGCTACACTAGAGAAGTGTTTAAGAACCAACCACAGGGGCATCTCATCCGCTCTGCTCTCTATGACATATATATTATTTACATATTTGTCAGAGACCAGGGTGGATGATGCCCCTGTGGACCAACTACACAAATAAAACTTTTTTAAATTTTGAGAATAATAGAATCATTTATTATTACGAGCGTCGGATGGTGTAATTCTGCATGTTTTTGTACATGTAATGAATTATTACATTTCTCGCATTATTTTACATGAAACAAGTGAAAAGCTGTCAATGTGACACCAAACCGGGTTTCCTTTTATGCAAGTTCAAAAGCTGGTATTTTTTTCATAAATTATCGGAAATCAAAATCCTAGCAATATGCACACCTCTAATATATGTACAATTGATCTGCAAAAGAACCACTTCCTATCTTGAAAACTGTAGGAGGAGTTATCCGTACAATGAGGGTTAAAAATGATTCTTTTATAATGTTCAAAAGATTACTTTCATTTTATCCCTCTGCGTGCCAGTCAAAATGAGAGCATACGACAGATTTTTCCAATAAATATGATAAATTGTTAGAGTAATTGATTGATCAAAACAATGGGTTATCTCAATCCATCCTTTTGCATTTCTCTATAGCCGGTTGTTTGTGTTTTAAAGAGGAATAGCATAATTTATTATACACAGTGCAAGACAGAAAAATCTCACACTGCTGTCTCACATTGTACAAAACGATCTCATACTGGCGATAATGCGAGAAAACTACATGTAAATCATGAAACACGTACATGTTGAGTTTTAACTATAACACGTAAAGATGTATACGTTGAGTTTGAACTTTAACACATAAATATGTATATGTTTGAGTTTTAACTATTATATGTCGAGTTTCAACTACTGGTATAACATGTAAAGGTGCATGTATATGTTAATTTTAACCATTATGTGTTGAGTTTCAACTACTGATATAACATGTAAAGATGTATATGTTAAGTTAAAACTTTAACACATAAAGATGTATATGTTGAGTTTTAACAATAACAGGTAAAGATGTATACGTTGAGTTTTAACTATTACATGTACATTGTCAGCATGCAGGAAAAAAATTGTTTTAAGACAACAAGTACTGATAAATAAAAGTTGCCTGTAGGTACCAACTAGTACTTCCACGGGAAGAGTGCATGCAAATCATGTTTTTATTAATTTCTTTATCTTGGTATATGCTGAATACTTAACTGTTTGCAAATTAAGACAAGCGCTGTCGATTGCATTTTTTTCTATTATAAATCGGACGACAGATCATTAAATCTTTCCAACGGTGCCTTCAAATCAGTGTACACTGCAGAGAGGGTACTCAGTTATTTCCCATTCACTGCACACCTTCTTATATATATAAGACAAAATAAAGTCCAAGTGATAGTTGTGTTAGATTTTTACATTCATACAGTAGTAATAGTAATCATCATACAGTACTATATAAAACAATTAACATCAGTCTGCAATCAGTATAGGACTATGAGACATGCTATAAATAGCTCATCATGGTTGAGACTTTCTTCATATTATGGCATCCTGTTACACACTCTGTTTTTCAATGTTCATTTTTTTTTAATCATTTGGAATTTTAAAAAATTATCTGATCAAAACATGATTCCTGAGCTATTAAAATAAAATTTCTGTAGGATTTCTTTTGCAATACACTATGTAATACTATATTATTAATCTTAAACAACATATCTGTTCAGATATCATTTTCCAAAAAGTTACATATACTGTTGACATTTATATCCTCTAGTATTTATGATCCATATTTCTGATGTCTTTTTTTTTAAATTATGATTTCTGACATTCATGTCTTACTTCTGACTTTGTCAATGTATACAAGTATTTGCTGGACAGACAATTTTATATATGTCTAAATAACTGTGTGTAAATATACATACAGAAAATGCATTTTCCCGTAACATAAATTCACATGCAAAGTCAAATCATAATTCTTATATGATAAAAAAAAAAGTAAACGAGTGGTTGAATATTCCTTTAAAAAATATTGCACATTAAAACACTTTTTCAGCCTTAGTGAAAAAAAAAAAAAAATCATCCAAAATAAATCAAAATTCAACATATCCTACCAAACGACAATGTAGTCCCAGACGGAAAATTTCTACACTAGCCAAATAATAACTCACTTGGAAATTTACAACAGAAATTGAACCGAGAAAAAACAGTCCACTGATAATGCAGAAACTGCGGCATACATGAAAGAAGAATGTACAGAAATAATAGGTCCGATCATGGATATTCTACATCTGATCCATAAACACTATGGTACAGACAACTTGTCACTTGTATTACGGTTTAGATGATGGAAGTCCATGAATAATCTTCAGCAATGGATTTGTTTAACCACTTGAAATAAACATGTTTGGCTCCTCGCACTCCTCATGCATTCTTCAACTCGCTTCCAATTTTATAACCTATAATTTTGTTCCAGTCTATTTTTGTCCTGGTGACAGGAAGTTGTCGTCGTAGCGCCTTAAACGTAGTGTCCGACATGGTCAGGTAGTTTTCTCCGATGGCTTTCTGCAAGTTAAAAGATTATTGTGTCCAAAATTAGGTAAAATTTGACAATGAAATTTAAAACAAATTAATATTTATTAAACAGTTACAAATAAGTAAAGTAATTTTTTTTCTTTTTAACATGAAAATACTAGTCCCATTATCTTTTGTATTTGCAAGCAGCCATACCCACTACATATTAAAAATGCTTTAAAGTTTTAAAATTCCTTGAATTTCAAAATAATGAACTTTAAAATCTCTCTCAAGACTTTGATTCCCACACATCTACAAACAGCTCAGAAATCAGAAATAAACATATGCTACAACACGAGATTGTAGTGATTCTAACCTGGTAATCGGACTCGGCATCTACCACTATCTTGGAAAACTCTTTTGCTGTTTGTTCCTCAGACTAAAAAGAAGACGGCGTACAAAAATGTCAATACATGTACATGGTATTTGATGTGCCCTGGAAATCTTTATATATTACATTTTCACAGATTTGTAAACCGAGTATATGGTCATGCATTTATTTTTCTGACATTCACTGCTTTACACTGACCAGTAAATGACAAAATCAGTAAGAAATTAAGGTAACTGAACCAAAGACTGGTTATTCTAAACAAAGCATGAGAATGAAGTTAGACTATTTTAAAAAATGTTTCATTACAAAGTTCATAAAGTTCCATGCAATAAGCTTAAGATCTAGAGATATCTCAAAAATATCAGATGCAGTTAAAACGCTTCAAAGGGACCTAAGTAACTATATAATTCTGATAACCTATAGACATTATTTTCCAAATCTTTCACAAATGACTTTACAGTTCAAACCTGATATTATCACAGATTTTCTACAATGGATGCAAGAACTAGGTTACTATATATACTTGCACCTAACCCTATCAGACGGGCTATCAGAAGCTGCAAGTTCATTCGGGTTCAAAGCTACAGGTGATTAGATGTTACCTGAGAGACATGCCCTTGTTAAAGACGATCAATAAAAGTCATTAAATCATTCAAGCAGAATTTTTTTTTTGAAATTAAAGATGTTTGATTCGTTGTTTTAGAACTAGAGCAACCATTTCATCTACATGTAGCAGCGTCAAAAGAAGCATCTTTAATAAAACAGACCAAAAACTTACTTTGGTTGATTTTTTTTCATGTTTCTGGTGTAATACGACACACATTATATTCATACAAATACATGTATATTCAAATAATTACATTCATTACTAAAATTTTATACTTTACTCAGCTGTCAAAACAAACTCATATCAAAATATGTTGGATTTGCTTTTCAGGTGCCAATTCAGATGTAGTATTAAAACCCCATTACAGGTATTGTTCATATTTAAGACTTTGTTTTCAATAGCTTAGAATATAAGAATATAAGATGAGGACTCGGGGACAAGAAACTGCCCATCCCCTAACAGGGCTAACACTGAACAAATTCTGACAGAAGCTTTGAGGTTTTTAATAGTAACCCTAAACCACCTTACAGGTAGAGAATGGGAGTAGGACCAACTCACCGAAATGTTCAGGGTCTGTTTCACCTCCTTAGATGTGACCAACTGGACATTTCCATCCTCGTAGTAATGCACCTGTCAGTGAAAACAAGAAAAAATATCAACATCATACTTCTTGCAATTGCTCCTTCGACACACAAAATTGCATCCAAATTTTATATCTTAGTACTGACTTGTACTTTGACTTACAGTACAACATATCTTAGTACTATCAGGTAACCTGTATGATGTACTTTGACTTACAGTACAATATATCTTAGAAATACCTGGTAACCTGTATGATGTACTTTAATTGACCTATAGTACAGCCTATCTTGGTACTGACCTGTACTTTGATGACCCCCGTCAGTTCAGCCTTGCCACCCCCTGACTCTGGGAATGTTACGGACCACTGTGACCTCAATCTGCCGTTCCTGATCAAGACAAGCAGTAAAGGTAAGAGACCAGGAAGAAAATTCACATCAAACAATAATACACTTCCTGCTTGTTATCAAAGGAAATGTCTACCTTTGTGTTCAAAAGTTTTTATAAGGTATTCATGATTAAGCATTTACTGATCGAGTTACTTTTCCCTCAAATTAATACACTTCAATGATTTTTAGAACTTTTAAATACAAAAATATTGACAGAATTGCCTTGCATTACCAGAAGTTTTTGGGCTGATATTGATGGCTTTCAATGCATGCGATGATGGTGGTGTTCCCCCCTGAGCTTTTTCCGTAGACGGTCACTACCCCCTGTTTATAGTGCTGGTCTCGGTAGGCAGTGAGAGACGCCTCAATGGCGGACCGCCACGGCTCCGCTCCTGCATCTACCTTAGCTGGCTGCTCCTCTGTAGCTTCTTTTCGTAAATGATCATATCTGTTTATGCAGAATAAAAATCCTATATTAAGATCAAGATCAAGATCTAGTAAAATTTTTGGTGCTAGAACCATGATGACTTCACAATTAATAGATTTATTAAATCTTTTTCCAGTACTTTACTGCTTTAAAGGAATGATATAGAAAATGATAAAGTTTTTGCTTGCTATATTGAATATGGGAAAAGTAATCCTGATACCAATTTGACATCATTTTAAATGGGAGGTCAAGGGTTTGTTTACTGCCATTTTTGGAGAGACTGTAGGCATTCTAGATATATTTCATTAGTCAATAATGGACAAAACTCAAGGTTTATTACTCATGTATATAAAAATTAACACTTTATACAAGATTTTTCATTGTGTTTACCAGAAAATTAAGCCCCTGTACACCCTTTCAAACAAAGCTATTATTACGAAGCATCATTGAAAGAATCTATATCCTGAATTTCATAAACTTGTAAGGATCTTTCATTTACTAGATCTTGACCTTAATCTTTCTAAAATAGATTTCATACTTTCTACGGCGTCTGTGACTTAAGTTAACAGCTAGGAAATTCATTTACCCGTATAAAGCAGTCATTATTGGAAACCCAATAAAAGTGACCCGTGATTGATGACCTCTTTATAGAAGGTAAATTCTATTCATATTCTTATTGGTTCTGTTTAACTTAATACTAGGATATAAGAAGAAGACTATTATCTTAATGCCCTTAATCGAAATCATTTAATTATTAGCAGATTTAGATACTAAAAGGTAAAATGGCTTATTTTTCATGATAAAAATTAAAAATAGAGGTACTTAACTTCATTTAATTATCTTTTCTGCAAATGTCACATTTAAAGTCTATCATGTAATGATATTTTCCTCCTTTCCCTTTTTTGTGTCTTAATTTGTCAATGTTTCTTTGGTGGATTGTGGTATATATATACCACTAGATATTTGCCAATGGGATTTATTTAATAAAATAAATGCGAAACTTGGATTTTTAAAAATGCATGGTTGCTAAACAGGGTAAAATGAGGATTTTGTTTTAAATCCAGTCTGACTATGATACGCAAGTGAAATGTTAAATTTTAATAGCAATTTCACTGAGAGAGAGAAATGGCAGCATACAAGGGGTGACTACTTAATGGGGGAGACCACTTCAGCTGTTTTGACTGTTAGTATACATGTGTTTATATAGAGAATGGCCTCACTTGAAAGACTGTTTGGTCCGGGGATCTAGAAACCTACTTCCTCCCAAGTCTCCATGTTCTGTGACTAAAACCTAAAATGTATGCAGAAATACAACATATGGTCAAATCACACAAGAACTTTTATTTTCACTGTTCTCTATCTCAGAGTCTATACTCGTGTAAATTGTGATGGCTATAAGAAAATAACATTTAAAATCAGACAACTCAAGAAATAATTCATTTAAAAACATATGAAAAAAATTTGACTCTTTATAATGCTTAAGAAGTATGAAAAGGTGTTTAGATTTTCTTTCTATCTTGCCAATATGGCTTTGTACACAACGTACATTCTAACACATTCACATACACACAATCAGCAATGTTTAATATATATACAACACCTTGGGAGTAAAATTATTGACTCAAATAAGCTATCTCATTCAAGTTTTCACTTAAAAATAGAAACTCAATATAAAACTTCTTATATTCATATCTTTCACCAAGTCTTTCAAATGCTAAGTTTTTCACAAGGAACAAAATCTTACTTCCTCATCTTAGTTTCCTCAATTAAGAACGATACTGTATACAGTACAATTCTGATAATAGTACAACATCTTTAACAAATCTTCTATCTGTTTACATCAGGCCTTGCTATCTTCCAAATCTAAACTGAGATCTGCTAGTGGGACACACATGTAATACACCCATCTAGCATCAGTAAAAGGGAAGTAATGGTGAATTTATTTTTTACTGCCCGTCTCTTGCTTACAAGGTAACAAGAACAGGAACTTGTGGATCGATAAACAATGAAACTATGAAAATGGGCTTTTATGATAAATTCAAACCACAGTAACTCTGCCCTTGCTAACGGACCTTTTAAAACAACATTATAGATCTTGGTTCGACATCCGCTATTGCTTTACACGTGTGTGGAAGTGGGGCCTGGAGACTGGAAGCCAAACGAAGTTTGAAGCTGACAGCAAATGAAACCTATTTTCTGTCATGTAAATGAAACCTATTTCCTATCATTCTGTTTTAACTATTTAGTACTTACTAATTCGTCTGACCCTTTGATCTTACAGGGAGTAAACTGGTCTTTGTTATACTGGGCAAATGACCTGAAAAAGACAAGGGGATCTTTCAAAACTTCATATATCATATTGTTACAGTATAAAGAAAAATTCTTTAAAATTTGCACCTTGTCACAATTTTATAATTTGTGCTTTCCCTTAAATATTTCATGCATGATATTTAATGGAGATTAGATCACAGTTTTATAAAAGTTTAAAAATTTCAAATGTTAAACAATACGTTGGATACAAGGATAAAAAACCCCACACACAGCAAAGCCTGCTTCATTAAGTGACTCAGCTAGGTAAACCTAAAAATACAGCTTATCTCAAGAAACAGAGATACATTTGCATTAGATTAACATACCCTGATGCCCCTTCTTTTAATAAATCATCATCATTAAGTAAAATTCTGACATCTGAAATAAAATGAGAGTAAAATAAGTCATGATAAATCAATGACAGTTCTGTAACAGACTTTACATATGTCTGAGTAAATCAAGAGTAAGCCAATTAGAAACAAGGAAATATAAACTGTTCCCACACTTACCATTAAAAACCTCATTGAATTCTCCTGGCGGAGCATGTAAAATAAAGTCTGAGGCAATGGCCACCTAAAAAAGACAAGTGATACTGTAAACTAAATTTCATATTGATTCTATTACATGTATCTATTACCATCAATGAAAGTGCTTTGCACCAACAAATTTTTGCTTTCTCTTCTTAACTAAATAAAAAAAGAAATTGAAATTTACATGCAATTGATTGCAACAAAAACTTGCAATCCCGAATGCTGATTCATGTCGCAAAAAAGTGAAACTTCCTAACAAGGAACAGAGACTTATGATAAACAACCATTGATACTGAACACTGAATATCAAGTGCATAAATTCTAGTTCAGTCTGAATATTCTATATTGAATGATTACAACATGGATTCTCTGTAATCTGGATCATCATTGAATGATTACAACATGGTCTCTCTGTAATCTGTATCATCATTGAATGATTACAACATGGGCTCTCTGTTATCTGTATCATATCATTGAATGATTACAACATGGGCTCTCTGTAATCTGGATCGTCATTGAATGATTACAACATGGGCTCTCTGTAATCTGTATCGTCATTGAATGATTACAACATGGTCTCTCTGTAATCTGGATCATCATTGAATGATTACAACATGGTCTCTCTGTAATCTGGATCATCATTGAATGATTACAACATGGGCTCTCTGTAATCTGTATCATCACTGAATGATTACAACATGGGCTCTCTGTAATCTGTATCATCATTGAATGATTACAACATGGGCTCTCTGTAATCTGGATCGTCATTGAATGATTACAACATGGGCTCTCTGTAATCTGGATCATCATTGAATGATTACAACATGGGCTCTCTGTAATCTGTATCATCATTGAATGATTACAACATGGGCTCTCTGTTATCTGGATCATCATTGAATGATTACAACATGGTCTCTCTGTAATCTGTATCATCATTGAATGATTACAACATGGGCTCTCTGTAATCTGTATCATCATTGATTGATTACAACATGGTCTCTCTGTAATCTGTATCATCATTGAATGATTACAACATGGGCTCTCTGTAATCTGCATCATCTTTGCATTAGTTGAGCAAAAGTACATGTAATGCAACCTTTTGAATATCTTCATTTATAGCTAAGATTAAAATAATTCAGAAGGTGATTGATGCATCATAGCCATTAGGTGCGACTCTGACTCAGGCCTTATAAATGTACTGAGATGTGTAAATGTCTTCTGTGTGGGGTCAACTTGTGGACTTGGCCAATTCCTGTACACGTATAGAACCATTTTAACAAGACCTTGGACTTTCGTAAGGATGTAACTATCTTTTTCCTGCGTAAAATCAAGTTAAAAATGACACTGGTTTCAAATGAAATATACACAGATTGCGTAGTCTTGCTCAAAAGCCAGACAAATCTTGCTGATTTCAATGAGCTATGGCCGAGTGGCCAGCAATGAAATAGACAGGCTTACTAAACATCGCTGTTTGACACAACTACCCAAAGTCCAAGCTCTTGTTAAAATGGTTCTAATTAATATTACATATTATAAATGCACCTCCATGCTTTCTGAGGCAGTCATGAAAAACTCCTGAGAGAGACTACAGTGAAGTGATATTTTCATCTATCTATAAACTGTAGAGATGAAATCTCAATTGGCCACTCCAGTTTATATCAGTTATAAAGTACCAAAAACTATAAATTTAAAGTGTACTAAAAAAAAAATAACTCTGGATCAAGTTAACTATGAGACACATCAAATAATTGACAGGATTTAGAATGCAATATTTGAAAGTAAATAAAATGTTGAACAAATGACTGAATTTTAAATTTTTACAAAACTGTTTGGTCCAGTACATGATAAATAGGTCAGATTCTTCTTGAGGACAAAGTTTACATAGCATTGACAATTTCTTCTGGAGGACAAAGTTTACATAGCATTGACAATTTCCTTGAATGTAAACATGTCTCAATATCATTTTTATCAACATGGCATATTCTAAAATTAGACAAAAATAATTTCACATCAATTCTTATGACATTTACTGGTCCTTAAAAATAAATCCAGCTATGACTATGTTTGAAATTTTATCTTTAAATTCACTTGGCAAGATTCAGAGAAATGCTGATTGTATTAACAGATAACAATCCTTGGTGCACTCAAACAAACTCCTCAGGTGATTTTGTCATCAAACATTTCACTACTGTTATATAGTTGATGTGTTTCAAGTAATGCAAGGTTTATTTTTGAAAAAGAGCAGGTGAAATACAAGATGTCCACCACTAAGAAAAACCTTGGCATTAAAAATACAATTCAGGTAAATTCGAGTTCAAATAATGATAATAGCATTTTTTCAATTTGGTTAGTGGGTGTTCTTTTCTAACTGTGCCCCCTCTCCTCTGCTTGGTATGCCCACTCCCTCATCCCCCCCCCCCCACCCCCTCCCCAAATAAAGTTAGATTCTCTTGGGTTCAGCTATCTCCTTCCTCAAATGAAGCATGATTAAATGGCTCATCAAGTTTATAGAACCTGAGTGAAGGTTACCCATAAAGGTGTCATAAATCAATCAGAGCGGAGGGGGATTTCCTGCAGGAAACAGACACCAGCTATCTACATAACTCTGTGTAAACAAACCCCAGGACCTTATTTAAGCCCATCTTTCCTGGTAAAACTAGTTAACTTTGAAAAGTTAGAGTCTGGCATGTAAGTGACCCTTTTCATCACTGAAACTTGTTTGCAAGCTACAATGCCCCCATAACAAATCCCACTGCTGATCAAATACAAAGGATGACAGGTTATGATTCTGTGTGCAGTACCACCCTGTCCCTACTGTCTTATGTAAATGAACATGCCACACATTCATGCATAAAACATAAAAATATTTTGCAGTAATGTTCGGTACCGTACATTTACCCAAACCCAACAATCAACAGCTCACTATTCAAATGGTATGATTTCGAGAAATGAACCCAATCTCGATTCAATCTGTATACATATTATTACGTATTGATAAAGGGGGAAAAAAAAGAAAAACATTTTAGCCCAGTCAAGGAAAACATTGACATAATGCAGTATTTATAATTATACATGCATTGTTAATGTTTCATGGAATAAAATCTTCATTTAAAATCAATGGGGTCAAGTTACACTTTCTGATAAATTAATCTTCAAAGCACATCATTCTGGTTGTAAACATTGTTGTAACATTCAAAACATCATAGATTAAAAGATACAGTACTATCATACTGATGACAAAACAACTGCTATCTAAACAACACTTAATTTAACTCTCATCTGCATTAACATTAAAAATGGACTCAATTAATATCTCAAAACATACAATTTTTTTTTTCATATTTGCTGCCTAACAGTTTTAATGAAAGACACATGTTTGAAACATCAATAGCTGCACAATTTGCACTTTTATCACGGGATTTCTGATTGAAGAATCAAGGGTCATTATGTCTCATGCTAAGAATAGCACCAACTTTCATTATCAACCAGCTTTTCTTATCTCCTTCTTTATACATAGCGTGGCTCTTTAAAGAGCATTATGCTTAGGTGCATAGCATTGAAGTTAAAAATCTTTTATTTACAATTTCAAAAGAAAAGGTGCATAAAAGTTTAAAAGAATCAGTCTTTTGGAGTTAGCTAAGACCTTATGGTCTGCCCCAAGTCTGCCTAGAAAGACCTTAAATTATTCCACAGAAATTGCTGTGGATGTGTAAGTTGGGAGAATGTTCCACTGCCTCACCAGATTATATGCTAGTATTTAAATAAACGTAAAGAGATGGGAGAAATAATGACGGATCAGACTAGGGTTCCCTAGTCAGGTGCTTTACCTACTGAGCTATCTGGTGCCATATTTGAAATGGTTTGACCATCACATATCTCCAGCCTTAAATGATCTTTGCCACAAAGAGCACCCCAGACTCTTTCCCCTGGCAAAAGTTAACCTGTCAGTTCTAGGGGTTGCCACAGCACTAAATGTAACGGGATGGGAGAAATAATGACAGACCAGTCCGGGATTTGAACCCGGGCTCCCCGAACCTCTATTCAGGTGCTGCACCAACTGAACAATCTGGTGCCGGCAATCGAGCCGGTCTGACCGTCACAACAGCATTGGGTGATGGTATTTCTCTCAGACAGTAAGTTCTTGAGGAAATTCGGTTAAATTTCTTTATATTCTCTCACTGTCCTCAAAATATAAAAACCATGGGAACAGTTAACTCACATACCCTAAATATTTATTTTCCAAAGCTTGACAAAACCGATTAAGATGTAAACTTGGCGGGTTCAACATAATATTGACATTCAGACAAAAGCGGAAGTAAGCGGTCTATTTTTTCGGCATTTTTTCTTTATGCAAAGACCTTAATTCCAGTGTATTAGAATCTGTCATTAGTCTGCTTTCTTTAAAATCTAATGGGCTTGGCTTCTAAATAAAATCGACATAATGGTCATCCGAAATAAAGCCAAAAAATTACCTTTTGCTTATCCGAAATGGGATCTCCGAAGTCGGCCATTTTCGTCTGTCAGTCACGCCTTCGTCATAGGATCTTGGGTAAAAAAAGGAGAGTGACTAAAATGGGTAGCGAAACCCGGGCCGGGCCGGGATTTTCGAAACTGAAAACCGGGTTTTGTTGATTTCTTACAAAATACTCATGTGTTTTGTACGAAATTTGCAGGACAACTTTAAAACATCTTTTTTTGTCTTCGCTGAAATTTTTATTATTACAAAATGAGTTTATCAATATTTATTACCGATTCTCATTTTTCAGGTGACTAAAATGGGCAGCGAACCCGGGTTACACATTTTGGCGATATTAAGAGAATTACATTGATTTTTTGGTAAATTATTGTGTTTAATCATTGCTATTTTAGTTTAAACACTTAGATAATCCAACAATTCCGTCAAAAAATATCATTTAATAGAATTATGGCCTAATATTATAAACCCGGGACGGAACAAAACCGGACACGTTTACCCGGGACAAACTTTTTATTTCCGAAAAAGCGACCAGAGGATGTTAGCTATCACTCATGTGACATTGCCCAGCTCAAACCACGCGGAGGTATCCTCATTTGAGCCTTCTCCCCCCCTTTTAAATACAAATATAAAGGATGCAAACAGCAAATCACGATGAAAAACCGTTCTTATTGTGTAAAACACAACGCCCTACCAGGGCCCAGACTCGGTTTGTATCTTAATGATTTAACCTGTTTACTGAAAATAAAACTAACTATCTATAAGCACTATCTATTATTTTAAAAGTATTTGTACAAAATATTTACAAAGTTACAAGAAAACCGTTCTTATTGCATTGTCAGCAACGCCCTACCAGGGCCCAGACTCGATTTTCATGTATTTTTACCCTGAATAAGCACTAGAAAACCCATTAAAAACAAATGAAAACTAAGACATGCGTTTTTTCATATTCTTTATTTCTTCGGCCTAGTCAGCGCATGATGGACACATGAAGACTTTTTATATAGACCTTATATTCAATCATTAAAAATTATAACAGCATATTAATTCGATGTTTCCCGAGCGATGAGTTGAAAGTCAACATACATGTATTTTTTGTGCATTTTATTTTATTAAAAAACAAATCAGCATACCTACTAAATTAGATTCGTGAGAAACTTAAGATAGCCAACGTGTGCACATCACACGATCGGGTACTAAAATGAGGCATCTGTAATATTAGGCACTATATATATAGAAGACCTGTAAAATAAGCTCAATCAATTACAATAATTTTATAAATGAATTCATTTCACTTTCATCTTAATAGAAGCTGAATGATGAGCACAAATTCCTATAATTAAACTAATTGAAACATATATTTAATACTCGTGTAGTAAGCCAGCAATTGTGATATCATCATACTAATAGGTACATTCTGATTCTAATTAGAGCAGTTCCCAAGCTAGCAGTGCAGATTTTACCAGTATTAACAAGTAATTACGGTTAATTAAAACAATAACACTACTGAAACTAGCTGAGAAGAATTCATCCTTTTAATCGGTTTAAAAAATAAATGTTCAATAATGAGTTTTACAATAATTCAGTGATTAGTTCTAATCTTGCCGGTTATCATATTAATTTTCTTTTTATGTTATATATTCTGTTTTTGTTCTCGTCGCTTTTTTCGGAAATAAAAGGTTTGTCCCGGGTAAACGTGTCCGGTTTTGTTCCGTCCCGGGTTTGTAATATTTGTCCATAATTCTATTAAATGATATTTTTTGACGGAAATGTTGAATTATCTAAGTATTTAAACTTAAATAGCAATGATAAAATACACAAGTTCCCAAATTCAACAATGTAATTCGCTGAATATCGCCAAAATGTGTAACCCGGGCTCGCTACCCATTTTAGTCACCTGAAAAATGAAAATGTGTAATTAATATTGAAAAACTCATTCTGTGATAATAAAAACTTCAGCGAAGACAAAACAAGTCGTAATAAAGTATTTCTGCAAATTTCTTGCAGAACTAATAAGTATTTTGTAAGATATCAACAAAAACCCGGTTATCAGTTTCGAAAATCCCGGCCCGGCCCGGGTTTCGCTACCCATTTTAGTCACTCTCTAAAAAAAGTACGAAACTAAGTTCGGTTTTTCAACCATCAAACAACTTAAGAGCTATAACCGATTTTTAAATAACAACAACATAATGACTATGATTATTATAATTAAAACTTGTTTTATTAAGAATTTCGATTTGTATAAAACTTTAAATTCGAAGACAAATCCAGGAAGAGCTTCATTGACAACACACAGCAGCAAGTGCCCTTACTTTTTAATCAACTGGAGTGATGGGCGACCGCCCACTTCACTGTTCAATCAAAAACCCAATTTTATTAACTGTAGAGGACCAGAAGAATGTATTCCATTCCGGTTGTAAAGTCATAGACGTTACATTTCCAAATGTGTCTTCACCAGAGGTAAATATATAATTTCGAATTTTCTCAGTTTAAACTGAACACTGTTTGAAATCGATATTCCATAATATGTTTTACGGTGCTACCGTTCTGGCGAGCGCAGCAAGAATTACACATACTTTACCTTGCATCATTGTCAACTTATATAGTCAACGAACGTCAAAGAATTTTTGAGAGAGTATTGCTCTACAATAAGTATGCCAAAGGTACTAATTTTAATGGTTATGATACATACAGCGCAACCCCTACCCAGAGAGAGAGAGAGAGAGAGAGAGAGAGAGAGAGAGAGAGAGAGAGACCGGTACCTGTTTGTAGGTGTGTAATTTCCCACTTTTAAATTTAATGGTCTGACTATATGCAATATCTACATAATTTTTTTACCTGTTTATTTTTTCATTTTATTCCTTTTTATTTAGTTCAAAATGACCTATTGTTTATTTCCTCCCTACTCATATACTTATACCTGCCTACAGTACATGCATGCACAATTAGTTTAAAAATTGATCGATATGACAGTAAAGTATGGCTCTTGCTAGTGTGTATATATATATATATATATATATATATATATATATATATATATATATATATATATATATATATATATATATATATATATATATATATATATATTTATTTAAGAAATGAACTCAATGTCTACCCAAGTTATACTCGTATAACCTGGGTTGGGGCAATTTACGCTTTATAATCCGCGAAGCGGATTATAAAAAAGCGTAAATTGCTCCAACCCAGGTTATACGAGTATAACTTGGGTAGACATTGAGTTCATTCCTTATAATTTAATTTTCTGGAATTTGCTGTAGAAATTGAGTCTGTTTTACTTTTTAAAATGATATAAATCTGTTCAAAATTCAAACGTAACGTCAAGTGAATTAGTACGTTGGTGCATTGTGACGTGTCTTGTGACGTGCAAACCAGGTTATACAAATTTAACTAAATTTTTCTATCCAATCAAATGCCGCGTTACAACCAGAATTAAATTATATATATATATATGTATATATATATATATATATATATATATATATATATAATTTCTATATTAAAAAAAGATTAAAAACAAATCATATGTCAATGAGGCAGGTATCGCAGACTATACTGTAATAGCCAGTACACTCATTACAGATGTTTGATCCACCTCTAAATTTTTCGCGGGAAATATAGCGCGAGTGCACTGTGACGTCATTCATGAATTTGTTCGTCTTTGTTTACGTTTCTCGACTCTATACGAAGGTATGGAAGCATGTAACAAATCTTTTGAGTCTCGCCAAAGCATATGCGGTACTCAAAATGTGTTTTCAAACTTTAAGTCACCGTAAATTACGAGTTAAAAGTCGTCCATTTTTGGCATAGCACCACGGGTGAAAACATTAGAGAGCATTATGGGACGTAGACAAAAAATTTTGTTTGATGAACTGTAGGTTTAGCTCGTTCTTTTTCCCGCGCACACTGGTTCTTAGAGCTCGCTTCGCTAGCCGGCGCTGCGCGCCGGCGAGCTGCGCTCGCTATAATTTTACTATTAGAAATTATTAAGTATTTTCTTATTGAATATGCCATATACTGAGGATGACACATGTATATAAAGGTTCAAACTAGCTTAATTTTTGGTCAATATTTGTGTGACTAAATCTTTGATTGGTTACTCTGTTATCGTTGATATAGATATAGACTTATAAGACTGTACTAGTATCTTATGTGACAAATATATCAAAATAAGCAGGCACTCAGTACTCTCAAGGTCCAAGGAATTTTGCAAATTTGGTCCGAATCTTTATACTTAGATGTATTAAGGAAGAATTTCTGCTGCTGCTGATCGAGTGCTGCAGATTAAGAATGAGAAGCATTGGCAAAAAGGAACAGTTAGAGAAACAAACCCAACAAACTGACAAACAATGCTCTGCTTATAGTAAATATGACCCATAAAGCAAATCAAATTTCTTAGATATTGTTGCATTTTTAATAAACCATGTCTCAATTTATATTAATTTCAGAAATACAGTAACACAACCTTTTATATTTAGAAGAGTGAAATAATAAACATTCTTATAAAACAGCCCTATACTTGCTTGTTTATTAGAAC
The DNA here is from genome assembly GCF_025612915.1 of Magallana angulata. Classification (NCBI taxonomy): domain Eukaryota; kingdom Metazoa; phylum Mollusca; class Bivalvia; order Ostreida; family Ostreidae; genus Magallana; species Magallana angulata. The sequence goes on along the minus strand of NC_069118.1, from coordinate 37,061,325 downwards.
CATTTTAACAAGACCTTGGACGTTCGGTAGGACGTAACTACCTATTTCTTGCATCAAAACAAGTAAATAATGATAGTTACTGATTTTGCGTGAAATATCAGGGTTTGACACCAAGGCACATCCGACCGACTTTGTCTAGCAAATCATAGGTCCGGTCGGGGTAAAATGTCTGTGTACTAGCCCAACTGGTCGTGTGAAAAAAAATAAATGTGCACATAACTTTGAAAGCACCTTTTCCTATAAAAGGCATAAATTCTACAAACTACTGTAATTTAAGTACAACCCAATGACTAACCTAGGAGATGATGTAGGCGAAATACTCGCTTTTTGATCGGTTATTTCACCGGAATTTCCTCCGAAAGAAAAGTTCAAGTCACCCTGTACACTGAGTTCACAATCGTGTATGTTAACCCAGATGCAATAAATTAATAATTATCTAATTCTAAAGACATCTTTTCAGACTAAGTTAACGCCTGTTGTGATTCGATAATAAGTCCAGACGGGTGATGCAACCACATGCTGTGCAAAACGATGTTGATTACTTTTAGGCTAGACCCAGTGTTGATATTTCAGTTGGTTGGTAGGTTGTAATTAGTTAATTACTCTGCTTAATTAATGCTAAATAATCATAAAGTTTGATTACAGTTATCTTTTAAAAAAAAAGGATCCTCAACATATGAGTTGATTAAATTGAATCTTAAATATGGTTTGAATGATTCATTATTGGTATAGATAAACCAATACAATTAAACAGAAAAAAACTGTGATATTTGGTGTTTGTTGTTACTTTTAGTGTATTTTTGTCAAAATTGGTCAGGGCTAGTGGTAAAGCAGTCAGGGCTAGTGAAAAATTGCTGAGGTAGCCCGACTGGTCTAGTAATTCAAAAACTTAATGTCAAACCCTGAATATGCACAGATTGAATAGTCTTAATAAGCTTAAAGCCGGACAAATCTTGTTAATTTCAAAGACCCATGGCTGAGTGACACGCAACGAAAATAGACATTGCTGTTTGACACAACTACCCAAAGTCCAAGCTCTTGTTAAAAAATTGTACAAATTGAGCTGGTCATAGACTATTTACATCTCAACTTTATCCTAATTTTGTGTCTTTAAATGAGATGTTTAATTGCACAGTTATGAAATATGATACTTCACAAATGTTGCAGACTGGTCTTTATAATGGAATAGAAAACACAATTGGTTCCATAAAAATCATATACCATCCCTCTCACGTCAGATTCTTTTTATCATGTGTTCCTTTTTTTAGGTCACCTGAGTGAACTCAGGTGACCTATTGCTATCCGTTTTAGTCAGTCGTCGTGAGTCGTGCGACGTGCGTTAACAATTTTACATTTTTAACTTCTTCTTAAAAACTACCAGGCTGATTGTTACCAAAATCTAGGTATCTAAATTGTGAAATTCATGGCTCTACCACCCCCAGGGCGCCACATGTGGGGCCAAATATGCAAAAAAAAAAAGCCAAATTTTCAAAAATCTTCTTCTCTACTCCCACACATGTGAGGAAAAAACGGGTTGCATAGTTATAATGTCCATGAAGCCCTCTACCAAAGTTGTGAAATTCATGGCCCCTGGGTCAGGGGTTCAGGCTCTAGGGTGGGGCCAATATGGCCATATAGTAAAAAAATGTATTAAATCTTAGAAAATCTTCTTCTCTACTCCCATAATCATATATTTGTTCAAAACTTAATGCCTGGTTATGATGTCCATGAAGCCTTCTGCCAAAATTTTGAAATTCATGACCCCTGGGTCAGGAGTTCAGGTTCTAGGGTGGGGCCAATATGGCCATATAGTAAAAATGCATTAAATCTTAGAAAATCTTCTTCTCTACTCCCATAATTATATATTTGTTCAGAACTAATTGCTTTATTATGATGTCCATGAGGCCGGGCTCTACCAAAATTGTGAAATTCATGACCCCTGGGTCAGGGGTTCAGGACATGGGGGGGGGGGCAATATGGCAATATAGTGTTAATGCATATAATGTTTAAAAATTCTCTTCTCTATTCTCACACATCTGTATAAAAAACTGACTTATAATTATGTTTACCAGGAAGTCCTCTACTGAAATTTTAATTTTTATGTCCCCTGGAGTATGGGTTTTGACTCTAGGCCAGGGCGAAAATGGATGTATAGGTGTTAATGCATATAATGTTAAAAAATTATCTTCTTTACTCCCAAACACCTGACAGGAAAACTGATTTTGTAGACCAGATCTTTAAGTTTTTCACCAAAATTATAGGTTTCACAGCTCTTTTTGAAAGATTTCAGGCAGGGAGGTGGTCGTCATTACAAATTAAAAATTTTCTACTCCAGAATGAAACCTAATTAATTTAATGCATATATGAGACTCCTCGAGAAGTTTGTGTAATTGTGTTATATGCTACTCAGGTGACCATTAAAGCCAACTGGCCTCTTGTTATGTACAAATGTTAGGTTTCGAGGCGCAAAAGGTACTAACACCATTTCCACAGTATTCTTAAGAAGACATTGTGATGTCAATGCAGTGTTGTATCAAAAAATCATATCATGGTGTACCGTAGATAGATAATATTATCTGAATTTAGAGAGAAAAGTGTAAATTGTATTTGTTAACAATTTAAAAAATTTTAAGCTCAGCCAATGTCTACAGTCTTTTTCATCAAATTTGTTTCCTTTTCACAAAAATGGTACCTTAATTAATTACTATAAATCGTTAACTGTTCCAGTTAAGGATTACAATCATGCAATTTTCACAAAGTGCTTCAATCAGAGCTGTATATGTAAGATCCATTTTTTAAAAATCAAGTTAGCCGTTACATCAGCATGTATACAGTTTATTGTGATTCTTACTGTTACTGATAGAAACGGAATCTTTAACAATCACTTTTGTTACATGTATCACCTATCCCTTTGTTACAGACGCAGACAGTTCCCATCTCCTTCTGTGAACGGGTAATTGAACTAACATGTGGTGGCACCTGTTTAATGTGTGTGTTTGTGTCTATATAACACCTGCTTATAACCACTGATTTTGTTTTTATACATGCATGTATTGGTCGAATACACACATTCTTTTTAGAAAGAACTTGGGTTATGTTGTAATGGTGTGTCTTATTCCAGTGATGTTCAGTGGTATATATATTGTCCTATAAATTGTAATAAACATTACCAGGTACACACAGGTATGATTTGTGCAGTATATTATTTAATCTGGAAATTATTACATATATTTTATTTATATTTTTTGTAATGCCTAATTAAAATACTGTATACAGGTTGATTTTCGCTCTCCCAGACTTGAAACAGTTTCACCTCGTCTTGAATTGGCCCAGACACAATTAGAAATATACATAATTATTCTTTCTATTTAACAAAGTTATTTAAAAATTGTTTTGAATTCGCTCAGTCTTAAATTCATCCACTAACAACGAAGGCAAAAAGGGAAGAAAAAAAAAAAACCAGGAGCGAATGTTTCCCTGTATACTGTACCTTATATTAGTATAAGCAAACAAGAGCAACACTTAATTGTAGAATCAATGCAAAGTAAATTTATTTAATGCTTATCCATGTACTGATTGCCATTTGAATATTCGGGTTTGAATGTGTTGTACATGATTTTTTTTTTAAAGAACTGATTTACATGTGAATTATATATAGATTTTTGATTAACTTTAGAGAAATAACAAATTCTTGATTATCTAGAACTACTGTCATCATATTGCAAAAAAAATGCGTGAAATATTCCATAGTTTTGCACACAAACTTGTTCCAACAGATTTTTTAGTAAGACTAATACACTAAGTCTTGTGCATTTTGCAATTTTTCATGCAATGATCATAGCAACAAATATTTGCAACTGATGGGTACTCATAAATTTCATAAGTATTAAATGAATGTTGGTTGACAGAATATATACAATATGTACATGTATTTTATCAAAGTATTTATTCTGTGAAACAGGTAGGAGAAATATGCTTCAAGAACTACTACACAGCTTACGTTTCAATACGAGTGAAGTTTAAAGCAGCCCCAGAGAACGGAGCAGAATCAGGTATACAAACAGGATCTTTTTAGTTCAACTGATTTCCTAATATAGCAATGTCAAATATGACAGTTATTATAATTTAACAGTTAACAACTTCTATCTTTGGTCAATTGCCACACACTTTTTAAAACAGGTGAGATCAAGTGGAAGACCTGTGTGCGTAGAATGCGGCTGATGCCGAGTCCTCACAAAGAGAGCGGCTCTCAGGACTACTTCGCTATCTCAAAGAAACAAGTGAGTCACTGCAAAATAAAATGTTCATGTAGGGAAGCTTCATACATCTCTTTGGTTACTACTGCATGAGTCCCTATCTATTAATTGACTAAAGAAAATTAATATGATACATACAATTTTGTTCCTTATTCTGTAATCACAGGATCGACAGGTATACTATCATTTTGACTTTGGTTTACCTATTGCTTAATGATGAGGATGCAGATTTTAATAAATTTCTTTATGAATTGGTAGTCTATTCATTAATAATTTTGCATTTGATCTAAAAGATGACTTTATGTTAATGTTTCTTTAAACCTCATGTATGATTGGCTTTAACAAATCACCCAAATTCAAAAAAGAGTTATACATTGACTTTTTTTTTCTTGATGTGTAAAAGCCTCTGCCATAACTAGCTTATGGTATTATATAGCCTTTCTGAAAATCATAAGTCTATAAACTTATTTTCTTTTCACAGTTTTCCTTCGAGATCTCCAACATTTCAGCCATGCGCATTATCCTTCAACAACCCTCGCCTGTGTGGAAAGAATTCCGCATTGAAGATCTCAGACTGTATAGGTCTTCTGAGGTAAGACCTTGTAGTTCTGTGAACTGTAACTTGCATGTAGTATCAATAGTCATGTTTATCTACGGACATCTTTTACCTTCTTGTTAGTTATCTCCCTTTAATGGACTAATCACTATGTCATTTTTCTCTCCGAGTCAGTAATACTTTGTATAAACTTATCTATCATGAATATATTAATTAAACCTTCAAAAGCATTTTGGCAGTTTCATTCCATTTTCATAATGCCATCTTTTGTGGCAATTTAACCTAGCTAGAAAACTTATTCCGTACAATTAGAGTCCACAATGATTTTTGTATGTTTGCCAAAGATTGCAGAGGCCAAGAGTTTTTGGTTTTCTGGGAGCAGAGTGAACCTAAGACCCTTAAATTTGAGTGTGATATTGCCCCAGAAAGTTGGTAGTGTTGTAGGAAGAAAACACTGACTATTAAACACTGATAAATCCTAGCTGAAAGGGGAATTATTTTTTTGACATAAAATTCATCCACGCACCATAATGTATCAATTTTGTAAAAAAAATTATATTAAGAACAAAAGTATAAAAAAAAACAAGTTAATTGGCCAGACAAATGCAGGTTCAATGTTTTGTAATTAGGATTTGTTTATTGCATACCACCATACAGTAAGAATTCTTGCTGAATATTATATAATCATGTGTCTGATTAGGATTGTTAATCATCGAAAAATATTACTTATACATGTACTTGGTATAGAATTAGAATTTTAAACAATGAATGATACTACATGGCATTAATTGCATAAAGTTAATTTAGGTTCTTAGTAAATAATACAAGTTTTAAATGCTTGTTACATGTTACAATATTCAGTCATTTCTATAACATCAGATATGTGATGACGGTTTAAGAGCTTGTTTCTATGTGATTTAGATGCTTAGTAAACCGCCGCCATTACCGGCCTGGCTGACGGAAGACTCCGCCAACAGCACCAAACACAAACTGGAGGTAAGGCTTTGTTGTCAAGACAACCAGATACTTGACCCCCATGACTCTAGTAATCAATTGATACATATAGAAGTACATTGTAAGTGATTTTAATTATGCAATAGACTTTCAGCACAGTGAGATCTGCCATCTTTTCAATTTTTTTTCAACACTTAGTAATCAGGAAAGATTGTAGCACTAATATTTTCAGATGGAGGGCAACTTTCAATAAATGTATGCTGAAGATTTATAGCTTTTGATTTCATGTTAAAGTTTAAAGTCTGTATGACTGCAAAATGACATAAAAGAGATTGAAGTTGTACATGTATCTCTATTTCTCCCTGCAGTGTTTTGAGTTTTATTATTTTTAATGTAATGTAGAAAAATTATTAAAATGTGAAAATTCCTATAAATTAAGGTTTTGTTGAATGGCGATGTATTAAATACACTAAAAGTGAATATATTCATTGTAAATGAAGTACAATAAAACCGAAATTAAATACAATAAAAACAAGTATAACATTATTTTTATAATACAATAGAAATGTGCAATCCACCTACAGAAATTTGAGCTATATTTATTTTGATATGTAATTTTGCATTTCATCTGTTACAGTAAAAAAAAACCAAGTTAATGATGTGTATTTTTATCTTAAATATGAAATTGTTTTACTTAATCGAAAATCCTATATTTGTCTCAAAGTGGCTTTTGTGGGTTTGTGACCATTTTATCGTAATATATTAAAAAAATTAATTAATACTGGTTGCTTATTCAGTTACAAACAAAAGCCAAGGAGAAAGTGAGTAGTTTTGGGAAATGTCACATTTTATATCTCACCTTTTTTTTTTTTTTACTATATCTGGAATTAAACTAGAGTGCTACTGACACACATTCACCAACATGAAACAACTGTATGTAAATGCAATAAAATCACAATGTGTCTTGTTGACAAAGTCACAAAACAAAATATAATCCCCATATCCACTGTCTACTGATTTGTGCATGCTGTTTGGAATTATATTTATTTTATTAATACAGCACATTGTTACACATTACATTGTATTTCACTTACAGGTACAAAAATATATATATATATTTCATCATTAAATTAGCTTTATGTGAATATTATAAACTGTATCCGAGTTACTACTGGTATTTTTTTTATGAAATAGAGAGTAATGGAAAACTTGATCTATACCTACACACCAAATGAATTTGACCTCTGGATGCTTAATCAAGTTAACCCTTTGGAATTTTTTAAGTACTTAGGTGCACACTGACATATATTTGATAAATATGTAAATGCATGCTATGTTTGAAATGGTTTTGTTTACCTTAAGATTGCTCTTTACCACTTTTAAATACAACTATTCTTTTTAAAATTTAAATCAATTATTCGCACAATAAATGGAAATTAAGCGGACCCATTGTGACCATTACACCCCTTTTTTACTTCAATTTTGTTTCTGCATGTGTTGTTGTTTTTCATTATTCCTGTACCATGTTGGATTAATGGCAATCTTAATTAAATTCTTACAATATTTAGTAACTGATTGCTATACAAAAGCTTTCGATCTTTATTTGCATTGATGGCCATACAGCCAGATTCCTGTTAATGATACCCCACACAACAAAACTGCAAGTGGTGTAATGTTTTTGACCCATTCATCAGTTAGTCCTGTTTTAGTGTAAGCACATGCGATACACATTGTGTCCTAAATACTTACAAATTTTATAAAATTGCATGCTGATTGCAGCAGTTTAAGAGTTTAGCTTACTCTAATTAAAACATGACCAAAAAAATTACGATTCCATTAAATATTATTTTTCTTGGAATTTCAGCCCTTCTGAATTAAGAATTTTGTTGTCGTTAAAGACAGAATAGATAATATTTGCAGGAAGTTTTGAGCTGATGATTTTTTGCAAGTTAGGCTATTTATGAAATTATTTTATGTATTTAATGCATAACCTTTCCTTTCATTATGTAAAGCATTGTCAAGTAAAGAAGGGGGAGGAGTATGTGAGCTTGCTCACTTTTTTCTTTCATTCATATTTAAAAGTCACATAACAGTCTTGCTTATAGAAAAACTTTAAGTACATTTTAGTAATTAAAACAGAGATTATGTATATCCACTTGTTAAAGACTAAGATATGAGGTCAGGATGGGGAGAAGATTTACCTTCCTTATAACTGGTGTTTTCTTATATTTGAGTTTTCTATAAGTAAGTTTTACTGCACTTAAGGGTCCTCCTCTTCTTTGCAAAAAAGTTTCTCATACAAACCTAAACTTCTATATTCCTGAGATATATGGAATTTTAGCATGTGTTCAACTTGAAAAGGGCAGAATAAAATCAAATGCTGGGAAATTAAACTTTATTCATAAGTATCTAAAAAAAATCTCAAAATGACTTGTTTCCCTATACTGAATAAGATCATATACACATAATTATCTAGTAATTTATTTCTTTCCATTGGTAATGCAAAATGTTTGGAGAAACTATATCTTCTGATTCTAATGATTAGGACACTAATACGTGCACAAAGCAATCGTACCACTAAGTGTTGAATGATTATGGGATTTTTATATGTACAAGGCAATCGCACCACTATGTGGTGGATGATTAGGACACTAATACATGTACAAGGCAATCGCACCACTATGTGGTGGATGATTAGGACACTAATACATGTACAAGGCAATCGCACCACTATGTGGTGGATGATTAGGACACTAATACATGTACAAGGCAATCGTACCACTATGTGGTGGATGATTAGGACACTAATACATGTACAAAAGCAAATTGTACCACTACGTGGTGGACGTTAAGATGTCAATGCATAAATATATACAAAGCAATCACACACGTAGCTATGTGTTGAATGATTAGGTCAGAAATATATATGCACATACACAAAGCAATCAACTACTGCTATATGGTGGATGATTAGGGACTTCAATGTATATAGACGGAATTGTAGAACTGGTAGTGTCACACGGGCAACAGTGACCGCTTACTCAGAATATGACTCCTGTCTAGTCTATTGAAGGAGGAGAGCTTATGTACTAAACAATGCTTTCAGATTTATTACGATGATCCTGATTCTGATGATCAGGAGGTAGAAGACATGGTAAGGACTGACTAGTTATAGCCGGTTATAGATGTAGATGTCTTCATATATATATGACAGTAGTTAGAGCAAGAGCCTTATATAATTATACCAACAACACTGTGTAGATCTTATGGGTCTGGTGATTAATGTTCTACTGAATAATGTTCCATAATATTTACATGTCTACAGTTTACACGGGAGCTGATTTAAATTTTCATTTAAGGGTGTGTGTTCATAAAGAACTCTTCTTTTATTGAAATATTTACAGATATCTTGCCTCTTCTATTGTTCAAAATTTGTAACCTAATTATTAATATATATATATTATTTTATCTCTTTCATCTAGACTTAAATTGTGTATGGCATTAAATACTTAATGGTTAAGGCACCAGGTGAATTGACAAAATAAATAAAGTGAATATATATATATATATATATATATATATATATATATATATATATATATATATATATATATATATATATATAACTGTCCAGTTAATATCATTTTATCACTTTTCTAACACACGTTATAATAAATTTTTTTAATTCACTAAATCAGAACTAAATGTATGTGTCCATCAGGCAGTAAGTAAGCATGCCTCTGTGAGTACTACAGTCATTTGGATAAAACAATAATAAATGCATTCATTTTCATTTACAGATCGGGTAAATTTTCAAAATTTATTATGTGCCTGGCAATTCCAATTTATTTTACTTTGATGGCCCCACTGAGGTTAAAAAAAATCCTTTGAATGGGTGGGGTAAGGGAAAAAATATACAGGTCGACCTCAGTTTTGATGCAAACTCTGCATCATGCAAGAAACAGTATCTTGACTGCTATATAAGGGTCAATCCTCAAGGTCATAGGGCAGGGGTCACCTTCAAAATAAAATGGAGAGATCAAGACCTGTGGAATTTAATCACAGGTAAATTTAATCATTGGCTTTTTTACCCATACCATATATGTAATAAAGGCCTTCACTGGGGCCCATTTTGGATGGTGGGGGTGTCGGAGTCACATATTCCCCAACAAGCACGTTACTAGGTTGGACTTCTGTCAGTTCTGTTACGTAAAGTTTGACCATTATCTTAGACAACATGTTTATTTGAATGAGATTTTTTTCTTCAGGTCTACCTGTAGTTATTCCCTTTTCATTAGGCTAATTCATTTTGACTGATTATTTTAAGTAACATAATTGTATACAAAATTTCAAATTTGAAAAGCTGACTTTTTAACTGATGTACAATTTCGTAAGTGTAGAACTGAAAGGGGCACTGGCCACTTGATCTATGCTGTGGATCTTTCAGAGACTTAAGTGACATTGATTTGTCCTTTTTAGGGTATTCCTAACCTAGAATCCATCTCATCCAGCCTGCAGGAGTTATGGGGATTGTCTGAAGAGATGGCAATCAACCAAAGTAAAACAGAGATTGGTCGATATGAGGTACTTACAAAGATTTAGTGTCAAGAAAATAACTATTAATATAAACCAAGTGTAAATCAATGTATGATTCAGTTTAATAATGCTCATTTGTTTTGTAATTTTAGGTGGATGGATGTTATGAAGTTAATTTATTGGCATATACGTGACATTTGCTGTAATACTATCATATTCTGAATGATGAAACAGTGGCCTTGATGGAGAAGCAAGTCCAGCTGTTTTATAAATTATGACCAATGTTTAGTGATATACACCATCCATGATGGATTTGTGATGTACAGTAGTTGTATACAAATCTATGAACTTTTGACACTCCTCAATTGCAATGGTATATAATTGTCATATAAAGTTGTTTAACTCATTGTTGGAATAAAAAGAATATTTTAACAATTTGTGGCATGTATTTGTGTTTTTGCTTTGACCTAACCTTTGACCTAGAATATTGGTTCAAAGTTTCTGCACATCCATTTCTTACAGGCAATCATTTGGCAAAGTGTGATCAAAATTTGCAATGGGAGAGAAAATACTTAAGAGCTATCTAATGGTAAAGTCTGAATAAGACTGGATCAGGGCTCTGCTATGACCTTCACCTTTGAGTGAGAGAGTTGGTTCCAAGGTCGTGACCCTTTATCCATAAATAAGCACTCTTTTTATGGGCCGAATAGGAGAAGGTGAAATAAGCCCAGATAAAGATTATTCAGAGGTCTACTTCTTTGACCTTTATATTTGACTTTGAAACTATTCAAGACCCTTCCCCATTATTATCCAAAGACAGTGTAAGTGCCTTTGGCCAGGTTGGGTCAAAGGGAGTTGAAATATTGTCTGCATAGAGATTGCTGTATCACATTTTTTGTGTGTCATAAAATTTGCAAATTTAAAATGAGAAAATGTATAACTTTATTGATTTGTGTCTGTCATTTTTTCCGCGATTTTAAAAGTTTCATGTAGCAATCAATACTGAATATAATTTCTGCATATTGAATATTTTGCAATGTAAAAGTGATCACTATAAAAGGGTAAATAAGCAGTCATTTTGAAAATTACCAGATATGCAGTATTATTTACCTTAAAACTTTGTTCAAGGTCACTGCACATCGATCTTTACCTAAAGATAAGTAAGGGGAAGTACTTTGAATGATGGGGAGAAATATGCTCAGGATAAGTGTTTGGCAGACGGATGGACAGACAGATGGATAGATGAACAATTGGACTGTCCATTAATTATATGGTACAGAGCAGGGCCCTTATTATCACTACATACTTGGAAGAGTCAATTTTTGTGATTTTGAGTTCTGTATTTCTTATAACATAATTAGTACACAATCCTTGATTGGAGAGGGCATGATAGTTGCTGTCATTGTTTTTTTATCAAAATAATGATTGAAAAAAGAGATGTTTGTGAAACACTTATGCCCCCCTTCCCCCCCCCCCCCCCCCCTTTGAAACATCCACAAAGAAAATGAACGTAAACTGCAAATATTTGGAATTTTTCTAAGTCCAAGGGGCATAACTCTGTTGGAAATTGCTCTATCATACCAAAATCAAACTTGACCTAGATATTATTTAGATAAACATGTATACCAAATTTCATATCAATATGTGCACTCTCTGCGAAGAAAATGAGCGGAAACTGTAAATAACTGGAATTCTTCTATGTCCAGGAGCCATAACTCTGTCGAAAATTGCTTGATCGTACCCAATATCGAACTTGACCTTAATATTATCATGATAAACATGTATACCAAATTTCATTTCAATATGTTCATCCTCTGCAAAGAAAACGAACGGAAACTGTTGGTGGACCAACCGACAGACAGCAGCAAAGCAATATGCCCTCCCTTCTTCAAAGGGGGGCATAACTAGGTTATAGTTTCGGTTCAGGGATTCCAGTAATCATATATCGGTAGTTCGTATCTTTAGTTAACAAAGAGGAGATCGTGACTTATAATGCAACCTTACTTCACTGAAGGTTACTTGTTCAAGCCACAATGTGGTCGTTGATGTTGCATGCTGTGTCCTTAGTCAAAGCAATTCATCTACAGCCATTGTAATTGTCTTATAGTCCACCCAGCTGAAATTGGAAGCCATGATGTGCTGGGAGTTAACCAGCAATGGACTGGTGTCCAGTCTAGGGGGAGTCAAAGACTCTCATCTAACATCTCACAGTAACCGGAGATAAGCATCAGCTTTCACGGCCTTCATAACTCCGCGACAGAGTTTACTGAATAATACAGTATATCTAATTAATATGAGTACAGTGTACCAGTATGTATAAACAAATCAAATTCAAATCTGAATGCTTTTTTTTTATAATTTCAAAACATAACCAAAAAACATGTATATAAAGCAAAAGAATAATACATCTACCATCAATGAACACACATACAGGTAGTTCTTTAAATGTTACTCATGGAAAAATTTGTACCTCGATCTCAATAAAGACAGAAAGATTACAGGACTATAATGCTAATTTTTCAATGTTGCATAATTATATAAATATCTCTCATTACCATTGATGGTATATGATTTTTATCCACTGAGGTGTGACGATTTTTTTGGGATGTAAGGAATAGTAATGTCATATCAACTGTTCTAGGTGAAATCGTCACTGTGTAACATCATTAAATCATGTGGGAGATACATGTATAATATGCACATGGAGGCAAATATGTGATATGAAAGATAAATTTTTGTCTTTAATAGATATTTAACCAAAAAATCAAAAACAAAAGAGAGATGAAGCTGTTTCAGTTGATGTCACCGAAAATTCATTTACACCATGGACAATAATTTCAGTACCGGGTACATATAAATACATTAACATATGAATGTGTAATTCAATCTGATAAATACAATATTTTCCCTTCAATTAATCAGACATGTTAATCAGAGGAACTGCTTGCTTGGCCAGTTCTTTCATATTTCATTGGACTTGAATGTAAAACTGAATTAATGCTCTAAAGACTACATTAATGATTAATAAATAGTTTAAAGTGATGTAATTTTGGTCTTCATGTACATGTGTTGTCCAAGTAAATACAAGATAAGAGCAATTAACTTAATAATTAGTTGGGATAACAATTAGTACAATGTACTACAATGTACTTACAAATGAAAGACATAGTTCTGGGCACAACAAATTGCATACAACTGACATTCACAGATAATTTGGTACAGTAAACACAAATGACAAAACTCAATGAAAATGAATACTCCATTCCACTTTCATTAGAAAGAGAAAGATCAACAAAAGTCTACCTAATTCCTTTTAAACAGTCTGTATCACATAAATAAAGGGAGAGTCACTACATGTCATTGTATATATCATCATAACAATATACATAAAGAACTAGTACAGGAAATAACACAGATAGAGAAAAAAATATTCCTCCTAATGAAGCATATTTGACTAAATAAAAAAGTCACAAGCATTTACCGAAAAACCATAACAGTTTTATCTATTCATACTTTCTCAATTCCCTAATAAGTTATTGCATAAAATAATACTAACTAAATGTACTCTACCCCTACTTATATATATGTATATATAGCACCAAATGAATATACCGATTAACTCCTACCTGGACAAGAGTACTGTAAACATATTGTATTTGGCGTGTACGATATTTTGTGGAAATTAGTTTTCGAACAAGTTGGCATGGATTTGAAATAGCTTATTCCTGAATGTGACTATTCTTATACATAGATTTAGCAATGTACTTGATTTAGCAGAGGGCTGCATTCCACCAAAAGCACTAAATAAGAATACACCACCAATGTAGTACGTTTACAGTATCTCTTTTGTCATAATATGAATTACATGTAGATTAATGGCCAATTATCCCTTTTTAAAATCATGTTAAACATGAAATAAATGTAAACCTGTGATCATCTTGATCATAATTCTATTATTATATTCATTCATGACTTCAAATTTTCTTTTTTGTCACAAAGTTAAACATTGGTAAATATTCTGTAGGGTAATTTATCTTATAACAGCCTGAGTATAAATATAGCAGTTAAATTAATATAACTTCCTCAGTACATGTACATGTATTGTCAATTATGCAAATTTAACTGATTATTTTCCCTGCAAATGTTGCAAACATCATTGTCTATGAGCTGAGTGTAATATAGACAGATATTCTTTTTCCTTGTAGAACATTTCCGATATTTGGTGAATTAAGTTCAGTGTCTGACGCAATCCATAGTTTTCATTCTGAACCAGATCGCACAGTAATTCTATTTCATTTTTATAAGACTGATAGAGTTTATTTGATTTCATTGACAGAAGAGCTCCTACTTCCTGTTTGGTAGCTCCATTGCTGGCCAAGGATTGTCCTGGTTGTAACCGTAGTCTCATTTCATCATAAACTTGTAGGGTTATCATGGCTGCCAAGGCACGGCAGGATATACGAAACCTACAAAATAGTTTCATGCTTATAACAAGCTTAAATTTATTAATCTTTATTGTGATAATGTACTAGTAAAAATAAAACATTACATGATGTGTATATGTATTAGACCATCACAACATGACATAATAATTCACTTACTCGGAAGAGAGACTGGACCGTTTGCCGAGTCCTATGGCCCCCAACAACCCCCCGCTGGCCCGGTCCTCACCCATCAGGTGGAGTGAGGTGACCAGGGAGGAGAGCATCTTGATGATGGCAGCATGGTTACCACCATAGTCCAGCTGTCTCAGGATCAGCTCCAGGCTCTTGTACCACAGCAGCAACAGTTTGCTCTCATCCTCCTGTCTAATAAACAAAGAACAAATTCACACAAAACAAAGTTAAATTGCTCTTGATTTAGAAACAAATTTGTGGATTGCAACAATCATATCTCAAGATACAGTACACAACTAAATTCATGTACAAAATGGGATCTCATAACAAAGAATGGGTACTGCATGTCTTAAATAACCATCATACTGACAGTGCGATAGACATCACTTACAAAGGTTTGGCAACAGTGATCCAGTTTAGGAGCCGACCAATCAGAGCCTGCTCCTCCAGTAACTGCTGACACAGGGGGAGTTTCTGTACAATATACCCGTACAACAACAGGAAGGTTCCCTCGTCTAGCGCGGTTTGCAGGAAGTCCTCAATATTGAGATCAGGAATCTGCATGGCAGCTAACACATGGTCCCAGCCCCCTCCTGCTACTTGATCCATTCCTACAAGCCAAAGCAAACAGAGGGTGAAAAAAGCCAGGGGTTTACCTACATGAATGTGTCCCAGAAGACTTCAAAATGATTTTACACATTTACTGGTAACTCAAAGCAATAATAATCATTCACAAACTTTTTTATCATAGCAAGCAATCCAGTCAATTAAATAGATCATTTAATCTCAACAACATTAAGGAGAAATAACTATTTGATGAATAGTTACATATTCAGATGATCCACTATTTTACAAATATTTAATGAATCATCACTGTAAGCTTGTTTACCTCCTTTGAAATATACATGGATACACTCCTCTACAATGTTGACAATGTGCTTATGAGAAGCCAGGCACCGGGAAGCCACACGCACACAGGGCATCAACAGAATGCTCCTGGGAGAGGACTGCAGCCATTGGATGATTGTTGTCATGACAATGGAAACTGAGTTGTTTTCAGGATTACAATTATTTAGGAGAGCGAAAATCTCCTTGGACAAGTCCAGACTCTCCTCTTCCTGAATACGAGTGTCCGTTACTGAAAAACACAACTCAGAGTAAGTTCTAGTAATGTTATTCAACATAAAAAGACCGACAAGGTTATCAAGTTACAGCAATAAAGCTTTACACTGATTGTTCTAATATAGATTTGTAAGGGGGAGGGTTTTATTCACCAGAGAAGACAAATCTTCCTACTTTTAGAGGGAAAGAGAGGGGTTTTAAAACAGGAGAGAGAAAGGTTCTCACTGGAGCTTGTGACTGTCTCCACCTCTGTGAGGAGATTCATCAGGATCAGGGAGACCGTGTCCAGATTGACGTCTGCCTCAAACGTACACTGACACATCAGCTGTACCACGCTGTGTATGTAACACTGTCGCTTCAGTGAGAGGTCGGAGCTCCAGCTCAGGGAAGACTGGACATTGAAACCTGATGCTGCCTTTAACAACCTAAATATCAAAAAGAAAAGATGAATTTCAGTAGACTAAGTGTGAACATTGATATCTCAAGTACAACAAGTAACAAGTCCAAAGCACTGTTTTCTGGTGTATTTCAATCTTCATGTACCTCAAATACTTATTAGATATCTCAAAAGTATTTTTCTTGACTTCAAGATAACAAGGTGTGTCTATTTATAATTTAAGGACAGTTGATTAATTCTAATAATCCTTAGCGTGAATTCAACTGTTCATCTAGTATCATACATTCTGGCTTCCTACCTTAAACCTAAGGCAGAGGAGGAAGATCTTTCTGCCAAAACACATCGCGGGTCACATGTCTGCAAGAACCAGTTACTGGCATGTCTGTAGTTGTCTGAAGTTAGAGCAGACCAGTCATACTTCTCGGCAATTAGTGTCTTTTGCTCCAAATTAGGGATCTGAATCACAAAATAAAAATTAGAATTTTGTATGCAAGACTCATATTCTGTGTCATCAAACATAACACATGACTGTACATTTATCTTTAATACAATATAATTTGATTAATAGCTGGAGAAGAGAGACTATAGCTGAGTATTATTACAATAATCAATGTACATGTATCTGTGTTGCTTTGCTTTATGAATTAAGGTACCTCCACATGTTTCTGATCCCCGTAACACTGCACCAGTAGAAGCAGCACACAGGCCAGAACTTGACTGGTCCCCTGCCTGCCATAACACTGGCTGTAGTGAATCACAATGTCTGTCCAGTTCAGCTGACAAACCACATGCGCCAACAGGTCAAAGCTCTCTGGACAATTCTGGTCCTTCAACTATTTTAAAAAATTTTTTGCAGTTACAAGTTTATTTATTTTACATGTACTGGTAAACGACAAGATACTCTTCAAAATCAATACTTTTATTCTCTGCATTAAAAATGAATTATTGTTCTAACTTTTTATCCTACAGTACACTGATTTTTTCATTCAGTTTGATAATACAAGTACATGTACCACTAATTTTGAAAATAGAGTTACCTGCATCATTGTATTAAGAACTTGTGTGTTAGGTTTGAGTTGTTCCCATGGTAATTGTGCAAACCCCATGTTGTATACATTGGTAACATGGGCAGGGACCTGTTTGTTACACAGCACATCACAGAAGTACAGCCACACCCTGATCAGGGGGTCGGGCTGGTAGGGAGGGATCAAGTCTGGAAAAAAGTCCAAGAGGCATTGTTGTAGTAACATCATTACAAGCCCCAATCACATGACTGTTTAGGCACTTTTGTAGAGACCACTTAATTCTTATCTTTTAAATAAAAGAACAAATCTAATTTTTCCATCTAGAATATGGCCAATTTTTTTGACAAAGTCACATATTTCTATGTGATATCTTTTGAAATATTTATTGAAACTATTCTCAACATTTTTTCATTAATTTTCTATACAAAAAAACATCTTTCTTTCATAGATTAATCAAAATAAAGCTTAAAATAATAAATGATAAAATTGAATAAAACAAATGACAAATTACTGTAGGTTCCTAATTAAATGCGAGGAACTTATATCCGCGTAAAATTGCGAGGAGCACCCTTCGCGAAATTTAAAATCTTGCCATTATTTTTTTAGAGTTGAGAACTATGAGAAATAAAGATAAAAATTTTGCATTTGCCATTTTATATTCTCGCGATTTGATACAAAACAGCGGGATCACAAAATTAAGTACTTGCGTAATATAAGGAATTTACAGTACATCTTTTTATCCCTTTGTTGACATTAAAGAAGTCAAGAGTTTTACCTCCGACAGGTTGTACCGAATTGTTACTCACCATGGAATATCTGGTGAAGATACTGGATCACAAAAACAAAAGATTCCACCATTTTCTTTCCAGCCTCACAATCAGCTTGTATCCATGGTAACAAAGGGGAAGTTTCTGTTTGCAGTGGTTGAATCCATGCAGCATATGACATGATCAGTGTTTGCCAAATCAAATCTAGTACTGTAAAAGGTGAACATATTTTTACTTTAATTACTGTCTAATAACAGCTTTCTTAGTCTACGTGTGCCCCGTACTCAAGGCTTAAGTTCCAGGATGCAGTAAGTTTCAGGAAATCTAAAAATTAAACTTCCATTTCAAGGTCACAAAGCCATTTACTAGGGCATCAATATAAAACTACTAGTTATAACTCCAACTATGCTCAAGAATGAATAAATTTTCCCTTTTAAAAAAGATAAATACATATACTGATACTTCATTAAAAATTAAAGCTTAGTTCTGTAACTTGCATGTAACCAACACTTAATATATTTTGATATTTTTTTAACATGGTTTCTAACAAAAATCAGAGATTATTTTATTAATGTTTGTCCCCACAATGGTTGTAATGGTCAAATAGTACACCTATTCTATTTATACTGGTAATAACAGTAACTGTTTCATTTAAGTCATTGTCTCACCCTGAGCTGGGCTACTATCCTGAAGAGTGGGGAGGACCTTGTTGATGAAGCTGATCATGAGGTCCTGGATGACCTCAGTGATGTGTGAGGTGTACAGAGTGGTGCTGGGATACAGTCCAAATGATCCCAAGTCTGGTGATGAGGTCCTCAGCTGGAGGAAGAAACAGCCAATGGTGGACAGGCACTGCTTCGTCTGTGTCAGAAAATTAACAGAGTTCTTACATCTTCTGAAGTAAATATGAGTCTGTTGTGCAAGAGTTTTGCATCATTATTTCAATAATGAAATATTGTGACTGTGGGAAAAAAAGCAGTTCATGAATAACTGAAAGGAATCTTGGAAAATCTTTCCACAAATAACATTCACGATAATTCAAATTCTATGGTAAAAAGAAACATAAAACATTAGCCACACACACACATTCTGTCTGTAACCTTACAGACAGTTCATGTAGAACAGCAGACATTCATATAACAACAATTGACCCTTTACAAGAATCCACCTCTCAAATTCTGAGATATCCATCCCCACTTAAACAAACTGAAGATAGGAAAAATCCAAGAAAGAGCAGATAGGATTGGAGCAATGTAGTAATAGGGGAAACTGAACAAGGTAGTAATAGGGATCGGAGAAAGATAGTAAATAGAGGAACAGAGCAACGTAGTAACAGGGAAACGGAGCAAGGTAGTAATGGGATAGCAGCCAAGAGTATCACCTGATCAGTAGAAATGTCGGAACCAATGTCAGTCTCCTTCAAGGTGTTTTCCCCTTCTCTGTTATAAAAGCAGTGTGTATGCAGAATTTGCCAGCATTTGGGATGTATCTTCTGTTCCGCAGTACCTGCAATAATTTCACCCCAATTAATAACTGAAAACATTTAAAGAGAACAGATTGGTTTAAATATTGTGTAGAATCTGTCCTAAAACTTACCATTGAGAACCAAGTTCAGAACATAATTGAGGTTCAGTGGAAAATTATGCACTAAGACTGCACGTAAATGCTTGCAGTATATCTGAAATAAAAATATGCATGATGGTTATTAATTCAATATTATGTAATATCATTGATATTCACTTGAAATATGAGCATAAGAATGATGTATATGTAAATAAACAGGTGTTTCAGTGTCAATAATTTTGGGGGGGGGGGGGGAACTGTACCTCAAAAACCATTCCATGTTTGCTATCAGGATCAATGCCACAGCTGTACAGGCCGGTGGCCAGTATGTCCACGAACCTCTTTACTTCTATAGGGGCGGGGGACCAAGTTTGTAGCCACTGATCAATCTCAAACTGAAACGATGCAATCATCAAACCAGTGAATAAAGACAGCCCTGAATGTTTTGGATTTCATTCATTCAAGCAACAACTTCATAAAGTTCTTATAATGAAGAAATAATGAATATCATTATTATTAATAGTAACTCTAATGGAGGCACATATCAGTCAGTAAAATACAAAACACATTATTATATACATAATGAAACTTCTTTCACAATTTGCCCTGTGACACTGTTAAATCTATGACGGATACCTTGGTGAGGAGCATGAAGACAAGGTCTGGGTTCTGCTGCTGTAGGATCTGGACCAGTCGCTCGTACATTGTCACGTACGTGTGGGGGTTGTTGATCGGCACAAAGTGTGGGGACATCAGGCCCGACATGGCCGGCGAGTTCAGAGAGAACTGGAGAACAATCTCTGTCTGGGACGGGTCTTTTTCAATAAACTCCTGGAAAACGCAAAGCCTTATTGACTTTTCTGTCTTTAATCGAATATAAAAAAGTGCTGAATTTTTTCAATACAATAACTGAAAAGATTCCATAGAAGCTTGGCATGCTTATTGAGACATTTTGTTTCAACAACAAATATCCACGTTTCCTTGTACTATTAATTATAGATCCTGATCAAGAAATACTATGTGCATGTACATGTACACACATGTATTATAAAATCCATGGTTAACATACAAGTATATATCATTGATAATTACACAAAACAACTTTCCTTATACTGCTTTAACTAATACTAATATTCCTATTTACATGCGAGGAATAAATATCCGCATATAGTGAGAAGCACATCTCGCTTTTTTTTTTTCAGACAAATGTAAACTAAATAAAACTATGATAAAAATTTGGTGTTTGCAATCCTAGATTTTTGCAATTTGACGCAAAACAATTGAACTGCTGAATTAAGTACTCATGTAAAATAAGGAATCTACAGTAATCTACTCCGAACCGGTTATAGGCCAAAGTACCTTCCCAAGCATGTCAATACATGCGGTGTAGAACTGTCGCGTGGGAGGGTAGAATTCAATGTCATCATTGATCATCTCAGCCAACAGGAAGAAGAGCGTACAGGCGATGTCTGTGTAGCGAACCAGTCGACCATCATCAGTTGTCCTCCGGGCCAGCTTCACCAACATACTGCAGAGATATCAGTCACTAATCTAATCACAAACCTACAGTGTATTCAACACTCTCCCAATGCAAATACCCCAAACAGACAGAAACTTAAGCCTCCGAATGAAAAACCTTTTTTATAGACTTACGTGATTGCATTTTCTACATGCACAGCAGCGATACACACGCTGAGCGGCGGGGGAGAGAGGCCCTCAATCATCAGCTGTTTGTACTCGGCCCGGTTCTCATCAGTCTGTCTCTGAATGATCTCATCAAACGCTTTCTCCTGTACCTAGTCACAACAAAATCACTTCCTGTACATCTCAAGACTCTCTCAAACATTTTTTTTTAATTTGCTTAAAAGACTGAAATTTTGAAAGCATAAGAAAATGAAAGTAGAATAAATGTGGAGCATTAAAAGCTTACATTCAGGTTGACAACAGCTGGATTGGAACACTTGTGTAGAGGGTTAAGGATACTTTTACACTCTATTGTCACCTTCACCTGTAAATGGAGAGTTTATTTATCAATAAACACTGTATATTATTACATTTCAGAATCAAAGACAACATCATTACCAGCAGGTACATATGCTAATATTCTCCACCTAATGAATAAGAAATAAACTTGTTAGATTAATTGTTTTTTATCTCAATTCAGTTTACCTGTTTGGATTTGTTATAATAGAGTTGGGAGTAAAGTCTGCAGAATTCCTCATCTAGAGCGACATGCTTAACAACACGCATGTGGAATGATCTACAATGCCAAAGATATAATTATTCATACTTTTAATTCATAAAAATTATATCCAAAGAATCATTTATTGACCATATAACCTATGACTTAAAGAGTACGTAAGAAATGAGACATGTAATCAAGATGAGTTTACCTTGCATATTCCTTCAGGTTGTTCAGGTCGGACTTCAGGAGATGAAGGGTAGCAGCTTTCTCGTCCAGAATGGCGGTACTAATGTCAGGAACAAGAGCCTTCAGTGGCTGTAGAACTGGCAGCTCCTTACCAGGTTCATGGTGGCTCAGTCTTCCCAGAATTCTCTCCGTGGCTACACGTGAATGACAATAGCATGTTACCATGGTTACCTGTTTCATTTATGACAAACCACTTGACTTGTTTCAGTTTTAACCAATGTTAATTTCAATGTTAAGGAAGTACATTGTACATCTACATGTACTAATAAACTTAAACTCTTTTCTTCTTAAAAATGTATTTATGAAAAAGTGAAGTTACTGTAACATCAAATGAATGCATCATAGTTAAATGTCTGACTGTGTTTCATTCAGCTTGAAATAGGATGAAGAGAATCTGATTGAAAAAGTAACAGGGGCAGGATTTGAAACTCATTTGTAATCCTAAAGGGTTTCATTAACTTGCAATTACTTTTATCTGTAGGTGAGTTTATTGGAGACCTAATTTAATATTACATGTAAGTTTTATGAATAGATACCCACCAGAGCTATCTGGCTTCCTGGACATCTCCCCTCTCCTCTGTCCAGAGGATGATGTCACATGATCTGTCCAGGTCCCGGACCATACTTTGATCTCATGCTTTATTCTGTTTATATCCACAAACTCCATCCAGGGTTCCTACAGCCAAAGAAATAGATACCTCTTCAAACAGAGAGAGAGAGAGAGAGAAAGAAAGAGAGAGAGAGAGAGAGACGGAGAAAAGGAATTCTAAAAGAAAGCTACAATTAAAACAAACTAATATCAACTTATTCTGTGTAGAATATACACGTATATTCATATTTCTTTAAAACATTTTCAGAATTACTTCTCTTAACAACAAACCTTTTGGTTCTGGAAGAGCTGCAGTAGTCTGTCGGCCTGGTACTGCTGTGGGAGGGCGGGGAGGTAGAGCTTGGAGTCGTGGAGCATGGGTTCCTGTACCCACAGCTGTAGTGTCTGGTACATCCTGTAGTGTACAGTGCAGTCAGTGAGGCGAGACCAGGGAATTAGTCAATTTTATCTGTACACTAATATACCATAAATATAGTACAAAACAGAGAGGAAGACAGAACATACACCAGGGAATTAGTCAGGGTTGTTTCTAAGACCCGGGGGGTGGGGAATTCCCTCGCCTATTATGACGGTATCTGTCTATTATTGCATTCCAAACACAATTTAGCTATAAGCTAGACTCCCAGACCCCCCTTCTACTTTTTTATTTCTTCCTTTTACTTCAAGTTTTAGAGGACAACCCTGGTCAATTAGTCAATCTTATAATTATGTATACTACTACAGTACCAATCTCACCTTGATAAAGACAAATGGAAGTCTTTGTCTGGAACATATTTCTGGCCAGCAGTAGAGTCTGGAGAATCATCTAAAAAATCTATACTTCATAAAATCGGGATCTTTAATGAGTAAAAATATGAGAATCATTTAGCTAAAGATATTGGAGCAAATAGGAACCTGTGAGATACAATTACCTGAGTAATATTTCATGTGAAAATCAGCTGTTTCTCCCAGTCTTTTTTTCATTTTCTTCAAGTCCCCTGAATGTTTGGAACTCTCAAAGAACTTCTCACCAATACTGGCCCTTTGCTGCATTCTACAAATCAATAGAAGGTGATGCTTACTCTTTACTGTCTTCACCCAACTGTATACACATGTAGGTGTCATTCTATGATCCAGGTATTGTTTGAGCTTACGTGGTTTGTGAGACTTGCCGTCCCAGAAACAAGACAAAAAACTTCTGCCAGACCAGCAGAAGAAGTGGATGGTCCATCTCCATGGCAACAGCTAGCTTGGACCACTGATAGATGGCTAGGCTATTCAGGCTGGGGGCAAACTCTAACTTCAGCTTTATTGCACATTTCTGTGACAAAAAATAAAACATACTGCAGTTTAGTTTAAAGTACATATATTAAAGCATTACTTTTTATTCACAAGACATTTATGTGTAATTTCACATGATTCATACAACTTAATATAATTCTTCTGAATAAAATTAAATTGTGCTCTTGATTAAGAAAACATTTGATGATTTGCAAAAATTACATAGTTTACAAAATTTCTTAATGTATAAAGAACCTTATTCATGCAAAAATTTAACCATGGGAAAGAAACATTATCTATATTACCTTTAATGCCTGATCCAAGTTCTGCTTTTGGTCATTCGCCATCTCTGTCCTTAGACAAGGCCATAGTTGAGTACTCTCCTCTGCCTTTGTCTCCATGTCAAGGATGAGATAGGACAGCCAGCCAAACTGCTGGGGGGCAGACAGCTTCTCTGTGAGGGACAGGACAGGGATAGAGGTTACCCCCGAGGACACCCAGCTTACAAAGGACGCCACCCCGCCCTGCTGCTGACTCTCCTTGTAGTGGCTCTGTGGGGGACAGAAAAAACCAACACTCTGAATAATGTCTGTCACTGGACTCTACTCTTTCTGTTAATTCATTCAGTATACAGATATCCCGGTGACAGCACATGAACCATGATCTGCACATGAATCATACACAACACTTACAACAAATGCTTCCTTGAATACTGACTGCAGCATTACCATGCCCTCATCCGTGCTAAACCCCATCTCAACCATCTGATCCAGGATATAACAAGCGTTTCTACAATCACAAATAGAGTTCACTTCTTTACATAGATAGAGAAGAGTCAATTACATACTGTTTATAAAAACTGATCAAATCTAAAGATGAATAAAAATTTACACATACAGTGTAGCACAGTATGTATGACATTTTCTCAAGATGAAGTACATAAAATAACACAATAATTTTTTTTCTCCTAATTTGAAGTTTTTGGAATTCGGTCACTGTAAATAAGCAAAATATTAAGTATCCATTGAAAAGAAGCAAACATATTGTTAGTAAATTAGTACTCTTCTCTTGAGAAATAATCCCTCTGGTTAAGAAAAGTCGTCTTCTTATGTTTGTATAAATAAATGTACATGTACTATATCGGTAGATATAATATGTATAATTACATAATATATAAAAAGAAATTGGCAAAGTCTTGTAATTCTGACATATTGAAAGATGATTGCTTTGCATTAAACTCTAGATAATTGGTGTCTGTTGTTGGCAAATAGACTTACTTGTCCTGGTACCACTTGGGTTGTTTTGTCAGGACCTGGATCCACAAGGTCAGCATCTGTAACTGATATGAGGAGTCTGTCTCCACTCCATCTACACCACAAGCTTGATTCTGGATAAAGTGAGAAGCAAAATCTATGAGTACATTTAAAAATTATTGTAGATTACAATAAAATTTCAAGAATGCATATTACCAGCATAAAGAAACAGCAATTTACCAATATCATGTTTGCAAAATTCTCAGTGATTGGTCCAGGAAAGTCATGTGACCATAAACTTTTTGCAGACTTCATGAAAGATTCATCAGCAGAAAGAAGTAACTGTACAACTTTCAGGAACCTTAAACAACATTAGAAAACAAAAGTCAATAAATCAGCGCTCAAGTACAGAGCAATTTAAATATGCAATAGTAAGGATTAGGTACAGAAAAAGGGTACTGCTAGCCCCCTCCTGTTTTTCACTTTGTATTGTAGGCTTTTTCTTGTTACGTGTTACACTACACTGGCCAGTGACTGTGTACTTACTTGTCACTCTGGATCAGAGCCTGTGGTTTGTTGACAAACAGTGGGGCGGTGTATCTGATGACGTGGAGGGCGGGCAGGGAGTGATAGTTCTCTGTCAGGATCACCAGCTGGTCAAGCCCCTCCCCCAGGAAATCAGCATCTCTGTGTTAGGCAAGATTATTTGATATAAATTTAATGTCAAGTCAGTTTTAACAACAAAAATCAGTAGAAGCAAATGAGGTACCATCCTTATTTTTTTATCATTGATAAGTAATAGTATTAATTCTTGAACTTTCAGAATGTCAGTCTCCAATTTCGAGAAATTACTGATACAGTGCATTTGTTTCCATTTCATTGATTTTTCAAAAGTGAGAAATAGTCAACTATAACACAGTCAAATAGAAGTTGAAACTTTTCAATTCTTTGAAACTAATATTTAATATCACCAAGAGTTTATTTCTTGTTCCTTATTTGATGATTTTAAAAGATTTTTCTATGATGAACTGATTTGGCCCCAACATTACCTCTAAAGGTCATGATTTGAGCAAACATTTATCTTAGAGACTTGAAATAGAGTTCACCTGTTGTGAGGTACATGTATCAAAATCTTACTTACGTATGTCCAAATCTTGAAATCACTAGGGACATGTACGAAGCCATGCTGTTTTTCTCCTTCAAGCCTTTCATAATTGGGAGAAGTGAATTGTCATTGGCTAGAACAGGCACGCCCCCACTGATGTTAGCCAATGCAATGTCAGCTGATGGGAAACTGCTCTGATGGAGGTGCAACTTCAAGGCCACGTTCCATGCCCACATGTTAAACACCTGCTCATTGGTCTGCTGTTGTTTCATGGCTGAAGCCAGCTGTTGAAAACACAAACACATATCGTTCCGTTGACTGTAACTTTCTAGTCATAAGAAACTATATACATAAAATAAAATAGTGTGATGTCTGAGGAATTTATCATTCAAGAAAATGTAATCAACTGTGGCTCTCAGTACATCTATCTCTAGCTTCCTGGTTCTTGCTTTAACAGAGATTTATAGTGGAACCATCAATAATGCACATGGAAACATTAACAACTGTGTCAAGATCCGCACAGGAAAAAGAAGACCAAGTTCTTTTAAATTGTCTTTACTTGTTTGAAGCTTTCGGTGATGTAAAATCCCATGTTTCTGTTGGTGATGAATTTCCCAAAAGCCTCAGTCAACAAAACAGCAATCTGTTTGTGGATCTCATATGGCAGGAACAGTCTTTTTGTCTACAGAACAAACTTCTGTGATAAATATTCTTAGTCACATTTTTTGTTCAAAAGCCATACATTAAAGCTTAAAGTATATATGAGTATATATATACATATGTGACATGAAATAAACAGCTGAACTTCAACTAAGATACCTTTATATATAATTACAGTAAGGCCACACAAATATAATTCCTTGTTCGTCGGACCCCGTGCGCTTTATTTAGATAAAACTATACAAGTAATATTATTAATAATTTCCCGCGCCCAGAAACTTCTGCACAGTTTTCCATTCAATTTCCGCTCTATTTTTCGCATTTTAGATATATGTTAGTGTGGCCTAAATTATGGTTCATGGTGACTCAGTGCAAGTAGATGTCATGGATCCATACCCCAGGAATGTACATCCAAGAAACCTCTTAAAGTATGACCGTCCACTAATATTGGTCAGGATTATCAAAATGATTCCAGTGTACCTTTTAATCAAATTCCTGCTTAGATACATATATCTTAGATCCACCCCCAGCTAAGATTCACTATACCCTGCTCTTTCAGTCACAGCTGAGATACATATACATGTACCTTTAGATTCATTCCATACTATGATACACCTACCTTTTGATCAACTCCCCAGTTGAGTTGGCCCAGGACTTGCCTGGTGAGTTGGTTTTGAGGCTGGGTGAGGTCAGATGACATCAGCCATTGCTTGAGGACAATGATGTCTGGTTCACATGGAATCCACTGGTAGAATGGCAGTGCTTGGAACAGGTACAGAGCCATCTGACATAAATTAAACTCGGTCAAATCAATAATATATCATTAGGTATGGAGGAAATCAATCAATCTCCTTCAAATGTCACGGGAAACATTCACACAAAAGGTATCATATGTACTTTTGTCTTAATTACAAATCATTAAATATGTATTAAACTCTGTTAATTAATGTTTGCTTTCTCACCGAGCCGATGGTGTCCATGTTATCTTTGGTGCCCTGGACAAGGAGGGACAGGATAAATGGGTGAGCATTGGCCACTGACACTAGGAGCTCCCTACCAACCTTGGAGCAGGCCTCCCGCGTCTGACTGCACACATAGCAGATCTAACAAACATGAAACTTTGTGTAAACAAACCATAAGCATATCTATAGTTGTGATAAAATGCTTAATATTTCCACAAAAGACCTGTAAATTTGAATTTGTGGGAGTCAAAACAATTTTCTTTTTAAAATTGCTCCCTAAAAAAATTGGCACTTTTAAAATTGAAATGGAACATCTTGACAACAGTTTTTGATTCAAGACTTGATCTTCATTAAGCATGATGAATTTAAAAGGTTTGAAATTCACAGCAAAAATTCCTTAAAAATAAGAGCAAATTGTCTGGTCACTTTGTAACAACCTCAAACAGCCCAAATGCCACTGCTTCAATGAATTCCGTCTCCTCCGCCTTTCTACACTGAGCCATATTTGCCAGCGCTGTAAGCAGGAAGATAACTTCTGAGGTGGGTAGGAGATTAATGACGTCTGCTAGCTGTAACTTGCTGTCAGGGTCTGTAATCAATGGAATAATCTAAGAACGCTTGTAAATGAATGTACATGTACATTGATACTGTTCATGCTTTTATTTAGTGCCTAAGGTATGAGACCTTCTTCTATAATTTAGAAATCTGTATGATCTCATTTTTTTTTTTACAAAAAGTACTATATCTCATCATCAGATATTTACCAGCTACTAATCTCCTGCACTCCTCTTCTGTCGGTGTATTTGATGGCGTGACCTTCTGACCTCTTCCCTGATGCATGGACCACAACAACAACCACATGGTCTCCTTGGAGACAGTGGAATATGGCATGTCTGTCATAAACTGCCATGATCCCAATCTAAACAAATGACAATGTCACTAGTAAGCAATTGGCAACATAAAACGCTCTTAGAGCTCAAGGAGGATGTCTCCCTTAAAACATCATTTGACCTCTCCACAAGAAAAGACATTGGTAAGGGCAGGTTAACTGTGCAGTTCTTATGTAGATCTAGTTCATAAATGTGTGGCTGAGCAAGATAAAACTAGATGGTATTTAGATCCACAGAACATTACATATAAATATATGCATGAACTAAGGCCTACTTTTCTGCAGACAGAATGGTGTTTGTACATCTCTGGAAGAAGCTGTTGTACTCCAGCTGTAGCCGACCAAGCTGTTCCTGAGACAGCCTTCTCTTGTTCAGCTCTAGGAAATTCTCCCAGTGGTCCGACACATACTGTACAGTCATTCTATAACGAAAAAAAAAAGCCTATTTACTATGTACTACACACACACTCTGTAGTCAATAGTTTTTTGATATGTGCATAAGGTTCATCAATCCTCTGTAGGAACTTCAAGAGGGTTTAGTTGGGTACCTGATCATTCTGCCAATTCTCTTGTTGAGCTGTTTATATCTGGGAAGATTATAGGTCTGGAGCCCACACCCGAGTATATCCACAAAACACGTACAGAAAGCCAACAGTTTCAGGAACAGAGGCTCTGAGGTTTGATGACAGTCATACCGCGGGGAACCTGTCAAACAATCAAGATGCTTTTCACATTGTCAAAATATACAAATATTAAGTTTAATATAAAAAATATTCCTAAATCACATATTACCATCTGGGTTGGAAGTCATCAGCAACACATGCTTGAAAACTTCAGCCATCTGCAGCTGATTCAAAATGGCCACAATATCATTTTCATGGAGATACAACCAAGCATTCTTAGGATCTTCATCCTTCACATAAAAAATCAAACAACACGTGTAAACTTAACTAGAGGTACTGTGAGCAAGCTCACAATTGATACCCCCCGCTAAGATAAAAATCATAATGCGTGTATTTTTCTAATTATAGAAAATATTGGATGAATCTATTTCACCATCCATTTTCTATAAATAACAACTGCTCTATTTTTTTTTAAAACTGTTGGTCATAAGCAATATTTGTGTGAAGTAAGAACATTCAATGCTTCTCCATAAGAAAAATAATGACCGGACACAAATTTTGCACTTTTTCTGCCAGTGACCTTGACCTTGCCCAAATAACCTTGGGTCAAGGTCAGGACACACCTTTTGGTCCTAAGCAATATTTGTGTGAAGTTAGAACATTCAATACTTCTCCATAAGAAAGATAATGACCGGACACGAATTTTGCACTATTTTTCCTAACGACCTTGACCTTGCCCAAATGACCTTGGATAAAAGTCATGGCACAACCTTAGGTCATAAGCAATCTTTGTGTGAATAAAGGACTGGCAATGTTTCTCCATAAGAAAGATATGGACCGGACACAAATTTTGCACTTTTTCTGCCAGTGACCTTGACCTTGCCCAAATGACCTTGGGTCAAGGTCATGACACACCTTTAGGTCATAAGCAATCTGTGTGAAGTAAGAACTTCCAATAATTCTCCATAACAAAGATATGGACCGAACACGAATTTTGTATTTTTTCTGCCAGTGACCTTGACCTTGCCCAAATGACCTTGAATCAAGGTCATGACACACCCTTAGGTCATAAGCAATCTTTGTGTGAAGTAAAAACTTCCAATGTTTCTCCATAAGAAAGATATGGACCGAACACGGATTTTGTATTTTTTCTGCCAGTGACCTTGACCTTGCCCAAATGACATTGGGTCAAGGTCATGACACATCCTTAGGTCATAAGCAATCTTTGTGTGAAGTAAGAACTTCCAATGTTACTCTATAAGAAAGATATGGACCGGACACGATTGCACAGACAGACGGACAGACGGACGGACAGACGGACGGACAGACGGACGGACAGACGGACAAGGTGATTCCTATATACCCCCCCCAAACTTCGTTTGCGGGGGGTATAAAAAAATAATTCAAATCTACTGAAATGCAGGGTCTGATTTCTGATAATAAAAACTCCCTCAACACAAATGTTTCATTTCACAAATTACAAAACCTTCACCTCCTCTCCATCTGAGTCGACCATTATCCAGTTATTGGACTGGTTCCCCCCTTCCACAGCTAAACACTTCCCCATCAAGGCTACAAAATCCTCTCTGCCTCTAAAATCAAAAGGAATGCTGTTTTATTTCTTTGCTTTTTGTTTTGTTAAACAATCATAACAATTTAAGCTCACCAATTAGCCAAATAATACCACATGTCTGTATTTTGTATACTTATGTAAAAGCTTTTAATAAACTTTTTGACAGCAAGAGAAACAAAGTTGTTTTCCCTTGGACTGAAATGTCACATTTTCATTGGTTTAAGCGTGACATGTGACTGCCAGATATATTTCTATGTCTGCCTGGTTGGATTTATATTCGCTATATTTGTGAAATCAGTCAGTAACAAACCTAATAAGTAACAAGAGATGTTTGCAAAACACTTATGCTCCCCTTCCTTGGAAACATCCACAAAGACAAGAGATATTTGTGAAACACTTATGCCCCCCTCCCTTGGAAACATCCACAAAGAAAATGAACGTAAACTTCAAATAACTGGAATTTTTCTAAGTCCAAGGGCCATAACTCTGTCGAAAATTGCTCTATCATACCCAAAATCAAACTTGATCTAGATATTATCATGATAAACCTGTATACCAAATTTCATATTAATATGTTCATCCTCTGCGAAGACAATGAGCGGAAACTGCAAAAAACTAGAATTTTTCTACGTCCAAGGGCCATAACTCGGTCGAAAATTGCTCGATTGTACCCAATATCGAACTTGACCTGGATATTATCATGATAAACATGTATACCAAATTTCATTTCAATATGTTCATCCTCTGCGAAGACAATGAGCGGAAACTGCAAAAAACTAGAATTTTTCTACGTCCAAGGGCCATAACTCGGTCAAAAATTGCTCGATTGTACCCAATATCGAATTTGACCTAGATATTATCATGATAAACCTGTATACCAAATTTCATTTCAATATGTTCATCCTTTGCAAAGAAAATTAATGGAAACTGTTGGTGGACCGACCGACAGACAGCAGCAAAGCAATATGCCCTCCCTTTTTCGAAGGAGGGCATAATAATGTACAGATAGAACAAGTCCACGTTTAATTTATATGATAAATCATACGTGCAAGATAATATTTGTTTCTGATATCAATCAGAAACTATTTGCAAAAGTCACCTAGGTTCTCATAATACTTACTTGATAGGCAACAGAACTGTGGCAAGACATGTGAGGATGTGATTTAAGACAGGACTGTCAAACTGGGACTGATTGCCGCCATGCTGGGCCGGGAATGCTGGGACCTGTATTAAGCTGGTTCCCCATTTACTGACGCCAGCTGGGCATCGTAAGATGTGGTTTAAAACAAAGAGGTGGTCGTCGTATGTTGCAACTCTCACCAAAGCTGAAACCTACAAAATTCATCAACTAGTGTCGATACTTTTTATCAAACATTATGTACCTGTTGCAATTTAATCTACTGCCTTAATATAAATGTACAAGAAGCAAGATCAGATTGTGAAGTATTGACATCTGTACCATTTTTTGAGTCCATGTTCTAATATTCTGGACAAAGTCCTGGTCTTTGATTGGCTGGCGATGGAAGACAAACAGAACAGTAATGCAATCCCTGAGTCTATTCACCTGGTGCTGAACATCAGGCTTGTGGCTAAGTACCGCTAAAATAAGAACAAACAAAACATTGACAGATAATTACACTAAAAATAAAATTGATGAAAGAACCTCTCACATATAACATAAATGTATCCAGTTAAAAATTTCAGTTACTGTGCATGAAGGAAAGAATTACAAAATTAATAAACAGGGCAAAAACTAACAAGGATGCAAGATCATTTATCATGATAATGGCTAAAAATGCTAAATCTATAACTCATGCAAGATTGCTTAAAAAAACAAAACATTTAGAAACATTTAGATATCTAAGAAAGGAAGACTCTCATGTCTGATAGACTAACCCTGCACTGGAGCATTTTGTGGGATATCTCTCAATACTGGCGATGACATGAACAAGTCATGAATGTAGGATTCCACCTGTAATCTGTAATAAAATGGAATCAAAAAAAGAGTGTGCAAAAATGAAAATGCAATTAAATCTTGTACCGGTACTTTATCTTCAAAACATAAAGGTACGGTAATCTCATGAAATTTCAGATTTAATTCATGGTGGTGTCTGTTTCGTGGAACAGAAAATAGTTATCACTGAATTTGAATTAGGAAGTTACTTGCAGTGAGATGAAATAAAATCAAAAGAATCAGTACATCAATACATCAATTTGTAAAAAAAAAAGCAATTGTTCACTGCTGTCCTTGAACTTCATTTGTCTGGTTGCCATGGTTACCTGGCGAGCTGTGAGGAGTAGGAGTACAAAGCTAGCTGATTTTGGATGTTATGTCGGATTGAGGTCAAGGTCTTTTTACAGTCAATGAATGTGTCATCCTGGAATTCCACTGATTCGTACATGTGTGTTGTCTTACAGGAAGCTCCATCACCACACAGTCCCTGCAAAAGCATCATCACTACTGCTATCTCTGTTTTTCAGTATGCAAGGTTATTTTCTGCATAGATCTTTCAAAAATTAAATCTTGATTTTTAAGCATTGTCTTATATTACCAATATAATGATATTTTGACGATCATTATGCCTCAAGAGGATCAGAGATAATAAAGCAAAATTCATCAAAACCTTGAAACAATGGCCATCTTACTGAGTATCGATACTCTCAATTCATGCATAGAAATTTTAAGTTCACTTGTTTTATGATTTGGGGGGTGGGGGTTCTGAGAGAAGACACAATTGGGGCAAGCATCTGTTATGAAACAGCTAGAAGCACTGGTTGTTTTGGGATTGTTACCTTGGCTGGCATGGACTGTTTGATGGTCAGCCAGCTCTCCTCCTTATACTGCAGGTAGTCCTCCTGTAGGACTTTAACCTCCTGCTCCGCACTCAGAAAGTGTCGCCTTGCTCCCAGATAACTCAGCAATATCTCATAAAACTCATGATTTACCCTTTTTAGCTCATTCTAGAAGAAAAAAATTTCTCAAGTATGAACATAGTGTTTCTATCTGTGTCACTCTCTTTATTGCTTACAGTTATCATAAATGTATATATTATGTCACTACTTCAAAATTCCTACTTGCAGGTTATCAATACTGTAAACCAACTACTATTCGCAAGGACTTTATTTCATGATTTATCTGAGATGAACTGGTTCGCAGCCAATAATTTTTGTGACCAAGACTTATCTACACCTTTTTTTTAAATTACAACTTTATGGCAAATACTGGTACACAGCAAAGAATATTAGCAACAATGAGACTCTCACAAACCTTGCGAAAATTTCTTGCATGCAAATAAAAGTTGGTTTACAGTAACGATGACTTTAATAACATTTATGATGAATTTCTGTTATGATTACAAACTTGGAAGTAGAACTGTAGTAGGAATATTAACAAATCCACTCCCCGGCATGACGAAACACAGGACTTTGTTACCATATATTATAATGTAGTGAGGTACCAACAATATTCTCCTGTCACGTGTTTTTCAAACACATTAACACAGGGATGGACCATTTACAAAACTCACCTGAACAAATCTGTCGATAAAAGCTGGGTTGTTGACCAATTGTGCATTGTAATACAGGCTATGCAGTTGTTCTCGGGTAAAGGGCTGTAGTCGGGGCTTTAGACGGCGCTGAGACTCCATCCCTCCCCTGGACTGTCCCTCACGTGCGCGCTCAGTGGAGCCCTCCAGCCTGGGGGCTGAAGCAGTCCCCGAAGAAGGACCTACAGAGCAAGAAATGACTTCAAGCTTTTCACTGCTCACTGAAACTTGTTCCATAAACTTGTTTAACACGGGGTATAGTGTGTCTGATGCTGGGGATACTAATGATTTCTGATCCAACGCTGTTACATCTGTTTCAGATTCCCTTTTGACTTCGGATGGTTTCATGACATCATTAGTAGTTTTGTCTTTATTAGTCATTATGCTTTCCTCTGATATTTCATCATCACAATTTTTTTTCTCTGCTTCCACGTTAGAAGCAATTTCTTCTGGCTGCTTATCCATGTCTTTTAACTCTTGTTGAGAATCAGCACACACCTTTTCATCCCCAACTCCATCTTCAATTGAAGAAACAGTCGAATAAAAACACTCACTATCACTCCTGTTTAAGTCTGGATTGTCTTTGACTTCTTCTGAAATAAACACACTACTTGTCCCTGTAACACTTTCAGTCTTTGATATTCCCTGTTCTCCTTGATTTGTCTGGAGATTTCTCTCTTCACTTCTTCCATCACTGATTACATTACCAGACTGAATTTCCTTTCCATCAAGAGGCTTTTGGTCTAATATAATTTCCACTTCATCTGGAGGCTCATTTTCTTCTGGAATTTCCACCACATCTGGAGGATCTTGGTCCACTGGAATTTCCACTCGGGCTTCTTTTTCTACTGAAACTTCCATCTGATCTGAAAGTTCTTTCCTCACAGAAACATGATTTAATTCTGTCTCAGGATTAGTTCTTGGTGGTTCTGGAAGTAAATCCACCAGATTCTCAATCTGAATTTTGTTCTTTTCATCTTCTCCAATGGCTTCCACGTTTTTGTCTAAATCAGTTATAATCTTCCTTCCTGTTTCTATTCCAACATAGGATACATCTCCTTCAACTCTTGCTTTTTCTAACCCAGCTGTTTTCTCTTTAGATTTCTGAATCTAAAATGTAAACAAAAATCAATGATAACTTACAACTAAAAATCAAATTATTTTTTGTGAGTTTCATATTTTTTGAATAGAAGAGGAGAAATGGGACACCTTAACTTCATAAAGAACAAATTTCAAAATGAAATCCTTTCTTTACATTTTTCATCTTCAAAAAATTTATTATAAGTGGGCAGTTAACAAAGCATTGGGTAGAGATGGGTTTGAGACTGACAAGGATTTCTACAATAATTATGTTTATCTTTACAAACATTTCAAAATGTAGTCTAGGCCAATCATTTCTTTGTAATTTTTTTTAGTTTTTTTTTAAAACCTTATCATAGTTTTAACAGCTTTTTTAATAATCTATTTTATTCTATGACTGCATCTAGCTGCGGAAATAGAGCTCCCCAGAAAAACTTGGGATGACATGTCCTAGAGCTTCCTCACACACAAAAAATTTGCAATTTACAGCAACGTTAACACACAAAAAGTTGTGCTACTTTCATTTTGAGATGGAGTCTTGTGGAAGCACATGCATTAATGTCTCTGTAACATGGATATTCCCTGACAAGTGAAAACTATTGCTCTCGAAACTATATTATGCCTTATGGATGCTGCCATTATAAAAGAACAACTTTCTTGGACTGTGCGGAGGTGTAAGATTCATGACACTGTCAATGTTGGGTTTATTCTTAAGGTATTTAAAATTGTTTGAGTGGAAAAAGTTAAGGTTTAATGTTTAATGGTGAGTGTCCTATTTCATAAATTACAAAAAACCCAAACATCCTTTGAAATTAATTGATTGGTTGATAAAGAAAATCAAAATGCTACAAAAATATCACTTCCAATTAAACTACCATTCTTGTGTTTAAAATGTCCTTGATATTTGCTACAGTACGTGACTTATTATATAATGAAAGGTTTCATAGAACAGCACATTAGTCTGAACGTTACACTTGCATCAGCTGGTTGGCACTCAGCCTTCACACGGTTGAATTATACAATGTGCATAATATACTTCTATCATGATTGACATGGCTGTCTTATTGAAGAAATAGTCAAAATAATTACTTTTCCTTTGGATTTACTGGCCTTTTCTCGCACAGCTTCTGCCATTGTTGTTGTCCGTCACATGAAGTTTACTCGGAAACGTGTTTATATTTTCCTTTATGTTGTTCTCAAGCTAAAAGTCAGAAAACTCCGATAGTGAAAGTACATGACGTCACGTTATACTGTCACGTGTTCAGATGCTAAGAACGATAACCCATTGTTGATTAGCCCGCATAGGCTTGGTTGCATTTAATTTAATAATTTCTAAGTTACAGGCACGTAGCACATATCATCTGGGGGGGGGGGGGGGACCCCCCACTTTTTTTCGCAGCAACAAGTTTTCTGAAATTTGCGTGTAAAAAAATTGAATTATCATTGAGTAGTAATTAAGTCCCCCCCCCCCCCCCCAATTTTTTTTAGGAATATGTAAAAAATTGGAATGAAAATTATAAGGAAATAAATAGTGAAAAAGAAAAATTACGCCAGCGCCCCCCCCCCCCCCCCCCCACACACACACACACACGATATTAGGATTTTGACGAGTTGGTTAAAAAAGGTGGTTTCAAAACGACTCATGATGCTACGTGCCTGAGTTAAAAAACAATTAATAATATATACTTTAGACTATTGATAAGGCGAGTGCATTATTTTCATCAAAGTATATAAGACTTCATAGGAGAAGAAATTCATGCTAAATTTTATATGTGCATGATGATATTCTAATATTTTGATATTAAAATTAATATACGATCATCATGCATACCCTACATAAAATTTACTCCTTGCTGTTTTGGTAAGAAATGAATATAAATGAAAAGAAATGCAGATCTCTCTACATTTTGAAAAATAAAACCTAGTATTATTTACAAGAACGTGATGAAATTTTTCATCGTATATATAGTTACATGTTGATACTAAAACAAAGATCGGCAATATTCTCATCCAATTTTCAATCAGACGATTAGCGTTAATCAGTCATTATAGTGCTAGATGAAAACAGTTATAAATATAAAATTATTATCTTCTCTTTTTCAAGTTTTTTTTTTTTTTGGGGGGGGGGTAGTTAAAAATATAGAATGATTAAAAAGCATATAGTATACAATGTTTTATAGTTTTAAATCAATTTATTGTCGAAACAGGTACTTATTCAAAGGTGAACAATATTGAAAGCAGTTTTTCTCTCCTTTATTTCTTTAAAGGGGGGGGGGGGTTGTAGGGGTGGAGTTAACCTGATGAAGACTTTAAAAGTAAAGAATTTTAAAACATATGTTACATAACATATGTATAATAATAAGCATGACAAGGTTTTACATAAAGACTTCAACTCTTCTCCTGCACAAGAATTCTTCATATGAGTTCTTTATATGCATCCATACAAAGATAACTTGAGGAAATGGCCAACTCTGATCGACTCAAGAGGCATAGTGGTTAACTCATAAATACACAGGAATAATTTCATTCAGTGGTGTGGCCACAGCTATATCATTGCTTTATATGAGGAAGTGTACAAACATGAATATGTATTTACATGTAAAAAAATATCTAGTCATTTGGATGTCCCAATTTATAATGAATTTAATTATTTTTTATATAAAATTTCAATGTAACGCCATAACAAGTATATACATGTATATCATAATTTAGTTGAATGGAAGTCGATTGAACCAAAGGTTGCAAGTCGGTATTCGGTACAGGTGTACTAAGATAGTTGTGCTTACTTGCTGTTATTGACAATTCGTAGAAGTTAGGTACATGAACTTGTAGGTACAGAAGTATGCCAACATATATATGTTCTTTCTCAAACAATGAAGTAAAGTTGACATGATCATTCACATATTATGTCATACGTGTAGTTTTATAAATCACGCGACGGTGATACTGAGGCTCATGATCAGATGTACAGCGCCAGGAATCGGTTCCCAGAAATATGTGGACGTTATACAGATTAATTTGCTTCTATGTTGTTTTCTTAAACATTGTAAGTAATCACTCCATTTTAGACTAATTTATCACTGTAGCTGATCAATGCTTTTTTCTCGAAAAACACATTTTTTTTTATTCAAATGCGTTTCTTATATCTAGAATAAATATTTTTCCATAAAGTCATGTCAAATCTAGGTTGTAGAAATGTAGAATAATGTAAAGCAGCTAGCCTGTCATATATTTGATTTGGAGACATATATATAGTGTATATGTAATGTTAACACAGAGCGGGGTCAGTGGAGGGGGGCATCTGTCCGTCAGACTGGTGGGGTATGTCAATCCGGGAGGGAATGGGGAGAACGGCAATCCCTGTGACGGACGCTATTTTTTCACGGGTTCTCCATGCGACCATCGCTTCATCATCTGTGTGGATAAGGAAAATGGGTAAGTATGTTACTATGTAATAAGGGACTTCTTCTTATGTCGATAATTCTATGAAAATAAACAAACTTATAAAGAAGAGTCCTGTAACGCTGATTCTCTTCGTATTGCTTTGATTAATACACAATGGTGTGAAAAGTAGTGCTCGGAATACCAAATCATGTATTTAAACATGATAATTATACATAAAAATTTACACCCTTTGTTGTGGAAGCGAAGTAAAATCATAAGAAATATTGATAGATATTGTTACCTTAGCAACATATTTTAATACCCATAGTTTCTTTGTTAAAGGCTCATTACAAAACAC
Source organism: Magallana angulata (assembly GCF_025612915.1). Taxonomy (NCBI): domain Eukaryota; kingdom Metazoa; phylum Mollusca; class Bivalvia; order Ostreida; family Ostreidae; genus Magallana; species Magallana angulata. Next base: position 37,021,800 of record NC_069118.1, on the reverse strand, counting down.
ATAAATTCCTTAATAAAGAACAATGTAATTAAGTTTGAATCAAGTGAAGAATTTATAAGCCAACTTAGCCAAGTATACGTTTGAAACGTTGTTCTGTTTGTACTATATCAATTGATATACCGCAGTATTGAAGCTTCCTCTGTGGCAGTCAAATTTTGATATTTGCATAAAACTGATTCTTTATGCCGTTGAATTTCTAGTAGAACACTTTTTTCAGGGGGAATTCGATGGATAAATGTCATTTCGGACGAGTGGAAACACCCTCAATTCCAGACCAAGACACTGTATTGTTTCCAAACAACATCCGTGGATTGGAGAATCCAATTTTGTTCAACGTCACATCATGGCCTGTGAGTTGAATACGTCACGATGAAAACAAAATCTAGTCGGTTTACAGTTATTCAAAGGTAATTAATTAACCATATTTCGATTTCAAGGACTCTGGAAAATTTATATTAAAAGTAGATGTTTGGGACGACGACTCCCGCTCTAAGGATGAGCACGTGGAGTACCTGTACAAATACTTTGTCATCAAGCCCAGCGGCAGCCGATACAACCACACGGCCAAACAGTTCATGCTGCATCGCAGAACCAGGTACATCCCACTGATGCCACCTATAGAAAACGATTTGTACAAATCGAGGCTATAAATACCAAAAAATACTAATTTGATTATGAGTGGTGACGATGTTTTTAAAACCATTGTCATTATGATGACTAATGTGTCACAAATCTATATACATGTATCAAAGATCGAACGTTATACTAGCTCATGTAGAAATATTCATGTTCACAATGACATATTCTTCCAGCTCAAGTTACATTAATTTGTTTTTTAAAGCTGATCATGAACAATTTGACCTGCTTAGACGAAATGCCAAAGAATATAGCTTATTGAACAGACACAACGACCCAAAATGTTTACTGGCTGAAATTATAGGCTGCTACTTGTTAATTAAAAAGCTTTTTATGATTAATTTAAAAATCTGCATGAATGCTATGACACAGTATTTATGTACTGAATGGTATAGTACATAAAAGTATACAATATAACACTATACTATAGTCGACATCACATTTGTGACTCACAGACTGACACTGGAGCTGGCCGTCTTCTGTGACCAGTTCTATTTTGGGCCGTCATGTGACATCTACTGCCAGCCCAGGAACGATTCTCTCGGACACTACACGTGTAACAACGCGGGAAGGAAACAGTGTCTAAAGGGTAAGGACCAAGTCTAATGAGCGGAAGGGGGTTCTTTTTTGATTAAAGAAGCAGATGTTCGGTTTTAATTTTGAAAATTGTATGTGATTTGCATATAATTCTGAAGAGAGTGCAACAGATCTGTAAACTGAAACAAAACCACACAGTAGCAAAAGTCAGGTTTCTGTTTGTCGAATTTTTATTTTAAAAAAATCAAATTCGATCGTTTGTATAAAGGTTGGAGAGGCCAGCGTTGTCGCCAAATGGATTACTGCGCAGACTCGCCGTGCCAGAACAATGGTACATGTCTACAGAGGAAGGACTCGTACAACTGTAGCTGTCCGCACGGCTTTGTGGGTATGCAGGTTCTTTAATTACTTAAACAATAAATGCTTTCTTTGGTGATTCATGCGGGATATGAAGGTGGCAACATGATTTTTTTCTGCAATGATTGCTACCTTCATAACCCGCATGAATTACCAAAGAAAGCATTTTATTGTTTATATTTATATCTTTCTTTTTACAAATTAATAAACTAATTGTAAAAAAGTAAGTTAAATTACTAAATTACTGTTTACTATTTACATGTACATGTTATTTACTCAATAAAATGCTGTGACTGCCATTTATTTTCTGTGGATGAGATGAGTTTTTTTTCAGTAAAAGTGATGTACGATGTTTTAAAAAGGAAGGGGTTGCTTTTGTATACTAACAATTTACGATGTCAGAGGTTTATGCAGATTGTATAAATCAACTCTCGACTTTCTTTCTTTCCTTGGTGGTTTACAGATATATATTTACGTCTACCAAGCATAATTTCCTCTATTTCTTACGAAAACTTATAGCTAATTCATAGCTCTATAGAAACAGCCAGACTGAAATCTACACGCCCTATTTATCGATTGATCGAAATCTACATCGGCTGAAAGTGACAGGACTGAAATATTGACACGCCCTGTTTATCGATTGGTCTGAACCTACAGCGACCTTAGTAAAATCCCGGACTGCACGAAATAATCATGACGATGCCAGACTCAAAGTCTTACAGAAGACGATTTGGCTGTTTCTTTAAGCTAACGTATTTTTGTACATTTAACAGTAATTTAGTGAATTTTACTAATTTTTCATAATCAGTTTATTAATTTTTTAAAGAAAGATGTTAATATAAACAATAAAATGCTTTCTTTGATGATTCATGTGGGTTATGAAGGTAGCGATCATTGCAGGAAAAATTTAAATATGGACTAGATAGGTTGCGATCTCTGCAATGCTACCTGAATTCGAAGCTAATTTCATACTTGCATGAACCAACAAAAACGCATTTCATTGCTTAAATGGAACAAAAGATATAATATGCCTACACGCTGAATAAATGTGTTGATTCAAATTATTTGAACAATGTACATGTATGTTTGAGAAAAAAAATGGTTGTTTTGAATAAAGTTTTGTACTTTTATGTAGGAGTGAACTGTGACATAGAGCTGTGTAAAGATAATTACTGCAGACACGATGGCGACTGTTACATTGTTGGTGACACTCACGTTTGTGTGTGTGTCCCCGGATGGACGGGCAACAGGTGTCAGGATCGCCTTCTCAGTTGTGATGACGTCACATGTTCCAACAACGGCACATGCACAGTATCCGAAAATCAATATAATTGCCGATGCACGGACGGGTGGCAAGGAGATGGCTGTTTATTTGACGTAGATGAGTGTAAGCATAGCCCATGTCAGGGACAATCCGAATGTATTAACACTAAAGGGAGTTACAGGTGTCAATGTTTTCCTGGGTGGACTGGTATAAACTGCACCGAAATGGATAATCCGTGTCTGCATGGGGAGTGTGCAAGTCCACAATGCTTACCCAGCGGCGGGAAATATCACCCCCAGTGCTTAGAAAGTTGGTCCGGGGTCACTTGTCTTGCAAATACCCAGATTGGTTGTCAGAACAACGCAACTTGTGGTAACAATCATGGCAAGGGAACTTCTTGTGTCTGCGATAAGGAGTCTGGCTCGGAGTTACGGGAAGGAAATGAGATGACGTCATGTTTGAGTAACTGCAGCAGTAACGTACAATGTGAAGTTACTTCTGACGGAGAGTGGTCTTGTACTTGTGGCCAACAGCTTTGTATCTTGCCTTTTCCAGAGTTTTGCTGCTCTGTAGAAAATGGTACATGTACATCCTGTAATCTGATTCTTTTGCATGATTCTCATGACATAAAGTGTTTGTTGAACTCGGTAAAGATTACAAGCCAACAGTTACGTAAGCTTTATTATAGTAAATGCATTGCCAATTCATGTTTTTTTCTGTATTTTTTTTCAGATACTAATGTTTCTTTGGCATTAACTCCTCTAAATAGTTTCAACGAAAGTTATTTCGATCAAGATCATTTTATGTCTCCTTGCTCCGACTTCAACATGACGTTTTTTACTACATCGCTAAAACGTACCAACGAATCTCAGACCCAGTGAGTGTGACTTACGAGTTTGATGCAACTTTTATTCTATATTATATATATTCAGATTAATGTCTTATTTTTGAGACATTTTTAGGTATCTCAAGCAAGATATTTTGGTCAATGTAACTTTCGACAATGAGACGACTTGCACGATGTGGCGGCAGTGGGCTGTGACGTACTGCCTGCACCCCCTGATTGAGGACGACCAGTCGTACGAGTATGACGATGATGACACAGACCCCGCCCTCACTGATCCAAGTCTCCTAATGGACAGCAACTATGAATCCATAAACTGGTACCCGCTGACTGGTCTATTAGCAGTTCCGGTCTTCGTTGGTATCGTCTGTTTTGTTGTTTTGCGCAGAAGGTTTGTTAGTTCTCCTCGAACCTTACTATCGATTCCAAGATTATTGAAACTGAAGTTTTGACATCGTTTAAAGTAACCGATTAACGAATTGTTTTTAAATTGTCTTTAGATTGGCGAGACAAGACGCGGGCGAAGAAGAGGATGACGAAGAAGCTTTGGGAAATGTTCCCGCAACATTTCATAACATCTTGTACGCAGAGATGAATAATTAACACAAAAACTGTGCTTGTGATATTGTTTATTGAACACATACACATATTATTATTGAACACTTGAAATTCCACCGAAGATGTTTGAAAACCAAATATCATACCGGTAATATCAAGAATATAGATCTCGGAGAGGATTTATATAGGCAATGCCTGCTATCCCATCCGTTTATGTGATATATTGCATAATAAAGTATTGTTTAAATTAAGAATATAGTTAACCAGTAGGAAGGTCTTGGCCCCATTCAATGGTATTTAAGAAGAGAAGACATTTTCTTGATGACTGGATGCTCTTGAAAATGTTTCAAACCATCATGAAACAAGGTGGCGGTCTGCTCCTCCAAAACCTACCATACAACAAGTATATATGGCTTCATGGTTTTGGCGACCGTACTGATGATATATTTTTTTTTAATTTTCAATAAGTCAGATGGAGCTTAAGATGGTGTGGGACACCTCCATATTGTGGCGTACTTCCTATAGGACGAGAAGCTAGTCACGAACAATTGTTCGAGTATTGTTTTAATATTTCCTTCCAGTTTTATCTTTGTATCCTTTTTTCACCTTGCTTTAGACCTAAATTGTACTGAACTTAAGACAGAAATCGTATATGGTGTTTGTTTGTTTTTTTTTAAAGCGATTAATATATTAATATGTAACAAATCAAAGTACTGAGAGTACTGAAAGACGGGGTCTTGAAAGTTTGAATTTATAATTGTCCTGGATTTCCTCAAATAAGCTTCCAAAATTTATGAGTTTGAATTAGTTGTTAAAATCTATGTTAATTCGGCTCTTTTGCAATTGTCAGATACTTTGTCTAAATTTTACTCAACCCCGGCCTCCATAATTGTAGAAAGTTGACACAATTTAATATATTATGTAAAATAAGACCCCAAGGAAAATTTTTAAAAATTACTACTACTAGTAAACGGGAAAATCAAACAACTCTATCAAAGTAGATAATTTTAATCATTAGATTTATTCAATTTTGTGATCCAAAGGAAAATCCACAAGTCGGACGGTATCCGTAATAAAAGTTTTATGAAAACCCCGAAAACTCTAAAACTGCTGAATTAACAAACAAAGTGAACATTTGTATACCGATAACAAACACAGGCACCTGACGTTAGAAACATTTTTTTTTACAATAAGATTCCAAGAACTTTGACAATAAAAAGATTTGTCACGGTCGCCATTTTGATTTTTAAGACCGACATATCTGATGTTGGTTGGAGACTTCGGCTGACAGTAAACCGACGGAGTCACGTGACCCCGTTTAAAAATGATCATTGTGTTTTTAGACGGGGTCACGTGACCCCGTCTGTTGGTTTACTGTCAGCCGAAGTCTCAAACCGGAAGGCACGCGTAGAACACATGAAATGAGTATACGCGTAAGAAAATAGTGCAGAAAGTTTTCATGCATTTCAGTAAATATGTATTATAAAAACACGCATTAAATCTTTTTTAGTCTTTTGTGTATAAACAAAATTCTATTTAGAAAATAAACAAATAGTTTTATTGATCAAAATATTCTTGCTCGGGTTCAAATGTGGAATTAGTTACGTAACTGAATGCACAGGCCGTTGACGATTCAGTTGGTGTACGAGCTCATTAATCAATTGAAGAGGTTGATGGTGGTTCCCAAACGCAATGTGCCATTTTTGAAAAGTTGTGAATTTTATTTTGACAATCTTTCACCATAATACTACCAAACTTCATGCGCAAGCCGAAGTTAAAATCGGGACGGGTTATACACAGATGTTTAACAAATTAAATAGGTGTTTCATTGGCTTCCAGTCTACTTGCGGTATGACTGCTGTTCGTCTCTAAAGGAATTTTGTACAAAGAAAATAAAAACAAGTCTAAATTTGTCTTCTCGTTCGTTGGCTCTTTAGTTGATTAAACTGAATTCAAATTTTAAACAATGCATTGTAAGCAAAATCTATAATGGATTATACATTTTGGAAGACTTTTAATTCAAATTTTAAACAGTGCATTGTAAGCAAAATCTATAATGGATTATACATTTTGGAAGACTTATACATCATATAACATATACAATCTTATCGATTGAAGAACTAAGTTAAATGTTAATGTTCATGTTTTCCGGCTTAGATGGAATCAGGCTTGGGGTGAATTACATTGTAAAATAATGCATTACATTACCATTACTTCATGAATTAGGGCATTTAATTACCTTAACCATTACTTATATTTTCTTGAAGTAATGCATTACATTACCATTACATGAGTAAAGTAATGCATTACCATTACTTTGTGAAAAGTCAATTAGTTTTAAAAAAGTAATTTAAAAACTAAATAGTTTTTGTAAATATTTCATAAATAAAACATGCTTAAAATATTTACAGGTTCATGTTCATGTTCACTATCAGGTTCAAATTTAATAACTTATACAATATTGCTGTTGCAATTGCACTTGAAGTTCTCAAAGTAAGGTTGGTCCCCTTAACATTTACACGCTAATGGCGGAGTTGACAATCTCTGTTATTTATGTCTCTGATTATCGGAGTATGATTTTTAATTAAAGGAACGGTTGTATCGTAATTCGTGTAGGTGATGCACGAGTTTACACAAAAAAGTAGTAAGTGGTGAACGGATTCTTGGAATCTTATTGTTAAAAAAAAAAACTTTTCTAACGTCAGGTGCCTGTGTTTGTTATCTATATACAAATGTTCACTTTGTTTGTTAATTCAGCAGTTTTCAAGTTTTCGGGATTTTCATAAAACTTTTATTACGGATACCGTCCGACTTGTGGATTTCCCCTTGGATCACAAAATTGAATAAATCTAATGATTAAAATTATCTACTTTGATATAGTTGTTTGATTTTCCTGGTTATTAGTAATTTTTAAAATTTTTCCTTGGGGTCTTATTTTACATAAATTATACCGTTGTGTCAACTTTCTACAATTCTGAAGGCCGGGATTGAGTTAAATTTAGACAAAGTATCAGACAATTGCAAAAAAGCCGAATTAACATAGATTGTAACAACTAATTCAAACTCATAAATTTTGGAAGCATATTCGAGGACATCCAGGACAATTACAAATTCAAACTTTCAAGACCCCGTCTTTCAGTACTCTCAGTACTTTGATTTCTTCCTGGGTTAGGCTCAGAACTTGTGTGACTGAAAATCTTGGAGATAATTCGCCGATTATTTAAATTTATAAACTTGAAACTGAAAATGCCCCCTTGTCGATTTACTTTTTAGAAATTTGTGTACACGAGGGTCACACACACAAAATTTAGTTTTTTAAAATGTTTATTTGAACAAAACATGTATATCATTTGATAATCTCCTGCAGCATCATGCACGGATCCAGAAAATTGATCCAAAAGGGGGGGTTGGCTCCAAAGGATAATTGTGTTTGCCGGGGGCATATTTGCGATAAGTTTATAAGTTTACTATGTATATTTAATAAATTTTCATTTTCCAGGAGGGGGGGGGGGGGTCGGGACCACCCCCTCTAGCTAGATCCGCGCATGAGCATTGGTATCATATCTGAAAACACTTTATATATATGAGTAAGTTGTGTCAGTAGATATATTTTTCAGAACGGGAGCTAAGTACAGCCCTGTAGCTAAAAGATAGATAAAAAATCAAGATCGCAACATTTAGAAAATCAGGTAGGAAACGAATAGCAGTAAAGTAAAATAACCGAAAATCGTCTCGGACCCCCCCCCCCCCCCCTCTGGCCCCTTCCCCTCCTCCGTTCATTGAACATGGACCATCAAACTAAACCCCCCTCCCCCGGAAAAAAAAATTCTGGATCCGCGCACTGTCACTATGCCTTTGGTTAATTCATCAGGTGTCTGGCGAAAGCAACTATGTAAACGCTTCTTTTTAAATCGTGCGTCACTTCGAACTCAAACACTCAAGTTCATCCCAGCTGCATTGATTAATTTTAAATCATTTATCAATTTAATTGTGTTTTTCATATTTTTTTTTATTTGTTTATTGGTGACAACAAGCTTAATTAGGCTAAAAAAGGTAGATCACAATATGAATTTCCAAGAGTTTTGTCGTTCTTCCAAACTGTTACATTTGACAAGCTGTAGTTTCATTACTTTGATTCTTGGAATGCTGACAAGAGTTATCGAACATGAAATCTAACAATCCCTAGAGGGCGTAGTCATCAAAACAAATCAACCAATCAAATTCAGCGTTGTAAAATGAAGTGCTTTAATTTACCATCAATTCCATTGGTTTACTTCAAAATAGCCAGGCATTTTCAAAACACTCGGTGTGCGATCAAAGAGGAAAAATGAAAAGTAAACCAGATAGGGAGAAAAACCAAAACATTCAAGTATCGGTTCGATGCAGGTAAGATAGATTTGTTCAAATTTAATTATCAAGAACGGTGAGATAGCATTATGCGTTCAGAAACCTTGTTCATCTCTTTGTCATCTCAATATAACCAGCTGATAGCGGATGAATCCCAATCAGTTGAAATATCCTTAATTTTTGATTCGATGATATTACGTTTAATCAGGACGTGTATACGTTCCATTTTAGTGCATCCAACCAATTTCAGTTCTACATGTATTTTGGACAACTTAAAAAAATATCACTTTTGGTACATGTATGATATTGATTGCAAGCAAAATTGCATAAAGAATGAAAGTCTGTGTTTCACAAATACATTGTTATGAAACATTGTTCGGCTGCATAAAGTTCAGTGTTCCAGATAATATGATTTACGGTGCGACCGTTGGGGCGAGCACAGCATGTGATCAAACAATGAATTATAATATTAAATTAATAAAATAAAATTAACAACGTGAAATTTGAATGCCAAAAAAATAAAACATACCTATTTTTCAGTAAATTTTCATTATTCATAGTTTATAAGATTTGTTATAATTTATTTATTTATATGTAGAACAATAGTTAAATCTCAGATACAATGTTGTTAAATAATAAAGATTTTAATAAATAAATATTCATTGCACTGCATCTCCTCTTTTAAAGTGATTGTGATTATGATTGATTGATTGATTTCCCCCTTTTTTTTTTTTTGCAGTAGACATTTTTTCTTAAACTTAAATATAAAACTTGACTCATCATAGAGCTCCCCCCATGCTAAAAATTTTTTTCATTTTTGTCAATTTATACATAGAAAATCGACTTACCATGGATTTGCCCCTCCACTTAAAAAAAAAAATTAATGTTTAATTTTATTTTGAATTTACGCTTAAAAATATTTGCTTATCATGTTAAAAGAACATGGTGTTGTCCCCCCCCCCCCCCCCACGCATGTAATAAATGGAAGTGAAAATAAAGAAACCATTGAACTGCTAAAGAGCTGAAGGATTAGAATTTTCATGATTTATTTTTCTTTTTGCTTGCAAAGATTTGGATGAGGCTGCCATCCACCCACCCACCCCCTTTAAAAAAAGGCGCTGCTACGTATAACGTTACGTTTCAGGAAATTACCGTAATTATAGTGAATAAAATATTTGTGAGCATTCATCCAAATTAGTGCAATTTACAACTGTTTCCTGTATCTGAAGAAATGTCCTTATTCGTCAGCTGTTCTTTATCTTAGCCTTTGCAAGAGGATTTTGGTCATTTCAGCAGATTTACAATAACTTCAATTAGAGTAATTTCCCCTTATCAGTGCTTATTGTGACGTCAAAGCTGACGTTGGTTAAGTGTCGTCTTACTCTTTAAAACTCCCCTGAGAAATAAAAGTATGCGAAGTATACTGTTTTATTTACTTAAAAAACATGATGTTCTTAAAATTACACATCTTATAAGCTTTTCAAAGGTTTTACTTTGATTCTCGGGAGAACGTGATGTTGGAACGTGAGGTTGGAAACCATTGGTACTATGAATTGTGGGTCAAAATTTACTGACTCCGAAAAAATATATCGGATCAATGTGTAAACGTTTGTGACGTCACACGATTATTTTTGATTGAAAGTGTACTGAGGTGAACTTTAGAGGTAACATTGACTGTATGTCGCTTACATCGTTATTGTTTTTACTGTCTAAATTTGTCTTGCTGATTCTCGTGAGAGTTTGAAGTGATAAAAATTGCCATGATTACAGGGAACTACTGGGACGATTAAAACGATGCATTACTGGTCCGATTTACTGACGCCAAAAAAATCCGTTGAATGAATGTGCAACTATAGTCCGAATTTTCTATTCACACACGCCTTGCCGGTAGAGCTCGCTTTGCGCCGGCGCGCAGCGCCGGCGAGCTGCGCTCGCTATTAGCCATTGGAATGTAATACCTGTTTCAATGCTTTTGCAAGAGGTCCACTGGTTGATGTATACTTAAAGTGGAAATAAAACTAATTGGTATTCTTTTATTTTTTGTTAAGGCCCATCAATGACATTGAAAAGAAGCAGGCTTCTTATTCAGTGGTTGAATGTAATGGAGAGAAAAGAGAGGTGACAGTTAAAGAAAGATTGGGAGTAAACCCAAACACAAAGACTTTCTTTTTTGACCATGTATTTCCACCAGCATCAAAGCAGATTGATCTGTACAAGAAAGTTGTCACGCCGATTATTGACGAGGTGCTTCTGGGATACAACTGTACAATTTTTGCGTATGTAACTCATATGAATTGATTTCTATTTGTAATAATTAAGTTAACATTATAATTCACCAAAAATTATGAACTGAGTTGTTATATTCAATATTTTTTTCAGTTTCATTACATTCTCATGTTATAGATTATTTGAATGAAAAGATAGTACTGGCATGCTACTAGTTCTCGTCGAGTACCATTTCTGTGACATCATTTTTCGTATATAATTTTATGTGTTGATAAAATGACGTCATAATGTACTGACGAGAAATGGTACTTGGCGAGAACTGGTCGCAGGCCAGTATAGTTGAAAGAATATAGTATATGGACAAAAATTCTTCTTGTGGGGTTTTTAATTTCATTTCTCTGAGGAGACCTTTACAGTCACAGCTTTTTTTGTTGTCCATAAACCGGTTATTTTGTTTTACTAGATATGGCCAAACAGGGACTGGCAAAACCTTCACGATGGAGGGTGGGCGGGTGGACAGCCATGAGGTGTCCTGGGAGAAGGACCCACTGGCTGGCATCATTCCAAGGGCCATGTTCAACATATTTGAACAGCTTTCTAAGTCACAGGTAGATATGATAAAATATATTTAATTACAAACAGCAAAAAATATTTCTTCAGGGATTAGATTTCTTTGAAGTTAATTGAGAACGATTTTGAATAAAATTGAATATCATACAAGTTTTATTTTCTACATATGATATGAAGCAATTTGGAACAACAAAATTTAATCCCAACAAAGCATCTAAGAATTGACAGATCAATGTTGAACTTCTTGTATTGAATATTAAGATTTTTCTTGTTTTGATTTTTAATTTGTTATTGTAATAGAATAGATTAAAGGAATATATACATTATGTACTTTGTCTTATATTGTCTTTGTATGCATTATATTTTAAATGCATAATTTTATTTTATCAACAGTCAGATATTGTTTTTTTGAATTGTAGGAGATCGAGTTTTCAGTAAGAGTGTCATTTCTTGAGCTGTATAATGAAGAGCTCTTTGATTTGTTGGGGTCCTCAGAAGATGCACTCCGCCTCAAAATCTACGAGGACAGTGCCAAAAAGGTATCTGCTCATGTGGAATTACATGTTTATGAATTTTTTTCTATATAACATTGACATTTTTATAATTGTTTCTTAATTGGGTATGAAATAATTTTGGTATACTAAGTGTTTTTTTTTTCCTTTTTGTCACCCTTCTGTATGTCAAGATCTTGACTTCTAGACTTTAACACTTAAGTCTGTACAGTCCTGTTCCCTCATTTTATGTTTGCTTATCATAAAATAAGACCTAGTACATGTATTTGTTGTTGCTATTAATATTAAGTTCATTTAAAAATCCACACTTTTAACCATAGACGTCATATAGAGTCTGTTTTGTGTTGCGACAGGGGTCAGTGATTATACAAGGTCTGGAAGAGGTGGTCGTCCGGAACAAGTCAGAGGTGTTCCAGATCCTGGAGCGGGGCTCTGCGCGGCGACAGACAGCCGCCACACTGATGAATGCCACCTCTAGGTCAGTAGGTCAAATGTCTAGGTCAAACATCTTAATGATATCATAATAAGTCTTAAAATATCCTTTCATTATGGTGCCATTTTTTCTTGCAATTTTGATTTGTTCTTCAAAAAGGAGTGTGCATCTATAAAAGGCCTCAAAACTATAGTTTTGGAATTATTATGAATAATGATTTGGTTGTATTTTTTTTGGTTAGATTTCTTCATTTTCATGCAATAGCTGAATGTAAATATAATTTTTTTTTAAATGTTTGAGGACATAATGATGATTATTTTTCAAAATACATGTATTGGTAATACACTTGTATATTGATACTGTATAAGATAAATGTACAACTGTAAAACATGATGGTTTTGTAAAGTTGACAGCTGAACATAGCTGAGGAATATTATATGTTTTTCAGTCGATCCCACACTGTGTTTTCTGTCACCATACACATTAAGGAGAACACCATTGATGGCGAGGAACTTCTGAAGACAGGAAAACTCTATCTGGTCAGAAATTTAGTCAGCTTTATAAAAGTCTATAGTTTTTAAATTAAAGTTTTTACAATAAGTAGCATTTCTTATTACAACATCAGAAATAAAATATCTTGGAAAATGGCTTCTGCACAATTCTTATAAAAGTATTTTCTGCATTAGGTTGATTTAGCAGGAAGTGAAAACATTGGACGTTCGGGTGCTGTGGACAAGCGAGCACGAGAGGCGGGTAACATTAACCAGAGTCTGCTGACCCTGGGGCGCGTCATCACTGCACTGGTGGAGCACGCCCCCCACATCCCATACAGGTAAGACTGAGTTTGAAGTATGTGGATCATTGTCTTTTACATATAGTATTAATGTACAGTTTTGTATAGGTAAGTTTAACTTTGTCTCTGGTTTGAACATTTCTATACATTCAAGTTGATTGGTTGCAGAGAGAGTAAGCTCACTCGTCTCCTACAAGACTCCCTGGGAGGAAGAACGAAGACCTCCATCATTGCCACCATCTCGCCTGCTTCCTGCAATCTAGAGGTAAAGCTTCTCAGGACTCGCTTACAAAACCTGAGTGTTCAGCTAGACATTTATTTTGTAATGTAAAACTTTCATTGCTTTCAAACGAGAAGTAATTTCAGCTGCTTATTTAAAAGATTCTGTTTTTGTAGGAAACATTAAGTACTTTGGATTATGCTTTTCGAGCCAAGAATATTCAGAATCAGCCTGAAGTGAACCAGAAACTGACAAAGAAGGCGTTACTAAGGGTGAGAAATTTGAATGGGACCGGATTAGAATAAATCACTAAACACTGTTCTTCAGTGGCTGTATGAATTACTGAACCACTCTAATATGGGTATTTTTTCAGACGTATAATGAAGAAATCGAAAGACTTAGACGAGATCTCCAAGCAGCTAGGGAGAAAAATGGCATCTTTTTAGCAGAAGAAAACTACATGTAATCTTTCTCAAATATTTTTTAAAGATATATTTTTCTGGTAACATTTTGTTTTTATACAAGTACAATTAAAGAAGATTGATGTAATATCATTTAATCAATAAGCATAGCCTATTCAACCTTTTTTTTTATACAAAAAGCAATATGTTTGTTGTGTGATAATTAAGGCAGCCTGGCTTTTAAAGGTTAGACTTCTAGGGGGAAATAAAACTTCAAATGATTAATGATAACCTAAAGGAAGTGTTAAAATTGATACAGTCATAATATTATCTTTAGCGTAAAGAATAGTACTTGTGGATATTGAGTACTGTACATACAATAATGAATAAAAAAATTACATTTACTTGTAGTTAAAGTAATTTTTTAATCAAATTTTAATAACAGTAATGATAAACAACCAAATTTTAAGACAATCATTTCTTTTCAGTGCTATGCAGACAAAAATTCGCCAACAGGAAGATTCCATTCATGAGATGGAAGAACAACTTGACGCCCTCACAAAGGAGAAAGAGAAGGTAGCAACCATTCAACCAGTAATCTGGACCATCTAGTATTTCATATAATTCATATCATTTGAGCACGTTTTGATTGGTAATGGATATTGTTAGCTCTTTAGATCAAATCTTTTATGTCAATATTTTCAGATTAACAACTTGTTTGAGACCACGCAGAGAGAGCTGGAAGAGACCAGCCAGAGGCTGACTAAGACGGCCAATCACCTGGTGCGTACAACAGGTGCCCTCGAGGAGACGGCCCAGACCCTGGAAACGACCGTCAAGGAGAGGGAGGAGCAGAAATACTTGGTCAAACAGCACCTCAACTCGGAGAACTGTCTGTATGGGGAGGCCACAGAGGTAAGCTCAAACAACCCCTCAACTCAAAGAACTGTCTGTATGGGGAGGCCACAGAGGTAAGCTCAAACAACCCCTCAACTCAGAGAACTGTCTGTATGGGGAGGCCACAGAGGTAAGCTCAAACAACACCTCAACTCGGAGAACATTCTGTAGGGGGAGGTAATGCAGGTAAGCCCCCTCTCCTCCACTTGGACCATCTGTAGTAGATGTAGGTCTTGTACATGTAAGAAAAGAAATCAATTGCAATTTGTGTTGAAAAATGAATGGTACATGTTTTTGCTTACTGTTTAACAATATATAGTTTTACATCATTATTTATTGAGCAACAGTGTTATTAAATTCACCCATGAAAATAAATTTTCCTCAAATTACAAAAAATCCTTGAAAGTGAAAACAATTTGTATCAGAAATGCAATTGTCCACAAATCTTTCAAACTAACTATTTGTAAATCCATAGTATTTGATGCACCAATGTATAAGATATAAATGAAACTATGAAACTAAAAAACAGAACAGAATATAAAGTTTTAAAGAGAAAGAAAAATTAAAGTCTTACTGAACTACTAGAAGCAAACTGAGTGTCAGTGTTTGTGGTTTGTTGTAGTTGATGTCCACGGTCCAGTCGACCCTGACTGACGTCCATGGCCTGCATGACAAACTGGACAGGAAGCGATCGGTGGAGAGACACAATGAGCAGTGTCAGACCGAGTTCCAAGGGGCCTTCAACAGGGAAATCAACAGCATAGAGACTCAGCTACAGGCTTTCCTACAGACTCAAAGTGACTTCCACACTGACCGCACACAGAAAATAGGTCAGCTACCATCTCAAGTGTCTCTGTGCTGTACATTACACACTTGTATTGTATCAAATTCCATCAAAAACATTAGAATACATCCAATAGAGTTTTAACTCTATGATATTGAAAGTGGACACCTGTGGATAATAATGTGGATGAGAATATATTATAATCAAAATACTTTCATGGTTTTAGAAGTTTTAAATATTTGACCAAAAAAAATATAGTTTAAAATTATTTAGAAGAAAGACTTAAGAAATCATACTCAATTTATTGTTTATTTCAACAGGAAGTACGTTACAACATGGAGGTGTCCCAAGTCACCTTTAGTGTATCAGATATGCTTAAAAAAATATATGGTTGATTTTATTGGAGTGAAAGACCATACAAATCATTGTCTTTATTTTAGCTTGCATGTTGGAAAAAGGTAGATCTGAAACAACTACATTGGGAGACCTGGTCAACGGCTTGCAGGACAAGCTAAAGGAGCATGTGACCTCTCTACACCAACACACAGACAGACAGACAACGTCCAGACTGACTTGGATGGAGAAGACATTGGAGCATTCCCAGAATACACAGGTAAAATCTCCCAGCCGATTCAACACCGACAGATTTGGGGAGTATTGGACTGTTTTGATGAGTTTTCAAGTGTTCTAGTATACACTTGATACAATGTAAAAAATAATTAATTCTGAAAAATTTTGTTAACAGGAAATTTACAAAATACATGCTTTAAAATCTGGAAGTTATTTGAATAATTATTTGTAATGCAGGTATTAGAGGAGTCCCGGAACCAACAATTCTATCAGGAAACTTTCTTGACTCTTGTGAAAAGTGCTCAAGAGAAACTGGAAGCTTCCACTCATACTCTCC
Source organism: Magallana angulata (assembly GCF_025612915.1). Taxonomy (NCBI): domain Eukaryota; kingdom Metazoa; phylum Mollusca; class Bivalvia; order Ostreida; family Ostreidae; genus Magallana; species Magallana angulata. Next base: position 37,005,514 of record NC_069118.1, on the reverse strand, counting down.
AAGAGGAATTGGAGAAATTTCAGCAACAAGTATTTATTAGCCAATTTGTTTAAACATGAATTATGAAGAATCTGACTTCATATAATTCTAATATTAAGATCTACATATATATGATGTTTGGATAAAATTCTTGACCTGAAGCTCAATTTTTTTCCTTTTTATAACATGTCATGTTTTGTAGAAAAAAGAGTTTGAGCAGACAACACAAAGTTGGACTAGTTCTATCTCTGAACACTTGGCCAAGGTCAAGAACATGGTTGGTGAGTTTTCGACTGAGATGAGCCAGAAACTGAGCAATCTGGAGCAATCTCATAGTGAGATGAATGAGCTCGATGAAGAACTGGAGAAGATTCTTATTAAGAAGAGACGACTTCTGAGTCAGTCCCAGACAACCACCAAAGAATCTCGAGGTCAATTGAACAAGTTCTCGGAGGAGGTTGGCATGGAAATTGACACATTGGACAGTAGTTGCCACGAAAGTGGAAAGGCAACCATTAAGAATTTCCAGGAAACTTTTATTTCCCATGGAGAGGAAGTCTCACAGGTAGAACAATAATGAATATAGCAAAACCAATGCGCTGGGTATAGAGTATATAATTTTATGGTGCATGTTCATTTGATGTTTTAGGTTTCTACTGAGTTAGACTCCTGCCGAAATACTTGTGGACAGATGTCTGAGAGAGTCATTGAAAATATAGAGCAAGGCAACAAGGTATGGGGGGTTGTAATTGTTAATGCTTAATTAATGTTTAGTGCTGTGCATCAAATTTGTGAAACATGATTTACCGAGTGGTTTAGATTTTTTATACCAGAATTCAGTTGTTCTTCTTCTTTAAAGGTGTTTTAAACACAAAGAGAAAAATATTAAACAAACAATTTGTTGATTTCCATACACTAGCTTTTGTTTTTCATTTAGGTACATAAGGACTATGTTTCCCAGCTGTGTGAGAGGGTTGATGTGGGGAAATCTGAGACAGTTTCAGCAAAGGACAGCCATCAGAGAATAGTGGAGGTATGTGTGAGGTCTTGTCAACACTCAATTAAGTCATGAATACAAAACCATTATTTATTGTTAAGACCGACAAATATTGAAATTATTCAGGAGCTGAATGCCGATTGTGCTGGAAGCTTAGAGAATGTCACAAAGAGTAAGTGTGCTGTAACAGAGCTGGTGGAATCCTACTCAACTGATTTAACCAATCAGAGTGCTCAGAGTCAAGATCATGTGATTCAATGGTCCAATCAGCTACAGACAGAGTTGGGAAATAGAGTAGAGGATGTGCATGCCTTCCTTCAAGAGAAAATGAAGAAAGATATACCAACAGGTAATTGTTGATATTTTCATTACTTTTATATGTACATGTATTAAGTACAGTCTTGTTTTCAGGTTTATTTTTGGAATTTTAGCTTTATATAAAAGCATTTTACCAGTATTTTTCAATGCTTTATGTAATTATGCTATCTAATGTAATAATTAATCTATAAATTTTAATATGAAATATAAAAAAAATGGTCTTTTAACCAAAGACCAACAAAACTTTAAAATAACTTCACACTTAATGAATCCAATCGAACAGGTGCTACCCCACAAAGACGGGAAGTACTGTACCCTCAAAGTCTGACAAGAACTGGGGCCCATGAAGAGCTACTGGAGGACTTTGGATTTCAGCCCCCACCTATAAAGGCCAACCTGATGAGGAGCTTGGAGCTGGCCGCTCAAGAGGAGGAGAGTGAGGGAGGGGTCAGTGATCAGGTGGGAATTCAGGTGTAAAGTCAACCTTCTGTTTAAACCTCCCATCAGTTGTATGTTTGTATAGGTGATAATGGCAAATATATTGTTATCTTCAGATGGATCATCAGACCCAGGCTATTCAGAAGGAGATTCCAGATGATGTGAGTGAGGCAGGAAGTGACATGTCGTGTTCCTCGGCGACCTCAGGGGTGTCTGTCTTCAGCTACTCCAGCAAGGTACGTCACACTATGCCGCGCTGTATAAAACTAAAAACCGACCTCAAACGGGGAAATTCTATATTGTCATTCTTTATATATACATTGTATGTCATACATTGTATGTCATATCATGAACTACCATATGTTTAAATGATTGAGTCTGTGGATGTAGTTCATTGTCTAAAGCTGTCCTTTATTATAATTACAGACATCAGAAACCAAAGAGAATGCTTTGAAAAAGTCAAGAAAAGTCAAGATTAACAGTACCAACATCACTCCGCGCAACAAGACGCGACTTCCACTGCGCTCCAGTAACAACGATTCCTAGGAATCAGTTCATTGGACTCACGGCTCATTTCAGTGGTCGCTCTACAGAAACAGTCTAGAATTCTAATCAACAGGGAAAAGATGACTACCATTGAATGTTAAGATCTTTGGTTTGGACAATTTAGTTTGTAGTTATGTTAAGACTGCTTGTGCAATACTGCTATTTTACAATATGCATTTACTATCCAGTAATTTTAAAAATGATGCTGACAAATAGGCCATGTAAGCTAGGAAAATAAATTGTATATTAAAAAAAACAGCACAACTTGAAGACCACTGTTCTCTTGCGGTCCTACATGTATCTCTATGCTGTACTCTGTCAAGTTTTCACTCTTGCTTTCCTCTCTTTTAACTCCAAACTTTTATTTGTAAATGTTTGTGTTGCATTTTATGAATTTACAAACCTGTGTAATCATGTGTATACTGTATCATGAGGAAGTCCCCATGCAGAGTGAAATAAATTATCCCAAACATACCTAACTGTTATACAGAGTTTTTAATGTATCAACCATTAACATAACCCCAACATGGGTATTCAATTTGTCTGCACAGCCTTGGTTGTTATTGTACTGACAATATCGGAAAAATAAGCACTCAATGCTTTTACAAATGAAAGCATAGGGTGAAAACCTAGTACCAGGTAAGTTGCAAGAACTTGTCTTCGAACCCTTTGTATATTATATATACAATAAAATACGTTCAAACCAACAAATGAAAATAATCTTAAGTTGTGTATGGTACATTTGTAATCTCAGGTATAGTTTACTATACGAGCACAGGGATTTAATCTGTAGTGTCCAGGGTAGTGGATGACTCATATCTGCTAAGCACAACCAGGGATAAGCACATGTATGCATGGCGCACAGAAGGATTTAACTTTTATGAAAAATACTAGTCACTATATTCCTAAAACTCAATTATGCACAAAACTATTAAAATATTTTTACCAAATAGATTCTGTATAAAACTATTAATATATTCTGACCAAATAGATTCTGTTAAAAAAAGATTTTCAAAATTTGCTCCAGATATTCTTAAGGATGTTGTTTACTCAGGGTTTGAGTTCTCAAATCCCGATTGATAAAAAGTTCACTTTCAAGAGTAAAATTGGTTTTAAATACAAAAAGTATTTATGAAATAAATTATTATTGACATAACAATCGCTATTTTTACTAAATTATGGAATTAGGCTCTGACAAAGTTTGACTTTTAGCAAAACAGGAAATTCGGACTAAATTTTTCAGATTTTGTTTTCCACTTAAATATTTTTGGTAGTACTGTAATATTTAAAGTTAAGATTTTATTTGTTAGTCAACATAATTTTGCATGTTTTTTGTTGGTTTTATCTTGCTTTTTCGTTTAGATAATCGTATGGCACACACTACAAAAATATTGAAAAATGCCAAAAAATGATAAAAGACACCATATCTCAAAATTTTGATCATTGACCTCATATAAATTTTATGCCAGCAGAGAAAGGTCAATATACTTCGTTTAATACTATAAATGTTTTAGCATTATCATCATTCAGTTTTTCGTTGTTATATTGAATCAAAAATGGGTAATAATTTGAAAACTGATAGAGGAAATTCGGACTAGAATATCTATAAAAATTGGGAATGAAAACTTTTTGCCTTGTATCTATTTAATGTCACTACCATTCATAAACTGTACTTCATTTGTTAAAGAGTTAGGCAATTTGTATTATTTTCACAGTTAAAAAATTGTCAATCATAGTGTAAAATTTTTATGGGTTTTTCTTAAATTTTCAAAAAATATTCAATGGCCATTAACTCAAAAAGTAGGTCATTGACCTACTTTTTTGAAAGTGAAGAATAACACTACCATGTAAGGTGTATAACACACAATAGTTGGTTTTTCATTATCATCAGTGGAATTTTTATTCATTCTGAGTAAACGTCATCCTTAATGTTAAACTCGATGATTTCATGGTCATATTACATAACGAGAATTGCAGTTCTCAAAAAGATCTTAAACAACTGTTCATATACCGGTGTTGTATAGCAGTTTTTCTCCCATAGTAGCTTCTCCCCCCGGAAAACCTACTATATAGTAGCATTTCCTCCATGGGGGAAAAGATACTATATAGTAGCTTTTCCCCCATAGTAGGGTTTCTCCCTCACGTTTTTGGTTCAGATTTTATAAAAAATATTTATGGAAATCCAGTAAGGATTAAAATCAATGTTTCTACACTCCCAAGTTGCATACATGTATATCTGCATTCATCTGTACAGGTTAAGTTTCGTTTTGCCGATTTATTATTTTTATAGACAATGCTGAAAGTTGAACATGTGTGTAATGGAATTACACATAGAACTTAATTTAGGTAATTTATTGAAAAAAAGTTTTACAAGTTATACACTTATATGCATAATTCTGTGTTCTGAACTTGTATTAAACGAGAATGTTTTAAGAATTTCATGATAAATTTTTTTTATTGCATCCTGTCTCCCGTTTGATATTTAGAAGAAGAAATAAATAATTGTTTTTAAGATCGTCAATTCTAACGGTATTGATTTAAAATTGATAGCCTTTTGGACGAAGGGAGTAATACATTTCCACTTTTTATTCCCTTCCTCTACAAAATTAAGTCAAGATTGGTCAGGTAGTTTCCTGGGAGAGGCTTATACATTGATGGTAATACATTGGAAAATTAAATTTCCAAACCGGCGTATTTTCACTCAAATGTGTTCTCACGTGTTCATAACGTCGAAGTCAAAATTGTAGATAAGCATCGATTAGATGAAAAAGATATTCCGAATCCGTGTAAAAGGTGTTCCAAAAAGGGGTGAGAACAGGTGAAATAAACGATGATGACACATGCATGTTATGAAGGCGCATGCTTTAGTTCATATTTGGGGTGGAAAAACCATGTATTTTATTCTATGTATTAATAAATGCCATAATTACCCTTTTTGTGAGAAATTAATATCATATCAGTTATTGCAAATTATTGTCACGAATGGTCCGCAATAAACAATGGCCGGAAAGTAAAAATGGGGGAAAATCCACTATATAGTAGGTTTTCCGTGGGGGTAATCTGGCTATAAAAAGGGGGAAAGCCCACTATATAGTCAGCTTTCCGTGGGGGAAAAACTGCTATATAGCCATTTTTCCGGGGGGAAGAACTGCTATATAGCCATTTTTCCGGGGGGAAAGATGGCTAGGGGGAAAAGGCACTATATAACACCGGTAAGTATATAAGCCTACATCAAACTTTAAACCACTTATGTGGCTTGAGAATTTTCATGGGGCCAGTCTAAACAAATGAGAATCAACAAATATCAAGATGCTTGGATGTACATGTAAGCAAGGTTTTTGAGAAGAAGATTTTTCTGTAGATATTCCTGTGTAAAAATACGACTCCCCCATCCCCATCGTGGCCTAACCCTACCCCCGGAAATTAGGATATCAGATCACGATTTGAACAAAACTGAATCAACAGTACCTGATGATGCTTCCATGTTTTTGCGAAAAGATTTTTGAAAAATGTCAACAAAATTAAATGTTCATTAATTCTTAATTATATACCCTTGAAAGAGGGCGTGGACTATCCTTCTGATAAACTTTAATTCCCCCCACCCAGTTTGGTTGAAATCAGCCCAGTGGTTCTGGAGAAGAATTCAAAAATGTAAAAAGTTTACTGACAGACCGACGCACGCCAAAGTGATCAGAAAAGCCCATATGACCTTTCAGCTCAGCTGAGCTAAAACCATCGAACATTTTTACAATTTCAAGTTTCAACATATTGCATCTGATCTATATTCTGTTACTTAAACAATGAAATTGTCTCTTTAATCATGGTTCATGAGGGTAGCGAACATTAATAGACACGAATAGTTAAATCAAATCTTAGGTAACGGCTGTGTTTCCTCAACCCCAGTCAACAAAACTGTAAGTAATCTTGTCAGTTTGTAAAGTGTTGCTTATACATGATGTAGGGAGAATATATTTGGGACAGGCTCAAAGCAAAATTACTTTTGATTTGATGTTGATACTATATAATGGTGCTAGATATGTGTAAAATTTTAATAGAAACAATCTACATGTAAATAATCATTTATATTCAGATCGTTTCTGTTCGTTTATCCAGAAAACTATTATGTTTTAATTAGGAATGAAAACAAGTTAAGAAGATAAAATAGAATTCACCAAAATAAAATCAAAGGGGAAAAATGATTTTTTGTAAATTCTTAGCATAATACTTTCAATCTCATGTAGTTTAAAGCATTTAAGACAGTCAAAGATGAAATGACGCAAAATACAGTGTGTTTTAAAAGGGGGAATTATTATAAATATTTATATATTTTGAGAACGGCCTTATGATTTTTATTAATGATCTAATGAGTTCCAAAATTATATATTATCAAATATCTATTTATAACTTATCTTTTTGTGAATGGCAGTGTTTGCAAATGCCACGAATTTTAGTTAAGATACAAGATAAATTATCAAGATAGCTTTCCTAACAAAAAGTGTGTCTTGATCGAGAAATAAGAGGGTTATCTCGACTTGACGAGGTAGTTATCTTGACTTTATGTGATATGCTATGTTGACAAAAAATTATATGGATGGCAGAAATATGCCACCATACTATGAGAAATGACAATCAAAAACACTGTTAACGACACTGTTAAACGACACAAATCAAATCAGAAGCATAGCATCGTAACTTTATCGCCTCCTTTACTCTGGTTTGGCGACATATGCTCGTTGTCAGAGTATATGGAACACGGCCACACTCCGACTCGTCAACTCACCAGAATCAGTATCGTCTGAGACATCTTAGACTTTTGTGAAACTTTGGGTCATAAATCTTTTTCAAGAAAACTTCGTATTCATGCATTTAAGTATGTGTACATATAAAAACAACAAAAAAATCAACAAATTGGAACAAAACGTTTAATTCCAGAAACATGTAACTTTTCCAGAACACACAAATCAAGCTAGATCAACCAATTGCAAGAAAGGTCTCAATAGTGCAAGTCAACTACTCCGACAGTGATACTTATAAGAACCATGTCCTTAAAGAACCATTTTAACTAGAGCTTGGACTTTGGGTAGTTGTGTTGAACAGCAATGTGACGTAGGCCTGTCTATTTCAGTGTCAGCCACTCAGCCATAGCTCTCTGAAATCAACAAGTTTTGTCTGGCTTTTGAGCTAAGACTACGCAATCGGTGAAAATTTCGCTTGAAACCGCGTCATTTTTAACTTGTTTTGACGCAAGAAATAGATAGTTACGTCCTACTGAAAGTCCAAGGTCTTGTTAAAATGGTTCTAAATACAATGATTTGTATATTTCAATTTTTCATTGTGCTGTTATCTTGAGTGAACGTATCTTACTTTGTACTATGAAATGTACTATACTCCTGACTGCTGACCAAAGTTTTAAAAGTAGTGTCCAGGAACCTATACCTATACTAGAATTCTGAAAATTAATAGTGAATATTATGGTCTACAGTCTACAATGCAAGCCTCAAATATAGAACTAGCAATGTATAACAGGTACATTACAGCTATGGTCAGTTTCTTTGGGTAAAGTAGACTTTCATCATGGTCTTGACTTCTTGGCTTAAGACAAACAAGGCATCTCGATATAGATCTTCTTTGGCATTTATCTTTCGATTTATTTGTTGAAGCACAGCTACAAAAATGTTGTCCCTTTCCGGTATTTTTCTCGTTGACAACAACTGCCCGTGATAATATTAGGAGCTGGTTCAGGTAACAGAATGTCACTGCAACAACTGTAAAATGTAACATTATATAAATAGTGCCTGTTTAGGAGGGTAAGAGTTGAAAATGACACCTCGAGAAAACCATTGTCAACCTCCGCTTCACGACGGTTGACAATGGTTTTCTCGCTTTGCGTCGGTTGACAATAGTTAAATTTTCTCGGGGTGTCAATTTCAACTCTTGCCCTCCTAAACAGACACTATTCATTTTATTATACTGCATGTCTTAATTTTAAAAAAACTTAAATGCTTTTTATATTTGAATGACGTGAATGCTATGGCGAACCGTACCTGTATATCTGTATATTATTTTTAAAAAACTTAAATGCTTTTTATATTTGAATGACGTGAATGCTATGGCGAACCGTACCTGTATATCTGTATATTATTTTTAATGAAATATGTTCGTTTTAAAGAATATTTGTATACATGGTTACACGTTAAACTATTCAATTCAGTAAAACTCCCTTTTTTAAAATCGCTAGAGAAGTGTACAAATAAATTATGTAATTTTGGTTTTATATTCACCCAGTAAATTGAAACTGATATTGTAATATGATCATCTATAATCAATTAAGTATTTCTATTAATATTTCATTGTGTATTTCATCAGACATGCAATTCTAGTTAAAATGCCTCGTATCATGTTCAGTTATTTATTGTTTACTTGTCAAAGACCTGTTATAGGCGTGATTTACCAAAATACTCATGTTTACATGTTCTGAGTTATCGTTCGTGTTTACTGGATATAATGAGGACTTATTTAGCATACCTAGTACAAATGGGGAGGGGGTGTGATTTTACAAGATAGAATTAGACTGCGTGTCGAGTTTAGCTGTCCGGATTGGCGCAAGTTTATGCATTTAATATTTATTAATTCAGTACAAGTTTTAAAACGGTGATAGCCCCGGGTTTCAGGTTGTATTGGTTGGAATGGTCAGCATCTTAGTATGTGTTGTGACATTGATATTTTGCCATCCTGAATAAAATGTTGTGTGTTAGAAAAACGGTGTTTTTCGTTTGTGGCAAGGACCGCTCAACTTGTTACAATATTGTTCATTGTAAATTTTCTGAAGGGGTGTAAATACAAAATTTAGAGTATGTCATATTTAGATTTTTGTGTTTGCACTCACTCAGTTTGTGAAAACTGTGACTATCTGAATTTTGTATTCGCACCCATCCAGCCAATAACAGTTTACAAAATGATGAAACGCTAACATGTACTCTTTCGTGAACAATGCTGTAGTAACTTTTATCTTGAAAGCCGATATTTTTTAGTGTTTCATTTGCTCCGTTAGGATAACTTCTCACATAGCTTAATTAATATCCTCAAATCGCTAATTTTTCCAGACATAAATAATTCTGCTCCATGGATTCTGTAGCAAGTTAGCAACCTAATTTTTGTACAAGATGACAATAAAATAATTTTGCCTTAATAGTTTCTAAATTGCTTTGATCAAAAAAAATTTAAAAAAATTTACTAACAGTAATTGTTTTCATCAATAAGGTAATTTGATTTTTTAAATAGAAATATGTATAGTAGAAGATCATAAAACAGCGTTGGAGAAGATGGTTGACCTTCCTATCACAGCCACCTACATTATTAATTTGATTGAAACATTTTTTATTGAACGAAATGTTGAAATTATTGAATGGATTGGATAATAGACATAGCTATAGGCCATGTTAACCCTTTTAAACATACAAAGTCAAGAAGAAATTACCTATGGTCATAAGAATATAGTATTACAAGTTTACAGAATATTATTGATATTATGTTTATAAGAAAGGGGATACTTGAATATGAAATAATGATCTGAACATTTACCGTATATGTTTGTAAGACATATTGTTGGTAGATATGTTCACTCACACCTACATTAACAAACCTATCACCTTCATTGATACAAACATAAGAATGAAATTTTCATGATCCAGTCCATTTGAAAAGAACAGTGAATAAAAGGGAACAATATAAATGTAATAAGTACTAAAACATGTTTAAACAGTGTAACTTAAGGCAATCAAAAGCGGTTGGGAGCTTTAATATAACTATAAACATGGGAAATAATTTTAAACTTTTATTTTTATGAAAAATCAGAACTACCATAAAAAAAATAGTTCATATCAAAAGGTACACTAATGTCAAAAATTATTTAAAAAGTTCGTCTCTTTGTTGCGTGTATCTTGGACAGCCAGCTAAAATAAAATAAAATCACATTTCCTTCAGATTCAGACCCACAATATAAACATCGACTCTTATCGATTATATTTACATTTTCCAGTGTCTTTGCCTGTAATAACACTAGGTATCCATTTTGTACTATATACCGTAACTACACAACTTCAAATTAGGTCAAATTGAGGCGCCAGCGGGGTTGGCTTATTTATATTTAAATATTTAATCGTACGATGGTTTAAAATTATATAAATATAAGTAATAAGGAATCATTCTTTGAATATTATGAGGTGATGCGTGACCAAATATATCATACAGCCCTTTGGGCTTTATTGGATTTGATCACGCCCCGACCGAAATTATCACCTCATAATACTCAAAGAATGATTCCTTATCCCTTATAAAAAATCCTTAAATAATTAAGCTTTATACTAACTTTATTCCGTAATTGACGTAAAATAATTTACATGTAGACGGAGAAAAGCTATTGTAATAAGTAGTCAGATATAGCGGTAGATAGTAAAACAGCTCATTCGACCTAAGATTATATGCATGTTCAGTTGGAAATTATGGTTGAATTAAATCTAACATATCTTGTGGTGCTAAACCATTTATAATCTTGTAGAATATACTGATTAGTTTATATTTATCTCTTCGAGATTGTAAGGTTTCCAAATTAAGCTCACGTTTTAAAAGAACTAACTCTGATCCCTGTCAATGTCCTGGTTGCTCTGCTTTGAATTTGTATTTCGTTTTATGGATAGTTGACAGTTTGTAATTGTCATTTATCCATTTCAATTTGTACATGTTTAAGCAATTCGGAGTTTTCCTTGATACAGCTGCTCCACACATCACCATATTCCAATCTAGATCTGATAAATGACGGATTTCAACAAGTGTTTATCTATTAATTGCATGTTCGAGTTTCAACTTTTTGCATGCCTTTTCATATATACCATTAATATAATTACCGGTAGATCAATCATCCCCCGACTGTATATTTAGATGCAAACCTACTTTTTTAAATTGTTAACATTTTTGCTATAGATAATATATGTTTTTAGTTTTGAGAAAATATATTACGCCAGTTGCCTATGTTTCTAATTTACAGGTAAATAACGGAATTGAAAACTCAAAATAATAGAAATGAATTGCATGTTTTAAAAAGAACTATTACTCTGCATATGCAGAAAATTGGATGGTGCTTCAATAAAGTTAATCTGGCAAGTTTATGAAAAAAATACTGTTAAAAAATTAAAAACATGTGTAAATATGTATATGCTGTATATATGTGTATACTATATTAAAAAAAGAATAAAAATATTACAACCACTTATTTATTACTGTGTCAGGGAAATATTCTAACTTCAAATTAAGCACAGGTACGTGACGTTATATATTTTTGTCTTATATATATACCCTTTTACAATAAAACAGTATAGAAGATACACATTTTCATTTATTAGAAAAATATACGTCATGTGCCTGTCGAATTGAGCTCTGTTGAATCGCCTAAAAAGTAACGATAACGGGCAAAATATTTGTTAAAAACATTTATCAGAGATTATGACAAGTTAAAACTTTAAATTCTGTCACACGAGGAACGAAAATCAATTCTGTGTCAAAAAGTATTCTACCCCGACTCGTCAGCTTCATTCCGAAGCAAACGGCCATTTTCTTAGCTTTATCTACATAGTATTGTAATAATAAATGGATATCATATTTACAGTCTTAAAATTAAATGATTAATCGGACATATCAACCTAAAAGAAATTAGCCCGTCTGCATATGTATCGGAAACTATTAACATTTTAAAACTGAAACTTTTGGATATGTGCATGATCGTACATTTAAACCGTGTAGAGTAAGTTCCAGTTCAGATCAAAACTCTGAGGTTGGGGTCAATTCTCAACAGGATAGAAAAATCTTTCTCATATCGTTGAAAAATGACCCCGGGTATAAATTTCACGATTTTGGTCTCAATTTTCAACGTTGAAAAATAACCCCTCGGTCAATATTCAACGTTGAAAAATGACCCCCGGGTCAATTTTTAACCCGGGTCAATATTCTTCGTTACACCGGCATATTTTTGCTACGGAAGTGAACAGAATAGCAAGGTTTTATAATTCTCTCTCTCTCTCTCTCTCTCTCTCTCTCTCTCTCTCTCTCTCTCTGTGACTTGTATGATTTATACTTTATCGTAAATAATGTTACAATGTATGTTTTCATTACAATATAAAACCGTTAAAGGTATACTTACCTGTGTAGATGCAAAAGATCTTAGTACTAACAGTTACAAAGGAGGATCTAATGATGAACGTTAGCACGCCTGTGACGAAGGTAGTTGTTATTGCTATCCTTTTAAACATGAATGGCCTACGTTCCACATTAATGAAAGATGAAATCGGATGTGCATCCAAGATTCTGGATAGATTTAACTTGTCGCAAAGAATGGGTGAAGTTAAGCCTACAAAAAAACCCTCATAAATCTACTACTCTTGAATTTATTGAATCAATGTGTCTATTGGGTTTAAAATAAGTATATATATATATATATATATATATATATATATATATATATATATATATATATATATATATATATATATATATATATATATATATATATATATATATATATATAGGGGTGTCAATTTCAACTGTTATCCTCCCAAACAGGCACTTTTTATTTTGTTATACTGAATGTCTTAATTTTCACACACACACACACACACACACACACGCACACACACACACACACACACACACACACACACACACACACACACACACACACACACACACACACACACACACACACACACACACACACACACACACACACACACATAAAATATAACAAAAAGCCGATTAAAAACTACCGATTTCATTGTAAAACCTCTCTCTCTCTCTCTCTCTCTCTCTCTCTCTCTCTCTCTCTCTCTCTCTCCGTGACTTGTATACTCTATCGTAAATAATACAGTCGTTTTACCGGTAACGAATATTTGCCAGTATCGAATAATAAAAGTTATTGGTGGAAGACGAAGTTAAGGTTTTAAAAACCTTAGCTGGGTAATTACGGTATAATACAAAAATAAATATTCTATCAGTGCGTGAAGTTGTTTGACATTTGCACGATTATTTACCGAATTGTTTGTATTATAAATTGTTGTATTTAGAAAAGGTGGAAGGTTAAAAAATGATTATTGTTGGAATTATAACAATGAATTTATTGATATTGTTGAAAACTTCAATTATCTTGGTATAACTTTGAATTTTAATGGCAGTTTTCATAAAACGCATAGCGTTTTAGCATCACAAAGTAGAAAAGCGATGTATTGTTTATTGTCCAAAATGAAGCCATTACAATTGAATGTTAATATATAAATAGTGCCTGTTTGGGAGGGTAACAGTTGAAATTGACACCCCGAGAAAACTATTGTCAACCGACGCGAAGCGAAGGTTGACAATGGTTTTCGAGGGGTGTCAATTTCAACTGTTATCCTCCCAAACAGGCACTATTTATTTTGTTATACTGAATGTCTTAATTTTTAAGAAAATTGTACTGCTTTTATAAAGGAATAACGTGAATTCTACAGCGAACCGTACGCGCATAATTTTCGCGCATGTAACAATTTGTAATGTTACCCGTTGCTAAGTGCGTTGCTAACGCTGAGGGTAATAGAACGGATTATGAACTGCGTCTTAACCAGTCAGATTTCAGTATTTAACATGAAAGTATAACAATACAAAATTGTCACCGTTTGATACATATACTGATAGCATAGTACATTATGGTTGTGAATTATGGGGACAGCACCCAGCAAGTGAATTAGAAATTATTCATTTAGATTTTTGTAAGAAATTATTATGTGTTAAGAAAAGTGTTACATCAATGATGGTATATTTTGAATTGGGGCGTAAACCACTGCAGTTTGATAGAAATTATAGAATGTTGAAATATTGGATAAAGTTAAAGATTAGTGATAATTGTATTTTAAGCAATATATATCAAGATATGGGAAATGAATGTGAAACACAGTTAGCCTGTAATTGTTGGCTCTCATACATAAAACAATTGATTAACAATTTAGGTTTTGGATATTTATGGAACTGTAAAGAACAATTTAATGAACATGTATTCCTACACGAAGTGAAGCAGAGGTTGACCGTCATGTTTATACAAGAAGGACATGGCTACTTTGAAAATTCTCCTAAATGTATAATGTATAAGCACTCATGTAATAATTTTGAAGTACAAGAATATTTAACAAAACCAATACCAACTGTATATGTTCAATTTATAAGTAAATACCGTTTATCCTCTCATCAACTTGAGATTGAGCGTGGCAGATTTTATAATATCCATAGAAATGATAGAGTTTGCAAACCATGTTCACTATCACAGATTGAAGATGAGTTTCATTTTATTTTAATCTGTCCATTTTATAAGGAAATAAGAAAGTTGTATGTAAAAAAAATATCATTATGAAAAGCCTTCTGTTTTAAAACTTATTCAATTACTTTCAACTAAGATAATCAAAGAGTTGTGCAATTTGGGAAAATACCTATATAAATGCTCAAACTTACGATAAAATTATAATTAGATTTTGTTTTGATAATATATTCTTCATTATCCTGTTTACTTCTGTCATGTACATTTTGCAGACTGCTATGTGCACATGCAGTCTAATACAAGATTGTGATGGTCTTTCTTTTTTGTTTTTTGTTTTTTAAAAATGTTTTCATATGTTTGTTCACTTATGTATATATGTTCAACCTATGAATCGTATGGTTCTTGGTAATAAACAATACAATACAATACAAATTAAAAAGGTGACCCAGATATGAACTGCTTGAAGTGCAAGGCGAAAGAACGAAAGTGTGAAAACAATTAAGCCTTAAACTATGAAAATTAGTTTGTTATTGACCCCTTTTTAGTGGATAATTAGTAATTATAAACCATTTAATAAGATTATGCATCATATTAAATAATAATGGAGCATTGAATAAAATTACTACTTCAAATAGAACCACGTGTAGTATTCCTAGTTACGGTTCACTGCGACAGAACTTATATTGATAGATATTCGAGCAAACAAAGGCAAATGGCAACTTCTTATCATCAATTACTATTATAAAGTATTTTCATGAAAATTCAATATTATAAAGTAACGCAAATGAAAACTGTCCAAGTCCAGTTTGAATTTGACGGGAAAACGGTATGATAAAAATAACGATCATATTATTTGTTTAAATGACATATTCCCACAATTGTTTTTCCATCTTCATTTGTAAGTCTATTAACATGTACCTGTAGTTTATTTTTGAAATTAATTCGCCTCAAAATATTCGGTCAGAAGTGATAGAGGGCGCTTGATCCGATACTGGAAAACGAAGTCGAAACTTGGAAAATGGAGGGGGTGTTGAAATTACTGTCTCTGTAATTCATCCTTTATATTTTCGGAAGTTTGATACTAAGTTTAGATGGACAAAGAAACGTGATTTAAACAAGAAATAAAAACTTTTGGAAATCCGATAATAGTTGTAGCATGCACGACGAAACCGCATACTGATTCGTTACTGATAAAACGACTGTATTACAATGTATATTTTCAGTACAATCTATAAACGTAAAAGTTAGCTTACATGACTGGATCCCATATATTATTGTGTGACCAATTACATTGGATAATTTATTGACGAACAGTGCCAGGCCTGTGAAGAAGGCAGTTGTTATTGCTATCCTTTTTAAGCTGAATGGCATCACCTCCTCATTTATGGAAGCTGAAAGTGCATCCACGATTCTGGATAGATTTATCATGTCGCCAAGAATGAAGGTAATTATGCCTATGAAAATGAACCCCAGACTGTGTAAGTCTATTACTCGCACTTATTGAATAAATAGGTTTATTGAAAAGGTGTAAATATTACACACACACACTTAACTTACACATTAAGGCTATCACCATGAAGTCAAATGTTGGTGAGTCAACCATGCACGCAAAGATATATCCAAGAGGAAAACAGAGTAAAAATAAAAAGATCGCTACCAAAACTAAATTCATTCTATGCAATCTGTTAATGCTGATGAAAGTCCCAAAGAACGCATGTCCGAATAATAGCAGTAATGTTACATTAAAATATAGGGTTGCATCGTGTCTGCTGACCATGTTGTCCGATAGGATATGTTCTCCCCTATAACTTAAAATTAACGGTTCTTCCTGCATGTATTGATGAACTGTCCACTGGAATGTAAAGTGTCTAGTTATAATATCAGAATTCGATGTTTTCATATCTAGTGCCAGTAAAAACAATTGATAAATTAATTATGCAACAGACAACTGCTTTCCTGTGTAAAAAAAAGTTACGGTAATAGAACTTGTTTATGTTCATATTTCGTTACACAACTTTTAAGCTTTACCATTGGTGGATACATCTCCAAACGCTGTCAAATAAAACCTAGTTTGTCTATGAAATGAAGACAAGAAATTAAATTCGATACACTAATACTTATGTTTTTTGGTATAGATAAGAAATTATCCGCTGACGGCAATTACTTACATCGTATACAGGCTCGTTGTTCTCCACACCTATCCTTATTTGATATTGTAACATTATGGTGCCCTGATTCCGTTTATTTTAATTCTGTGTGAATGCTTTCGATGTCTTAGTGTTTTGCCTGTGTCACCCCTGCGAATGTGTTCGGAATGTTTTCTTTATCGTTGCTAAGTATGTAATAAATCCAGAGGTGCTCGAATGAAAGTTCACGAGACTTCACCGAGTTTTGTTCAGTTCCTGTGGAATTTCGAGCGGAAGTATAAGTGTTCGGATAATATTCTCAAAATACGTAAGTACTGGTCGTTTTTATATCATATCCTACATGGATTTATGTCAAAACGTGAAAACCTTTTAAGATGTATGTCTTATTTCACCATCTAGCGCTTATTTACATTAAACGATAACATTCAGAACAGAGTTATCGTTCGTGTTCAGCCACGTGTAGAGTGGTTGACAATATAAACATCGGGTTGCTTAAAAAATCATAGCCATGCTTGATGCTTATGATGTGCAATACCATGTTTTTAGAAAAATAATGTTTTTCTGTTTTGCATAAAAACTTAGTATATCGAGCCATTTTCAAGGGACATTCTGCATAAAATAGTATAGTCTGTTTCACTATTGATGCTATTACTAGATCAGGCGCGGATCGAAAATTAATCCTCAGGGGGGATCTCTACAAGCATGTTAATTGTTGCAACATCAGACAAAAACTATTTTTTGTATTGTCGCATTTATTTCTAGAACACATTTTATCCAACATAATGAAGATAAAGTTTAAAATGAATAAACCTCTAGATTTTATATTTGCTTACAAGTACATGTACCTAGTTTCTATGAAATAGACTATAAACACGAGGCATGATTTTTACTGCGAAACTGAAAGGGTCAAATAAACTCAGGTGGTCTAAAATTTAAATGACAATAACATTCGCAGGGGTGTGTGTATCGGTATGATTCCGGTGACGAGTGTGACGTAGCACTTGACCTGTGTATTTTGCATTTGTAATTTAGGGCCTAAATATTATCATATAAATAAATAATCTTTCTTATTAGTACCTTTGCCCATCGGGAGTCATTTCCAGCTTAAAGTAGTTGGTAACTACCGGCAGTGCACTTCCTGTAGTTCTTTGTTTTTCTCACACATGCCTTGGTTGTTTACGTTGCCGCCATTTTTCTTATTCATCTTTCTCGGAATTACCCATAGTTCCGTATTCTATTTTTGTAACGAAGTACCTTTTGGCGGATAAATTTAATTTACTTGTTTATATCGATTATAAAATACTTGTAAGTTATTATTTTTGTGTTTAATAATTAACTTTAAATTGTTTTACTTATTTACTGTACTGTAATATTTTCACGTTAATTGATACGAGACCGAGATTCTCTTACGGGATGGGGATTAACTATGATTGGATAATCTTTTTAACGGGATGGGATTAACTTATCTTATTGGTTGTAATTTGTCGTCTGCTTTTAGCACTCTATAAATACCCGGGACACTGAGAAACGGGTGCTATCTCCTTTTTGTTGTGTGTCGGGAAGAACACACAAATTTTGCAGCATATTATAAGGTGCGTACTATTTCAGTATCTAAGTGACTGAAGTACATTTATAGTAATAGGGTTTAATTAATTATTATTACTAGTGATAGTGCTAGTTTAATTCATATTTACTAGTTCAGTACTAGTTATTTCGATTTATAGAGAGTTAGGGAATATTTTCGCTGTATACTAGTAGTTGTCACTAGTAGCGGAGATATTAATTCGTATTTTATCGAGAGCCTTTAAGTTTTATTTTGGTCGGGGGATTTTACGTATAGAATATAGTATTGTGTCGGTAATTGTACCGATTTTGCCATCGTCCCAAGGGTTGAGACTTGTCTGATTTTTCTTTTTGTACGGCGTTGTTACATGTATTTGTGTCATGTTATTTATGGTTGAATAAATTATAAACTTTACATCGTTTTGTTCTCAACACAAGGCAAGCGTTCCGAGCGTTACAATATAATGATACTCTTTTGAGTAGTACCGAAAAAGGAAGTTGGAATTTAGCCAAGCCGAAACTCAATTTTGGAGATTTAAATAGTTGTCTTTGCATACAGTCTTTTAAATGCGTCATGAAACCAAAACTAGTCTCTATAGTTTGTAAGACCGAAAAAAACTTCTATACGTTGAAGTCTTCATAAATTAATATAAATATAAAGTTAATTAAAAATTTCTAATCTTGTTTTCATAATTGAGTGGATTGTTCTTGGCGTTTTTTTATTCATATTGTGATCCTGACAAATAAAAAAAAAATGATTAAATCCGTGTGATCCGTCCAAAAGACAGTGCAAAAATGATATCTCGATTTATATAATAGTTGTTCATACATGTAGTGTAATTTGTAGTTTTAAGTGTATGTGAGGATGTGTGATTATGCATCCTGATGAACTTACATAAATCAACAGAACAAGTATGAAATTTTTAACAAAATATTTAATAACAAAATAAAATAAAATTAAACAGAAAATTCAACGAGAAAAACCAAACAAACAAAAATATACAAATTAAATAATGAAATGAAGGAAAAAGTCTTTATAGTCAGCCCGGTTCCGGTGCACGTGGTGTTTAAGAACCCTCAGGTGAACACGTGGTTACAGTCAGGTTTAGGTATATCGGCAACCACCAGAACTAAGTTGAAGTACATGTAGAAAGTTCACATGCTGCACGGGTCTATCGAGGCTTCATTAGACGAAAGTTTTCCTTGGAAATGTAAATAACCCATGGCCTCGTCCACGCTGATTGGAGGTTTCTTTCAATAAACTCAATAAACAGAATATAAGTTTTCAAATGACACAAATTATATAAATATCAAACTTTCACAATGTTAAGTTAAAGCACGTATCTGCATTGACGATTATAAATTGGTAAAACTGCGAGGATCACCCTCAGGTATAAATTCATAAGTAGTTTTAGAGATGTGTCGAAAGGGCCGCCGTAGTTCACTCACTCACTGTAGAACAGCGGTCTCTATAAATTATCCCATGAAAATGGAAACGGCTACTCATAAATACAGGAGCCGGAAATATTTCAGCACCCAAGAACCCTCCTTCCCTGACAGGTATTGACGTTCTGTAGGGACGGGGAAATTTACAGCAAAACAAGGCAGAAAAGACCCTAATAAAATAAACAAAAAGAAAAACATACTACCGAAAACCTATTCAAACACGTGTGGTTAAAACGTACAAAAATGGGTTGTTTAAATACCTGATGTTTTTCTAAAACAGGCCCCTGAGCACTAGACGGGATGACGACCACGTCTATCGGCTGATGTTCCCGGGTACTGCCCGTGCATACTTTTACCAACTATTTAAGGTATCAACGAGGGGCTCTCCACAGGATTGATATGTTACCACGGTAACCAAGGGTCAAAGTATTAAAACAAGGGGCTCTCCAAAGGATAAACCGAAAAGGTGAACCAAGGGGAATTATAATTATACAAAACGAATTTTAGTTTGTTACATACCTCCCTCTTATAAGACTAAACAACATTTAGTCCACCCAAACCAACAAACTAAAATTGAAAATAAACAAACGCAAACTATATACAAATGCATTATATAAATCCATATTTATCCAGACACAAAGCTATAGCATATAATTAGTCAATCGCATCATCCGAACACATTCTTGACAAAGAGTCTGCAACTGAATTCTGTGTACCACGAATATACCTAATCGAGAACACAAACTCCTGCAAAAGAAGACTCCATCGTAACAATCTTTGATTAGATAGCTTTGACCTCTGTAACCACTGCAATGGTGCATGATCAGTCTCGATTTCAAATGGTTTACCTTCTAAATACACCCTGAGACTCTGAACCGCCCACACAATAGCTAGGCACTCTTTTTCTACCACAGCATAATTTCTCTCAGCAGGACTGAACTTTTTGCTTAAAAAACAAATTGGATGCTTACCATCTTCAAACTCTTGCTCTAGTACTGCGCCTGCACCGTGTGCGCTTGCGTCTGTGCGCAAAATAAATGATCTGCTAAAGTCTGGACTTCGAAGAACTGGTTCTGATAGTAACTTACCTTTCAACTCTTTGAAGGAGTGATCAAGGTCGTCTGTCCATTTGATCTTGTTGGGCGTTCTCTTTCTCGTCAGGTCTGTAAGCGGAAGTGCTACTGTGGCAAAGTTTGGAATAAATTTCCGGTAGAACCCAATCATACCTAGAAAAGACTTTACCTTTTTCTTTGTAGTTGGAATCGGAAAGTTTTGTATGGCTTCTACTTTCGACATCATCGGTTTTATTTTCCCACTCCCTATGGTATGACCAAGAAAACAAAGTTCATTAAAACCAAACTCACATTTTGCCGGTCGAGCTGCTAAGTTTGCTTTTCTCAAGGCTTCGACCACTGTCCCCAGATGTTCAAAATGTTCTTCCCAGGTGTTGCTATAGATACCAATATCATCAATGAATGCCTCCGTGAAATCCTCCAGCCCTGTAAGAACTTTGCTTACCAGTCTAACAAAAGTAGCCGGTGCGTTCACCATTCCGAATGGCATAACTGTAAAACTGAAATGTCCAAATGGAGTTACAAATGCACTTTTACGCTTAGCGTCATCGTCTAATGGTACTTGCCAATAACCTTTTGTGAGGTCTAATTTGCTGATGAATTTAGCTTTGCTGATCTTATTCAAAATAGCATCTATTCTAGGCATTGGTCTAGGATCAAATACCGTAATCTTATTCAACTCCCGGAAGTCAACGCAGAATCTCAGCGAGTTGTCTTTCTTCTTGATGAGGACGACTGGTGCTGAATACGGACTGTCCGTTTCCTCAATGATACCAAGGTCCATCATTTGCTGTAACTCACGCTTCACTTTGTCTTGTAATGCATAGGGGATCGGATATGGTTTCATCTGAATTGGCACCTCCGTAGAAGTTTTCAATGAATGTTTCATCAAATGCGTTCTCTTGGGGACATCTGTAAAAATATCACCAAATTCTTCAACTAACCTCTGAATCTGATCCATTTGCTCTGCAGTCAGGTTTGTTGAATACTGTACGTCAGTTGCTGATTCTGTCTGTTGTAGGGTCGGAACTCTATCTGACACCACGTCGTCTGCTATCTGAACGTCGTCATTGGCTAAACTAGAAATAACATTCAAACATGCCATAATTTCAGACTTACTGTTTTCCTCCGGCTCTCTCTCGAACCATTCCTTCAGCATATTCACATGGTAAACAGTCTCTTTGCTTTTGGACAACCTCACTTTGAAATCAAGAGGACTTACTTTTTGTGTCACCTCATACGGACCTTTCCACTGCGCCAATATTTTCGAAGTGCTTGTAGGCAACAAAACTAAAACTTTTTGACCTACTTCAAAATTTCTGTTTCTGGCGTTTTTATCATAGTATCTTTTCTGATTCTTCTTTGCTAGAGATTCCATATCTGTAACCATTTTACGTACTGTCTCCATCCGTTCTCGGGTTTCCATCAGGTAACTTAAAACTGACGTTTGTTCCTCGGTTGGTTCTTCCCACTGCTCCTTTAATATGTCCAGGGGGCCTCTGACATGTCTGGCATAAAGAAGTTCAAATGGAGTAAAACCTGTTGTTTCGTTCGGGACCTCTCTATAGGCAAAAAGTACATATGGTAAATGAACATCCCATTTTAATGGCTCTACAACTGCATATGCTTTCAACATCTGTTTAAGAGTCCCATTAAATCTTTCTACTAGCCCGTTTGCTTGGGGATGATAAGGGGTAGTTGACAGCTTACGGACCTTGAGCATTTTGCAGAGTTCTGATATGAGAGATGACATAAAATTTGTCCCCTGATCTGATAAAATTTCTTTAGGAAAACCTACCCTTGAGAACATTTCTATCAGCGCATTTGCCACACTTTCTGCGTCTTGATTTTTCATCGGAAAAGCCTCTGGAAATCGAGTGGCATAATCCATACATACCAGAATATACCTGTTTTTCTTTTCTGTCATCGGTAATGGGCCCACAAAATCAATCGCTACTCTGGAAAATGGAACATCGATCTTTGGAATTGGCACCAATTTCGCTTTTGGCGTTCTCCCTCTTTGCGTCCCCTTTTGACAAATAGAGCATGACTTACAATACCGAGATATATCTATATACATACCTGGCCAAAAGAAGTTTCTCATAATTCTTTCTCTTGTTTTCTTGTTTCCAAGATGTCCAGCCAGTGGCGTGTCGTGAGCTAATGACATAATACTACTGCGCAGATTCTTTGGAGCAACAATCTGGAATACCTTTTCGCCAGAGTCTGAGTCAAAAACTCTATATAGTAAATCATTTTTCAGGATGAAATAAGACTTTCCTTCATGTGGACCATTTTGGGCCATCTCTAACACCGATTTCAAGCTGTCGTCAGTTTTCTGATGCTCGATCAATTTCTCTCTATTACACCACATACCTTCATTCTCTGTGTCCACTTCTTTCAAATCATCCAGCTTTGGTTTCTTTGCATCCTCCTGTTTCCTTGTCTCTGATCTAGTTTGAACAACTCCACATTCTTCTTCATCCACTGTTTCTGCAGTCTCAATCATGGTCAAAGGTGCTGCCTCTTTCGGTACTACAATGCTTACATTGTTGCCAATGATTACATCAGCAAAAGGTGAGTCAAGACATAGCGCGTGCACCTTACCTGAAATGTATGGCGTTTTCACACTTACTATCGCCTCACTGCAAGTTCTCCTTGTACCATCGGCCAAAGTAATTACTTTTGTTCTCCCCGTTTTTTCATTATCTGAAACCAACTTACTATTAACAAACACAGTGGAACATCCAGTGTCCCTCAAAACTGAGACAACTTTTTCACCAACTTCCCCACTTACCAAATCTAGACCCGATTCACAACATGTTTCAAGACTAGACTCATCAGTAGCTGATACGCCAGACAACTTAACAACCATCTTATTCTCATGAACACCATCACCCTGATCAGAAACTATCATATTTTCATCAAGACACAAACCAAACCGCTCTTTCGACTTTTGATTCCCTTGGTTTTGATTAAAAGGAGGTTTCGACTGATATGTACTACGCAAAGGACAATTTGGCGCAATATGTCCTACCCGGTTACACTTGTAACATGTTTTACTTTGCTCTGATGGCGAGACCTGCTTACCCCTTTGGAACTGACCTGAACCAAACTTATTTGGTCTGGGACCCGGCTTTTCCCCTGCGTTACCTCGTCCACCACCTGCATTACTGCCTTTATGTGCAACCTGAAATGACTCCGACAAAGTTATAACATCTTTGATAGACTTTGGAGTATGCTCACGAACCCACAATTGCAAATCATTTGAACAACTTCCTATCACCTGTTCTCTCAAAATCAAATCAAACAACAATTCAAAGTCTGACCCAATATCCTCCCTATCACACCAATGGTGAAAGAACCTTTCTGCACGAACAACAAAATCTTTAAATGACTCATCACTGAACTGTCTACACTTCCTAAACTTATCCCGATAAGCCTCTGAAGTCAATTCATACCTTTTCAGAATAGCAGTTTTGATAGCATCGTAATTATCACTCTCCTCATCTGACAATCTAGAATAGGCCTCAAGAGCTTTACCCGATAGCATGGGGACTAAACGAACCGCCCATTGAGATTTATCCCACTTTTGTAAGCCCGCTATTTTCTCAAATGATTTTAGAAAAACATCAGGGTCTTGACCTTCTTCAAATTTGGGCAACTTTACACTAGGAGTTTGAACACTCTGAGGGGAGGGACCAGTTTCTAACTCTCTTTCTTTAAGAGCTAACTCTTTCAACTTAATCTCTTTCTCAGCCTCCCACTTATCTCTGTCTCTCTTAGCTTGACGCTCCTCTCTTTCATGAGCTAACCTTACTTTCTCAAGTTCTCGCTCAGCTTCTTTCTCTGCCCTCACTGCCTCTCTTTCAGCCCTAGCAGACTCTCTCTCAGCTCTCATTGCCTCCTGCTCCTGACACCACACCTCTAAACAGTCCTTGACGCTTGACCCTTTCGCGATAAGCTCGGTCATCCATTTCGGCATATGTGACATTGTGAAAGTTTATGCACTGAAACATACAAAAATAAGAAATATCAAAGTCAAAATTTCTAACATGCAAAAACAAGAAAATCTTTTGATTTATGCAAGCTCAGATGCATCCCACCGCTGCCACCATTTGTGAGGATGTGTGATTATGCATCCTGATGAACTTACATAAATCAACAGAACAAGTATGAAATTTTTAACAAAATATTTAATAACAAAATAAAATAAAATTAAACAGAAAATTCAACGAGAAAAACCAAACAAACAAAAATATACAAATTAAATAATGAAATGAAGGAAAAAGTCTTTATAGTCAGCCCGGTTCCGGTGCACGTGGTGTTTAAGAACCCTCAGGTGAACACGTGGTTACAGTCAGGTTTAGGTATATCGGCAACCACCAGAACTAAGTTGAAGTACATGTAGAAAGTTCACATGCTGCACGGGTCTATCGAGGCTTCATTAGACGAAAGTTTTCCTTGGAAATGTAAATAACCCATGGCCTCGTCCACGCTGATTGGAGGTTTCTTTCAATAAACTCAATAAACAGAATATAAGTTTTCAAATGACACAAATTATATAAATATCAAACTTTCACAATGTTAAGTTAAAGCACGTATCTGCATTGACGATTATAAATTGGTAAAACTGCGAGGATCACCCTCAGGTATAAATTCATAAGTAGTTTTAGAGATGTGTCGAAAGGGCCGCCGTAGTTCACTCACTCACTGTAGAACAGCGGTCTCTATAAATTATCCCATGAAAATGGAAACGGCTACTCATAAATACAGGAGCCGGAAATATTTCAGCACCCAAGAACCCTCCTTCCCTGACAGGTATTGACGTTCTGTAGGGACGGGGAAATTTACAGCAAAACAAGGCAGAAAAGACCCTAATAAAATAAACAAAAAGAAAAACATACTACCGAAAACCTATTCAAACACGTGTGGTTAAAACGTACAAAAATGGGTTGTTTAAATACCTGATGTTTTTCTAAAACAGGCCCCTGAGCACTAGACGGGATGACGACCACGTCTATCGGCTGATGTTCCCGGGTACTGCCCGTGCATACTTTTACCAACTATTTAAGGTATCAACGAGGGGCTCCCCACAGGATTGATATGTTACCACGGTAACCAAGGGTCAAAGTATTAAAACAAGGGGCTCTCCAAAGGATAAACCGAAAAGGTGAACCAAGGGGAATTATAATTATACAAAACGAATTTTAGTTTGTTACAGTGTAGTTTGTGTCATTAACCGCACACAAAATTCACAAATTCCCTGATGTGTGTAGAATTTTGCATTTGCATCTTATCCAGTCAACTATTCAATAAACCACGCAGTATATCTGCAATCGAAACCAGAAGCTGACTGGTAAACCCCCACCACAACTGTAAAGGGTTGGACTTTCAGATTCCTACTGGCGCCAATTCTCTGAGTGCAATGACATTGTAAGATAAAGTACATGGCTATAAGTAATGTCTTTTACTAATCAACAATTTTAAATTGTCAATGAGTCCATGACTAATTAGTAAAAGACAGTAAGTTAACGTGGTCTTTCTGATGTTAATTTGTTTAGATTAAAAATAAAGAAAACGATTAATCGCTTTGTATGAATTTTTGAAGAAAAAAAACTCTAGTAAACTCGTACGTCTCTACATTCTTTTTCTCGTTTACAATGATTGCGAAAATAAAAAAAAGTATTTTTATTTTTTTTTTTCATATTCGTGAGTTGTAGGTGGGGGTCTGTTCGTTATGCTGTTGCATTGAGCCACTGGGGGTGGGGGCTGATAATCCAGGGGTGACTGGTAGGTGTACGCCGGGGGCATCCCGAAATATCTATGCTGTACTCTGTCAGGTTTTGACTCTGTCTTCTCTTTTAACTCCAAACTTTTATTTGTAAATTTTGTGTTGCATTTTATGAATTTACAAACCTGTGTAATCAATGTGTGTACTGTATCATGAGGAAATCCCCATGCAGATTGAAATAAATTATCTCAAACATACCAAACTGTTCCTAGTATACGAAGATTTTGACATGTCAACTATACACACAACACCAATTCAAAATCAGAAGCAGGAACCAAATTCATCCTGAAATATCATACATATTATACCTGGGAGACTGCCGACCGCGAAATGGCGAAACAATCTAAAATCTCCCGTGCTGCAAAATTAAATTCTCCATAACATCCCCCCACCAATGCTTACCGGTATTTCAACAACTACTGAGGGTTTCTGTGATTTCAACTTCACATGATGCAAAAAAAGGCTTTAAAAACAACACACAAGATTGCTATATTTCAATTATTTGTGAATTAGGTATATGCTGAATACGTATTTTGTATTAAAAAAACTAAGGCTGATAATGCTTCATTTAATTTCAAAATAATTACTAGTATAATATTAACATTTTTGGGATTGATATGGTTTTAAGTATGTTTTGTCAACAACCTTTTGTCAGTAGAAAAATGTCTATAAAAGCTAATGAAATAGCTTCTTAAAAAATGGAATCTTGTTAAAAATTGGCTTGCTATTGAATTACCTAGAGTTGTACTTTTAAAACAGATTTCCCTCTAATTTAATTTCTTGATTAACGTGCGACAGTATTTTATGCAAATGTCAAATGGTCCAACTTTGAATTAAAATACTGGTATTTATAGTGGCGGAATCAAGACGACATATTTTATAATCCGGGACATAGCTTGGCTATACATGTTCATACTATAAAAGGTACATGTATCAGTAGCTAAACATCAAATACAAAACATCAAATCAGAAGTATAATACTAGTAATGCTTGACTGACAAAGGACATTTCCACAATTTAAACAGATTGCATCTGATGTATATAATTTTGTTCTTGAACAATTATTGCTTTTCTGCGCATGTGTCTGTGGTTCACAGCGATAGCGATTATTGCAGCAAAAAAAAAGAGGAATAAATAACTTCCAAAGTAAAGTTCATTTCATTAGGCAAGGGCAATCTTAAATCTTGGATATTTTGGGGGCATGCTCAAAGCGAAATGACATGATTTTGTCAATATTTGAGTAAACATTTTCTAGGTATCAAACGCAAATGCTATATATATTTTTTTTAATGTAAAAGCAAACTTGAAAATGTTGGCATGCATGCTTTTGTACTTGAATCAACTTTATCTGGCGAGCGATTTGGTCCGTGAGCCTCTTGTTTAGATACACACTGCAAATCAAGGCACAAACATAGTATACGGAGGCTGGAGGATCTACAAATTAACGATTTGATCAGCCTAAAATTTTAATATACGATTTGTCTAGTTATAAACTATATTTAGTAAAGAAAAATCGATATACCGGGTAAATTTAGCTTTTAAATTTAGGTATTTTCCTATATTTTTATATAGGGTTCCTCCTTTAAAGGAGATCAAAAAATGACCACAACCATCAAGCCATCTTAATTAGGTCAACGTGACTAAACGGCAACTTGATAGAGAAATGAAAAAGAGTGATAATTCAATTTATATTACTTTATCATACTTATGTCAGTTACATCAAATAAATATTGCAAAAAAGATCATTTTATCGTATTATTAAAGGTTCTCAAACACTCAGCCTCAAAGTATATTTGTTCATCATAAACATTTTATTTGTCCTTCAAACTTTATAAATGAAATGAAATAAAAGGAAATTTATTATTGGTATCCATGCATTTTACAAAGTTATTGCAAATTTACCCACAATAGAATTCAAGTTGAAATATCAAATTTTAAAAAAAAGGTTAAACTGGTGCATCGGTGGCTCAAACCCCTTTTACACTGTACGCCTATTTAGTATATCTCCGTGGAACAACTAAGCCAAGCATTTAAATGAAACAGGGGTCTTAATATTAACACTAAAGGACATTTTTTGTTTAATATAAAAGACTGCTTTATTCCCTTTATTAAAAAAATCCGAATAATATAGAGTTACCGAACATGGCTAAGGATCGGAAATGGTTAAGCCACCGAAATAACAAACACAAAACACTTTAAAGGACACAAAACGATCAACAATCAAACTATTATTAATTATTTCATTGTTTCTCTTCATCCTGGTTTGGCGACACATGCTCATTGCCAGAAGATACAGATGAGCAGTCGAATTCCGACTCTTCAAAATCGTCAGAATAATTACCGGGGGTATTCAAAGATAGTTCACTTTTGAAAAGTCTTGGGTCATAAATCGTAAATGTTTCTAGATAATTCAATTCAACTCTAGCCTTTTCTGGTTCAACAGCATTTTTCTGATGAAGTAAACAAGGCATCAAAATGTATAGAAATAATGGTAAGAACAAGCATGCATGAAGTAAGCCCAGTCCTAAGACCAATAACATCACTTTACCAAAACACAAGAATGCGTAGCTGTCGGAAATTATCAAAATAACTACACCAAGCATGGAAGAGATGGCTGCGTTCAAGATGGGTCCACCCGTTGCGTCAATGGCTTCCTCCAAGACCTTGTCGCGATCATTGCTTTTGAGAGACAAGAAAGCATGGCAGATGTGAACACTGAAATCAACCGAAAACCCTACACTCATCACGAGGTGAATCATCGTCATGGAATTAAGAGAAAGGTCGAAATAGTACATGAAGCCAAATATTCCCACAATGATGCTCACAAGTGTCATCGCCACAACTACTCCTACCACGATATTGGGCATGAAAAAATATTTGACCAACAGAACAACCGCCAAAGTTATACCGACTGTCTGCAAGGTTGTTGACAAAATTTGAATATATTGTTCACAAAGTGTAAAGATGGGGCTAAAAATTATGCATTGTACAGGCGCATGTTTTTCAATCTCCCTAATACGTAACATTAAATCGCCTTGCTCTTCCTGTGTTTTCAAATTTACAGTTCTGAGATGAATTTTGGACGACACAATAGAGTTAGTTGTTTCATCCAATACTATGTCATTAGAAAACATTTGTCCTTGTGGAGATAGAAGAAATTCTCTCAAAGCTTTCACAAAGGCATTTTCTGATGTGCTGTTATAGAATGCGGAATCTTTGTAAACTGCCAACCAATTGATCGCAAAGTGATCGTCAATGTTGTCATCTTTCTTCACAGTAACGATGAGTGAACGTATCTGGTTTTGTACTTGAGGCGTATGGTACTGCTGAGTGTTTGTAATACATACTGTGACCATAGGGTCGGAGGTAAAATAGGTAGTGTCCCAGACACCATATGTGTAGTAGTAAGAATCTTTTGAGACTAGATTGTGAACATCAAGACCTTGTTTTAAATTCAACGCCCCATATATAGAACTAACAATGTATGCCAAAAATACTACAGCAACAATCAGTTTTCCTGGTTTATATCGGAGAATTAATGAGATTAGTCTCTTTGGGTACTTTTCCAGTGGACTTTCAACATCTTCTCGACTTTTCGGCTGATGACCAGCAAAGCACTGAATAAAACATCTCGATTTCGACTTTCTCTTGTAAATTTCTTTAGATTTTACTCTTTGAGTGCAGCAACAAAAATGTCTTTTCTGTTCGGTACGACACTCGTTGATAGCAATTGCAGGGCAAAGAATAAACAGCTGGTTTAGGTAACAGAAAAACACCGCTACAGCTATAAAACAAATATACGAAAAAATTAGAAATTTTCATAAAATTACTTACACATTTTGAAATAATTCGTGTAGTCTTTTATACAAATTAAATACCTGTGTATAAACAAAATATCTTAATGCTAACAAATACAGCAGAAGCTCCAATGATGAATGCGATCATGTCTGTCACTGACGTAATAGTAATGGCTACCCCACCCTTCTTCAACATGAAAGCCATTCGCTCCTCTACTGTCGATTTATAAAGGGGAGGGGCACCGGCCATTCCGGATAGCAGAATAAACATATCGTCTATTCCAATGCCTAGGAGACAGAATCAAACGATGTTATACTTTCTTAACTATTTAATCAGAAAATTCATTGAAAAATACAAGTGTTTGATTTACCTATTATAAGGAAAGGGATCACTCCTGCGACTGTCGTGAATTCCAACCCGCACGTTATGACTAACCCAAAAGAAGAAACTATAGATAATAAAGATGCAAAGATGCCAGCGAAGGCCAAATTCATCCGATTCGCCACGTTGTTGCAGTTGAAAGTCGCAGATGAGATTAACGCATAAACAACCATTATTAGTAATGTTATAATAAAATAAATTGTTGCACTTTCTTTAATGTTGTCCAATTCTTCACTTAAGGAATCAGAGTGAGAAAAAGCTACTTCAGTCAGATTTGTGTTAAAGGTTTTCATAGTTTTGATGAAAACTTTCGCCCAATGTTTGGAAAGTTTAGAGGCATTAGTCGTGTTCTGTCTTAGATAATAACGTAACCTAACACCGATCGTGTGTACCAAAACACCGCGGTTAGAAACCGGTTTTGCAAGCAGAGAAGTCATGGAGATTTTGTTATAAACTGGAAACGTCACATTTCCCGTCACAAAGTCGCTTTGAAATTTCGGGGATAGTAAGATACTTCCAACGACTTCACACCCACTCCGACCCAATGCACAAATATCTCTGTGTCTAAACTTGCGCACTTCTGAGTCTTCAACAAGGATTTTTTCTCTAATGAAAGCGTCTATTGAGTTGATTTCATTGATATATAATGGCCTCATTATGCTTGACTTATCTTTTGAAACGATAAGGACGTCCCCATACAGACCCTGTCTTGTTAACTGGTATGGCGCAAAGTTGGATCCAGTTGGATCCCCATATAATGCTTCTATACTGTTTCGGTCCTTTATTGATTTGCTGTCTTCAGGAATGTAAAGCGTCTCGACATCATATTGGAATTCTATGTTCAGTATACCCAGTGCCAGCAGTAAATTCACTATAATACAACATATCAGTGTTTTTGTGGGATGTTTTGATAAAAATGATCAAAGATTTTTTAAAAGTTTTTCTATTCTATCTTCATATATCGCTCTGTACAGATTTAGTTTTTCCTTTATTGCTCCCATCCCAAAAAACAATCCATATGATAACTGGAAAAAAAATAAATAAAGAAGTATATAAACTTGGATTATGCCAAAGAAATAATTAAAATAATTCATGAGTTGGTTTTGATTCTACCTTACCCAAAAGAAAAAAGAAGAAAATTTAATACTTACTATCGATATATTCTTGCACCAACTAAATTGATTTTCAATCTTTTCGTACATAAATATAAATTTTTTACCAGGAAGCTGGAATGTAGCCATTTCAAGTGATAAAATCTATTCTTTTAGAGATATTCGTAATTATAATTAATTTGTCTTAACTTCCTTCTTTAGACCACTTTAAAGCGCATTTTGACAATATCTAATTGTTTATATTCTGAAGATGCTATGCCATGCATGTCATATGATTGACATGCAGGTTTCGTTTCACAGAAGTATATGTTTAAAAACAAATCGATTGATCCATTTCTTAATTGTGTTAATTGTAATTTGAGCAAGACCCGCAAGAAATAAACCAATGAATTACACTTCCTGAAACCAAAGATGACAGATAATTACCGATAGCGGATATTTTGGCAGGTCTATGGAAGGGGTCACAAGGGTCAAAAGGGATAGGGATATGAGATTATCAAAATTTTTTGCGGGCAATATCTATTAGCGACTATCATTTTGATAATGATTCGCAACAAAGTAGGGAATCGTCGCAGAATTACTGAAGAATTGAAAATTTTATGCCTAAACAAATTGTTTTATTCTATATTTTTAATTTCAAACAAAGCAGTTAAGAAATCTTCATAGTCAACGTTAAAAATGCACTGAATGTTAAGATATTGAATTTTGATTTTCGACTGCAGATTTCCACTGCAAAAAAAAAAAAAGAAAAAAAAGATCCGAGGCATCGGTATTCAATTTGTCTGCACCGCTTGGTGTGTCATTAGACCGAGGACATTCAAAAAGAAGCATTCAATGCTTATGTATATATTTTTATACTGATGTATATTTATATGAAACATTGTGTATCGCCGCTATGAAACCATTATTTGCGCTCTTAGTCAAGGATATGACACATACATGGGACAGCCATATTAACATGTTATTTAGTTAGCTTCCGCGGCAACATACATGTATATAGTGAAAAACCATTGTGGTGAAAAATCTTTTTTATTAAGGAGTATGTATAAAAAATTATACTAATGATTGTTTTTCAAAAGTACATATCAAATTGGTTATGTAAAATTTAAAGTTTTATTCAATCTTACAAAAATAAATATACTCAAAACACGTGAAGACGAACTTATATTTGTGCTCATGGTGCATGAAATAGCAAAGTGAAATAGCAAAGTGAATTCATTTAAACAATAAAATGCTTTCTTTGGTGATTCATTTGGGATATGAAGATAGCGACGTTGCAGAAAAAATACATATAACCCGTTTTTGCGGGTAAATTAAAAATAATTCTAACAAATTACTTTGGCAGCTATTTCATTGGTTGCGAATAAGCCAATGATTTATAGCATAGCCGTTTCCATACAAATGAAATGCAGGCACGTAGCATCAGGGGGGCCTGCCCCCCCCCCCCCCCCCTCCCCCACTTTTTCTCACAGCAACTAATTTTTTAAAATTAACATATAAAAAATTGAATTATCATGGAGTTCCCCCCCCCCCACTTTTTTGGAGGATGTAAAAAATTGATATGAAAATAAGGAAATTAGGATTGAAATTGAAATTATATAATATGCAAGCCCCCCCCCCCCCCCCCCCCCCCGGATTAGGATTATAAAGATTTGCTTGTCAAGATTTTTTGGATGGGTCTGGCCCCCCACTTTCAAACACGACGCTACGTGCCTGAAATGAACATGTTGATACCAATGGTTCAACCCTAAAACCCATCCATTGAACCTACATGTATTGAACAACAGGTTAATGCATGCCACTTAGTTATTGGTATTTTCTGAACGTATACAGTTTGATTTTATCAATATTTTGTTTTTAACATCAGGTCAGAAACAGTCACAGGGCCCCTATATCTCTACTGTGGCTATAACAATTTGAATTCTTTAAGACTTAGTAAGACATTTAATGAATTCCAGAAGTAGTTGTTTAAACCCATTCCTTCACTTAGTCCTAAGACAGAGATTAAATTACGTATTTGGAATTCGTGCAATTACTTCTCGAATAAATTCTGCATCTATACTTGCGGTTTTTTTTTAAAATTTTATATTCTGCATGTTAGGTGACTATAATCTAAGACTAATATCAAATACAAGATGACCGCAAAAATGAGCTACTGCAGAACTGACACGACCATTTATGAATTAACGTTTGTGCTAAAGATATTATTATTCTCCTTTCTTTTATTTATCATTTTCTTTTTAATTTACAACCATTTTGGAACTGGTCAAACGAGGTCATATAGATCTATTCTACCTTTCAAATCTTAGTATTTTTCTTTATTTTTATACAGAACTCTTCTTCTCACTGAGATCAATAGAGTCTAAAAATGACAATATAACTGCTTTATGTACTCAAAAATACAGGAAAATTTAACAGCCATCTACATAGTTAATGTAATTACCCATTACAATTTAAGTTTATAATGCAAAATTAATGAGGAGGTTGAACCCGATATATTACTTGATGTTTTGCATCCAGCAAAGTTTAGGCTCAACAGACCTGTTGATGGATCTATTAAATTATGTCTTTGGAAATGAGAGACTGATATTTAGTAAAACACTTACTAGGAAGAGTAGTTGTAGTAGCAGTAATAGTAGGAGAAATAGTAGTAGCAGTAGGCCGCCTCTGTCACGTGGTGGCCTGAAATCAGATGACAAACGAATGTAGTGTACTTAGCTAAACAACGGAGAAATAAAAATAGCGTGTCCTGATACGGTCTCAGCAGAAATAACAAATAATATTGTAAATTGTTTATATTAGATTTTAGAGTGCATTGAAAATTGTAAAATCAAAATTTCATTACAAATTACAATTTCATTTCAAAATGTATATTTCAAGTTGCATTGCAAATAAAAAACCAAGTCAATTTACCTGCTGTGAAAAAGTGCTGTGAAAAAGTGCCATGCCTTTGTGCATTTCTGATTGAATGAAGTTTTGTCACTTAAAGTTTTAAAAAAGTGAAACTTGCCTCTTTATACATATATGTTTATAAGATTATCGTGACGCACGGGACGTATTTTGTCGAGTTTGATTATTTTACATGCGTTGTCCTTAATAAAATCGGGTTCATATGTTCATATATAGATAATACATCGGGATCGAAGTTTGTGACGTCACTGTAGCAACGTCACAGATATTCATACCTTGGAGACCTGTGATTGAGGTTTGTTGTATATTTACCATACACTCAGAATTTTTATAAAAATCATGTCAAAACAGAGACCGGACCCACGGTTGTCAGTGCCCTACGGTAGACCGATCACTCGGCATACGGAGGACCATTCACTAGTAAGTATCTACATCATGTCATTGTAAAATTACAATCCAAAGTTATGTTATACTTCAACTATTTTCTCACGAATATCATTTAAGCTTTCTATATAGATACAATGTATATTGCTGCGCACAGTGTTAATTATTCTATTACTAGTGTTATGCCTATCATGTATGAAGAAATAAATTTTATTTTAAATCTCTCTCTCTCTCTCTCTCTCTCTCTCTCAATCACACAAATATACACACCAATTAAAATTATAACTGCTTTTTAGGCCTATAGTACAACAATCTTTTTTAAATACAAGGTTGAACTTGACTGCAGTGAGCTGGATCCGACCAAAAAAATGACTAAAGCTGAGGTCGAGCTTGTAAGTTTACAACTAAGGCCTAACTTTTTGTTACTATATAACTCTCTCTCTCTCTCTCTCTCTCTCTCTCTCTCTCTCTCTCTCTCTCTCTCTCTCTCTCTCAAAATACAAAACTAATACATAATAAATCTTAATTAAATTATTTTTTTATCTTATCATTTTTCAGTTCTTGGTCCAGCCAAAAGCCATGTTCATTGACAGAGGACAGGTTTGTTGAAATGAACAATGTCATTTACTAATTGTTTTACAGTTCATTGTCATATATTTTTCTTACTATTGTAAAAATTCCATTCTTGTCTGTTTTAAGCTCTAAATTAAAAATAACTAATTGTAAAAGTAAATGTTCTATGG
This sequence comes from Magallana angulata, assembly GCF_025612915.1. Taxonomy (NCBI): domain Eukaryota; kingdom Metazoa; phylum Mollusca; class Bivalvia; order Ostreida; family Ostreidae; genus Magallana; species Magallana angulata. Next base: position 36,969,557 of record NC_069118.1, on the reverse strand, counting down.
ATATATTCATTATGAACATTGTTTTACTTGATGGCTTACATGATCCCTATAAGATATTTTAGATACAAATCTTAACTTGTTAATTTCATTCTGTTCTTTTGGGGAGGGGTGATTTCTGTATTGCATGTATTCAGTCATGTTTCGGTTTTTCAGCCCCTCAGACCCCCAGTTCCTGTCAATGAAGAAGCTTTGGTAAGTACAGATTTTGATACCTTACATAATGATATAGAAATAAGTTTATGGGGGGGGGGGGGGGTTATGTGGTATGGGTGTGTATGTGTGTGGGGTGGGGTAAGTATGTGTGTGGGGGGAGGGGGATGGGTAGGTATATTAAGTGTGTGGGGAGGGTGGTAAGATCTATCATGTTTTTCATAGGGTCTAGGCCCCCGTCACCCCCAAGGTTGTGTACATTGAGTTGTTTTGATTTGATTGAACATCCTACTCTCCATAAAAAACCCATTTTGAACCACTGAAATTCTCTTACTAAAGCCACAGACTCGAAATCAAAAACATGTTGAGTAGGAAGTTTGTATTCAAAATGTTAATTTATACACTCAAAGTTGACATCATTTTTATCAATTATGAATTTCTTGTTTTGTTTTCCAGAGAGAATTTATAAACGATATTATCGACGTCTCTATAGAGGAGCTAGTATATGGACCTGAGGTATGGCTGATAATTAATATAATTCAAATAAATGATTTCAGAAAATCTCTTTGGTACTAGAACCATTATAACGTCATAATTGTAGCTACGAAATTTTCCCGTACTTTACGGCTTGTATGTTCTTAATATGAAACAATCATTTGACATTATTTATCAAATCATGGGAAAAGTAATAATCCCAATATCTATATTCATTTTGACATCATTATAATTGGGAGGTCAAGAGCTTGTGTACTAGCTATCGTTTTTGGAGAGACTGCAAGAATTCTAGATATATCTTATTAGGCAAAAATGAACAAAACTTCGAGATTTTGGACTTAAATTAATACCATTATTTCATTAAAAAATTGACAGCCTAAAACTTGATTTTTCATTGTGGTTACTAAAAATATAAGCCCCGATACACTCGAACTCTATCAAACAAAGATATTGTTATGAAGCATTATAGAAAGAATTTATACCTTGAATCTTATAATTCTGTAGGCACTTTTTGATTTACTACATCTTGACTTTAAATGTTTGAAGTTGTTCTGATGTGATTGTTTTTGTCACTGCTCCATTAAATGGAGGGTACATACGATGTACTTAGTTCTCACTACATCCTTAAAAAAATTTTCATAAACAATTTTTACAATTCTCTCTCTCTCTCTCTCTCTCTCTCTCTCTCTCTCTCTCATACGTATGTATCAATGTACGTAATTCAATTTTCATTTCAAGGCAAACAGAATTGCTGATGCTGACATCAAATCAGCATTCTTCAATGCTACAAACATTGACTGGGGGAAGAAGGTACTGACGAAGAGAAAAAAAGTAAGGGCTATACGGAATACATGATGCAACAAATATAACACACTCTATCATTAAAATGTTTATATTTTTTTTCAAGTAATTATACTAATTATTGATTCCTCTTCTTGTTTCAGAAAAATGTTTTGAAGAGAGCTCTGCAATTCTGTTGTTGTTGCCTGGGAGTTTGATTTTTTAATTATTATAATAATATCATGGAACTTTTTAAAACTAGATTTATTAACACATTTATATTTTGATAAACAAAATTTATTTTTTTGAATGTAACATTTACACCAAGCTTTGATATATATTTCCTTGTTAATTTCCTTTTAAAACTATTATTACAAATACAATATCTAATACCTCTGTTTGTGGTGTTTCTTTTTTGTCCCCTTGAGTTACTCAAATACTTATTGTTTCAATGTTGGTGGGTTTTTTTTTTTTTGAGTAATATGTCTTTTGAAATTTAATGCAAAGTATATTTGTATGTGTGCTTGTGTATGTGCGCGCGCGCAGTAAGCAACCAATAGTTAACAACTGACAGCTGGTTGTTGTATGTAGAATAAAAAGTTGTAACTCTTAAATTTTCAAACCTGCACCAGAGTAACTGCTTACACCTTTGTTATTTCAACACGTGTGATATGATGTCCGTATTATTGGATTTTATTTGATAAGTTATTATTGTAAAATTGATTTAAAACTTACTTTAAGAACTTATTTAGAATATACAAAACAGTGAAAATTTGACAAATGTTGAATAAATAAAATAAAGCAATTCGTTTCTTAAATTTGATGAACAGAACTAAAGGATATAACACTCTCACCCCTGCGAATGTTATTGTCATTTAAATTTCAAATCACATGGTTTTATTTGACCCTTTCAGTTTCGCAGTAAAAATCGTGCCTCGTGTTTATAGTCTATTTTAGAGAATCTAGGTACTTGTAGTGAAATATAAATTCTAGAGGTTTATTGATTTTAAACTTTATCTTCATTAATTGGTGGGTAAAATGTGTCCTAATAATAAATGTGACAATACAAAAATTGTTTTTTCTGCTGTTGCGACAATTAACATGCTTAGTAGACATTCCCCTTAAGAATTAATTTTCGATCCGCGCCTGACCTAGTAATAACACTAATAGTGAAACAGACTGTACTATTTTATGCAGAATATTCCTTGAAAATGGCTCGATATACTAAGTTTTTATGCAAAACATTCACCCATTATTTTTTTTAAAAACATGGTATTGCACACCACAATCATCAAACATGGCTATGAATTTAATAAGCAACCCAATGTTTATATTATCAACCACTATACACGTGGTTGAACACGAATGATAGCTCTGTTTCGAGTATCATCGTTTAATTTAAAAAACCGCTAGGTGGTGAAATAAGACATACATCCTAAAAGATGTTGATGTTTTAACATAAATCAAAGTAGGATATGATATAAAAATCGACCAGTACTTACGTATTATGAGAATATTCTCCGAACACTTATACTTCCGCTCGAAATTTCACAGGAACTGAACAAATCTCGGTGAAGTCTCGTGAACTTTCATTCGAGCACCTCTGGATTTATTACATACTTAGCAACGATAAAGAAAACATTCCGGACACATTCGCAGGGGTGACTCTAGAATGGGGTAACCAAGAACGCGTCGCGGGTTGACAATAAATACACTGTATTTTACTAGAATGTGCAAAAACATGTGCAGTGGAAACTAAAGTCAACCTCTTTAAGTGTTGCAAATGGACTATGTGTGTAAGAGTGTAGTTTAAAATATTAACACTGGCACGAAGCATCATTTTTGAAAGTGGGGGGGGGGGGGGGCAGACTCATCCAAAAAATCTTGACAAGCAAAAAAAAAAAACTTCATGATAAATCTATTTTTTATATGTAAATTTTTAAAAATTAGTTGCTGCGAGAAAAAGTGGAGGGGGGGGGGGGGGGGCAGGCCCCCCCCGATGCTTACGTGCCTGCTGTAACAGAAGCGATAAAATAAATGTTTCTGTCCCGAATTCAATAGAATGATTTTATAAATCTTCAGGAACAGTATAAATTAAATTAAACCATCTATAAGTCTGATGACTTTCTAGCAAAATTATCAAAGGAATAAGGATAAATATAAAAGTTGTTTTTGAGAAATATTTTTTATAACTCCAGGGTCGCGACTAAAACAATATATTGTGGTAAGAAAAAGTGAGCAAGTTCATTTCCCTGGCGCCCCCCATTACTTGACTTTACTACACATTACCAGTGGCGGATCCAGCGCCGGCGCGCCGGGCGCGCGCCCCCCCCGTTTGATTTTTTTTTTTTTTTTTTTTTTTTTGTGGATGATTTTTTTCTGATCATATAAAGACATACTTTACTTTAATATTAAATTCAATTTGTAAAATGAAAAATACAAAGATTTATAATTTGTAGGCATATTCATGTAGAAGTGTTATTTCATTCGATATAGTTTAGTAATTAAAAAAAAATAGGAACGGCTCAACTTGTGTACGAGTGGACTTCTTGTGTAAGACTCGGTTTATGTAGTACATAATATTCACAGAATAATTACTCTTCTATTACTTATTCCTGTGTCGAGTGCTACTGTTGAACGAGGAAACTCAGCAATAAAACGTATTAAATCGTCCCAGAGAAGTACTATGGGACAGGACCGGTTAAACGCCCTTACTCTTCTCCAAATTCACAGAGATATTCCCCTAGACTACAAGAAAATTGTCGACATCTTCATTAACAAAAACCCAAGAAGAATGGTGTCTAACAATCCATTTAAATAAAACAGCTATAATTGTGTACGATATTTTGAAGTATTTCTTGTTTTTATTTATTTTAATTATTTACGACCGACAAACTCATTGGTGCAAATTTTCTCCTGGACAATTATGACAAATAACAATATTATTGAGTAAAATTGCAAAAGCCTACAAAATGAACAAAATTTAGTTAAAAGTCTTATCCCAGATACAATGAAATAAATACTTCTTATTTGTAAGAGCTCAATTGAAACTTTTTGCAGCTTTTGTTACTTCAAAATTAAATGTCTCATAACATTTTGGTAACATTTCTAGTGACTAAAATGACGGGAAAATAAGTAAAAATTGGCCCTCCAGACAACATGATTTTGCCTTTCAAAATATCTAGATTTCAGGAGCTTCCGGGGGCTTTGCCCCCTGGACCCCCACAAGGGCTTCGCCCTGGACCCACTGGGGGCCTCAAGGCGGCCCCCAGACCCCCTGCCTTTAACTGCGCCCCCCCCCCCCGTTTTCAAATTCCTGGATCCGCCACTGATTACGAATGGCATGGTATTGCATCATCGTATTTAGTACGCATAGCTCTCTCCAGATGGGTTTGAATCAATTAGAGAGTATATACATACTTCCCTACATGTAAAAACAATCAACCGGAACTACATGTATACCCTTGTGTAAGCACGCTTTGTTTGAGGACAAGAACTATTCACTCTGTGTTACTCGAGACATGTGCCACACAAAAAAAAATCATGCTGAGCAAAAACTGTTGCGTTTGATTTTCCAGAATATCAATAGGAAATGGCACAATTGTGAGAGAAGTATTGCAAAGTAGATGCATTCGTTCTTTGCAAATAACATGTGCATTGGTGATATTTTAAGTCAAAAATGCAGGAGGAAGGTTAATAGATTAGAAAAAAATGGGGGTGGGGTGGGTGAGTTTTTTGTCCACTTGCCATTCCGGCATCAGGTACGTCCCCCTATAAAGGATGCAACTGTTAATACCGAAAAAAGTTAAGTTGAATTTACACTGAATGATGATAGTGATCGAACGCCTCGTAAAAATCCTTCTACATCTACAAACTTCACTCTTCTTCTTATTTCTGTTGAGAAAACTAATGCGACGTGCATTATTTGTTGCAAAGAGTCAAAGGGTTGGCGACCTTTGAAATCGCGCCACGCGAGACTTTCGATAGTTGCTAATATGTCCTTGCTTTGCAAATAAACACAGATAAAGAACATGTATCGTATAATAGAATGTAAACAGAATACATAATTTTAAAAAAAAAGTTCATAACTTATACTGCTCGGACAATGACTGTGAAACTTTATTTTCAATCACTATACAATATGAGAACTAGAAGCTAAAAGTTACTGTGTATGGCCTAAAATCAAGAAGTGGAACGGAATTTAAATCGATGTGTTTTTTGTAAAGACAGAAATCAATACCGGTCAGTCAAGTCTATTGTTATACTAGTATATAAATGTTCCTTTGAAAATTCTGAAACGGAAAATAGTATTTTGATTAAAATTTACTTTTATCCACATTTATTTAATATCGACAAGTGCAGCTTTACACCTTAATAGAATTCCTGTTCTAATTTGATACATGTATATGTGTTTATTAAAAAACATTTTGAAATTACATTGCATGCATATACAAACACAGTCAAATAGGCAAATTTCCTCCTTCTCTTAGACCCTATTACATGCGAGGCGCCAATGAATATGAGGAGACTTATATACACAGCAGCTCCGCTACCGCTTTAATAACGGACAGCTTTTTGTTTAAAATTACCAGGGTAAGAGTTATCTTTCGTTCTTCTTCTTCCTTTTCTATTGGGCATTTTCACATAAATCAAATTAATGTTCATAAACAGATAAAGTAGTGAGTTATACCCGGTGAAGTTCTTTTTTTGAAAACAACAAACGGGGGTTTTAATTAACGAGTTGTTTGCCCTTAGTTGAAGTAACATCCGTTAGAAGCACCATAAAAGAGGGAAACAGTGACGTCGAAGGCCATGAAAGCAAATTGCAGCGCCTCCACGTAAAACAATATTTGAATATTTAAAAGCATATATCGGTATCCGTCTTTGAATATAATGTAATCTTATTTCTGAAAGTAATTGTAACCCGTCATAAATCAAGGTTATATGGGACACCTGTCGATATCAACGTAGATAAAAGAATACAATGAACAAAATACCTTGACCGTTTTAGAATATTCAAATTTCACAACATTTAACTAAAAAATAAGTTTTATAATAATTTTGAAATGGTAAAAATTACAAAAAACCCCAGCAGGATTCGAACTCATGACTTACAGATTCACGGTAAACGCTCATACTATATTGCACTACACTGTAAGGGAACAATTATGTGAAAGAAAAGATTTATAAAAGAAAATTCCATCTAATTGTTTATTTCGATCGGAAATACGTAACAATATGGAGGTGTCTCATGCCACCTTAAAATTTTGATGTAGTTTTCTAGCTTTATGGAAACAAAGAAGACCGAAAAGCAAGTGGCTCAGTAAGGAGTGTTTATTATAATAACAAAAACTCAACATTAGACATTCGTCGCAACTATAAAACAATATAAACATTCGGAATAAGTTTCATTCCATTGAGAGAGAGAGAGAGAGAGAGAGAGAGAGAGAGAGAGAGAGAAGGAGAGAGCAATTAAATATTTCATAACATTTTCACGCAGTATTTTTTTTGGCAAATTATAAAAAAAACATTGCATTGAGATGAACAATTTGGATTTATGGAAGACAACGTACAGTCGTAAATATGTATCAAATCTGAGAACACAACAATATTTGTATTTGTATATGCTATAGTACATTACAGTAAATAATTTTTCAAACATATCTTATTCATAATAATGTTATAAAAGACAATGTTTGCCAAAGGAAAAAAAACATCCAACAATTTCATAGCGTATTTTCATCTATACTCGTGAGTGGTAGGTGGGGGTCCGTTGGTTAAGTTCTGGTATTGAGGGGGAGGGTAGGCGGGGTCGTTGTACTGAGGCGCTGGGGGTGGGGGTTGGTATTCCGGGGGTGCCTGGTTGGTGTACGCCGGGGGCATTGGTCCCGTATTCATTGGTTGAGTTCCACCATAAGTAAACCCGCCTGTTGCAAAAGAAACATTTATATCATTGTATGCATTGAGTTTATCATTACATTGAATTACATAATTATTTCTTTAGATGATTTGATCAGTGTTTGATTACTATAATTATGAGTATATGATGAGTGGGATTGACAATTCAAACATATCCAAGAAGTATAATATTGCAAATACAAGACAGAAATCGAAACTCTTACTGTTGTAGGGTGGCGCTGATGGGGAATTTATATACGTGACATTATTGGACACGCCCACTCCGGGTTGAACGACTCGACCTCTGACCCCAGTCGTTTTACATTTACAGACAACAACACAGATGAACACGATGATTCCGATGACGACTGCCAATGCGAACAACCCCCCTATCACCGCCCCGGCGATCGTCCCCACAGAGCTACTGCAATAGACAAAAACACAACCACGTGTTATGGACAATAGTCGAATACAACTCCAAATGTTATAGTCTATATACATTAGTCAAATATCAGTACATATTCTCATACAGCAAAAACAGACAAAACCAGCACCACGTGTAAGGTTACAGACAAAAGCACCGCTGTACGGATTAAGCAATAGACGAAAACGCAACCACTTGTTATTTATTCTGGGAATTGATTGGGGTAGGGGTGAATTCAGCCTGACAAAATGTCTCAAAGACAACCATTTACATGAAATAAATATATACCAAATGTATTATAAAAGAACATATTTACATTTTTCAGTGTCTATGATAACAGAACGATTTTATAAAATGTAATTCAATACATTTCATCAAGGACCATTTTGATTATGGGAATCATTTTTTGAGTATTAATTTTGGTTAGCTGCAGGTCTGTAGTTCCCGGTCTGAAATAAATTCGGATGGACGTCGTCCATCGTCAGACCGGATGCTACAGAGCATAGTCAAATTCAAATTGATTCGTTGTGTCATCACAGACAGAGGCGCTGAAAATGTAAATATCTCTTTTAAATCATTAAAATGCTGAAAGTGTATACATATAAAAATGAATAATAAGAAATCATTCTTTAGATATTATGAGGTGATCAAATATAAAGTCGGGCGTGATCAAATCTATCATTAAGCCCTATCGTATTTGATTACCCCATAATTCTCAAAGAATGCGTATAATTCTTAGATATTCCTTTAAAATAAAAATCTTAAAAACAAATCAAACATGACCCCCTCTCTCTCTCCTCTTTCTCTCTCTCTCTCTCTTACACCCATATAATTTATATCAATTTAATGATTGTATTCATGAATAAATTTGAATTTACATGTGAAATGTATTTGATAACATTTTTTTTTATTGTTCACTATTCACTATTTTACTATTCATGTTTATATCACAGTGCAAAATAGACTGTTTTTACATTACATGGATTTTTCTTCATTTTTCCAATACCATTTTTTTCTTCGTAATAATTAATTTTTTATCAAAACATATTACCATTTTACAAGTTTGGTTTTTAAAGTAGTTTTATTTAGAAATTCCCATTTTGCTAAACTACTTTTCTTTTTTCATTTTTCAACATGTTAAAACTAACAGTTAAGGTGAAATTGGAAAACACATGAGAGGATCGTGCACGTTAGACGTGGTTTGTGACAATGTGTATAATAGGGGTTGTCTTGGGACTTATACTTACTCATAGTAATAGTAGTACTTACTCATAGTAATAGTAGTAGTAGTAGTAACATCTGTAGCTGTAGTAGTAGTAGGAGTAGTAACAGTAGGAGGCCGCTCTCACGGAGGCATTCACTGAAAAACCAAGTACGCCATATTTAAAGGAAGTTGTTAAAGACATGTCACTCTCGAAAATAACGGCCAAAAAAAAAATATGACGCAAACTGCCATGTTTACTCAGTCGTATTTTCCCTTTATTTCTAGTGTTTTGCCCTACTTCAATCCATCCCAGCAATAACGATCGATTTTAAAAAACTGTTCGCCTTACATGCCAAATAGGGACACTCAGGGCCTCTGCATGATAAACATTAAAGATGTTTCTGAAATCTAAGGACTTTTTTGCTTTTTGTTTTGCATAGAGGTTTATTTGCATAGAGGTGTACTTAACGAACTTATATAGTTATTTTGAAATGTATTTTCTTTTTACCCAGAAAAAATCATCCACAAATGACGAAGACATAATACATATATGTAAAACAATACATGAACATCTATCGAATATTTTTCTTGATGTCAGAAAATGATTAGATTATTTGCTAAAATAACTTGAATAGATGAAATATTATAAAATGCATTAGATGTTGCTACCTTTTCTGTATTGAATATGGAGAACGCTTATGTAGGTTTTGCCGATTACCCATTAGATGCATTAATATTATATGAATTCTTCAGTATGTGGGGCGGGTAAGATCCTCAGTTAATTACATTAAACAGAATTAAGATGGCTCGACACACCAATGCATTAAATAACAGATAGATAAAGAATCATTTAGAAAACTAATTACAAAAAATGACACCGATATCGGCTTTGAATTATTTTAATTGATTTTTTGGTACCTTTTTAATAGAAACCAGAAACATCGTTTTATAGTTTTATAATTCAGTAGTAAAATTTTTATGTCAATTCAATGCACAATACAATAATCTATATAAATACATACTAAAGACCAATAAAAAAGCCAAATAAACTTTATGACTTTTGAAAAAAAAAATTAAGAAAATAAAAATCAAGAATTTTAGATATTTTTTAAACCTATGCATAAAAACGACAAATTAACTGTCATTCGCATTAAACAATTGCTTTAAATTCATATTTCAACAAGAAATTGAAACGAAATTTTGAAATTAAAGAAAATTGGAAATCTATAACAATTTTAACTTTATTGCAAGTTTTGTTTGCTTATTCTTTGAACCAAATGTCTAATCAGATCTTGGATCATTAGCTATAACATAATAATAGTAATAATACAAATGGAAAATTTAGAATACAGACAGTATATTACATAGGTAAGGCATCCGAACACCTATCATTGTGAAATTCACTGAATGAAATTTGGCGTAATTAAAACAAAAGTAAGCCTTTGAAATCATTTAGAGACTTACTGGATATATTAGAGTATCAAATTACACGCTAAAGGTTTACTGAGGAACGCTAGACCCCATGACCCAACAACGAAAATGGCATTTCAAAATCTCTAGAAGGTGCTAGTTCAATACGAACTCAAGGAGGTATACTGTAATACCGTGTGCGCCTGAATGTTCTTACTACATGTATATACTATAAAATGAACAAGTATCAATAAAATGTATACTTTAAGATTGTATAAGTCAAAAATATAGCATGCACCTAAATGTTCTTAGATTTTACATCGTAGAAAAGTTGTATAAACATACTGTGTTGTAAGATAAACAAGCGTATATTAAATTATACGAGATAACCTAAATGACAAATATGAAACTGTGGGTTGTATTTTGTATTGATATTTCATAACAAGAGTATTCTTAAGCCAACCTATACGATACATAAAATTGCGTACCAAGTTCTCTGTATACTTTCACAAATTTGTCTATTTTTACCCCTAATTCGTCCCCATATTTATTGATCATATAATATCTTACTTTTGGAAGGGCACAAAGAAGAGAAATATCGGTTCGAAAGACTTACATGATAGAGCAGTGACAATGAACAGAAGGAAGTCCCGCGCCATGGCCGTCATACTCTCCATTTTGTTTCCCTCAGACTTGGTTGTTTTGTCGTTGTCTTGGTAGGAGACCACTGGGGTCAGAATTTTATTTACCCTTTGAAAACCATCATAATCCGATTTTACTTCGATCACGATTTCCTAATCATCCGTGACGGAAAGTAGAAAAGACATTTAAACTTCAGCGTGACGTCAAAAAGGAAACTCTATGTATATCAAAACATATATATATATATATAGGTGACTGTGAACAGTTATCAGGATTGAGAAATCTCTCTCTCTCTCTCTCTCTCTCTCTCTCTCTCTCTCTCTCTGAGAAATACACGTAATGATATGTCACAATAATAAGTAAATCATTTTATTTCATGTTTGCATAAAGATAAAGTAGTGATTGAAATTACAATCATAGAAACACAAGTTACATATGCAAGGTTAATTAAGGAGAAAAACACAGCACTGTCTGTCACTCGAGTTTAAAGTTCTTGTCAAAAGACGCACATACATGTAACTACACGTGTAGTTTATTTCACAGCAGGATGTTAGTATTTTGGAGGTGGAAAGTTCCCGCCCGGGGGTGGGTAACTTCCGCCCGGGGGTGGATAAGCTCCAGTTCCATAGGCAGGGGGTGGGGGAGGGTACTGGCCGGGTGGGTACGCTGGGTTACCTCCTCCAAAAGAGGGAGGCGGTGGTTGATTGAATCCTCCTGTAAATAGGAAACAATATATTGCTTCCTGATTAAACTAAAACTAGACATATATGTATGCTTATTTTGCAATTCTTCCGACGTATTTGAATGAAAAATATTTCTTTTTTTTCATTTAATAAAACGATTGTTACGATGTAACATAGAAAAATATAATAGAAGCTACACAGATGGGCTTTTAAGATAAATGTAGGATTCTGTGGGTGTTATAACAATTTTAATATACAGATTTGAATGAATTGAACACCTGGGAAAGTAAATTTTGTGTGATATAGAAGCGTACACTTTCAAGTTTTCATCACACATTTTAGAAACATTTTAACAAGAGCTTGGACTTTGGGTAGTCTTGTCAAACAGCAATGTGAGGTAAGCCTGTCTATTTCATTGCTGGCCACTCAGCCGTTGCTCTATGAAATCAACAAAATTTGTCTGGCTTTTGATCCAAGACTACGCAATCTATGAATAATTCACCTGAAACCAGCGTCATTTTAGCTTGTTTTGATGCAAGGAAAAGATAGTTACGTCCTACCGAAAGTCCAAGGTCTTGTTATAATGGTTCTTAACAAAAGGTACATTGGGAGATGCATGTAAGTATATTTTTACAATGTACATATGAATACTGTTTGGTGGTACCTTGGGGTGGTGGCGGTTGAATGGTGGTGACGGTGGTTGCCGGGGTAATGTTTGTCACACGCCCTCTAGTGACCACCTTCTTCTTACAGAAGATCGCGATCACCACAAATACGATGATGGCGAATATGATGACCCCCGCCACAGCGCCACCTATCACGTCCACGCTCCTGTCAATCAAACACAACAAAATAAACAATTATCAAATATTTCATCAATGTTTTTATATACATGAGTTTATTTTGAGATCTCGTAACTTCGCCAATTATGAATTCTAATCATAGGGGCTCGTCACGAAGTTTTTCAACCTTTTATATCTACCACCTCTATACAATAAAATATTTTATTGTATAGAGGTGGTAGATATAAAAGGTTGAAAAACTTCGTGACGAGCCCCTGTGATTCTAATGGGGCATGTTTTTTCAATGTTTGGTCAAATTTTTTTCTTCAGTTTTTGTTATTTACAATGCTTTAGGAATGCATTTCTAATGATCATATGATTTTTGAGAGTCAGTCGTAGATTTAGATACAGGGCTCACAATTCTTTGTCATGTAAACAAGGCTCGTGTCCTGTTTTTGTTTACATACAATGAATATACCAGTAAAAAAATCTTTTTCAAGCTGATTTGTCTATCTTCTTATTCATTTTAAGCCCGAATAAACAGTACCTAACGTTTACCACATTCATTTTAGGTCTAAAATTTCAATTTTCACTCTAACATTCAAAATGTAAACAAACGCTTTGTTTACATTGCAGAGAATTGTAAGCTTTGTAACTCGCTTATATCTCAATAAATGACACTCAAATTTTGGTTGCCTATTAAAAATGCCTTTCTTAAGCATTGTAAATATTAAAATCGGAAATATAATTTTTGACCAAAATCGTGACCATGCCCCTTTAATGCAAAAAGATAGAAATTTTGAACATATCTTATTGCATTATGTATTGCAATGGGATTGGGCACAAGCTATAAAAACTTAATTCGCCCTCTCCCTACATGTAAAAACAATAAATACAATATAATTGCAGATACGTCTCAGTTTTTACTTATACATTGTCAATTATCAGTACGCACGTAGATATTTGATAAACGTAGTAAGAAAGTTAATGTTATCTACTGTTAATGTTACATGTATGCAAGGAAGAACGAGATATATAAATAAAAATAAGCAAAATGTTATAAAAAATACTCAGATTTGTGATTATTCAAATCTGCCAGTACCTTAAATATAAATTTGAACAATAGAAAGAAGGTATTTATTTTCATCCACGCTGAGTGAGTCGTCTCCCCAAAGTAAGGAACGAGAGTCAAGAATACGAATTTTGTCAAATCTAAGAAATTTATTAAAAAATTCTTCCCTAACAGTTGCATACTTAGGACAAGAGAAAAAAAAAGCAATGTGCGTCTTCAAACTTCCCACATGAACAAAGAGGGCTTGATATAACATTACATCTATATAGATCTTTGATAGAAATGAAAGGTACACTGAAAATATTTCCTAAAGCTTTGAAATTCATAAGTTTAATTTACACTTTTTTTCCTGAAATAATTATCGAATGAATAACTACAATTAAAAATGAATGTGAAGCAGATTGTACTCACACATCGGAGGAGTAGGTATAGTTGCAGTAGTAGTAGGAGTAGGTGTACGAGTAGTAGCAGTAGACGCCGACCGTGCTCCGAATATCTGGTTAAACAAAAGAGAAATGCTCAAATACAAGTAATATTACTTTGTGTGTGCGTGTATTAAATGGGTTCAAAACATAGTTCATACTTGTATTAATGAATTTTTAAAAGCTTAATCAAGCTATATCAATTATTTCCTGATGACTTTTCCGTTATTTTGATACGTAATATCTACACTCCGTGTGTATTTTACTTGTGAATTGTCTTGGTTGCTTCTGCAGTGTTAGGGTATAGAAATATAATTACAGACAACGAGAGCATTATTTTTTAATCTATATGACATCACAAACCATAGACCTATAAATGATAATAAACCTTGCACCAAAAGCTAAAATTTGGTTGAGCGAAAATGTTTGGCTTGACTTATTAGCATTTAACCCTCAAGAAGCGATATTTTTTCAAAAGAAATGAATCGATTTTCGTAAATGATAATTACCTGCACTGAATTGTAATATGTTAACGTTCATTTTATCACGGACAGTTGATGGGACAAACAAAGCAGTGAATTATTTTTGTCAGCACAGTTGTAAAAGTTATGTTAGGGTGAACGTCAAAATATTATGATTTAACCCGTAAATAAGATATTGTTCTTATCAAATTCCAAAGGGATGTGTGGTTTATAAGGTTAATTTTTATGTACATTTAGCTTAACCATTTATGATAAATAATAATGGTTTCCTCCTAAATACGTTAAAAGTGAGAAGTATATTAACCCGAATATTTGTGTATCTGATTAAGTACTTTAAATAATGTTTCAAAATTGTTCATTTCCACCCGAGGTTAAACTTGATTGCAAAATAACCAAAGAAGGCGCTATTTACTTGAATTCCAATTTCTTTTTATAACACTTATTAATCATATTGAGAAGTTAGCAACTTCAACGAACAGTTAAAATTTCATGTTCAATCGTACCCCCCCCCCCCTTTCCATCTCGATCAGGTCACCATTACAGAAGAATCACGGCTTAATCAGTTTTTTAATGCCAGTGTCAAAATGATTGAAAAGTCAGTTCAAATTCTAACTTAATATGAAATGATCTTCAAAGGTTGATATTTTAATATATTTTACCAATGATATACTAATAATAGCTACGAAAATACAAGTTACTTTATCAAAGTTTACGAATTCTACGAATCTACGAATTTTCGCCACTCTCGAGAATTTCTTCTCGATCCATTAGACACACTATAATTTAAAACAGACTTACTTGCAAACAGTAAACACAGAAACATCCCAAGACTCGGGGCTGCTGGAATCGCCGTCATTTTGGTCAGTGACTTTAACACAATTGCAAACGGTGTCATTAAAACTCAGTCTATTTACATGGATATCTAAGCAATGAACTATTTCAAAATTCTCAAATCCTGCCAAGCCATTATGCAAACAGTTTTCTTCACTTTTAAACGACCATTTAAATTCCATATACATATATGTCTTTTAATAGCAAGTGACCCAAAGTTGCTTCAGGGGATATACTCGGACGAATTTTGATTGAAAAAAATCTGGCCACTACTACAGTCTGGCCAGTGTCACACAGTCGAGGAATAGAAAAAGGGCGGGGGTGGGAGGTTCTGTTGAATATAAGTTGTATTCCGTGGAAAGACTATGGTATGATTCTAATTAGCTTTGGGGCCACGGTATGAGAATAGTTCAATTCCAATGGATGTGACGTTTTTCTCAAATGTCCAATAAAATATACGAAGATTTTGGCGCGTCAAACGTTGAAATATTTTTTCTTATCCATTTGCACTTCATTGTATAAACATGGGATTTTTATAATTTATAATAGAATTTGATTGCTCCATTTCACAAGAAACTGTCAAATGAGATTTTATACCCTCTTTTCCACAAAAAATAAAATAAAAATAAAACCAACAAAAAGACAAAATACAAATTGAGATCTTTCCTTTATGAAATCATGAATCGTTCGTATATTTTTCAGTGTAATATTTTAAAATATCTTTATTTCAACAACATACATGTATGTTATAACGACAAACAGAGCCGTCCGTTATTTTTCATTAATAGTCATATTAACTGTTTTATATCGTGGTGACTTTAAAAGTTTGATATCACAGCGTTTTAGCTTGTTCAAAGCAAGAATTTCACGTACACCCAACACCAGTAACAACCAATTTTCGGACAACCTCTAATATTTGGGTGGCGGGTAGCTTCCTCCTGGGGGTGGATAGCTTCCTCCCGGGGGTGGGTAGCTGCCTCCCGGGGGTGGTGGGGGTGGGTAACTGCCGCCCGGTGGAGGGTAGGCGGGGTTCTGGTTGTACTGTGGGGCCATTCCGGGGCCACCATATCCTGCAAATAGTTAAACGATAATTACTACAACATGTATGTGATGCCTGTCAGTATACTTGATATTATAAACATTTTGTGTTTTAACTGATTTGAATGTTTGTAGTTTTATAATGATATATTCTTTTTTATAAATCTTTTATTTGATTTATAGAAGTAATATCTATACTTCTATAGATTACCAATTTGTTTTTATTTTTTCATCAGTCAAGCTTTGCTAATAAATAATCAACGAAAATTCCTATTAAAAAAATCCGGAAACCATCTGGATTTTTTGGATTTTACAATATTGTGCATGCATTATATTAACGCTAAATCACGGGAGGCTTTTTAGTTTATGTATTCACAAAATTACATTTTCATCATTTTCATTTATTCTGTACATCAAAGGAAATACGGGAGATAACTCTAACTCTAACTCTAACATTTAATATGAAATATCCTGAAAGTTCCGAATGTCAACATGGTGTGTAAATTCGAAGCGAGAAGAATACGTTGAATTCTTCATTATTATGAATTAAATTTTTAGATGAAAGGTATTTATATTTACAGCCTCAAAATGGATTGTTATGAATAAAAAAACTTATTTTTCAATGCAGCTTCATTAATTTTCTCCAAAATTGTTTCGGAACGGTTCTGCAAGTTCTATCTGTGGTGAAGGTCTGTTTCGAGACACAGTTAATTTATTCTAACTAGAGTGTAGCAAAATTAATAGCATCATTGTAGGCTTAAAGCTTAGTTGTGTAAATGTCAATAATACGTTGTGTCAATGTATCTATTTCGAAAATGTCCGATATCATATGCAATGTCAACCGTGCATGCACGGGTCAAAGTTTAGTGAGTATTCAAAATAGTAGAGAGAAGTGGCGTTATGTGGTGCTGACCTGGCTGCGGCTGTGGTGCGTGGACGGTGGTGACAGTGGTGGCGGTCTGTACGTTGTGGATTCGGCCAGTCCTACCCATCTGCTTCTTCTTGATGATGACTATGACCACTACGATAATTACTACCACAATGATGGCCCCAATGACAAACCCGGCAATCGACCCCTCGCTGGTGCTACAAGTAACATCACAGTTATGTAAAACGTTTGTCCAATAAATCATAGACACGCAATGTGACCGTCATCTGGTAATCTACAATTATTATAAGCCTAGTTGGGGAAAATGACAGAGAAGGACAATGAATGTTGTCGGAGTCCGTAAATCGAGAAGGGGGGGGGTAGGATCGCTGCTCACTAGCGCTATTTTTATTACACTTACAACATTATATTACTGTTAATACACAACATTTTATGGGCGAAAAAATTCGCTACAGTCTATAGATATGTCCCCTATCATGTAAAATTCTTCACTGTGGCGTCGGAAGATAATTGAAAATTGAGAAGCAAAAAAAATTCTTTTAAAAAAGTCTTTGGTTATGGTTCAGTATTACTATACAAAAAGTAAGTGTGTGTGTGTGTGTGTGTTTAATGGGGGGGGGGGTAGGCCCCCTAGTCCTCCCCCCCCCCCCCCCCCCCCCCCGCCCGGTTCCGACGCCTATGTTTATACATGTATTAGCAAGCAACATTCTGACCACGTAACACGAAATATCTTCGAACACATTAATGAAATCATGCCACACATAGACCTAGATATAACCACTGAGGACCAAAACCTACAGTTCCCCCATATATTATTATAGCTCTACATTTCACAAATAATATATGTATGTTATTGATCAAATTTTATTCAAATGCATGATTATAGATCGATATGTGTATTATCCTTTATACTTAATGAAAACTGATGTAACTTGATCTACTATGCAAGGAGAGGATATACGTTGGCTATGCATGTAGTCCAATCTTATTAAATTTAATCGATAAAATTTGTTTTAATTACAGTTCCTTAATCAGTAAACCTGAAATAATTGCCCTCTCTTATCCAATTTTGAACTACACTTTGACCGTGCTTGTATTGTATTGTATTGTTTATTACCAAGAACCATACGATTCATAGGTTTAACATATATACATAAGTGAACAAACATATGAAAACAATTTTTAAAAACAGAAACAAAAAAGAAAGACCATCACAATCTTGTATTAGACTGCGTGTGCACACAACAGTCTGCAAAATTTACATGACAGAAGTAAACAGGATAATGAAGAGTATATTATCAAAACAAAAACTAATTATAATTTATCGTAATTTTGAGCATTTATATAAGTATTTTCCCAAATTGCACAACTCTGAGATATTCTTTGTTGAAAGTAATTGAATAAGTTTAAAAACAGAAGGCTTTTCATAATAATATTTTTTTACATACAACTTTCTTATTTCCTTATAAAATGGACAGATTAAAATAAAATGAAACTCATCTTCAATCTGTGATAGTGAACATAGTTTACAAACTCTCTCATTTCTATGGATATTATAAAATCTGCCACGCTCAATCTCGAGTTGATGAGAGGATAAACGGTATTTACTTATAAATTGAACATATACAGTTGGTATTGGTTTTGTTAAATATTCTTGTACTTCAAAATTATAACATAAGTGCTTATACATTGTACATTTGGGAGAATTTTCAAAGTAGCCATGTCCTTCTTGTATAAACATGTCGGTCAACCTCTGCTTCACTTCATGTAGGGATACATGTTCATTAAATTGTTCTTTACAGTTCCATATATATCCAAAACCTAAATTGTTAATCAATTGTTTTATGTATGAGAGCCAACAATTAGAGGCTAACTGTGTTTCACATTCATTTAACATATCTTGGTATATATTGCTTAAAATACAATTATCACTATTCTTTAACTTTATCCAATATTTCAACATTCTATAATTTCTATCCAACTGCAGTGGTTTACGACCTAATTCAAAATACACCATCATTGATGTAACACTTTTCTTAACACATAATAACTTCTTACAAAAATCTAAATGTATACTTTCTAATTCACTTGCTGGGTGCTGTCCCCATAATTCACAACCATAATGTACTATGCTACCAATATATGTATCAAACAGTGACAATTTTGTATTAACATTCAATTGTAATGGCTTCATTTTGGACAATAAACAATACATCGCTTTTCTACTTTGTGATGCTAAAACGCTTTGCGTTTTATGAAAACTGCCATTAAATTTCAGAGTTATACCAAGATAATTGAAGTTTTCAACAATATCAATACATTCATTGTTATAATTCCAACAATAATTATTTTTTAACCTTCCACCTTTTCTAAATACAACAATTTTTGTTTTATCTACATTAACTTTTAACTTCCACTTGGATGTATATTGCTGTAAACAATCCAGCATATTTTGTAAACCTTGCTCTGTCTCTGAAAAAAGTACAGTGTCGTCTGCATACATAATTAAGAATAAAGCAATATCTCTAATTTCAACAGGTAGACACATCTCCTTTATGAATTCAATTTCAAAATCATTTACGTACAAGGAAAATAAGAAAGGAGACAGAGACTCAACCTGCATCAAACCCTCGAGACAATCAAAAAACTCGGATATATGATTTTGATATTTTACACATGACTTTATGTTACTATACATAGACTTTATAATGTTTAACATACGACAATCAATACCACTTCTTGCTAATTTAAAAAACATTAGATTTCTATCAATTTTGTCAAAAGCCTTTTGATAATCTACAAAACAGCAAAATAATGTGACCGGGATATAGATCATATACAAGATGATTACGTGACCCAACAATCGTCACGTGATCGATCAGTAACGATATGTAAAACTTATTCAAATTGAATTGAATCAAACAATTTGAAGAATTGCAATTGATTGAAGAAGTAGCATTGAAAGTAGGAAGAAATTAAAATATTGTGCAGCACAAATGAATAATCACTAGTCAGAGTAATTGTAGCAGTAGTATATATAGTTAAATCATCGAACGATAAAAAGTACTTACAATGTACAATTAAAGTCTGTCCCAAGATATTTTTGTCGCATATTTTCTTAAAATATTCGATATTTATAAATACCTCTTGGTTCAGACAATGTTCATTCCATAGTATGAAAAAATCCCAAGAATTTCCTTTTGAAACGTCCCCTGTTTCAATACGCGGCTAAAAAGTAAAAAGTCTACGGGGATTTTCTATTGCTTTCTTGGAAAATTTTCCTTTCATCAATTTCAATGGCACTTCTTTCAGAGGTATGTGTATTTTAATCAAAAATCGACAAAAAGTGCAGCATATACATCTTGGGACTGACTATAGGACAAAAAGTTAGAAAACAAATTTATATAAATGCCTATTCAGTGTAAACAATGAGAAAAAGTGTTAATGGTAATAAAGTTATATTAGAAATCCAATCATTGAACAGTACAAAACACTTACTAGTAAGAGTAGTAGTAGCAGTAATAGTAGGCATAGTAGTAGGAGTAGAAGCAGTAAGCCGCTTCTGTCACGTGGTGGCCTGAAATCAGATCATATACTTACTGACAGGCTTTATTGGCAAACAATACAGAAAAAGTATTGGTTCCAGGTTAATGAATAAAATCAGTGTCATTTCGAAATTAAAAAAAAAAATAAAAAACCGATCAACTATCAAACTTTGATCGTTTGTTGATGCATATCAACTTATGATATTGCGTTGTGATACACCGAAGCCAAAATAAAGACCATAATCACGTTATAGCGATATACGTAGTCACGTGTATACGTAAACCGTTTTATTATATGATTGGCTCATATCCTATTCCCCTGCACGTGACATAGGAGTTGATTTCCTCTACATTGGACTAAAAATAGATCGTCCAATGAAATATCGCGTTTCTCATTTATTTTTGGCTATGGCTTCAAATTACACTCAATTTGATGTCTGTATCAATACTATTCGTCGTTGAATCATATTCATGTAATAAAACAAGTTGTTGTTGTTGTTTTTTTCATCAATCAACAACAGCAATATTTTATACAATATAGCCCTCGGCTTAATGAGATTTTATCACATGACCGACTTTCATGTATATAAATAGCTACTCAACTTGTTAAGTGTATAATATAGAAATAACCACACCTCAATATAGGAACGACTTAAGACAAACAATATAAACTGTTTCATTGTAATTAACATCATTAAGAAATCAATAAATGAAACTATTACCGGCAGTATACCACTTCTGTGAACATGGTTCGATCTTTGATTTCTGTGCTCGTTTATAAGTTTGGTGAAGAAAATTAAGCAGAACTATCAATTCTAGACATTGAAATTTATAGTATAAAACTCGTATCGTGCCATAACCCACTGCAAGTAGCTGAAAAAATGTTCAAGTAAAATTGATAATACTGTACCTCATAAAAAAGTACAAAAGTTTACTTACCCAAATATTGAAATAAAGTGAGCAATCCCAAATATAAGGCTGAATTTGACAGCATTTTTACTGCAGCGAAGCTAAACAGAAAGTGATTCAACTCGTTTCCAATTCCAAACTTAATCTTTTTTAAAACACTTTAATCCCATTTTTATTGTAATTGTCTCGTAATCCCCATACGCCCCACTAACTAAGATTAATAAGTAAGTTCAATGCAATTGTGTCGTTTTAAATGTTAGATTGGACGTCTGCTTTCGTACAGAATTGTGAAAAAAAGGGTGAGTTCACAAGATAGTTTTAAGTTTGCAGGAGTCACCGACACATATGAATTGGAATTTTTAAATAGCCACAACGCCGCAATACACAGGCGATAACAACATTTGATCAGATGTACTTAAATATTGCAAGGTATTAATTTCTTGGATGTTGAAGTATATTATGCCCACTATTTAAAACGCACCACCTATCTTCAGCTGTGTAACCATTGTTTACTTGTAGACGTGCCAGAAGGCAGAAAGGTAATCACTTTTTAATTTGAAAATAAGACGGTCGAAATCTAATTAAAAACTGGCATACCATAGCTCAAAATGCAAAATCAATAAAATATTTTAAAAACACACACACAGATTATACATTTAAATAAAGTGATAGAATCACATGTCTATATAGCACCAACAGGATTCGAACCCAAAACAGGAATTTATCGTATCCACTGAGCCACTGGACACTTACTCTGTGTATGTGATATATACAATGTAAAGAAGTATTTAAAACCACATCGTCATATCTATGGAATTTGCTTGTTTTCCACCCAAAATATATTTAAAAAGTGCATATTTTATTACCTCTAGGTCATCACTCTATCTTTCTTTCTAAAGGCAGCATATTTTTGTTAAGTGTGTAATCTTTATGTATCTTTAAAATTCTTAGATGACACAGAAAAAACAAAATTATTTTAAAACAGTCGGACTTTTGGTATTCAGACCCATAAAACCAGCAAATCGTCATAATGTTACAGCATTTTATGCCCCATGTACATATTTTGTAAATATTTACTGTACTGTATTACCTTTATATATTTTGTATATATTCCTTTTATATGAAATATTATTGCATTCATATATGTTTTCAAAAACCCCCAGAAAAAAAACAGAAAGAAATGTGGCCATTAATGTTGCAACGAGATTTAAGATTTCAAATAAGTTCAATTCACATGCATGTTATATCAAATTTTTAAGTCTTTAATACCTTAATTTTTTTTATTCATAATGTTTCAAATTTATGTCAATTGTTAAGTAGGCCTCACAGGAAAGCTAAGTATTTTAATTACACAACTTTACATGTTTTGACCTGGCACCTGTGAGCGTTTTAAATACATAATTTGAACAATGGTCATTAACACTAATTATACTAATTGTTATTTGTTTATTTCAATTTATCCACGCCCCTAAGTTATTGAATAACCAATTATATTTCATATTTCGGGATTAATTTTATGAGCGTGATTTTGTAATATCAACGAAATAAAACCAAAAGCGCTACGCAAATTGTCACCTTTTTGACATTTGCTATCTAAATTAATAAACTTTATAATTTGGCTTGATTTAATATTTGGTTTTATTTCGAAGTCCCCGAACAGATCCTTAATTCCTCGGTACCTCAGCAAAGCGAGTACAGAGCAGAACCCGTTATAACAATAATAAAAAAAAGCACAAAAATCGACTCAATTTTCACTCTCCCTGTCCGTCCAGATTCCTTTCGAATCCATGCACTGCCCACACAAAATGTGCCCACTTCTTTACATAAAATCGATCAGCCTATATCCCTTTTCATCACAAAAAATATCTGTAAAGTACATGTAGATAAACCGAAACATAATTTTAAGTATCAATATGTGAATATGTGTCTTATGGATTTGAATTTGCATAATTTAAATTGTTAAAAAAAAAGATGTATAGATTTGACCCTGAGAAGAACAGCGGGTGAATGACTAGCTGCAGGTCTGTAGCTCCCGGTTCGAAAAAAATCGGATCGACGACCTGGGAGCTACAGTGCCACCCTTTGAAAAAACTACAATTTGTGTGAATTTGAAGAAAAACAAGTCACGTGATATGTAAATGAGTCCTGTTTTCTTATTACATTAACTTCTTCATATACATGTGTATATCGTCTACTGTACAAAGGTCTGCCCATTCTAAACATTTCTACGGTCACAAAATCAGAACGGAATTCACTGTTACATGGTTTATAAAATCGCCGATAATGCATTATGCTAATCTTTTGACTTAAAAACGACTCAAGCTGTTAACTGATCGGGATGTCTCATCTTAATCCACCCTTGTTAAAAAATTATCAAATTCGTGGTGAATTTCCTACATTTCACTGCATAAAATGGTGCATGCCATTTACATATGCTTAGGAATCCTTTATAAATACATGTATTAACATATGTTGAATATTCTTATTAATTGGTTTATTAATTGGCTTGCAGACTAAATAAAAAGTCTGATATTCCATGGCAAAGTGGAGCGAATTAACTAATGGTGTTAATGATGAAGCATATCCCTCCGGAAAGGAGCCCTTCATATCCACAATTGTTTTTGTCTGAATTCATGCAAAATATGTTCAATTTTATTAATAATCACCAATGCATAATCAAAACAGTACACCTAAGAAAAAGTTTTATTCCAAGTGCCAAGATCCTAATAAAAATATTTTAAATATAAAAGATATTATCTGGTTTAAACCTTTTATCAAATCTCTGATAAATTATTTAAGATAAACACATTAAACTTAGAGCTACATTGTAGCTGCAGGTCTGTAGTTGAATAAATTCAAATGGACGACCTGGAGCTACAGACCTGCAGCTAACTTAGAGCAAAACGTCATTCAATCATGTTCGTATAATGCTCTCAACAATTGTCTCTGATGCACGGGATACAGTAACATGTATGTTTTGAAAAAGGAAGTAACTTATTGTCTATATCAATTAGATTTTAATTATCAATTAAATAATTGAAGGAGAAAAATTCATAGGTTTGGAGTTTTACCAGTAGCAATGATCTTTAAATAAATGTATTATTATGTCATTCACAAGATTAAGATGGAAATTGAAATTACTTTAATATATCTACAAGGCGATAGCATCGTCACAGAACTTGCTACCAATGTTATTAATCATTTATTTGTACATTGTCTAACAATGCAAGCATATACCATTGTGATATATTATTTTTACAGCCGGAACTGCAACATTTTAACCATGCAGGTTAACCACCGTGACTTTTCACTCATAAAGTGATAGAATCACAAGATTTGACTATGACAAATTTTGTCGTATTCAGCGACATGGTACTTCATAATAAAGTGTTTAGGTACAAATCACAGCAACAAGAATTTCCACGGACACATGGTAACAATAACACCCGGTCTATCGGACCTATCGGACAACTTCTAATATTTGGGTGGCGGGTAACTCGGTGGCGGGAAGCTTCCTACTGGGGGTGGCGGGTAGCTGCCTCCCGGAGGTGGCGGGGGTGGGTAACTGCCGCCTGGGGGAGGATAGGCGGGATTCTGGTTGTATTGTGGGGCCATTCCGGGACCACCATATCCATATGCCCCTACAATAAAATGAATTATATTAAGAACTTGTTGTAATATTGTGTACAATACACAAATATATGCACTTAAGTACTTATATTTGTGAAACTTTAATCAGGATTCACGAAGAGAAGCGGCACTAGGTGGCGCTGACCTGGCTGCGGTTGAGGGGGCGGTGGTGCGTGGACGGTGGTGACGACGGTGCCGCCGTGGATCCTGTGGGCCCTTGCTGAGTGTTTCTTCTTTACAATGACTATAACCACCATTATAATAGCAATCACGATGATTACTCCAATTACAATCCCGGCGATCGACCCGCCCTCAAAGCTGTAAGTAGATATCACCGTTATGTAAAGAGTAACACAATCAGATAAACCATATATATGCCTTTCTTCCTAATCTTAGAGTTTTGGTTTCATATTGACACAGATGTAATAACTATAATTATTATGTAGTTTTTAAATGTTAAGAATTAAGTTTATTTGAAAAATAACACATATTTCCGTATATTGTTCATTTTATTCGTGTTGGTATACTACAAAACAATTAAATTATTTTGAAAACACTAGGTCATTTCACCAGTACGAAAGCCCATTCAGCTCATTTTCGCAGGTAAAATTTTTTTTTTCGCATAAACGCGAAACTTACGCGATATAACGCGTAACTTTCGCGATATAACGCGAAACCATTATATAAATATTGTCATTTCATACAAGAACCCTTATGAAGAAAAACGATTGAAAATAAACACATTTTAGTTTTCAATCATGAAATAATTATTATTCATTGTTATTAAAATATCCATGTTACTTTGATTTATGAAGACAAAATTATCTCTTTTACATATAGATATTAATAAATCTGATAAAACTTCATAACATTTTTAGATGTTATATGTTCCAAGTATATAATAAGTTAGAGCATCATTTTATCATTTTTCATTTGTTTGCCGATCCTGTGTTCGAACAGGCATTATTTAATTATCTTTTTCTTATACAATTAAGAGGACGAATTAACGCTTCTAGATTTGAACGATAGCTTAAAAATTTAAAGGGGAATGGTCACGATTTTGGTCAAAAATTATTTTTTCGATTTTAATGTTTACAATGCTTAAGTAAGGCATTTTCAATAGGCAACGAAAATTTGAGTGCCATTTGATGAGTTATAAGCGAGTTACAGAGCTTACAATTCTTCGCTATGTAAACAAAGCGTTTGTTTACATTTCGAATGTTGAAGTGAAAATTCCAGTTTTAGACCTAAAATAAATGTGTTAATCGTAAGGCACTTTTTATTTATGCTTTAGATGAATAAGATAGACAAATCAGCTTTAAAAAGATTTTTTACTGGTATATTGAACCTATGTAAACAAAAACAGGGCATGAGCCTTGTTTACATGACGAAGAATTGTGAACGCTGTATCTTGTTTAAAACTCAACGACTGGCACCAAAATTTCATTTGATCATTAGAAATGCATTTCTAAAGCATTGCAAATAATAATAACAGAAAAATGAAATTTGACCAAAATCGTGACCATGCCCCTTTAAAGTCAAAGTATATTCTTTCAATTCAGAAATGATACTTATATTAAAACTTTTCATTCCAAATAAAATTGTTAAAATTAAAATATGTTGATGTCTCATCTTCTATATACAGCGCCTATGAGAATGTGAGAAGCGCGATGCATTATATCCTTTGAAAATTAGTACTAAGATTTTAAAGATTTCCTACGTTTGAATTTATATCAATTTGTATAAAGTTTAATCTGATCCATTTACATCTGTATAAAATGAGATTATTTTGTTTTATTTAAAATCGATATGATTGTTTGTTCTCAGTCATTTTTCTTCATAGGGGTATGTATGAAATGACAATATTATTCGCGAAAGAAACGTGTTTATTCGCGAAAGTAACACGTTAATTTGCGAAAGTTTCGCGATTCTTCGCGAAAGTTTCGCATTTATTCGAGAATAAACGTGTTTATTAGCGAACATTACACGTTTATTCGCAAAAGTTTCGCGTTTCGAAAAAAATATCTTTTTAACCTACGAAAATGAGCTCAACGGCCTTTTGGACACTTTGGGATTTTTATTTTTTATCAAGCGTCAGTTATGATCCTAATGTAAGTAAAACTTGATTGAACAAAAAATATAGGTAAATGTAACAACCATCTACAAAGTAAAGAAGATGGGGGAACAAGATAGCGCAAATGCCCATTTGGTTTTATCGTGAAAAACAATTTCAAATTAATTTTTTTTCCAACCAAATGTACTAGATGATGTTATATTACAAGTTTACAAAAGCATAATTTCTAACCATATTCAGTTTTGAATATTTTAACAAACGATAAGAATAAAAAAAATAAATTTAAAGTTTTGGTGGTATCGAACCCACAACCTAAAAACCCTAGCTCTATAATGTTAGCTAATTCCTGGTGCTCTAACCACTGAGCCATTTCAGTCACAAAAACTTGAAATGCTAAATGCAACTTTATCAACGGATTTACTAGCTTGTGGTATCTCTCTAAAACGTAAAACTGTTGGGATACAAAATGACATTTTTAATGTAAAGTGGGTCATCTCTCCGCGTTTTTGTTGATTGAAATGATAATCGGTCTGATTTCCTCTAAACCTTATATAGACTACGGCAAAAATATGGAGCCCAGACACACTCTATAAAAGAAAAGACATTGAAGTTCTAAAAATGACACTTTTTGGAGGTTTTGACACGCATACCCAGTTTGACCTATTCTCAATATTTAACATATTTAAAGGTTATAAATCTATGTTATGGTAAATATTCATTGTTTTCAATAATTTAGAAAGAAATTATGAGATTTGTTTATATTTTAATTTTATAGTATCTTATCTATCCCCATAAGGGCAGTTTACACGCCTTATTCACCTATATTCTTTATAAACCTTTACAATTTAAGTTTATCAAGCAAAGTTAGAGAGTTAAATAATAAATAAATTACTTAATGTTTTGCATCCTGTTGATGTATATATTTAAGCATGTCTTTGGTAATGAGAGACTGATATTTAGTAAAACACTTACTAGTAGGAGTAGTAGTAGTAGCAGTAATAGTAGGCATAGTAGTAGGAGTAGTAGCAGTAGGCCGCCTCTGTCACATGATGGCCTGAAATCAGATGATAAACATGTACTTTGCAAAAAAACGGATAAAAAAAATCGCGTGTATACGGTATCAACAGATATTACAAAAAATCCAGTAAATAGTATATATTAGATTTCAGATTACATTGCAAATTGTGAAATTTAAACTTCATAACAAATTAAAATTTCATTTCAAAAATGTATATTTTATATTGCAAATTGAAAATTTTAAATTGCATTGCAAATTAAAAACCGATCTGAAAAGATGCCATGCATTTGCCACTTAATGTTTTAGGCAAGTGAAACGCCTTTTTTTTTTTTTACATATATGTTTATAAGAATTGGTGACATGCGGAGCGTTTCTGGTCGATTTGGATTATTTATTACATGCGTTGTCCTAGATAACATCGGGTTCATATGTTCATATAAATAATACATCGGGATCGAAGTTTGTGACGTCACTGTAGCAACGTCACAGATATTCCTACCTTGGAGACCTGCGATTGAGGTTTGTTGTATATTTACCATACACTCAGAATTTTTATCAAAATCATGCCAAAACAGAGACCGGATCCACAGTTGTCCGTACCATACGGTAGACCGATCACTCGGCATACGGAGGACCATTCGCTTGTAAGTACATCATGCCATTGTGAAATTACAATCCAAAGTTATGTTAATATACTTCTACTATTTTCTAACCAATATCATTTTACCTTTCTAGATACAATGTATACCAAAGTACAGTGTTAATTATCTTATTACTAGTGCTACAATGTATGAAGAAATACATTTTATTTTAATTCTCTCTGTCTGGATCTCGATCTCTCTCTCTCTCTCTCTCTCTCTCTCTCTCTCTCCACTTCAATCACACACATACATACGCCTGTAAAAAATATCACTGCTTTTTCAGGCCTATAGTACTACAATCTTTTTTAAATACCAGGTTGAACTTGACTGCAGTGAGCTGGACCCGACTAAAAAAATGACTAAAGCTGAGGTCGAGCTTGTAAGTTTACAACTAACTTTTTGTTACTATAGAACTCTCTCTCTCTCTCTCTCTCTCTCTCTCTCTCTCATATATAAAATTATACATAATAAATCTTTTGAAATTATTTTTTTTCAGTTCTTGGTCCAGCCAAAAGCCATGTTTATTGACAGAGGACAGGTTTGTTACATGATTATGAACACGGAATGAACAATGTCATTTACTAATTGTTATACATACAATTCATTGGCACATCTTTTTCTTACTATTGTAATAATTTCATTCTTGTCTGTTTTGAGCTCTTGATAAAAAATAACTAACTATAAAAGTAAATGTTCAGTATGAACATTGTTTTACTTAATGGCTTACATGATCCCTATAAGATATTTTAGATACAAATCTTACTTGTTAATTTCATTCTGTTCTTTTGGGGAGGGGTAATTTCTGTATTGCGTGTATTCAGTCATGTTTCGTTTTTTCAGCCCCTCAGACCCCCTGTCCCTGTCAACGAGGAAGCTTTGGTAAGTACAGATTTGCCATTCCTCTAGCTCATAAAACATGCAAATTGGTCTGAAACTTTTTTCTTAAAGAGATAGGTATGTGTGTGTGTGTGTGTGTGGTGGTGGTGGGGGGGGGGGGGGGGGTAGGTAGGGGTATGTGTGTGTGTGGGTGGGGTGGGGGGGTAGGTGTGGTTGTGTGTGTGTTGGGGGTGTGTGTGTGTGTGTGTGTGTGTGGTGGTGGTGGTGGTGGTGGTAGGGGGGTAGGTTTTGGTATGTGTGTGTGTGGGGGGGGGGGAGGGGTAGGTGTGGGTGTGTTGGGGGTAGGTATTGGTGTGTGTGTGTGGGGGGGGGGTGCGAGATCTTTAAAATTTTCCATTGGGTCTACGCCCTTTCACCCCTTAAAATCCATTCATTTTAAAGATGAATGAATCCACTGAATCAATGAATCAATCTGATGAATCCATTCATCTGGATATTGGTTTACTCTTAAGCCAAAGGTCATGCTTTAAACGGAACAACTTAGCCCAAGGTTGTGTACATTGAGTTATTTTGATTTAACTCTCTATAAAAAACATTTTGAACCACTGACATTCTCTTATTAAAGCTACTGACTCGAAATCAAAAACATGTTGAGAAGGAAGTTTGTATTCAAAATGTTAATCTATACACTCAATGTTGACATCATTTTTATCATTGATAAATTTCTTGCTTTGTTTTCCAGAGAGAATTTATTAATGATATCATTGAAGTCTCCATAGAGGAGCTATTATATGGACCTGAGGTATGGTTTGTAATATTGATGTAAGTATTGAAGGTAAATGATTTCAGAGAATCTTTTTGGTAATAGAACTATTATGACGTCATATTTGATTTCATAAAAAAAATTTTACATACTGTACTGCTTGTATGTAGTAAATGAAACAATTTCTGGACATTCTTTATCAAATCATTGAAAAAATGATAAACCAAATACCTATATTTAATTTGACATTATTTTAATGGGAAGGTCAAGAGCTTGTGTATTGCAATTTTGGAGAGACTGTAGGCATTCTAGATATATTTCACTATTCAAAAATGAATAAATTTCCGAGATAGATTTCATAAAAAATGACAGCTTAAAACATGATTTTTCAAAATTTTTCAAAATTAAACTCAGGTGCTTTCTATCAAACAAAGATATTATTATGAAGCATCATTGAAGGAATTTTATATCTGGAATCTCATTATTTTGTAGGCCTTTTTTGATTTACTACATCTTGACCTTTAAACATAACTTTTGAATGTTTGAAGTTGTTCTGATGTGATTTTTTTGTCACTGCTACATTTAATGAAGAGTACATGTGTGCTTAGTTCTCACTATTACCCACTGCCGTCTATGTTGACTTCCTTTTAAACAAAATTTATGAACAATTTTCTAAAAAAATTATGACCATTGGTTTGGTGAAAAAATTGCATATCACAGCTAGTTTCATTTTTAATTGATAAGTAAATAAAAGACCTAGCAAATATTGAGAAAAAAATATGAAACATCTCTCTCTCTCTCTCTCTCTCTCTCTCTCTCTCTCTCTCTCTCTCTCTCTCTCTCATATATTACATGCTGGGAAGATTTGTGATCTATTCATTCTTATCTTCTTTTCAATGTCAAAATTCATTTTTCATTTCAAGGCAAACAGAATTGCTGATGCTGACATCAAAACAGCATTCTTCAATGCTACAAACATTGACTGGGGGAAGAAGGTACTGACAAAGAGAAAAAAAGTAAGTACTCTACTGAATACATGATGCAACAAATATAACACACTTTATCATTAAGATGTTTATATTTTTTTTCAAATAAGTATACTAATTATTGATTCCTCTTCTTGTTTCAGAAAAATGTTTTTAAGAAAGCTCTGCAGTTCTGTTGTTGTTGCCTGGGAGTTTGATTTTTTAATTATTATAATAATATCACGGAACTTTTTAAAACTGGATTTATTAATACATTTTTATTTTGATAAACAGAATTTATTTTTTTGAATGTTACATTTACACCAAGCTTTGATATATTTCCTTGTTAATTTTATCTGATTTGTATATTTTTTTCTTTTAAAACTTATGTTATAACAAATACAATTTCTAATACCTTTGTTTGTGTTGTTTCTTTTTTGTTCCCTTGAGTGACTCAAACATATATTGTGTCAAATTTTAGCAATATGACTTTTGAAAATTAATGAAATGTATATACATATATGTTGGTGGGAGGGTGTTTATGTGTTTTTGTGTGCATGACTGCCTGAATTTCCAGGAATGGCGAAAAACGTTTGGAGTGAATATGATCAAATTTGGATTTTATTCTGGATAATACTTAATTCAAAATCTAGACCTCCGGGACTTTAACCCCCCCCCCTTTTTCCCATGAAATTATCAAATTAGAATATATTAAGAAAAAATATTCAAATTGAGCAAAACATCATTGCAACATTTAATGCTGTTACATGTGTATAGTACCGCCCTCTATTCTATCCTCGATGTGTTGAGATTTCCATGGAATATATTTCCTATATAGTAACACGTTCATTACAGATCTAGATTTACCCCAAACAATAGTTTTCAAAATGTATGATCAAACGGACTCATAGAAACTGATGCATTAGATTAAAATACTATCGTGTCTTTTGCGAATTTCTTACCTAAATATTGAAGTAGAAAATAAAATCCCAGATATAGGGCTGAATTCGACGCCATTTTATTGTGGCGAAGCTCAACAGAAAATGATTCAACTTGTTTCAAGTTCCAACTCTAATCCTTTTTCAAACACCTTAATCCGATTTTGTATACGTATGTAAATGTCCCATAATACTCAGTCGTCCACATACTTTTGAATAAACACTAATTTAAATGCAAAGGTCACATTTTTAAATGTTCGAATTAAAATTCTGCTTCCGACCAGAAAAATGAATAGAAAAAAGATTTGCCATTTTTCTGTATACTAAAAGTAACATATATTTCATTAGTATAATGCATAGAATGAATGTAAGTAAGTTATTAATGAGTTTCTTTTAGTCCAGACAATAACATAAGTTGCGCGGGGGAATAAAGGATTTCACAAAACTTTGTAGTTAATAAGAACACAATATTCTCGCCCCTTAATAAAATTTCAAGAAAATTTGTAGTTGATGAAGACAGAGACATAAATAGCATCTTATTTATGTGTCTGATGAAGGCAATAGTATGCTAGTATTGATATTTGCAGATTTTGATGTGATTATTTTTTACGGGAGTCGTCCCCCTTTATTTAATCATTGTGTGCATATTATGCATACATTACCATTCATTGCTACCATTGTCAAGTTATTATTTAAACGATAAAATGCTTATTTAATGATTCATTCGGAATATAAAGGTAGCGACATTGCAGAAAGAATACATAACCCGCGTTAGCGGATAATGTAAATGAACTTCACTTTCATAACTCGCATGGATCATTAAGGAAAGCATTTTATTATTTATATTAACATCTTACTTTTAACTAATTCATAAATTGATTATGAAAAGTAAGTTAAGTTCTAAATTACTTTTGATGTACATAAGTACGTTAGCTAAAATAAACAGCCAAATCATCTGTGAGACTTTGAGTCTGATATCACCGTGCAAAATTCACTGTTTAATTATAACTTTATTTTGGACTTTAATTTTAAAATTTAACATCTGTTTTTATTATACTTTCATGTTTAATACTGAAATCTGATTGGATGAGACGCAGTTGATAATTTGTTCTATTACCCTCAGCGTTAGCAACACATTTGGCAACGGGTAACACAACAAATTGTTACATGTGCGTAAGTTATGCGCGTACAGTTCGCCGTAGAATTCACGTCATTTCTATTCAAAAGCAGTAAAAATTTCTCTAAAATTGAGACATTCAGTATATTAAAATAATTAGCGCCTGTTTGGGAGGATAGCAGTTGAAATCAACACCCCTCAAAAACCATTGTCAACTTTCGCTTCGCGTCGGTTGACAATGGTTCTCTCGGGTGTCAATTTCAACTGTTACCCTCCCAAACAGGCACTTTTTATATAATACGGCGGCCAGCCTCGGCCACGTCCGACTCACCCAGAGTCTTGAGTCCGGAGGCCACTACTGGCCATATCCGACTTGTTTGTAACATGTCTGTCTGTTAAATTGTTATAATGTTGCCATCGTTGAGTCTCGTCCAATAAATGTGGAATCCTGCATCAATTGCCTGGTTGTTTCTCTGGAACTGTATACTGGTGGACCTTCGGGAATACGGCAAACCTACCCTTCGTTTTTACCTTACGGCCTACAACGCGCCACAACTTTATACCATAAATACCCTTTACGCTAACATTCCCTCATCCGGTTCGTACTGCACACGACCGATGCAGTTCTAGACAAATTCCAGTATATGATCTGATTTCAGGCCACCACGTGACAGAGGCGGCTTACTGCTTCTACTCCTACTACTATGCCTACTATTACTGCTACTACTACTCAAAATTAATGTCCCACTTGAATTCGGTCAAATTGTCGAATCCCCAAACTTTTGGCCTGAAGGCGTACGCTGTAGAAAGTGGATAAGCAATCGAGAATGGGAGCGAAAATGTGCAACACAGCGCGCTTCCGATCACTGGAGCACAGAATACGACGAAATATAAAATATCAAAATGAGCATGATAAAAACTACTATCTTTAGTTTACTGCTGCTAGCACTCTCATTTCGGTTAACAATAGCGATTCCAACAACATCCTCACTGCTCAAAATCGTAACGTGGAATGTTAGAGGCATCATCTCATCCACTTTACCGGTCTGTGCGTTACTGGATAAAACTCAATGTGACATTGCAATATTTTCCGAACACAAACTTAATAAATACTCGACAACCTATTTTGACAGTATTCATTCCCATTATTTCAGTGTTGTTAAACTTCACTCAGATTCGACCTACAACCGTCCATATCCAGAACTAATTCACGGTAAAGGAGGTGTCTCTCTTTTATTTAGAAAGAATCTTCGATTCTCCGTAAAAGAAATTGAAGGAATTCAAATGGACTTCATTGTGGGTGCTAAGATTATACTAAAAAAATAGCCCCCCTCTCTATCTATTCGGCGTATACCTTCCAGCTGATAGTGACATAACTTATTATCAATGTACCGTTGATATAATGCACAGTTTATATGACCACTACTCCCAGTATGGACAAGTTATCTTTGCTGGTGACTTCAACGCTAGTCTGCTTCGTAACCTACATACAAACCATATCAAGTCAGCCATCCTTTGCAAGTTTGTAGAGCGATGCAATTTTCTGACCCACCTTGTTGACCTTTCTGTTTCTGGTCAATCGTTCTCATTTATTCCCAAACAAACTATGTTAGACTACATATTGCTCAGCCAGGACACATGTATAGCTAAATGCCACTACGAAATTCCATTTGAAGGATCCATATCTTCAAAATCCGACCACCTACCAATCGTGTGCAATTTAGAAATACAAACAAAAAGAACGAACTTGCAAGATTCTTGTTCTGTACTTCCAGCATGGCACAAAGCGAGTAGTGAAACCATATTGGAATACAAATCACGCACGAACGCCGAGTTACAAAAGCTAATCGATGTCAACATTGCGTCAAAAGATGACATTAAAGTATACAATGAAACATTGATAGATATTCTATCTACTTCAGCTTCATCTTGTATTCCTTCATCGCGGACTAGCCCATATACAAAGCCTAGCTGGACAAAAGCTGTTAAAGAACTCCATGCAACAGAACGATCAATGCGTCGAAAATGGATGCAAGAAGGCAGACCAAGAGGCTTGCAACACGATACCTACCGTAATTACAAACGCGCCAAACGTGCTAAGGAATATGAAATCTTTATTCAGTCTGTCTGTTGCGAAATAGATGAAGCCGCTGGACTTGACCTGCGACTTTTTTGGAGACTCATTAAGCAAAGACGTCCAAGATCTTCTCGATTCTATCCTGAAATCTGTGATGCAGCCGGAGAAAGCCACACAGAACCAAATGAAATTGCTAATGCATTTGCAGACTTTTATGAAAACATTTACCGTTTTAGCGAAAACGACTCTTTTGATAACGACTTTAAACATGTAATTCATTCCATGTATGATCAAATCAAAATAAATTCTGTTGACAAAGATCACATATTTCAAATCTCAAGCGATGATGTCATCGCTGCCATATCCTCTTTAAAACAAAGGAAAGCGCCAGGAGCCGACAATATCACAAACGAACAGATCTTATATTCTGACAATCTCATTGTTGAAGGTTTATGCAAACTGTACAGTGCAATTATTAACATCGGCTACGTTCCACCTCAATGGAAACGAGGACTTATCGTTCCGATTCATAAAGGAGGCTCTAAGCCTAAAAACTCTTGTAACAGCTACCGTCCAGTAGCCTTACTACCAAGTATTTTCAAAATATTCGAAAAAGTGTTATCAGCCAGAATATCCTCTCAGTCCTTATGTAAACTGTTTCCAAACTTAAAACAACAAGGCTTTCAGAAAGAACTAGGTTGCCTCACTGCCTCATTTAACCTCCACGAAACACTGTATCACAACCTAGAAATGGGTAGTAACGTTTACATAAGCTTTCTATAAAGCATTTGAGAGGGTCTCATGTGTAAATCGCATAAGCTTAACATTAGAGGAAAGATATGGAACATCATTGATGACTGCCATCAGAACACCGAGAGTGCAGTTATAGTCAACCAAACTAAATCACGCTGGTTTCCAGTCCAACAAGGCGTCAGACAGGGAGGCGTGTTGTCTTCTTTCTTATACCTAGTATTCATCAATTACCTGCTAGACGAACTTCAATTAGTACATTCCAACCACCCAATAATATTTGACAGAAATTACCATTCACCAGCCCTTGCAGACGACATAGCCTGCATCGCATTATCTCCAAGCGCTCTACAATCTATGCTTGACACTGCCTCTACATATGCCTCCAAATCGCGATTTGAATACAACGCATCCAAATCATCCATTCTCTCCTTCCGCGCAAAAAAACAGAAACCACCTACAGAAGTAGACATTTACTTAGGACAATCCAAAATTTAATGCGGAATAGTTTATGAACATATAGGTATACCCATCAGTTCAAATACAAAATCGAAATCTCGAATTTCAAACGCATGCTCCAAAGGATGGAAATCCTTCTACGCTTTGTCCGACCTACATATTTCTCGTATTAACCCCGCGACGATGGCTCACCTCTACCGGTCAATAGTATTACCGTCTGTTCTCTATGGGTGTGAAACCTGGAACCACATTATTAAAGAAGACGTAAGACGTTTTAACACTCTCCAACACGGAATCTGCAAGCAGATCTTTAACCTTCCAAAACCTACCAGATCAGATATGGTCGAGCAATACATGAACATTCTACCAATCAAGGCAGAAATCGATACTAGAAAACTCCTCTTTTTAGGAAGACTCTGTCGGATGAACACTGAATTCCTTCCCAAAAGATCTTTACCTCACGCCTGTTCTCCTTCCTGTACCACCTATGTGAGACCCAGATGGGCTTTATTCCTGACGTCCTACAACTTCTCCAAACCTATCAACTTACAGATTACCTGAATACATGGCTTTCGGATGGATTATTCCCGTCAAAATCCGCCTGGAAATCGACTGTACGCTCATCTGTCTATACACACCAAACTCTACAACGAATCGAACGAACAGCATAAGATCCGGACTTCTTTCGCTTTAATGCTGTTTTCTGCACATCTAATCCAATTATTATGTGGCAATACATCAATTCATATAGTGAAATTCAAAACCTCAAATTTACTTTCAAACTCATAGCTTCCAAACCTCTACAGACTTCGATAGCTTGTGTGTTGTGTGGACATTTTGTTACTGACGTATTTTCGCACGCTACCATCTCATGTCCGGCATTAACAATGCAGCATTCCAATTGGTGGAACTCGTTGACAAGGTCTTTTACCGTACACCTGGAAGTGGAACTCAGCGGCCTTCCGGAAGACGACCTTTTCCTAATACTCCTAGGAAAACAAACACTGACAGTTCTTTCTCAGGAGGAAGTAGAGTTTAGGAAATTGAACTCAAGACATATTGTGACTTCTTGCGCGGTCTATAACAGACTCCTTGGGTAGCTCAATTCACAGAATCCCATCAACATATTTAAAACTTTCTTACATTCAAATTATATGTAAATAATCTAAACCCTACATGTAACTTCATTCCTTATCACTACTTATATGTACATACATATCTTCATTTTATAATTTTGACTCGTTGACTGTAATTTACTTGTTGTTTGTATTATTCTAATCTCCATAAGGGAGGAAATAAAAGATGAATGAATGAATGAAGCAGCACCTCCGGTGTGACAGGGGTTTATACAAGGCTCATGCCATGTTTTGTTTAAAAAATGACCATTAAACAAATGTACTTATAAAAGAAACTAATAAAGATTGGTATAAATATTTATCATAAAATAAATTTGAACATCAACAAGAAAACAATAAAACAATAGTAAAATCAAATAAAAAATATATATTAAAAATTAATATACTCTGACAAGCGACATGTCTTTAGCAGAGAAAATAATTCAAACAAAATTTTCAGTTACCAGATGGTTATAGAATCTTTGAAATTCCTCCTCCCAAAAACACTCTGATGTTTTAATGTTTAAATTATTTACTTTTAAAAAAAATATAAGCTGACTTACAAAATAAATATTGGGCATTAATGATAGAAAAGTTTAAATGATTACATTAATAATATGCAACATTAAAAAAACATTATGCGGTTTATTCACAAAAGAAATTGTTTACATACGTATTCGTAAAACTGAATACATATATAGTCAAGAAAAATGATATATTCAAGAAGATCTATGCATTTGATTGCGGTCAGAGTATTTATACGGTATTTACACGGAGTATAGTTGTCAATACTTAGTCGGGGGCGGAGCCTCGCTGAACGCTGAACCATATGCGCTTGTCCCAGGCATCGCCCCAGCCTGCGGGAGTGGATAGGCGGGATTGCTGTAGGTGGATGGAGGGTAACTCGGGCTGCTGTAGGTGGGAGGCGGGGGCGGGTAGTATCCATTGTTGGCTACAATAATGACCAATTATAAAGGTTGAAAAAAAATATATCAATATAAAAAGTCGTTCCCTACAATTTATAAAAGATTTGTTTGTTAACTTCATCGGAGAAATTAATGTTCATGTTTTAATTGAATTGCAAACTCTAATAACACATTTGATACAATCATTGGGTCTTACCCGGGGGTGGCGGTAAGCTATTGTTGGTGTTTGACACGGCGGTAACGGTAGTGCCGCCGGACTGGTGGACCAGGGTCCGCCCCCTGTTGGCATGTTTACAGATGATGATGGCGACGACAGTGACGATGACAGCAAATATGATGATCCCGGCAACCACCCCTCCAATCACGGCCCCCCTACAACAATATCAAGTTATTACCAAGCACTATTAAGACGTAAAATAACAACGAAGACCGGGTCCTAAAGTTTGAACAGACTGGTCAAACAAAAATAATATTGTTTTTAAATAGAAATTAAGAAATACATTTGATGTGTATGCGATGTTTTTGTGCATAGCTACAATGTAAGATTTGATTTAAATGGTTGACCTACTGAACTTATTATTTACATTTGTGTAAATGTGAAATCAACCATATAACGTTTGACTTCGGTGTTTTATGAGTTAATGTTATCTGGACCAGAGACGTGCCGGTACTTACGATGATGATGGGGAGTAGTAGTAGTATCTATAGTAGTAGTAGGATCTGTAGGAATAGTAGTAGTACGCTCCATCAACACACGGGCAAACTGTGAATGAAAATAGGCGGATCATAACTAC
This sequence comes from Magallana angulata, assembly GCF_025612915.1. Classification (NCBI taxonomy): domain Eukaryota; kingdom Metazoa; phylum Mollusca; class Bivalvia; order Ostreida; family Ostreidae; genus Magallana; species Magallana angulata. Next base: position 36,929,797 of record NC_069118.1, on the reverse strand, counting down.
TGCACCGCTGCTATTGGCCCACGAGGGTGTACATTATATTTGTACATTTCAAATAGGTCTTAATCTTAAATTATTGATAAAACTTTAGACTCCCGTACTAATAAAAAGATTGATTTGATTATTTGAGTGGCATAGTTTTAAGGAAATCAGTGGCGTCGGAAGCAAATTGAAAGGGGGGGGGGGGGGCTAGACTTCTTAAAACTTTGGTTATGGTTATGTATAACTTTGCTTACTATGCCTAGGATCGCGTCTTTGTTCCCGTTAACATGTAATGATGGACTTTGTTAAGTTGTGTTCTATAAGTGACATTGCCCTTCGAATGGATGATCGGTACCAGTGTATACCTGATTTAAATCATTAAATCCCCTACATGCTATACCATAATAAGCAAGTGCATTGTTAATTGTTCCAAGGGCTTGTGGTTCAATTACGGCGTCATCTGATCTGACGACCTTTTTCTGCAAATCTTTTGTTGATTTTGGTGTTTACTCGACAACTCATTCGATGTTGTGGAATTAATTACAGTTTGAATTTATATTTCCAAATAATTTATATTCTTTTGCGATGATAAAAATTCACTTATATATCATTGGTTTTTAGCTCACCTGAGCTGAAAGCTCAAGTGAGCTATTCTGATCACATTTTGTCCGTCGTCCGTCTGTCCGTCCGTCTGTCCGTCCGTCCGTCTGTCCGTCTGTAAACTTTTTACATTTTGAACTTCTTCTCTAAAACCGCTTATCCAATTTCAACCAAATTTGGCACAAAGCATCCTTATGGAAGGGCGAATATAAATTGCAGAAATAAAAGTCCGATCTGCATTCAAAGCGGAGAAAACCTTGAAACTGTAGAAAAAGGGGGTGCATTTTTAAAAATCTTCTTCTCAGGAACTACCGATGCAAATTCAACGCAGTTTAGCATAAATTATTCTTATGGGAAGGAAAATATAAATTGCAAAAATTAAGGTGTAATTCTGTTTCAAATTTGAGTTATTACGAAAATAATAATAAAGAAAAGGCGTGTTTCAATCAGTTTAATAGCTTCGGGTTCGGCATCCTGTAAAATGATTTCATACTTCTAAAACGAGGTTCTTTGTTTCAAGCAGCCATGACATTGTACGAAAAAGGGTCGATCGGACTATGATGAAATTGCTTGTTGTGCAACAGTTCGCGTATGAAGGGAAATTTTGAAACATGCAAAATATATTGGTGCCGATTTTGTGAAGTAAATTGAGGCTAAATATTTCAATGCGTTGACAGTTTTCACACATGACGTTGGTGTTAGCTTGTTCTGATTTTCGTTTCGTTTTCATTATTTATGCTTTGTAACCTGGAAACTATCGTCTGTATTTCGTGATTTTTACGTATCAAATCAAACAGAGACTTCGGTAAATCATACAGTTAACTGTTTTCCTGCGCAAATTAAGCAAAATCTGATGTAGGGGTACTGAAATACAATTCATTCTATCGGTAATTCGGCATTATCTTTTGCGTAATGGAAGATTAATGCAATAGGTTTTGTTGAGATGCTCGGCATTTTCTCGAGTTTATTCAGTTTAAATAGAGTTTGATATCGCTGACGGAAATATGTAGGTATATATATGTATCATATATATGATTCATTTCGAAAAAATAAATTGTGTTCTTTATTTGTTATACATGTAGTGCATGTTTCTTGTGTTTAATTGTTTACAATTTCTATTTACTAACCATATTTGAGTGTTAAACTTCGAATTATAAGCAAGATAAATAGATTTGCTCACAATTCTATGTTTGTACACAGATCTTAAAAACTAAAGATTAAAAAAGTAAAAAAAATGTCAATATTTATGAAGAAAATTTTCAAAGTCTGTTCTTCCAGAAACCAACTTCAACAACTTATTGTATTGTAAACTTAACACCTTTTTAGCTCACCTGAGGGTGGGCCACAATGAAGGATCGAAGTTTTACATAGGAATATATAGAGTAAATCTTTAAAAATCTTCTTCTCAGAAACTAATCGGCAAGGAAAGCTGACATTTGTGTGAAAGCATCCTCAGGTAGTCTAGATTCAAAGTTGTGAATATTATGACCACCGGGGGTAGGGTGGGGCCACAATGGGGGGTCGAAGTTTAACATGAATATATAAAGTAACTCTTAAAAAATCTTCTTCTCAGAAACTAATCGGCCAGGAAAGCTGACACTTGTGTGGAAGGATCGTCAGGTAGTGTAGATTCAAAGTTGTGAAAATCATTTCCCCTGGGGTACGACGGGGCCACAATGGTGGGTCGAAGTTTTACATAGGAATATATAGAGTAAATCTTTAAAAATCTGCTTCTCAGAAACTTATCAGCCAGGAAAGCTGACACTTGTGTGGATGCATTCTCAGGTAGTGTAAATTTAAAGTTGTGAAAATCATGACCCCCGGGGGTAGGGTGGGGCCACAATGGGGGATCGAAGTTTAACATAGGAATATATAGAGTAAATCTTTATAAATCTTCTTCTCAGAAACTAATCAGCCGGCAATGCTGAAACTTGTTCGGAAGCATCCTCAGGCAGTGTAGATTCAAAGTTGTTAAAATAATAACCCCTTGGGGTAGAATGGGGCCACAATGGGGGGGGGGTCAAAGTTTAACATATGATTATATAGAGTAAATCTTTAAAAATCTTCTTCTCAGAAACTAATCGGCAAGGAAAGCTGAAACTTGTGTGGAAGCATCCTCAGGTAGTGTAGATTCAAATTTGTGAAAATCATGACCCCCGGAGGTAGGGTGGGGCCACAATGGGAGGTCGATCTTTTACATAGGAATACACAGAGTAAATCCTAAAAAATCTTCTTCTCAGAAACTAATCAGCCAGGAAAGCTGACACTTGTGTGAAAGCATCCTCAGGTAGTGTAGATTCAAAGTTGTGAAAATCATGATTCCCAGGGGTAGGGTGGGGCCACAATGGGGGAGGGGTCAAAGTTTAACAAAGGAATATATAGGGTAAATCTTTAAAAAATCTTCTCAGAAACTAATCAGCCAGATGATTCTTCATAATTGTTAAGACTTTGGCCCCAGGACAATTCTTTGGCCTCCCGAGAAGGTTCAGAGTTTGATGTACGTTTATATCCCATATATAAATTATATTGTTAAGGATCTTTTTGAGAACTGCAATACTCAACATATGATATGACTATAAAATCATCCTGTTAGAAAAGGGACTAATGATTATAAACATAAGAATATTCAAAGGAAAAAAGGGTTTTTAATTATACAGGATCTACATGTATTATTGTACATTGTCCAGATAGTTTGTATAAGACTCCATTAAGCTGATTTTATCATACCTATTGTTCCTCAGGTGAGCGATGTGGCCCATGGGCCTCTTGTTATTTTAATTTTCGTTCTAAGAGGGACTCCCCCCTTCCCGAAAAAAATCGCAAGCAAAAAGAAAGTATCGCACCAGACCACAGCGATTAATATGAACTCTTAAACATATTTATCGCCAAAAAATGTATTTTTATATATCATCCATTGAGTCTTCAATTCAGAAAGCACAAGGATGACATCCCCCCTCAAAATTAATTTTTATAGAAATTACAACCTTTTTGTACTTATCTAACAACATAAAAACAGTAGTACGCGTACGATATTGATTGAAAATGTAAAAAAAAATAATATCATGATTAAACTTTAACTTACTCAAACTTGTTAGAATCAAAATGATTACTCCAGTGATATTTTCTGTAGACATCTTAGAAATTTTAATATGAAACTATTGTACAGAAGTAAAGCATAGCTTTAAATCCTTAAAAAAAATTGTCCAGGGCACGGCTGAATAAATTACTTTTAATGTCTACGTCATTCATTGGTTAGCGGGTGACGTAGAGTTGAAATTAAGGAAGTAAATACCAACACATGAACAGGCATGTATGTATGGGAATCTACTATGGAAAATTCCACACATTTCTACAGTTAATGATATAGAACGTTAACCTAACAATCAAGGGGCTTTTTTTAAAAAGTCTGTACGTTTCAATCTAATTAGATTTAACAAGTATTGAATTAAGAATGTGTTAATCCGGCACTAAGATTAGACCCCAGATGGGAAAAGAGGAAAGACTGATCAAGAACAACACGGAGGCGAACTGTTGAAAATTAAAGGAACTCCAATACGTGAGTTTGACCTGGGGAGAGGTGCAGAAGAAGGCCAAGAACGGAAATGAATGGAAATCCTTAGCCCCGTGTGCCTTTGGGTGCAACAGGGATTGGTAATATAAAAATAACAAGAGCCCAAACAGACAACATTTCAAAATAATTTATACCAATGTAATTGCCGCATTACTTGACACCGAGCTCGAGACTCTGATGGTGAGCCCTAACTGTTAGAGTTGGAGGAGGTTAAATTTTATAGAAAGCTTTAAGTTTTGGACCAGTTACCCGGTGAGGGCCATCTCTAAGTAACAACTAATTTTATCTTCACTAAACTTGGAAGGGCGAAACAACAAATAATAATTCTGTACCTGACAGAGATAACTCCTATACGGAGTCTGGTGTTTTAAGAAGCTAGAGCAGCCCAAAGTTGGGTACCGTCTCGAGGCTGGATACAAATTAAAGTTAAGAGTAGCCTTAGCCTATCAACCTTGTTGTCTTGCAATATGTAACATCATGTAACGATAGATATGTAGTTGTAACATAGAACTATCTATAGACACAAATCTTGGTCTCGACTGTCAGGATGCTAAAATATAATAGACAAGAAAAATAATAAAATAAAAACTGCACACCAATGACTGCATGCATGGCTGATGTTATTGGTGCAAGGTAAATAACTCTCTGACGGATACTTATGCCAATGCCAAGGTGGCGGTTTTGCACCCGTATCCGTCTAAGGTTAACGTTTACATTTCACTTTTTATGCGTATATGCTAAACGCTAAATGGCCATGTAACCAATACTATATTGAGTAGGGTGACAAATTATCTGTCTTAAACTTATATTATAATATATATTATAGTAATTGTTTTTTTAATGAAGCAAGCATTTACTGAGTTTTGATCCAGAGTTGGACAATGAAACGTGATATTTACCATAATGATTAACTGGGTCAGTAGTTAGGAAGGAGAATCATTTCAAGAAAAGGTAATTATGTAGAACATTGCATGCGTTGAACTAGAGGGATTCAAAGGGGGGGGGGGGGTCCGGACCCTCTGGGAAATTTAAACTTGTTAAATCTGCTTTGTTAAATAACCGAAAATATGCCTCGGACCCCACCTTTTTTTAAAGAATAAAATTATCCCTAGGACACTATATAAAGCTTTTGGTAGTTTCCAGTCATGTTTGGTATAATTATTCAAATAGCGCTGTTCTAAACATTATATGCAATTTATATAGGTCCAATGTATATAAATAATTCCCCAGATTTGGCAATTACAAGCCTGTGTTTGTAGCATAGATGTCCTCATATTCAATTTGGCAAATAACCCAGTAGGTATTTCATATCTACTAGATTTTAAAACACCCTTGTAGGAGTCAAAGCGAAGAGGGATTTTTTTTTTAAAACACATATTGCAACATGCCATGATTATACCCCATGACTTGGCTGAAAACTCGCTCAACGATGTTCATGTACATGTACAAATAGTATATGGCTAAACGTTGAATCATGATCAATCATCTCTATGATATTTTGCCAAGATTTTAATTTAGCAAAGAAATTAAAACAACCATATGTATTAGTATTTTTAAAATTTGAATAATTTCCTTTATTCCTTTATACATAGCTATTCGTCTCAATGAGATTGATACAGTCTATCTATGGATGGTCACGACATTCCAGTCAATGAGGATAACTTGTCTGTGTAATACATGTATATCTGTGTAATACATGTACATATCTGTGTAATATATGTATATCTGTGTAATACATGTATATCTGTGTAATATATGTATATCTGTGTAATACATGTATATCACATGGGAAAGAAACTAAAATTTTGTTTTTGTGATAAAAACTTTATTATTTTTCAAATAAACAGAACATTATCTTTTTATGTGCTTCAGCACGGTGATCTTGTGTGAAAACAAAATAATTAACACGACAGCAACATGGAAGTCCTACACGGGTGTTTTGTTAATTTACATATTTTCAGGATTTAAAAAAAAAATATGAGATTGCCTGGTGGCGCGTACCTCTTGCCTATAATCATTAAAACTATAAATTCAAAACACTGAGTAACTCTTATAGAGTAGAAATATTGCTTATTTATAGAAATTTTAGGTAAATATAAAAACAAGAGGCCCATGGGCCACATCGCTCACCTGAGTAACAATAGCCAAAATAAAAATCAGCTGAATACCAACAAATTTTTAATGCTTCCTAATTATCTCCCCTTGAAAGAGGGCGTGTCCCTTCATTTTAATAATCTTGAATCTCCCACACCCAATGATGCGTTGTGCCCAATTTCGTTCAAAATGTAAAAAAGTTTACGGATGGACAGACGGACAAACGATTGTCAGACAAATAGTAATCAGAAATTTAGAGTTCACTTGAGTTTTCAGCTTAGGTGAGCTAAAAGAAAAACCAGGTAACAAAATCATGACTTTATGTACACGTAACATGTTTTATCATTTTAAATTATTATGGCACGCATGAATAGAGTAAACAATTGATGACTCTTACATTGTACTAAGATATGTAAATTGCAATCCCAATTTGTCAATACGGCAATTGATTCAACAGTTTCACACAATTTAGTGTTCATTTTTCAGCATTTTGAAAAAATCATTCTTGAATATTTTTTGTCCATGATAATAACGTCAAAAAACATTCAACAATGGAACAATGTATCGAAATCTGTTTGACCCACTAGTATTGTGCGGGTGCGGGTGGTGGATAGGCAGGATTGCCCCCTGGCGGCGGGGGTTGTCCGTAAGGGTTGTATCCGGGCATCGGCTGTCCATATCCTTGCATCGGCTGTCCGTATCCTTGCATTGGCGGCTGTCCGTATCCTCCTTGCATGTGATGAGCTTTAAAGAAAGTAATGAATACAAGTAAATAGACTCAACCATTCAAATTACCGGACGATTGATACACTTTACCAATTCTGGAATCAAAATACGTTTTGGATTTGATCTGATTGATGACCTACTGGTTGTGACGGTGTTAATGCTGGCCACGTTTGTTCTCGGATGGATTACTACGCCAGTTCGGTGGTGTTTTTTAACGCAGACGACGATAACGACCACGACGATGATGATGGTGATAATCACACCGGCCACCGCGCCCCCGATCGTCCCACCATCGTCGTAGTAGTAGTAGTAGTAGCAGTAGTAGTAGGCATAGTAGGAAGAGTAGTAGCAGTAGTATTCCGCCGAGACCAGGAAATTACCTGTGAAACGAGAAAAAAAACCACAGTTAGTAGAGAGAGATAATCTCGATTTTCCCGTTAACAAATGTTTACAGTTTTTAAAGGGGCATGGTCACGAATTGGGTCAATTTTATTTTTCTGTTTTTATTATTTGCAATGCTTTAGGAATGCATTTCTAATGATCAAAGGAAATTTGGGTGCCAGTCGTTGAGTTTTAAGCAAGATACAGGGCTCACAATTCTTCGTCATGTAAACAAGGCTCGTGCCCTGTTTTAATTTACATAGGTTCAATATACCAGTTAAAAATCTTTTTAAAGCTGGTTTGTCCATCTTATTATTCATTTTAAGCATAATTAAACAGTTCCTAACGATTAAACAAGTCATTTTAGGTCTAAAAACTGGAATTTTCACTTCAACATTCAAAATGTAAACAAACGTTTTGTTTACATAGCGAAGATTTGTAAACTCTGTAACTCGCTTATGACTCATCAAATGACGCTCAAATTTTGGTTACCTATTAAAAATGCCTTACTGAAGCATTGTTAACATTAAAATCGAAAAAATAAATTTTGACCAAAATCGTGACCATGCCCCTTTAATTATCAAGTAAAACAATTTATGGTTTGAATGGATTTGATTTAAGAAAGCGGGCTTCAAGAAAAAATAAATGTAAACTAGACTCTTGTTGCAAAAGCAACAAAAAGGTCTTCCGTTTTGATATACATGAATCAATTTAACCGTAGACATTGCTTCTCTTACATAGAGAAAATAGTTAATATGATAAATATTGTAAATGATATATCCAGACGTTACTTCCATGTAAAACAACAAGATTGAAAAAAAAATCAGTTTTTGAAGTACTCTCTGTGACGACCGGAAGTAATGCCGAACTAAACAAAACAGGTTATAAAGTTTGGTTGTTAAAAATATGATTTATTTGAATCCTTCCGGTGAAAACTGGAAGTGGCAGTTGACAAAATAAAACCCGCTAAACATATCATCAACCAAATGTCTATCATTCATGAAAGCTTTGTGTTTCATTCACTTACAGTGACAAAAATTTTGCGGGCATCAAATTTGTAAAAGGGAAAGCTACACAGAGATATTTGAGATATCTCACCGGAAGGAACAGTTATTTGAAAATTTAACATTATAAAGATGACACATCTAAGATTGTGTACTGATATATTCATTCCATGTAAAAGAAATAAATAAAGAAAAAACATATTATTTGTAGTGCTTCCGGTGACAACCGGAAGTTACGCCGAACAAAATAAAAAAGTTAAAAAAAAATGTACATATATAGGTCTATCATCCCACAAAGTTTGATTGTTCAGGTCGACATCATTTATGAGATCTCGTCGAAATAAGGTTTTTTGTCTCGGGACAGGAAACGGACCAACGGAAGCGTTCAATGTAAATTGTATTAAATATTTCTTGTATACTTGTCTTTTGTACATTATTGTTCATCGAAGTCACTACAAATATCAATGAAAAACAGTTAAACTAATAAAAAGTTCGATTTGTTTGAACTCCTCTTGTGTGGACCGGAAGTGAAGGAAGACAAAATGAAACCGGTTAAACATATCTTCAATATAATGTCTATCATTCATGAACGTTTTGTGCTTTGATCACTTATAGTTTCTGAGAACTTGTTTGTACAAAATGAGTTTCAAAAAAGCTACCTGAGATATTTGAGATATCTCACCGGAGGTAGAATTTTTTTGTTGATATAACATTGCATTGTTAACCTATGTATAGATTTATACTTATATATCTATTCTATGGCAAAAGAATTTAAGTCGTAAAAATAGTTATTTTTGAAGAGCTTCCGGTGACGACCGGAAGTTACGCCGAACAAAACAGAATATTGTAAACACATGTACATACATACGTCTATCATCCCACAAAGTTTTATTGTTCAAGTTGTCACCGTTTTTGAGATCTCTAGGAATCAAGGTTTTTTGTTTCGGGACAGGAAACGGACAAACGGAAGTGCTTAATGTAAATTTTATTAGTTATTTTTTGTATACTTGCCCTTTTCATTTTATTGTTCATCGAGCACACTACAGATATCAAAGACAAAAAGTTTAACTGATAAACAGCTCGATTTGTTTGAACTCTTCCTGTGTGGACCGGAAGTGACGGAAGACAAAACGAAACCGGTTAAACACATCTTCCATCAAATGTCTATCATCCATGAAAGTTTCGGGCCTTGATCACTTATAGTTTCTGAGATCTCGCGGGTACAAAATGTGTTTTAAAACAGCTACCTGAGATGATTGAGATATCTCACCGGAAGTAGAATTTTTTTGTTGATTTAAAATTGCATAGATAACGTATGTGTAGATTTATACTTATATATTTAATTTGTGGAAAATAAATTTATTACGTGAAATGACTATTTTTGAAGTGCTTCCGGTGACGACCGGAAGTAACGACGAACAAAACAAAATAGTTTAAACACATCTACATACACAGGTCTATTATCGTACAAAGTTTCGTTGTTCAAGTCTTTACCATTCTTGAGATCTTGAGGTGACAAGCTTTTTTGTTGTGGGACAGGAAACGGACGACCGGAAATGATTTTTGAAAAAATGAAAAAAACGTCCCTAGTGTTTACCATTTCCTACTATTCCTGAAAATTTCAAGGAAATATATCCAGTCATCTCTGAGAAAATCGGGGAAAAAAATAAGAATAATAATAATAAAAAGAAACATTACAATCACTATAAGGTCTTCCGTTGGAAACGGAAGACCTTAATAAAGGGGGTGGTTATATTAAGAAGTCAATTCATTAATTGGTGGTTAGATTGGAGGTTCACTTAAGCGTGGCTTTGATTTTCTTATTAAGCTTATATTACAATCCTGCAAATTATGCACTAACTTCAATCTACTAGGTACATTTTAAGTGGAAGATAAACTAGAAAAGGACTTTGATATCTTAAAAACTACGCAATTTCAAAAGAAAAATGACATGCGCAGAGCTATTGACTAGATTGTTTTCATGGGTAAATCTTTTTGGCAAACGGCCCAGTGCGTATTTCATGGTTATTTCTAAATAACATTTTACAAATCATTTTAAAGACATTTTGAAATAAACAAATTAAAAAACACCACTAAAATACCGTTTAAATTGTCTAACTTCAATCAAAGGTAATACATGTTTAACCAATAATAATATAAATAGTTCATGAATTTAAGTGTAACATTAACTATATCGCGTAATTACCCGGTATTCAGTTCTAGACAACTCTTTTGTCATGGAAAGATGTAAACCTATCTTGTATTATTATATAATGGATTGTAAATTGAAAACAACACGTTCAATAATATGTAAGAAAGACTTTAAGACATTTCATACTCCGGATGACCGACTCATTCTTTCAACAGACAAAATCTCCGCAATTCATGAAAACGCCCCAAAACACACAATTGTCATAGTGACTTACTAATGCAATCACAAATGCTGAGTAAAAAAATCCAAAATCTAAGGGTGGATGCCATAGTCTCAGAGTGATGGACAGAAGCACTGGTGAACGGTGCGGTCCTTGTTTTTATGTCAAGACTACTACACTGTCATGTCTACCAAGTAACAGATGTTTAAAAAACGTCCCCCAAAAAGCAATCAAAGATCGGCTAAAACAATGGGAGACGGTACACAATGCATTGTCTATTCGTACCTATAGTGTATATACATGTATCTATTTAACATTGCCAAATTACTATGTAATTTCTCACCAAGTCTTGTGGAAGGTATTACTATATAAGTTGATTAAAAAAAAACCCCGGATCTTATATTAAAATTTTGAATTAATTCTTAGTTTCTAATTGCGTAAATCTTCCATAATAACATGAAACTTCTAGTCCTTGTAAGATAGAATCTAAAACGTTATTAATCGGTCATTATTTATGAAAAGTTCAAGTAAATTCCGATCGTGTTTGTTTCTTCCAAGTAAGCAGCGTTTATCCTTGTTACGATTAAGTGAATCTAGAGTTTTTCCAAATGATTCCAGTGATACAAATCAGTTTAAAAGGAAACGGCTAATGTTGGAATAAGTATCGAGTAGTGTGACAGATAGTTATGCTAGATCAGATGAGTGCTCATGTACTGATTTAGCACCCGTCCGCTGTACAGCTCTCTAAAATTCCAAAAAAATCATATACGAAATGGAATTTTCTAGAATATACATGTGTATTACCACTTTTGTTTTCGTTGAGCTTTATTTGACAGGTAAGGTGTTTCCAAAAGGTTACGAAACACAGGACACCAACGATTACAGAGCTCACTGAGAAAATGCATCAGCTTTATGAGATAACCTGCAGCATATACGTACATGTACATGTATGTAAAGAGTTAGAGGTTGGGATGATGACGTAACTATTGGGGGCTTCATAGGTTCTGACAACATAAGGATCCGTACAGAGGATATATATCATCGATATTTATATTATACAGGACTCTGTAGTATCAGGTCCTTATACAGGTGCTGACTCTATTTACAGCGAACATGCGCAGAACGAGATCCTTATAGAAGAATTAGGCTTATAATAGTACAGAGGTCTGTTATCATCGATATATTTAGAGAAAAAATCCTAATAGATGTGCTGACTGCGAGCATTATGTCTTTTTAAAAATGGTCATTTTATTATGGACTGCCAAAGCAAACAGTACAAATGGAAAATTATACAAACATGGACATTCAATGAAAGTTGTTGGTTTGACAATAAGAAAGCATTGTATAAAAGATTCTAAAGAAGTGACCTGAAGCAGTTACAATTTCGCCGACAGCTGGGAACTAAAGACATTTTATTTAAACGTAGAGCTATGCCCAAGTTAGCACCTGATATGAAACACAATGAATGCAAAACACTGTTCAAAGTTATTACTGAAAAAAGTTCAAGTTATCAATTATGATGTTTATACTTTGTTAGTTCCATACGAAAATAGAAAAAGTGAATGTATGAATTAATATGCCATCGAAATAGCACACTAACATACGAATTCAACAGATGGAAATGATTTTGTTATCTATATTAACTGGGAAAAATTTATTTAAAGGCAGCTGAACTTAGACGAGAAACAATGTGAAGGTAGAGAATTTTAAAAATGCTGATATCGCTCAACAGGATAGAAAACAAAATATTGTTTAACACGGTGAAAGTAAATATTGCATAACAAGGGTGAAATGATACATCAAAAATGATTTAATAAGACAATATGTTTGGGGATTTTATTTAGTATATGATATAATTTGAGAAGAAAAGTTATATTTCACAGTGTTAGGAATTTGTTTACGTTATGAAGGTTAGAAACCAAAAAATATACCGGAAATCTTAAGACGTGGAGATCCATGGAACACGGAGTAGAAGCAAGGAAAGATTGTTCACCGACTTAGACCGAAACAAAGACCAGGACTCTGTTGATAACGTCTATTAAAGGAACTGCATTTAGAAATGGACAGGTGTCCGAGTTTAAAAAAAAAAAGAAGACTAACATTCAGGCACGTAGCATCGTTTTTGAAAGTGTATGTCTGTGTGTGTGTGGGGGGGGGGGGGGGGGCAGACTCATCCAAAACCATAAAAAAAAATAATTAATATATAAATAAATGAAAACTTACTTTCCAAAATCCTGAAAACCCTAATCCGTGGGGGGGGGGGGGGGGGGGGGGAGGGAGGGGAGGCAAGTATTCCTTTAACTTGAATTTCATTGTTCATTTCCCTATTTTCAATTTTTTACATGGTCCCTATAAGTAGGGGGGGACACCATGTTCATTCAATTCTTTGATATTAAATTTAAGAAAAGTCTTGGCTGCGCAAAAAAGTGAGGGGGGGGGGGCTGACTCCCCCCCCCCCCCGATGTTACCTGCCTGACATCAAATTTTTAAGGGAAAGTGAGACGAAAAGTACCTTCGCTGAAAAAAGCATTTAAATTTTAGAAAATAGGTAACATTGCATGTTTACTCGAAATCAGTCTTACGCATTTTTGAGTAAGTTACAATCCATTATTGAAAACGTCAAAACTACTAGACTTAATACTCCTTACCGTCTCATAGTAGGAATAGAAAAACGAACAGAAAATTCGTTACAGGGCTTTTTTCAGAAAGAAACAAAAGGGATGGCGTGGTGTCAAAAAAAATAAAACTAGCATAGAAAAACAGAAAAAGCCTTTTAAATTTAAGTTGAATGATGAAGAGAGAATATCTCATTTGCGCCAAAGAAAATACGAAAAAAAAGGACGGGGGAAACTAAAGTTAGTCAGAGATACCGTAGTGAAGGTTAAACCGTCTATAGATTAAAAGACTTTGCTAAAGAACTTATAACGGGTACCTTTTTCTCTCAGGAACTTCAGAAAGTACACTAACTCTATCTGAAAAATGGATAAGATTCTAAAATAACAATCTAAGAAAAGAAACGGTAGAGATCCTGCTGTCTTGGCACCAATAGCCTGCTGAATTTTACTCTTGGATAAAAAAAAATTCGACATGCAAAATTTACAAATTGGAAATGTTGCTTTTTTGTATGTCGTTATCTCCAAAAAATAACATCAGACTTGTTCGAAGATCGTCTGATAGTCATATTTATTTCGGTAACACTCCACACGACTTTTTAGTTCATTTACCCAAACTATTATACCTACAGGGGGCACTGGACAGTTTCACTTTTGGATTTGGATTTGTCCACAATATTTACTCAACAAGAATTGTGCGTTTGGCGGCGCAGGAAAAAAAACGGGGAACTCTGAGTTAAATATATACATAAATGCATTGTCAGTGTTTACCGAACTCAGTAGATGAAAAGTACATTGCAATCCTCAAGAACTAAAATACAATGTACTGGTTTTCGACTTTGATATCTCTTCGCATTAAGATTTTTCACTTTTCATCCGCAAGTGACAGGAGTTTTGGCAATGCTAACCACACCATGGCTAATCGGTATTACTGCTCTATTGAAAGTGACAAAAATGAGGGTGTTTTAACGATGATTTAAGCTACTGGGTATTTCTTTTCTGAAACTTTTCAATTCAACATTTTTTTTGGCAAACTCAAAACTGGGCATTGTGGCGAGATGGCAGTGGTTCGTGTTTAATCAGAAGATTTATGCAGATGTTCTATCATGTGTATTGTAACTGATCCAGCTCTTGGAATCTGGATGCCCCTTACATTTTTATCAAGTTTTCCAGACTAACCAATCAGGAGACCACACCGGCAGGAGCTATAAGCAGTGACAGATGATTTGATTTATGTTTTTAATGTATTTCAAATAAATTGTAATCATTGACAAGATTACTTGATTGATGTTATAGATTCATTAATACATGTATACATAAACCCTGGCCAGCAGGGGACATAACTGTAGAAAAAAATCCATTGCACATTATAGTATTTTACATTATATATAGTATATCACATTATATATGGACGGAAACAGTGTACATCATTATCTAAATAATTATCTAAAAATCAATAAATACATATAAACTAACATAACATCATTAATTATGTATGTGTCCAGAGTATGTTATGCCTCTTTTGTAACAGGGTGTGCATTGCACTTCTCAAGAAGATCTTACTAACATATAAACTTACATCAAACTTTGAACCTCTTGAGGGGGCCCAAGAATTGTGCAGGGGCCACAGTGAAAACAATAATGTCAAGATACTTGTGTATAATTAATACTATATATCATAACATTATCATATTATAAAAAATGAACAGATTGTGTTCTACGTCCATATCAAAAATTAAATGTATGCATTTAACGGGGGGTACCAATTATTTTTACAAAACAGTCTTTTATCTGAAATTCTTATTTAGAACAGTGATAAAATCATATATGAAATTTGGAGATACCCAACCACTGCTTTGAAAAAAATATAGGCTACAAGTTATTTTTTTTTTTTACACAGCTGCAACAAAATAATTAAGACCACGTACATGTATACATGTAAGTCATCCATTTTAGTCTACAGATTTCATCCCTGTCCGCTCATCTAAATATCCAGCCATGCAGTTGGTTTTTTATTTTAAATCTAAGAATATGTTAAGATAGCAATTGAGAAAAATTATGTACAAAAATTATGGTTCTATATATAAAGCATTGTATCCTATTAATGTGTTGAGTGTTAATTCCCGCGCTTGCGCAAGATATCATCTAGTAACGCCAGATACACGCAACAATGGAAAACATTGAACAATGTATCAAAATCTTTTTGACCCACTAGTATTGTGCTGGTGCGGGTGGGGGTGGTGGATAGGCAGGACCCCCCCCCCCCCCCCCCGGTGCAAGTGGTGGTGGATAGGCAGGATTGCCCTTTGGTGCGAGTGGTGGATAGGCAGGATTGCCCCCTGGAGGCGGGGGTTGTCCGTAAGGGTTGTATCCTTGCATAGGCTGTCCATATGCTTGCATCGGCGGCTGTCCGTATCCTTGGATTGGCGGCTGTCCATATCCTTGCATTGGCTGTCCGTATCCTTGCATTGGCGGCTGTCCGTATCCTCCTTGCATGTGATGAGCTTTAAAGAAAGTAATGAATACAAGTAAATAGACTCAACCATTCAAATTACCGGACGATTGATACACTTTACCAATTCTGGAATCAAATAACATTTTGGAATTGCGCTGATTGATGACGTACTGTTTGTGACTGTGTTAACGCTGGCCCCGTTTGCTTTCGGTTTGACCACGAGTCGTTTTTTATTATAAACGCAGACGATGAAAAAGACCACAAGGAGAATTATCCCGATAATCACACCGGCCACCGCACCCCCGATCGTCAAAGCGTCCGAAGTGGAGGAATCGTAAGAGCAGTAGTAGTTGTCATAGAAGTTATCGAAGTAGCAGTATTCCGCCGAGACCAGGAAGTTACCTGTGAAACGAGAAAAAAAAACCCACAGTTAGTGTAGAGAGATAATCTCGGCTTTTCCGTAAACAAATGTCTACAGTTTTTAAATTATCAAGTAAAACAATTTATGTTTTGGGTAGGTTTTCATTTGAAGAAGGGGGCTTAAAGAAAGAATAAATGTAAGTAAACGGGGTGTTTATATTAAGAAGTCAATCCATTAATCAGTGGTTAGAATGAAGGTACAAATAAGTGTGGCTTTGATTGTCTTATTAAGCTTATCTTGCAGTCCTGTAAATTATGCACTAACTCCTATGGAGGGTAATCGTGTTCAAAAATCCAGACATGTAAACTTGTAAATCCGAATATGCAATCGTGTTGATGTGTGAGCCTGAGCATGAATATGTGTAATTCTGATCGTGTAACCTATAAAACTCGGGCATAAACACGTGTAAGATTTGACTCAGTTCCTTCACATGATGCACATTTTGCAACTTTATTGTTTACATTAGTTAATTAAACCTTCAACTTTGCACACTTTCAATCCGTAGTTTCTGCATTTGTAACTTCAGGCTCGGCAATAGCACATCTGACATGATACAAATTGACAAATGTAAAGTCTACAAGTTTGTCGAATTTTGACATGACCTTATATGGAAACAGTGACGTCACTGATAGAAAAAGGCTAGCTGCAGGTAAAGGCATGCCGTAATCGCCGGAATAGGGACGGAATAAATAAAATAAAAAATATTAGGTAAGCCTATAATCATATTATCTCTGGATAACAACATTTCATAGAGTATTATTTTTCGGAAAATTAAATTATGAGATTGGTGTACATTTAATCAAGAGAATGTATAAAAGATGCGAGTAAAGAATTCGATCGGCTTCAGATATCCTCTTAGAACTGAAAAAATTACGTTTAATGACTTTGTTTGAATACACGTGTATAAAGATATATACGCATTTTTATTCATAGGCGTCTGAACCGGGAGGGGGGGGGCTGGGGGGGGGGGACTTAGCCCCCCCTCCCCCCCCCCACTTTTTTGCCAAGTTAGAGCTAACCATTAGGAACATAGCAACAGGGAGGATTCAAACCCCCCCACCCTACTTTTTCCTCGCAACAAACAAAATTGTTCCTTAAATGACCTTAAAGAGAATGAATTATTAATAGTTTATTTAAAATTAGAGTCATAGTAGGTATACTAGCCCCCCCCCCCCCCCCCCCCCTCACCACCACCACGGATTAGGAATTTCATGATATGGGGGGGGGGGAATTGGACAGGTAAGATTGGAGTTATTGGTATACCCTCCCCCACGGATTAGAATTTTCATGATTATGGGAATTCTTGTCAATATTTTTCATGATTAGTTTAGCATCCCTCCCCCCCCCCTTCGATTTGCTTCCGATGCCACTGTTATTAGAGTACATGCAACAAATTGTTAAAGTATAGGCCTCGGCTGAATTTAGAAAATATCTCCAAATGCATCCTTTTCGCTACCAAAGAGTTGTGACAAGACCCCCCCCCACCCCCCCACCCCCACGCGAAAAATTACACGGGGTCCGTCAGCTGAGTTGCAAAGTTATCGTGAAATTAAAATGTGTATAAATTATTTTAAGAATTGTTTCTTTGCATTGTCGGCAATATATAGGAAAAAAAGCCTATCATGAAGGTAAAAATTGACATTTTTAAAAAATTATTTTAAGCAATTATTACGGGATTGAGTATGACGTCCTGAATGTCGGTTCAACACAGACTCACTTTGTGAAGTTGGCTGATAAAAATTTTCTGGAGAGCTAGTATAATACAGCTTTACAGCCACTTGTGAACTAGCTGCAGGTCTGTAGCTCCCTGTTTAAAAATACAGATGGGCGATCTTTGAGCTACAGTGCCTCCCATAGTAAAACTTCAATTTACGGCGCACAAAAATTATGCGCTAGTTTTTTTATTATTATTATTGAAGATTGTGTTATTATTTATCTTTTACTTACACAACAACAAAAAGTATAAATACACGTAAAGTAACATAAATTTTTCCGCGAAAAATTACCAAATCCTTGCAGGTCGTTTGTTCTAACTAATTCAGAAAAATAACAAGAGTAAAAATGGGGTACTCTATATGCAATGTTTTTGCCCAAAATGAATAAGTTCAACAGCTGATATTTTTATCGATAATCAGAAATCAAAATCCTAGCAATTTGCATACTTCTGATATATACGTATAAATGATCTGCAAAAGAACAACTTCCTATCTTAAAAACTGTTCGAGGAGTTATCAGTACAATAAGGGTACCTTTTTGACAGCCACTCGCCCGTCTGCAATTTTTACTATTTCAATAATCGGAAACCCGGTTAAAATTTCACTCTCGAAATTCTTAGAATTCAGAAGCAATGGAGTTACATGGGACCTCACGGCGGTCTTCGAACCCCATGCCGCTCAAAATATATTTACCCCCTTAGGAAATTTCTTGATCCGTCTCATTTCTAGAAAAGAGTACGCATTTACTTATATTCCAGTTTAAATTACATGTCAATTTTTTTTTAGAGATATAAAATATTAGGCATTTCCTTTTATAATACCATAAGAATTATATTACGGAAATTAGCGCATTTGTTACATCGGCAACGATTTTTTTTCTACATGAACCTCTTCCTGTTTGGTCCAGTTTCAATCATACCTCAATTTTTTTTCTAATAATAATACCGGTGTTTTCGGTAGAAAAGGTGTCGTTGATTAAAAGCTTATTGCAACAGTTTAGCTGAATATTATGTTTATTTTTCGTTCATTCCGGTCCGGCGGTTACGGCATGCCTTTTCCCGCAGCAAGGCAGTATCCATATAAGGTCATGTCAAAATTCGACAAACTTGTAGACTTTACGTTTGTCAATTTGTATCATGTCAGATGTGCTATTGCCGAGCCTGAAGTTACAAACGCAGAAACTACGGACTGAAAGTGTGCAAAGTTGAAGGTTTAATTAACTAATGTAAACAATAAAGTTGCATAATGTGCATCAAGCGAAGGAACTGAGTCAAATCTTACACGTGTTTATGCCCGAGTTTTATAGGTTACACGATCAGAATTACACATATTCATGCTCAGGCTCACACATCAACACGATTACATATTCGGATTAACAAGTTTACATGTCTGGATTTTTGAACACGATTACCCTCCATAAACTCCAACCCACGTTTAAAGTGAAAGGGACATTATACAGTCTGTCCCAAGAAATATTAAGCAGCATATTTGGCCGATTTTTAATAAAAATACCCACATCTGTGAAAGAAGTGCAATTAAAATCGATGAAAGGGAAACTTTCCAAGATATCTTTATTGACACGTTATAATTTTTTACTTAGAAAAATTTACAGGTACGGAAACAGATTTCTTACGGAGATTTATAATGGGGATTGTTTACATCTTCTCTCCATTCGGAAGTCACAGGGAATACCTAGCGCAATTTTTCAACGTTATCATCCGGGTCTGCTGCAATGCAAAATCCCCGTAGACATAACATTTTTAGCCTTGTACTGAAACCTGATAAGCTATAGGGGCATTTTAATGGAGAAATCTTGGAAATTTTTCATACTTTTGGATGAACATCATTTGAACCCTGTGGTATTTATGGTTATATCTGAATAACCTTTTACAAATCATATTTAAGAGATATTTAGAAACAAACAAATTGAAAAAAATCACTAAAAACCGTTTACTTCAAATCAATTAAGGTAATACATGTATAGTCAATATCAATATGAATAATTCATGAAACTTAAGTTTATCATTAACTATATCACGTAATAACCCGGTATTATAGACAACTCTTTTGTCATGAAAAGATGTAAATCCTATATTGTATTATTATGCAATGGATCATAAATTGAAAACAACAATGTCAATAATATGTAAGAAAGATTTCGAAACATTTCACACGCCTGGCCCCGGGGCCATAAAACTTAGACAAGCTCACTTTCGCTCTCAGTCTCACTTTTCTGCTATTATAATATATAATAATTTTGGCCCTGCCCTAGAGTCAAAACCCATACTCAAGGGGACATGAAAATAAAATTTCAGTCGAGGACTTCCTGGTAAACATAATTATAAGTCAGTTTTTTATACAGATGAGTGAGAATAGAGAAGAAAATTTGTAAACATTATATGCATTAACACTATATTGCCATATTGCCCCCACCCCCTCATGTCCTGAACCCTGGCCCAGGGGCCATGAATTTCACAGTTTAGGTAGATTAGTGAGTGGACATCATAACCATATATTCAGTTTTTTGCCCACATGTGTGTGAGTAGAGACGAAGATTTTTTAAGATTTAAAACATTTTACTATATGGCCATACTGGCCCCACCCTAGAGCCTGAACCCCTAACAAAGAGGTCATGAATTTCATAATTATTGTAGAGGGCTTCATGGACATTTTCATAGGACATTTAGTTTTTAATTATAAAAAATATATATGGGAGTAGAGAAGATTTCTAAGATTTAATATATTTTTACTACTAGTATATGGCCATATTGGCCCCACCCTAGAGCCTGAACCACTGACCCAGGATTCATGAATTTCACAATTTTGGTAGAGGGCCTCATGGACATCATATCCAGGCATTTTGTTTTTAAAAATGTAAATGGGAGTAGAGAAGAAGATTTTCTAAGATTTAATACATTTTTACTAAATGGACATATTATCCCAACCCTAGAGTCTGAACCCCTGACCCAGGGGTCATGAATTTCACAATTTTGGTAGAGGGCTTCATGGACATCATAATCATGCATTTAGTTTTTAAAAAAATTATGTGGGAGTAGAGAAGAAGATTTTCTAAGATTTAATACATTTTTACTATATGGCCATATTTGCCCCACCCTAGAGCCAGAATCCCTGATCCATGGGCCATTAATTTCACAATTTAGGTAGAGTGCTTCATGGACATCATAACTATGCAACCAATTTTTTCCTCACATGTGTGGGAGAAGAGAAGAAGAATTTTGAAAATTTGGCTATTTTTTATATATTTGGCCCCACATGTGGCGCCCCGGGGGTGGTAGAGCCATGAATTTCACAATTTAGATTCCTCTTACCATAGAAATGCCTCACACTAAAAATGGTAACAATTAGCCTTGTAGTTTTTAAGAAGAAGTTAAAAATGTAAAATTGTTAACGCACGACGACGGACGAAAACGGATAGCTATAGGTCACGTGAGTTTACTCAGGTGACCTAAAAAGTGAACTTGTCTAAGTTTTACGGCCCCGGGGCCTGATGACCGACTCATCTAAGAAGCAGACATATTAGGACTCTCCACAATTCATGAAAACGCCCAACCACACACAGCACTTGTTTTAGTGACTTACTAATGCAATCACAAATGCTGAGTAAAAAAAAATCCAAAATCTAAGGGTAGATGCCATAATCTCAGAGTGATGGATAGAAGCACTGGTGAACGGCGCGGTCCTTGTTTTTATGTCAAGACTACTGCACTGTCATGTCTACCCAGAAAAAGATTTTTTAAAAAACGTTCCACAAAAATCAATAAAAGATCGGGTCAAATGAGGACTGCGCTGTAATTGGAATATTCGGTTTAAAGATTTAAAAAAAGAGCTTGTTCATGAGAGACGGTACACAATGCATTATTTTTCGCATCGATATATCTATTAACATTGCGAAATACATAATATTAGTCTGCAATTTAGCAATATTCGCATCGATATATGTATTGTCATTGCGAAATACATAATATTAGTCTGCAATTTAGCAATATTCGCATCGATATATGTATTGTCATTGCGAAATACATAATATTAGTCTGCAATTTAGCAATATTCGGAATATGTCAAAATGCTTGCATGTAAGTAAAACCATATATTATAACATGTCAGTTTTTATGAAAAATGAAAATGTTTTCCTCTGTAAAATTGGATCCCCAATGTAACCCCACCCTACTCCTCAAGACGTTTGAATCTACATTATCTGAGGTTGTTTTCACTTAAGTTACAGCTTTTCTATGCTAATGGTTTTTTAAAGAAGATTTTAAACATAAATTCTCTAAACATTCCTATGTGAATTTTGCCCCCCCCCCCCCTCACCCCACGTTGTCACCCCATCCTACCCCCGGCCTTGAACAAACTTGAATCTACCCTACCTGAGGATACTTTCACTCAAGTTTCAGCTTTCCTGGCAAATTGTTTTCTGAGAAATGTCTCTCTATATACTCCTATGAAAAATTCGACCCCCCCCCCCCCCCATTGTAGCCCTACCCTTTCCCGTGGGGTAATGATTTTTACAACTTTGAATCTACACTACCTGAGGATGCTTCCATCCAAGTTTTAGCTTTCCTGGCTGATGAGTCTCTGGGAAGATTTTTAATGGTTTACTCATATGTAAAAATATCGCCCCACCCAACACCCGGGGGTCATGTTTTTCACAACTTTGAATCTATTCCACCTTACAATACTTCCATCAAAATTTCAGCTTTCCTGGCTGATGAGTTTCTGAGAAAATGCCAAGTTTAAAAAAAAGTTTGGTTCTTTTAAGGGGCCATCTCATAGATTTTCAACGGCGTAAAATTTGTACTTTTTCTTTTGTTATTTCTATTTCTTATAATACACTCCTACAAAGCTTCATTTTATCATAATGTCATAAAAGCACAATGGCAACGCTCACCTTCCGTACAACGGAAAAATCGTTTAAAAAATAAAATTTTCCTTAAAAAATCTAAATATTTTCATCCGTATTTTGTTTATTGTGTTCAATTTTATGAATGATATAGAAAAAAATTCATTAAAAGCATATATACACTGTGTTTTACTTGAATGCGCAAAAACGTGCTCAATGAAAACTCAAACTGGATTCTTAAAAAGTTTTATACTCTCTAAACAATGGACTATGACAATATATTTATAGATTTCTACGGGAAAATTCCTCAGATGTAAATATTAAATCTTTGCATGGGTATAAGTACATTGTAGCCATCTTGGCGTTATAATCGAGGTAATTGATACATGTATTGGTTAAAGCAATACAACAAGATTTTTTGACCAAGCTGCAGGTCTTCAGCTCTTTTTTTAATAGTATTACACCAGAAGCTCCCAGGTCGTCCATCCGATTTTGTTTATACCTGGAGCTACAGACCTGCAGCCATGCAAAGTCGAAATACGGAATGACTGCAGCAGCCTAGTGCAGGCTCCATTGATTAATATCCAAGTTGGTCGTGACTTGAGTGGCCAATGTGCGGCCATGACCCAGCACTGTGGTTCCAGACTATCTACACTCGTGTTGTGTCACCGTGGGTGGTGTCCTCAGACATGGACACTGTTTGGAGAGGACCAAGTTTCTTGCCGACCGAACTTTAGGTATTGGTTTAGTTTATTGGACTAAGCACAAAATCATACGATTTATCAAGTACATATAGAAATGCATTATCAATGTTTAACGAACTCAATACTGAGCTGAAAATCACATTGAAATTCTTAAGAACTTAAATACATGTATTATGAATTCGACTAAAAACTTTATCATCTGGACGCATCTGTAAAATTATAATGATTGTTCACTTTTCAGTCGAAAGTGACAAGAGTTTTGGCAAGTGTTAACCATGGTTAATCGGTACTGGTAATTGCAATCATGATGCTTTATTAAATTTGAGGGTGTTTTACAATGATTTAAGTCGATTACGGATACTTCTAATTCGGTACATTTTTTGAAATCAAGTGTATTTTGACTTGCTCGCCCAAAGCTGGGCATGGTGGCGGGACAGCGTACTTCGTGTTTAATCAGAAGATTTATGCAGATATTCTATCACATGTATTGTAACTGATCCAGCTCTTGGAATCTGGATCCCCCTTACATTTTTATCAAGTTTTCCAGACTAACCAACCAGGAGACAACACCAGCAGGAGCTATAAGTTCGATTAATGTTTTTAATGTATTTCAAATAAATGGTAATCATTGACAAGATTAATTGATTTGTGTTATTAATTAATAATTAATATACATAACCCCTGGCCAGCAGGGGGCATAACTGTATAAAAAATTTCATTGCACATTAGTATTTTACATTGTATAGTATATCACATTATATATGGACGGAAACATTGTACATTATTATCTAAATAATTATCTAAAAATCAATGAATATGAATAAAATATAGACCAACATTATAACTATGTCTGTATACAAATTATAGGTTCAAAGTAGGAAGGACTGGATTTCTAAGTCATCATTATTCATGTACATCAACTATCAAACACATGTAAAACGGTGTCCAGTGTTCATCCAAGTAAATTATTCTTTAGACTGCACAGCCATGGATTCAGAATTAACCAATGACATCGCTACTTCTTTATGGATGGTTTTAGCTCCGGCTATATAAAAAGACAACAAAGTTATTTAAATACAGATTAATAGATTTATGATTCTTGCCATTTGTAAGTCAATAAAAATCGAGAAAACAATTTTACAAAAGCAGGTGACTTTCACCAATTAATTTAGCTAAGAACAAATGTTTATTCAGTCCAATACTAGTTTTGCAGTGCACTATCCCATAATGTTTGCACATCAGCATGCTTTCCACCACAGACTGTGAATTGGCATGTGGCAGTTACATGTAAGTCAACAAAAGGTGCACACTTGATCAGTACATGTAAATTAATAATACCAAAAGAGGGGGCTAGGTACTGTTAGTGAAGTTGTCTTCATATAACTAATTAAAAACAAAATTTGACACATTCAATCCACCATAACATTAACCAAAAAAAAAAACAAAACCCAGCAAGGACATGCTCACATCTACCCACCTGACAACATCCATTAAGTTTACTGCTAACTAGCTTTTCTGCTCTGCTTGATCCCAGAAGTTTAGTTTGAATTTAAATTTAAACTTACATTTTTTAAAAGAAAAAAAAAAAGAAAACATTTAATATATTTTATCAGATCATCTCATTCACCATACCTTTCTTACCCCCAAGGATTTATATTAAGGTTTTTTTTTATATTATTAGTAACACATATCAGATACCTGCAATTTTAAAATCTGTAAACTTTTTATTCCTGTCTGATTGGTAATCACCCCTATCTTTACCCTGCTGCCTTCCTTGACCTCATGATTTGGAGCTAAGGTACAGGTATGAATTTAAAAAAAATATTTAATGGTTTCTTTCAAAATAATTTGTTTCAATTCATTAGTATGGTGATCTTAAAGCCACTATTTGTGTCCTAAGAAGGGGTATGTGGTTTGAACAAACTTAAATCTACCAGTTAAATAAGATGATGACATAAAAAGTTTTTGATATTACTGCAAAGTTATATGGTTATAGGGAAGACTTCACCTTATTTTCATTCCAAATTATATTTCCTTGGAAATGGCCTGACCCTTCATTTGAAAAAATGATAATAAAACAAGAGGCCTTAAAACCAAGTTTTGTTGATACTGGAGGTGGGGTTCTGGGGAAGATTCAGATATGGAACAAGTTGGTATGTAAATGGAAGGACAGACACACAGACAGACAGTCATTGAACAGAAAAAGCTAATTTAAAGCTTTGGATTAGTTGAACTTAAAACCCAAAAGTAACAAAACATCAACAGTAGTATAAAACACTAGCTACCTCTTCTTCATCCTCCTGATGCAGGTGCATTAAAAAATACAAGTTTATATTTTAATCATTCATTTAGAAAGAATGACATGAACCATACACTGAATTAAACATAACAGTGAATAAATACAGTGCCTGTTTGGGAGGGTAACTGTTGAAATTGACACCCCGAGAAAACTATTGTCAACCGACGCGAAGCGGAGGTTGACAATGGTTTTCGAGGGGTGTCAATTTCAACAGTTACCCTCCCGAACAGGCACTATTTATTTTATTATACTGAATGTCTTATTTAACTGCTTTTATATAGAAATGAAGTGAATTCTACGGCGAACCGTAAGCGCATAATTTAAGCGCATGTAACAATTTGTTGTGTTACCCGTTGCCAAGTGTGTTGCTAACGCTGAGGGTAATAGAACGGATTACCAACTGGGTCTAAACCAATCAGATTTCAGTTTTTAACATGGAAGTATAATAACATACGATGTATTTAAAGGGGCATGGTCACGATTTTGGTCAAATTTTATTTTTCTGTTTTTATTACTTACAATGCTTTAGGAATGCATTTCTAATGATCAAATGAAATTTGAGAGTCAGTCGTAGAGTTAAATGCAAGATACAGACCTCACAATTCTCTGCCATGTAAACAAGGCTCTGCCCTGTTTTTGTTTACATAGGTTCAATAAACCAGAAAAAACACCTTTTTCAATTTAAGCTGTATATTTGTCTATCTTCTATTCATTTTAAGCATAAAAACAGTTTCTTATGTTTAACACATTTATTTTAGGTCTAAAACTGAAAATTTTCACTTCAACATTTAAAATGTAAACAAATGCTTTGTTTTTATAGCAGAGAATTGCAAGCTCTGTAACTCACTTATAACTCAACGAATGATGCTATAATTTTCATTGGCTATTAAAAATGCCTAATGGAAGCATTGTTCACATCAAAATCGGAAAAATAGATTTTGACAAAAGTTGTGACCATGCCCCTTTAAATTATAAATCATTTTCACAATAATATACGAATAAAAGGAATTGTGTGATGCTACGACAGCTGTCCACTGACTGATGCCGCCCCACCCACCTCCTCTATGGCGTCCTGCTTCCTCTTGCCGGGGCTCTTAGATCGCTCTCTCTTGATTCGCTCCTTCATCCTCTCTAACTGCTTCTCCTTCTCATCCTATTAAATCAATAAGAAAGAAACCTTTTAAAAAATCGACACTTTTTAAAGTCCTGTCTTTAACCATGAATAATATTTACAAAGTACAATGAAATCACGTAGACAGTAACTGAATTGATGAAAATTTTTTTAATTAAATGTACATGTACTTAATGGTAAAATCCATGTATTAGTTTGATTTAAGTGAAACAAACAAATACATTAAAGTACTCTGATAATGATGTGTTCGTTATAATTATTGCAAAGAACTGCATAATCAAAATATTGCAATTAATAACTACAGCAGTTAAACTATAATGATGTAGCACTGTCAGCTGTAAGCCCATGATGTGAGCTGTAAGCCCATGATGTGAGCTGTAAGCCCAAGATGTGAGCTGTAAGCTCAAGAGATGAGCTGTAAGCCCATGATGTGAGCTGTAAGCCCTGTGACGATGTGAACTGAACCTGTTTTGCTGCCAGAAGGTTTGTCTTCTGTCGTTCACCCAGGCTCAGCAGGCTCTGAACCTCCGCCTGTTTCTTGCTCTGTCTCTCTGCAAGCCTCCTTTTGAGCTGTAAATGAACAATTAATTCTTACAAATCTTACATGAAAAAAATGTATAATAATCCACATTTACAAATAATGATACCTAATTATTAAAACATATTTATGGACTTGATGAATAAAATGTCTAAATGTTTAAAGCTACAATATGTGAAATTAACTTTAGTAAATAACAGTTTAAAGTTAAAATACTCATTAAATGTATGGTTGATTTGATGGGTGCTTTGTTAACCATCCAGTATAAAATAAGATCACGTTTGAATCACTGTTGGTAGGTTTTGACTGACCATTTCCTCCTGCTTGCGCTGACTCTCCTGTTTGTGCTGTAGGACGGCCGTCTGCTCTCTCATCAGTTTGGTGTACGTGTCCTGCTTCTCCTTGTCAGACACCGTCACATCTAGGGCCGTCTTCTCACGCTTCATTGACGCAAATGGATTCTGTGTACAAAGAACGATATAGTCTTAGCGACCTAATATCAAATAGATGGTCCGTAACGGTATATAAATGATGCACTCATGAGGATTTCACATAATTCAGAAAATTTCACATGAATTTAAAGTGCATATTATATGACTGTAAGATCTAGCACAGCTTTTTGTAAGAAATTCATGTGAAAATTTTTATACAAGAAATTTATGTTTGCGAGAAAATTTCATACGAAGTTCATGTGAATGCTTAATTTTCTCAGGTGAACTTTGACACATATTGACTGTGTATTGGAAATCAGCTTGTAGTATCTTGCAAATGCATGAAATGCAAATATTAGTTATTTATTTTCAAAGTCTAATGGGCAAATATTTAAATGAAACTGGACTTCCTACCTAAAATCAAAATTTGAAAGTGATCAACAACAATAGATCAACCAAATATTTGCTTTAATAAATTTTCATACCGGTATTATTTTTAAATATTTCAATTTAAAACCATAGTGAAAATATTCAAGAAACCTACAATGGTGTGATCACATGACAGAATGATGGAATGAGCGATCCAAAGATATACCATTATGCTGTATCTAAAGATTGATTTTCTTGGAACTTTATCTACTTCTCTGCTGTATCCCTTCATTCATGACATAGCTTAGCCAATGTAATTGTAAGTCTAGATTGACTTACACTTTCTTTAGCTAAATAATGTTTTGAGTGAGTTGCACAGTACTTAGTTAATAATGTCTACATTGACGTACACTATCCTTGGTACTAGGTCTGGAGAACCTCTCCTCATCTGTCAGTGACCTCTTGACCCCTTCATCCTCTTCCTCATCTTGGCTGGTTCTCTTCCGCGCTTGTCTTCTGGCTTCCAATCTCTTCTGAAGCTGCCAGTGGACATTTCATTTTTGTACAACTCTATCATAGTTAAATTGTTTACAAAAACTCATTTTTCATGTACTACATAGAAAAAATCAGGACTGAACAATGATGAGATGGTTTATGTTCTGTACTAGGTTACCTTTATGTTTATCAGAACAACTGAATTAAATCAAAATGTAAAATTTTTATCTGCATTTACCGGTACAATTAAGATTGAACAATACTATACTCTGTCCCAAGATATTCTGGATTCACATTTGGCTTAATTGCTTGATATTTATAAATACCTCAGGATTCAGACGATGTTCATTTAAAAGTATGAAACATTTCCAAGATTTCTCAGTCGAAACGCCCCTGTTAGCTTATCAGGTTTCAATATAATGCTAAAAAATGTGATGTCTACGGAGATTTTGTATTGCAGCAAGCCCGGATGATAACGTTGAAAATTTGCGCGATGTATTCCGAATGGAGAAAAGATGTAAACATTCCCCATTATAAATCTCCGTAAGGAATCTGTTTTCGTTCCTGTGAATTTTTTCAGAGTGAAAATGATGTGTCAATGAAATTATCTTGGAAAATATCCCTTCCAACTACTTCATTTGCACTTCTTTCACAGGTATGTGTATTTTTAATAAAAATCGTGCAAATGTGCTGCATAAATATCTTGGGACAGACTATAGAAGATGAGTTATGATAAGTAGTGTGGGTATAAATTCTGTGCTGGTTGCACTCTGTACAATATGCAAGTTTATTTCATTCATGTATCAAAAGAAAAAGACCTAAATAATTCTACTTTGTGGAATCCCTTTGTGACGATCATGCACAAATCATTCAGACACACCACTTGCTCTGCCCTTACCTCTGAGCTTTGATGACTTCGTTCCTTTTCCTGCGATTCTTTCTGTTTTTTCTGTCGACTCTCAGAGATCAGAACAAGCTGGGCCGCCCTGATCTCCTCGCTCTCTTTCTCCTCCATCTGACGTCTACGAGCCGACAATTTTTCCATCATTTTCTTCCTCTGTTGTTCTAGATCAGCTGCCATTGCCTAATATCACACAGCCACAAATCATGTTCATCATCATAGACAACAATCAGTCATGCATGAGATATGTTAGATACAGTATCAGAGAGGGACGATAGTCTGTTAAACTTACCTTCCTCTTGAGTTCCTGTTCATGCTCCAATTGTTTCAGGGCCGACTGTAATTCCTCCTCCGAAGCGTTCTCTGATTTAGCTTCAAAAACAGAGAATAAGCATGAGACTTCAGCCTACCTTTATTTATCAAAGCATTCAAATACCAAAAATTTTATGTCTTAAATTATATAATCATTACAAAGACTTTACTTTAGATTTTAATTTGCTTCACTATATTTTATTACTATGGTGGCTATACAGATAATTTAATTTTACATGAAGCAACAAATGGTAACATTGAAAAAAAAAAAGATATAATGAAAAATTCAGTGAGTGAAAAAAAATTTTCTTTTACATTTAAAGGGACTTAGACATGACATGCTCTCAAATTTTTCAAAATTTATTGTTTCATTTTTAATGTCTAGCATGGTCAATTTCTTATGCTTTGTCAAAATTTGAAAGTCAAATATTGAGGTACAAGCGAGTTAAAGAGGTTAGAATTCTTTGTATTGTAAACAAAGCTCGAGCCCTGTCATTGTTTTTAATTATATGTATTCTATTGGTATAAGTTTCAATCTAATGTTTTTTGTTGTTTATAAAAATTATTTATGAAGACATTCATTTGAATCAGTTTATCTTGTTTGCCTCAATTATTTTGTCAAAGAAATGGTAATTTCTTTACGTTACATAAATTCTAAAGAAATATAACATTCCAGCTTTGTTTACATGACACCAACTTCTTTCCTCTTTATCTCACTTGAAACTTGATTTCTAACATTGAAATTTTGGTAAATCTTTCGAAATACACAAGTAAACTATTTCTTACATAAAAATTAAAAATATTTTTTTTCATCTGAGATCATGTCCAAGTCCCTTTAATAAATGGTATTCACAAGCATTGCATATAGAGAATTATCTCATGCAGCTATATAAAAAATTAAAATAATACAAAAGCATTGGCTATACAAATTTTTTTATAACTTTTAAAACATAAAAACACTGGAAAATTCTTTTATGCTTGTACTATACAAGAGAAAATTGAATGATGTGTCAACAAATACATGTATACCAAGTGACAGTTAAAATGATGGTTCCTATTAGTATGACCATGTGCATATAGATAACAGAGACCACACACAACGTAATTTACCTCTTGATATTATATTAACATCAAATTTAAATTCATCATTCATTGCTAAAGTTTTAAAAAGATCTATTGCCAGGTAAATGATCAAAATCTTAGTATTTTTTATTTAAGGAAAAATGTTAAAA
Organism: Magallana angulata; assembly: GCF_025612915.1. Classification (NCBI taxonomy): domain Eukaryota; kingdom Metazoa; phylum Mollusca; class Bivalvia; order Ostreida; family Ostreidae; genus Magallana; species Magallana angulata. The sequence goes on along the minus strand of NC_069118.1, from coordinate 36,898,593 downwards.
TTGACTAAAGTTTAACATATAGTATTTCTTCAGAATAATTTTCACAAGAATACAACAGCAAAAGCTTGATGTGTAATCTTTAAGGTTTCAGCATATTTGACCATCTTATCTTAATTATTTGAAAAGTCCTTTTTCCATTTATGTTAATGCAATACATGTAGTTATCTCTGTTGAAGAAAGCCATTTCAGAAGCTGTTTTACATTACTTTGAAATAACCATAATAAGAACTCTTCAAGAAAAGGTGATTCAATGAATTCTAGTAAAACTACATTGTGTCTGTCCTTATAAGAGATGAAAAGGGAGTATGGGTCATCTTGTGTTCACATGTGTGCATGTCAATTGCAAAACTTACATTTCTTAACTGGAATACACCATGGACAAAAGAAAAAAACAAAATAAGCAAGAAACAATCGTGAGCTGACACCAAACCTTCACATTTTGTGTATGCAAAATCTTTACAAATAAGCTTACAACAATAACTTTAGCTTTGATTGAAATGACTGCACTCAAATCCCTGTGATACATGAATTTTTCTTGATATCTTTGATTTTGACTGAAAAAAGATTCCATGTCACACAAACGTTTAATCAGACTCACCTTCAGCAATCAGCATGGCCTTTTCCTTCTTCCAATCTTCCTCCATGTTAGCCATTGTCTTGTCCAGAATCTCCAGTCCCGCCTCCTCTCCCATGGGATCCGATCCGGATAACTGGAACAACATCCCAGTCAGGGCATCAAACCAGCCCTCACGCTTCGCAATACGCTGGACACGTTTCACTTCCTGCAACTCCGTCTCTTCCTGAATGAAAAATATATCTGAATCAAACATCATAAGAACATTTGCATCATCTTCTTTAGAAGTTTTATTAATAAAGAAATAAAAAATATTGACTGCACAGGAAAAATATTCACCATATCCTGCATCAGATTTTGAACTGTGGCACTTTCAGTTGCTTGCTTTTCTTGAAGGTCTGCCAACAACACCACACTTAGATCCTCCAAACTTTCTTCATCAGACATTTTTGGGTTTTGAGCCCTGTGTGACTGTTCCTCCACTACAAAAAACAATATTGTCATCATCATCATCATCATCATCATGGTCGATGTCATCATCGTCACCATCACCTATATAACTATGAACTTACACTGAAGTTTGTACACCATGGCCTCCGTCAGGATGGCCTGATGCTCACTGCGTCGTTGTGCTACTTCTTTAAACATCACATCTTTCTCTGACTTTGACAAGTTCCCTTCATCAGTATGGAGAGCAGCCTGCATGGAGACCTGCTTCCATGTTCTTTCATCTTTCTCCAGTTTAAGTAACTGAGTTTTCAAATCCTGAGTGAAATATGAAGATTCTTTTTTTGTTATGTAAGAATTTGATTGATACCAGAAATATTCATGTTAATAAATATACAGCTGAAATTTTTTTGAAAGTAGTTACTCTGAAGCTCTTAGTTTTATTTTACTTACCATTAAGCTGTGTTTTTTTAAATATCTATTGAGCTGCAAGTCTTTTCTAATGATTACTATTGAGCAGTATAGGATTTTCAATGCTTTCTGTTGAACTGTAAGCTTTTAGAAAATTACATGTATTTATCTATAAGCCGTACCTGAGCTGTCATTTGCTTTGCCTCCCTAATAATGGCGGCACTATTCCTGGCCGTCTGTATGATGTCCATCAATACATTCCTCTCTTCTGTCTGACGCTGATCAAGTGCTTCCAAAATGGCAGTTTGAACTGAGGACAAATCTGCAAAATAAAGTACACATACCATCTAAATCAAACAATCCATTAAAATTGAAGCCCACATGTACTGATGAACCACAGTATACTGTCCGATTGTATAAATCTCAAAACACAGGTATGTGACTTCATTGTAACAGAATTGAGGTACATACTAACAAATAACAACCCACCCTGTGTCTGTGCCATGTCCTCCAGCTGTTCCAGGTCATCCTCGCTCCTCAACCTCACCTCCTCACTGACTTCCTCTTTTTTCTGCTGTAACTTCCTCTTTCTTGCTTCAAGCCTCTCTTTGGCCAAAGCCTTCATTCTCTCTCTCTCTTCCTTAATACTGTTTGTAATAAATGTACATAATTATAAGAAACGCTCTAAACTTGTGAAGAAATTTAGATTGGTAATTAAGGTGTTGCAATATCAGAATTATGTTTTTAAAAAAAATATGACGTTTTAAAATATTTAATTGCATATGCAGCTACTGAGAAATATGACAGTAACTCAACAATACTACTGTTCTGTAAACATTTTTAAAATACATGTATGGGGGGGGGGGGTCTTAGAAGACTCACGTTCGTTTGACATTTTCTTCATTTTCTCTGGCTTGACTGACTATGATTGCAGCAGACTCAAACTTTTCCTCTCGGGCGAGTTTGCGTCGCTCGTGCTGTAGGCGGGCTATGGCTAGCTGACGTTCCCTCTCCTGGTCTATTCTGTTGTGCTGGTTTTTAAGAGCCTTCAGGAGTTTAGCTTTTTCATCTTCCAACATAAGGTTAAGGTTCTCCAACACATTCTGAATTGTTTAATCAACATTAAAACATTGTGATGCAGATGACTTGCTGATCTAACACTGAATTCATGAAGCAATTCATCCACAGTGTCAAACAATATATTTAAAATGATGATCTTACACTGAATTTATGGGTTAATTCATCAATAGGGACAAACAATATCTTTTATTTTTTAAGCATCAATCAAAACCAAGGTATAGATGTAACAGTTACATATGGTACATGTACTATATTACATGAACTCTATATCAAGTTATTATCATGACGGTCCATTTTTTGCTTTTTTTTTTTAATTAATTTTGCAAAAAAATGAAATATGCAGAAATAATGTTTGATATTGTACACTTTTAGAAACTTTTAAAACAAAAATTAAAATATATTACCGGAAAGCAAAATTTTTAATAAGAAAGGTATTACACAAATTTTGTGATGCACAAAAATTCCAGATCCCTCTATCAACTACAAATACTTGTACTCACAATCCTCCTCTGTTTACCCTGGGCCTTCCTCTGCTCCTCGAGGAGCCTGTTGACTGTCTCCTCATCGGTGGGCAGCCCCTGCTCCTCCCTCTCTCTGATCAGCTCCTCTCTCCTCTTGTCTGCATCCTTCTTGTCCTCAGGACCAAGAATTTGGTCCAACACTAGGAAGCAAATCCATTGAACATTCATTAATACAGTCATTAATACAAATACATGAAGGTGTGAGTGGTTTCAAAATGTGCAAGGATGTGGTTTTTTAATAAACATATTCTAAAACATTATAAGGTTGAGATGATAATATATTATTAGGATTTTTATATTATACATAGTATATGGTTAGATATTTGATGATAATTACAATATTTAATTCATAGAAACCTTATTGGATTTTTAAAAGGCGTTACAATTAAAGAATTTCAAATCATGAGCTAAAATCCTACATTCATCATTTTCCAAAACTTTCTCAAATATAGCGGCAGCCTCCTCTACATTCCCTTCCTGTCTAAGTTTTCTCTCCTTCATTTTTAATTCCACAATCTTTTGTTGTTTCTCAGCATCTGAGAGTTTGTTCCATTCATCTTCTCCCATCTCCTCTTTTAATGCCTTTAAGCAACACAATACCGGTATTACATCATGTGTAATTTATGTTAATCAAGTAGTGTAAAACAATTAACTTTTATTTGTGTGCAATAAATTTTCGCAAGATTTGTGAGAGCATTGTCGTTGTAAATATCTCTCGCCATGAAACAGTACAAGTCCTTTCAGTTAGAGCATTACATCAACATGGGTGTAAAGAAGGCTTGGTCGCAAAAGTTAGTGTCTGTGAACCAATTAATTCCTGATTAATGGCAAAATGAAGTCATCACACATAAAAGTTAGTTTACAGTAACTTGTACAGCAATAAGTTAATACACTGTAGATGGTTTCAGTGTTGTATGCCAGTCACTTACTGCTTCTATCAGTTTGTCCTTAAGGGCATCATATTTATCTTCAAGTGCCTGAATCAGTTCCTCCTCTCCCTCCTCCATATTGTCCCTTTTTGATTGGTCTAATAGAACATGTGACACGTTGTCATGGAATCCTTCATCTTCTACCATGGATTGCATTTTCACCATTTGCTGTAGTGTTCCTATATCCTGTATTATATATAAAGACTGCAAGTTTTAAAGAATATAGATTGCTTTGAATAAGTATTTAACTTAAGAAAATGTTTACCATTTTAAATGTCATAGTACATTAACAATTAGCCCTAAGCTTTTGAAATAAGCAAAAATAATCAAAACATCTCAGAAGTCATTGATACTAATTTTTGTATGTGTCTTATAAGTCAGGCATCAATTTAAACAATTTTTTAAAATTTATGGCCAAATCACCCACTATTTGCTAAAATTTCATGATATTAAAATGTTTTAGTGCAATGCCGGTTGAGAAATTGATAAAGATCCAAATGATCTGACATTTAATGGCTTTTATGTTAAGATCATTTAATCAGATACTTTGAGAATATGCATTTATAGTTTCTAATATATATATATTGGAATACCATTAAATAAAAGTAATATATTGCTCGTAATTTTCAGGCAATTTTTTTCTAAGTTTACGCTAGCTTCATGTTTTTACAGGAAAGCAGTCCCATCTTAACCTCACCTTGTTGTCTAGATCAGACAGTATCATTGATGCCTCAGCATCCTGCCACAGCTGGAGGTTAGACAGAATGTGAACTTTGACCTCTTCTTCAGTTTTTGTTTGTCCTTCTTCTTGGTATTTTTGTAAATTTGATTGAATTAGATAACAAGCTGCCTCCTGCAACAAAACAATGGGGAAATCTTTTACAATCATCACAGCTAGTTACAGAAGAATTTAAATAAGACGTAAAACTACTTCCATCAATTATATACATGTATGAATATATTTAGCCAATGAACTTTGCACCTAAAAATCTCTGGTACTGGTAGTTCAAACATGAGATACATTGGACTGTCCTTTTGTCAATGATGTAAATGCAAGAGGCATTCTGTAACCAGATTGTTCTTCAAAAGTGAAAAAGCTACCCTCCAAGATGGAATCAGTGAAGTTTGTGACAAACCTTAAGGATGTTGGTCAGCTGTGTCTGCTCCCGGCTCCCTGCCTGTCTCCAGTGTTTACGGAGTTCTCTTAGCTCGTACAGCTTGTCCTGTCTCTGTTCCTCTGTCATTGTTGCGGCTGCCTGTTTGATGTCACTCGTGGAGGCTTCGTCTAGCAGCTACAAATAAAGGACACGTTATCTACAACATAAACCATTATATGCAGGGTTCTTTCTAAAAATTAGGTATCTAAGAAATTATCTATAAAATTTGTTTCTCTACTTTTTTGGAATATGAAATACAACACATGTACCTATCTATAAATGCATGTACATATTCTTGCCAAAATAGGGTAAATTACAAATATGACATGTGCACATATCTACCATAGCATGACATCAAAGACAATTATCAATACATGTATTCCCTATAATGAAAAATTTTGCAAAAACCCAACAATTAAGCAAAATCTGTACCCCCCTCCCTGTGTTAGTGACTGACTCTACCTGTATGAGGAGATCTCTCTCGTGTCTGTGTCTTCTGTCTATGGCCATGTTGAGTGACTCCTGAAGCTCCATCCTATCATCTGTCTCATGGTTGATGGCTTCCTCTGGAGTTGTCTTTCCCTCCCTCCGTCTGCGCCGGGTCGCTTCGATTCTCTCCCTGGCCAGTCTCTCCTGCCTTTGTCTCTCCTCATCAGTCACCTCCTGTTGTCTAAATTCAATCACAACACATGAAATTATAACCTTGATTATAGGATTGTTTACATTTATTTTACAACAACATCTGTCAGATACAAATTTTATAAATATGGTACCTAAATGACAAAAATAATGAAAGTTTGTCTGTGAAAAATTACTTCGTTTGAAATTTTTAAATTACTGGTAAGCCAAAACATAAAGATTGAAATTCCAAGCCAATTCTCAATACTACCGTAGTTTACCAAATATACTGTACTTAAGAATGAAATAAATGCATCATAACATGATATTTAACACTACGGTAGTTTATGAACCAGATCAAGATTCAAACTTACTTTTTTTTGTGCTCCTCAGCCAGACCTAACACTAGAGCAGCTGAATCAAACTTGTCTTCATTGCGAGCCCTGCGCTCTGCTCGCTTGAGTTTCATCAGCTGTAGTTGCCGAGCCTTTTCTTTGCTCAGTCTGTCATCTCCTTCTCCAATCTGTCTCAGCAACTCTGCCTTTTCCTGCAACATAAACAGACCAGAGAAAGTCATAGCTAGTCCTCCTGTTATCTCAGAAAGGCTGGTTAATGGCTTAAAAAAACCTGGAATATATTGATTTTATTTTTCTGATGTCATTTGATATCACAGCCAATGTGCATCATGTGAGACACAATCGCCTGTGTAGGAATTAGATAGGATGCTCCAGCCCTCTACCTTCTCAAAGTGGTGCTCCAGCTCCAGCAGGATGTTCTTCCTGCCCTTCCTCTCTTCCTCCTCCTCTTCCTCTATCTCCTGTCTCTCCAGCTTATTACACTCAGCCTCAGACATTCCTAGGTGTAGCAATCACATACATATACAATTGTAGACCTTTAAAGCTAGGTGCATTTGCTGGACAGTATACATAAAACAAGATGCTTTTGTTGAAGACTTAATGTATTTGTTGGAGACTGTGTAGGCAAAGTTAAAAAGTAACCTTGACAGTTATGAATATTCTTGGAATTTACCAGAAATAAGTCATGTACAATATATCTTGCCTTCATATTTTAATTGAGGACAGAATAGATTAAGTTATATCTCCTCTTGGTCAAGTTTATAAACAATAAACAACTTTGATATAAATACAGTCTTGAGGGTAGCTAAATATGAAATTTATGATTGAATACTATAATTTCTATTTGACCTTAAATTTTATTTACATTGCCTGCAGAAATGGCCTTTCAGACTGTCAAGTACATGTAAGGTTTTCTATCATGTGTAGTCTGAACTGTAATGATATTTTTTTGAAATGACAACGATGATTCAATGCCTTTGAGATTATCTTAAAATATTATAAAGAGCTAAATGAACCTTGAGCCAGTCTCTTCTTCTTTCTCTCCAGCCTCTCTCTGAGCTTTCTCTGTTGTTCTTCTTTGTTTTCTCCCATAAGTCTCTTTAAAGTCTCTTGATTGTCCAGAGCATCCCCTTTTGAAAACAGACGGTTTATTCATTAACATTGTTTCGCTTTACTACGTAGTATTTCTTTTCATATATATTGTATATATCAAATGTTCTTGTTTTAAGGCTAACGGTATTTTAAGTTGATCAATGATAATAAATTGTAGCAGTAAAAATAGTACATGTAATTCAAAATTGATTCAAAACATAATGGAATACCTAGGATTTGAGAGATTTCATCAAACTTTCCCTCCCTTCTCAGCTGCCTCTCTTTGAGTTTCAGTTCCATCATTTTCTTTTGTCTCTCCAGTTCCGACATTCTCTGCCATTCTGATTCTCCAAGCTGTTTGTTCATAAAAATACATTCCGTTTAAATTTACATAATTACTGAAGTTGAACATAAAGTTACACTGCAAAAGACCAGTGAGTGGCCCTGACCTGCTTTATGAGGGCCTCTGCCAGGAGTTTATCCCTCAGAGCGTCATACTTCCCCTCTAGAGCCTCCATCAGGTCAGCCTCTGTATCCGTGCTCACATCTAGACACATCTCGGGGGAGAGAACCACATGTGCCAGATTGTCTCTGCTATTCAGCTTGCGGTCGTTGATTTGAACTATCTGCATCTTCTGCAATTCTTCAGCATCCTATGATTTGGAGAAAGTACAAGTTTCAAAAAGCTATTCTCAAATTCCTTATATTACGCGAGTACTTAATTCCACTGGATTGTATAAAATCGCGAATGTAGACATATTTTCTCTTTCTCTTATGGTTCTCAATTATCAGGAAATAATGGTGTGATTTTAAAATCCGCGGAGGGTGCTTCTCGTGATTTTACACGGATATTAATTCCTTGCGTTTCATTAGGAATCTAGTATACAGTATACATAGTTATACTTCAGAATTTGAAAGAAGAAATTGTTTCATAATTAATCAACAAAAGATATTGAAAGAACTATTCAAATAACCGCTGCCTCAATGGAACTTTGCATAGCAGACTATTGTTATGTGATGCTAACTAGAGCTATTCATGCTGGATTGATGACCTTGGCTGGGACTTTTATAAAATGACATATACTATATCAGAGATGACCTTGGTCAAATGACCTTTGGGCAGGGTCAAGATATATCCTAAGGTCAAAGCAACCTGTGTGCCAAGTATGACCTTCTGATGTATCTTCTATTTAATATGAATTCATGAACTGGACACAGAATAGGGATAAATTAACAGACAGACAAATAAATTTGTTTCCTGCATACTCCTCTTTAATACAGCGGTATCTGTTTGTCTTACTGACTGACCTTTGGCATTAACTTCTGTAGCAGTCTCTCGGCTTCCCTGTTCTGTGCCAGAATGAGTTCTGCCATCATGACTTCATGGATTTCCTTGTCTGTGGCCTCTGCTTTCTGGTCACTGCTCATCCTTTGGCGACAAAGCTCTCGCTTTATGACAAATCCCTCCTGTAGAATTATGTCATGTTCCTTTTGTTTTTCTGGTGAGAAATAAGACCATAACTAACCATATTTATTATGTAAATGAGATGTACATGTAACTTCTGATTGTTGATATTAAGTTTTTTAAAGGTTGTGATAACTGATATTCAGCTGGAACTTTCAAAATCATCATACAGAAATTATTACATGTATACATTTAAGATAAACAATGGTTAGACTTCCATGAATATACCTTTTGCTATGGACTCTCGCTTGGACAGGAGTCGAGACAGTTGGTCCTTCCTCTGCTGCTGTGACATCATCATCACTTCTTGTTGCATCTTGTTATCCGCTGACATCTCAACAAGAAGCTTGAATTGGTCTTGCTCACTAAGATGCTTGAACTCCAGCAGTTCCATTACAGCATTCTAAACAAAGACCAGAATTTTTAAGTGGAAATTGCATTTGTCATTGATTATCATATTTGTACAAGCATTAATAAATAAAATTGAAAATTATACTATACTAGTGACTTTATTTAAATTGTATTATTTAGAAAAATCATAGTTACATACCATCTGTGCCAGTAGACCAGGCTCTCTGCTGACTTGGTCTCTGTAGCTGGTCTTTTTAGCTGTAGATGACATTTTGTGTCTAGCGACTCTTTCATAGCGTGCCTTGTCACCAGTCATCCTACATATAGAGAGTTTTGCACAGCAACTTTTTTAAAGATTAATATACAATGTGGAAGAAAAAACCTTATAAATAAATAGTAAAAAGATGCAATGTTTTGACTTATCTACCTGGGTTTTCCCTCCTCCATTTGTCTCTCGGCTAGTCCTACTACAGTTGCCGAGACAAGAAACCTGCCACTGTTTTGGCTGAGTAGGGTCTCCCTGGTTAGACGTACGATACAAATCAGCTGATCCTGCTCACCCATGTACTCCTCATTTAGTCCTAAAACATCCAAAACTTGTTATCAGTTATGGTATCTCTACATTGACTTTTAGAATTAATTAACTACATTTGTGAATTAAAGCAACATATACTTCTGTGAATCAGCATCAAACAACAACAGATAAAATTAAGAGTAACTGTTGTGAATTACCATCAGAATACTGACTTTTGAAAAACAAAAAAAATATAATTCCAAGGATTCAAAGATCATTGATACTGTCTTGTCTAACCTTTCAGTTTCTGGAGGATACTCTTTTTCTCCGATTCGAACCTGAGCCACAGATTGAGCAGTGGGTTCTTCATGATCTGCTCCTCCTCTGTGGGTTCAGGGATCCAGTCCTCTGTGAGTAAACAATTGATCAACTCAGGTAAAGTTAGTACAATGTACGTTTTGGAAAAGTTTTTAGAGTTCAATCACTATTTACTAACTTACTATTACAATGATCACTATTTACTAACTCACTATTACAATCACTATTCTAACTATTTACTTATTTCAATAATGTGTTTAACATATGGTTTAACATCGTAAAAATTTTATAAAACCTTCCCCCAATAAGATTCATGAGATCAACATACCCTCTGTGTCCCTGACAAGTTCTAGGAAAAGAAATCGATGAACACCCATAATGCTGGAAAATGTCTTGTCCAAATGGAAACCTTCCAAGACCTCAATCAAGCCAACATTATTACCTGCAACAAAATAAACCAATACCATTGAATTGATTTCCATACATGTAACTTGTCCTCATTAATTTACACTTACTGTAATCTAAAAGAAGGAATTTCAATACAATTTTCTGTTTTTCAATGCAATTCTTTTGTACAAATTTTATATCCAAGTTGTAAAACATTTTGACTAACATTTTTATTTCATTAACTAAACTTCAGCTAACAGTTTGGATATTCAACGAAATAATGTCATTGCGTTTCACCAACTTATTGATAGTACTCGCTCCCTATTACCCACCCTCTCGCCGGAGGAGCTCCACCTCCTGTGTCAGGGCCCGTAACTGCTGCTGTTTCTCCTTGTCTGCCATCTTGTTCCAGGCGGCCTCACCATGTTTATGAATCAGAGTTTCCGTCAGTAGAGCTGCCTGCACACTCTCATATTTGTGTTGAAGTGCCTGTTACATGTAACAACGTTTGTATTTTTTTTATATTAAGCAGATTCTTCTTTCGACATGTAAATGTTTCCTACTTGCTGAAGTTCTATTTTGTTACCAAAAGCATACTGAATTTTTTAGTGTCATAAAATCTGATAAAAATCATGATCCATAATTGAGTGTAAATTGAAGCACACATTCCACTGTATATATGTGTATATTGACTAGTGAGTGCTCTAGGTTCTGAGTGTCGGGGATTGATTCTCACCGTGAGCAGCTCCTGTTGGTGAGTCTTACTCTCACTCTGAGTCAGCACAATCAGCACGTTAGGGACCGCCCTATTCTCTCGCTTCTCCCTCTCCTCCGTCCTCAGGTCCCTCAAATCTTCCTCACTCTTTAAAACAAAAAACCAGTCATTATTAATGATTATTACTTTAAAAATTATCTGACATGCTATGAAAAAAAATCAGAAAATTTATTTTTCACTATCAAAGAATCTATTCTATAAACTTTGAACTAATAATGACACACATCACTCTTAAAATATTCTATTTATGTAAGACAATGGAAAAAGTAATGCAGAGTTAGAAATAAAAAGGGGATATAACTATTTGAGATAGAAATATATAATTGGACAAAAATACACATTCTTTTACCAGTATATTAAAATATAAATTTGCCTGACTGTGAAATTATGAAATGTAATGTAAGAGGAATTCATTTAAAAAAAAAAAAAGAACAACTGAATTGAACTCTGAAACCCTAATTTTCATATCACAAGCTGACACTTAAACGAACTAGATAGGCTCTCTCACAAAAAAAATTTACGTAGACGATAAGAATAATTTTGTCACAAAACAAGGTTTCCTATTTATCATTAAATCTGTACCATCTTAAAAACAACAGATCTATTATAAAAGTTCTAGTACCAGGTTGAGTAGGTTTTCCAGTATGGCTGCGATCTCATTGTCTTGTTCCTCCTGCAGATCTTTGAGTATGCTAACGGTGACGTCGTCTTTAGTTGGCTCTCGTCTGGTCTCTTTTTGAATTTGTTGCTTCTTACAAACATATCTAATGGCCACAGCCTCCTCCAAAATGGAGGTGTATTCCTCTTGATCATCTGTCAAATATTGTTACGTATCTGTTTAGTTTTAAACTCTGATTTTATTTTTTTTTTGTTTTATTACATTTAAATATATGTGTATCTTCTAAACAATAAAAAAAAGGATATGTTTCCATCTCCAGTATACCTTGGTTGGATAGATCCAGCCTCCTGCGTTTGGTGTGGAGCTCGGCGAGGCGGGCCTTGGTTTCTGGTTCGGCCATCATGGCCGCCGCCTCCCTAAGGTCGTCCATGCTATCATCCTGTAGGAACTGTAACAGGTGCTCCCTCTCCCCCTCCTGACGCGACAGTACCTCCCGCAGGTAACACAGCTGCCAGCCCGTCGTGTCTCCTACACAAAAACCACACAGTCAGTCATCAGTTCAATACTTTGCTTCTATACTTAGTATCTATTCTTCTTGGTTATAGTTTTTCTTAATATAGATAACAAAATCTATCAATTGTTTGGGAAAAGTCTTCACTTGACATTGTCAAAGCCATAATTCTTCACTTAAAGCCTTTAACAGTTCATTTAAAATAAAATCCTTTTTTATTTTTCAAGAAACAACATCTGAAACTTTCCTCGTATGCTATTTTGAGTTACTTTCTGCAAAAAGATTACCAGTTTAGAGAGAAACACCCATAATCTATAAAATGTTGATTAGGCTTTATATAATACAATCTTGGGGTTCAGTTACCCTATGCCTGCATGATAGACCTATATTACATGTAGCTATGGGAACAGTTAGTGTACAGGTTATATACATGTACATGGGAACAGTTAGTGTACATGTAATATACATGTACAAGTAGTTATGGGAACAGTTAGTGTATATGAAATATACATAAAGCTATGGGAACAGTTAGTGTACATGTAATATACATGTACATGTAGCTATGGGAACAATTAGTGTACATGAAATATACATAAAGCTATGGGAACAGTTATTGTACATGTTGTAAATGATTACCAACCATTTTTATATGTAAGGTTATTATATGCAAATGTTGATTTATTATTATACAAGACAGAAAATGGGGTTGTTTGTTAAACCAGACTTTTTTAAAATCATTTAGTTGACAAATAATTGAATTCAGAAAAAAATATTAAAACACTATTAGATAGTCCTTCCATTCATTCATCGTTTTAAATTATATCTGGTTTAATATTCTGAGTGTACCATGGGTAGGGTCTGGAGCTGTAATCATCTGCTTCTCATACTCCTGATTCTGCTGCAAGCGCTGACTTCTGAGCTGAGTCCGTCTCTTGGCCAGGTCTCTCTGTCTCACATTGTCTGTGGCATGTCTGTTAATATAATTATACAAAAGTATTATACAATGCCAAGCATCACACAAATGAATACATTGCAATGATCTGGGAATCAGTAGAAAACATATATGATTCAACAAAAATAAAGGAAAATGATGAAAATGGATTTAAATCTCTTCATTAGATTTACCTTCCTAAAGGACTTGATAAAACCCTCTCCAACAGCCCAACAAACATGGCTGCCACCTCAAAATCTTCCTCCATCTCCGCTGCCAAGGCCTCCAGCTTAAGCTGTAGGATTTTGATTCTCTGCTGTTTGATGGATAGTGATTTGGTCTCTGGTTTGTTTAGCCACATAACAAGTACATCCAGCTCCTCGTCATAGCGTGGAATAAGATCAGCCAGGACATTGACCGGCTCATAGCTCCCCTTACTGCTCTCATCTAACACAAAACAACGCCTCATTTACTTCAGTTCCTCAAAAAGTTAATACAGATATTACATGTATAAATTGTGCCTGTATGAAAAAGTTCTGTGAATGAAATGTTGCCTTCTTTCCACTGTACCTAGAATTTGGCCTGAGGTCTTCTGTTTGGTGAACCGAGCTTCAAATTCTCCACGTTCCTCACCCATCAGCTTCCTCAGCGTGGGTAACATCTACAACATTGTTACATAAACACTCTGACCATATCTTGATTTACAGAAATCCTTGTCATACTCCAACTAAGTACAGGTACACATATTCTTTATTTTTTGTCGCAGAAAGGAGAGGGAAATATATAACCAATACTCAGTTTAAATAACGGATACTCAGTCTACGCGAAACTGACTGTGTAATAAACATAAAAACACACATACATGCTTTAGGAGAGGACCATTGAATTTATCATAAGACTTTAGGAAAGTGCCTCTGACCTTGGCCTTATGCTTAAGGAGAGTACCACCGACCCTGACATCATGCTTTAGGAGAGTACGACTGACCTTGGCCTTATTGCTTCAGGAGAATACCTCTGACTTTGGCCTTATGCTTTAGGAGAAAACCATTGACTTTGGCCTTATGCTATAGGAGAAAAGTACTGACCTTGGCCATATGCTTTAGAACAAAACCATTGACCTTGGCCTTAGGCTACAGGAGAGGATCATTGACCTTGGCCTTATGCTTCAAGAGAGGACCAATGACCCTGGCCTTAGGCTTTGGGAGAGGACCATTGATCAAGCTTTATGCTTTAGAAAAGTATAACTGACCTTGGCCTTATGCTTTAGTCCTATGAGGTCCCCCATCTCCTCTACATTCCCTGCTCCTCTCAATTTCTTTTCCTGCTTTCTTCTGTCCTTCAATTCCTTCCTCTTCTCTTTCTCTGTCATTCTGTAACATGTACAAGTATTAAACAATAAATAGTTCCTTGTATTTGGATTGTGTTTGGTGGTAGGTTTGAGTAAAAAAATACTAAAGAATAAACGACCAAATTGATTTGAATCAAAGCTAAAAAATAATCAAAGAACTTAATAGTTTTCATTACATGTACATGGGAATTGACAAACTAATGGCATAATGTATAGTTTAATGAATCAAATTTATACTGACTAATTTTCTACAACTATAGATGAGATTGATTGAACTGTACATAGTTATGTCCTTATGTTAACCAGCATACCGTTTCCATTCTCCCTTCATGTCGTCCTTGAGGCCCATGTACAGGACTCGGTCCCTGAGGGCGTCGTACTTCTCCTCCAGGGCCTTCACAAACTCCCTGTCCCCCTCACTGAGCTCCACCGTCCCCAGCACAACAAAGGCCACATTGTCCAGGTGCTCCTCCACCCGCTGCTTGTTATTGATACAGATCAGCTTCATCAGACCTTCCTTTGACTGCAATCAATTACAAATTTACTAACAAAAAAAAGACATTTGACTCTATTACTACTAAAACAAATTTACCCATAATATTTGTCTCTTATGTAATGCTGAAATGTTTTAAATAATTAAGCCAAAAGAATCAATTTCACACCTACAACATCATGTACTGAGACACAGCAACTAGACAATGCTTGATCAAAAATCAATTTTATCTAAAATATGAACCATAAATCAAAGTCCCCATTCTTACAAGTAAATGGCACATCTTTAGAATGATGTCGTTCAATGTAATGACAATGACCAACCTTGAGAGCAATGTCCTCTACAACAAGCTGGAACTCTCCCTCCTGCCTCTGCTGGAGGTCCGCTAGGACGGCTTCATTGGTGTCATCCTCCGAGACCTTGCTCTGGCTCTCCTGTAGATCTACTTTCCGGTTTTCATAGTACAGACCCATGCCTGTTTGTAAATCAATTAAAAGTAAAGTAATTAGTATCAGCAATCAGCCTGTAGGCTACTCATAGTAGTAACACAACCAACAGATATCCCCGGTGTGCAGTGTTTTTTCTTACCTTCCTGCAGAATAGTGTACAGGACCTGGCTATCCTCCGACCTGCTATTTTTCCAGTTGGTGTGTCTGTTACGCAGTGTCTTCAACAGTTTGTTCCTCTCTCCCTGAGTCATGGACTTGGCCACCACTTTACTATTCTCACTGTCCCTTCCTTGTAGCATGTAGATAGCCGCCTAGACATAGAACAAAATTACATACAGCATAGAACAAGATTACCAGTACATACAACAAAGAACAAGATTAAATACAGTGTAGAACAATATACATATACCACTGATCATCAGGTACAGGTCTATAATTGATTATTTCTATGACTCGTGCTCTTATACAATGCATTACAGTAGTTTTAAATCTACCAGTACGTACTTCTCTTTCATATTTGTGTTTTTCCACAAGCTCCACCACCAGCTTTTTCTGTAGATCCACCACTCCCATCTCTTCCATTTGGTCAGTATCTGCATACATATGGGGAGACTTGATCTGCTTTCTTCCCTTCTTGGCGAGCAGTCTCAGCTTGGCCAGACTCTCACAGCGAACCCTGTCCCAGTCCGTTAGCCTGCTCAATGAAATCAGAATACAATGTATAAATATTTACAGGTCAGTTTGTAACTCTGCCCTTGAGTACCAAGTATATACAGTCCCATTTTGTAACTTTTCTCAGTATGTAAGCATATTTATTAAATCAGTACATCATTATAAACAATTCCATTCTGATAAAAATATAAATTATTGAAATAAATATCAGATAAACTCATATAATTCTGACAAGCATAACTGCACTATTTAATAGACTCATCACAGTACAAGCTTGTGGCATCTTAACAACACAAAATCAGGAGAAATTTACTATTTATGTTGCAATTTAATTCCTGTCCCTCCATCTTCCAGCCAAGTTAGACAACAGAGAATAGCAGGTTTAATTTACAATCAATTAAAAGCAAATTAATTAGTTTGAAAAACATCTTGCACTTCCCTACCATGTACACCTCAAACTGAGACAGCTTAATGTGTGAGGAAACATGATGTCAAGTGTCTAAGCATTTTCAATTTCTGACTCCAACAAACAGACTTTACCTGCTTGTTTTGTAACCCTGAGGTCTTTCAGCCAGTCCCACAGCAAGTGCACAGGGATGGAAGTCAGCCTCTTCTGTTATCAGAAGGTGTTGCCGTGACAGTCTACTGGTTTCCATGGTGATGGTTCCTGTCTGTCCTCCTTTGTTTTTGATAACAGATAAGATAGCTTCTTTCTCCTCTTGATACCGAGAATTGATTGCCAGTAATGCACCTCCACATGTAGAGTCATCTGATATAAATATGTAAGTATTCAAATACTGCACTCAGTGTGGCAAGAGATAAATACCCAAGGCAATCCCATCTCAGTTTCAATGTTCATTAATGTATAACTACCATGGACAACTGCTAGCTTTTTACTCACAATTTCCAGCCTAGCTTTCAGTATAAATCAATGAAATTTATTTTTGTAAATTAAGTTCATTTTGTCTAGCAAATGCTTACCATCTAAAGCTTCTCTATATTCAGCCATGATGATTTTTCCAATCTCATCCTTAAAGTGACCTTGCATTTCCAAGTCCTTGATTCTTTTTTCTGCTTCCTCCTTCTGTTTCCTGTCCTTGGTTCTGACATTTCCCATCATTCCAAGCAGAGAGTAGGGCAACGACATCCTGGCCCCCGACAGACTGTTCACTTCTGTTCCAAGAGTCCCAGTCCGACGGAGTTGTCTTTCTTTCTTACAAAGCTCACGAAAGATTTCTGATTGATCCCCTTCTACGGCTGCTCATTATGCAAAGTACATAAAAGGTGCAAATCTGAGATTAAGCCATACAAATAATAGATATATCCTCAATAAGCACTTAAGGCAAGGGATGATTTAAAATGGCTGATTCAAAAGCATAAACAACATTTTATAAGAACAACACTCTGGGTTCCGGTCACGTGATGGTCTGCGACTGACCATATTTTTGAAGC
This sequence comes from Magallana angulata, assembly GCF_025612915.1. NCBI lineage: Eukaryota > Metazoa > Mollusca > Bivalvia > Ostreida > Ostreidae > Magallana > Magallana angulata. The sequence goes on along the minus strand of NC_069118.1, from coordinate 36,881,123 downwards.
TCCGCTGTTTTTTCTCTTTAAATACGTCTCTGTAATATTTAAAGTGCCCAAAATACTGGATAAAGGACTTAAAACTCAATTTGGTGAGTGCTATATAATTTTAGAAATTTACGCCTTGATATTGTTGTTAAGAAGCATTCTGAAAATATCGGACTGTGGTGAACTCCTTCTCACTAATAGTGACAATAGTAACAATGGCCGAAAAGTCAGGGGTACTTAAAAAAACACCAGAAAAAGAACAAACAAAAACAAAAAAACTTGTTCAGCTCGATTTAAAATCGGCACCAGTATCCGTAAGAAAATCCATTGTTTCTGAAAAGGCCGCAGTGAAAAAACCGAGAACTAGCAGCGGTGATCATACACCTGCTCACGACGGTAGTACATCTGACCAGCACGTTAATATCTCAGGTGACCTTCATCAAATTCAGCAAAGTTTGACAGAAATAAGAGAGTCCATGGTGAAAAAATCGGATGTCAAGGTCTTGGTTTCGGAAATATTGTTAGAATTGAAAAATGAAATAAAAAGTGAAATAAAACAAGAAATTGTCGATGAAATGAAAAAAGATTTCGAAGAAAGTATCAAAAACAAAGTCAAGAAAGAGTTTGAAGATAAAATCGACGAAAAGTGTAAAGAGTTCGAAACACAAACAAAAGAAATCTCCGAGGGTTTTAATCTTGATTTCGACACTCTGAGAGAAAAATTGAACTCCCAAGCCAGTGAACTGAGATCTCTCAACGACAAGCTCAAACAATGTGAATCTGCGGCACAATCTGCAATGACCCTCGCCAATCAAAATCAACAATACTCGCAGAAAGCCAATATTAAATTTCTAAACTGGGCCGAGGAGAAAAACGAAAACCTCAGGAGTAAATTGTGTACAATTCTCAAGGAGGCAGTGAAGATGGACCTGGACCCCTCGGATGTTCTTGCGATTCATCGGATTCCTGGGGGAGATGGGAAAGGGCCACGCCCTGTGATCGCCAAATTCCGTAACACGGAGGTCAAGATCGCGGTCATCAAAAATCGATCGAATGACAAACTCAAAAAATGTTTTACCATGCATGACCACCTAACATATTTCAACGCAAAACTTTTGCCCAATCTTAATGGTGACCCTCGAATCCAGTCTGCCTGGTACTACAACGGCAAGATTTTTGCGCTGGACGAACAAGGACGCCGCCACAGATTCGATATTCTGGACAATGTTTCTGAAAAACTAAAACGGCGCTAGTACACTTTTTTGATAGACAGCGGAGTGGAACCTGGATGCTTCGGGATCGGTCAACGGTTTTCAGATCGGGATCGGTATCTCAATTTCAGAACTGTTTACTTTCTGTTTAGACATGTGTGTATGTGTGAGTGTGCGTGTTTCTCCCTTTATAAGTGTTCTTAATGAACTGGTAGGATGCTTAGTTTCTTATGTGTGTGTAATATTTTTGGGTATGGTTGGATCAGAAAATTTGGTAATGGTAAGTGGTTATTTGCTTCTCGCATGTGTTATTTTTGAATACTTTCTTTGTCTTACATGTGTTGCTTTTGTTATTTTCTATTTAATACGTTAATATGATGTCGTCTGACAACATTTTAATAGCTACGGTGAACTGTCAGGGGCTCGCCACACCATCAAAACGTAAAGATGTTCTTAACTACTATAAACAAAAACATTATTCTATCATTTGCCTGCAAGATACTCATTTTATTTCTGAACATGAACAGTTTATAGAAACACAGTGGGGATATAAATGTGTGTTTAATTCATATTCATCTAACTCAAGAGGGGTCTGTATACTTTTCAATAACAACTTTGAGTTTAAAATTCATAGAGTGAAAAACGACTGTGAAGGTAATTTGTTAGCTTTGGACATGACAATTGAGGACCACAAGGTTACCCTCATTAATATATACGGTCCTAATATTGACAACCCTGAGTTTTATGAAAATGTAAGAAGTATCTTCCTTGAATTTGATAATGAATATTTTATTTTATGTGGGGACTTTAATCTTGCATTGAATCCCATGCAGGATACTTATAACTACTGTAGTGTTAACAATCCAAAGGCTCGAAGTAAAGTCCTGGAAATAATGGAGGACTTATGCCTCATAGATTACTATAGAGTCCTAAATCCTGAAAAAAAAGTATATACATGGCGGAAAAAAAATCCTCTAAAACAAGGTCGCCTTGATTATTTTCTCATTTCTGACAGCTTAACAAATCTTGTTGAAAACTGTACTATCAAACCTGGATACAGGTCTGATCATTCTATAGTTTTGCTCGAGCTTAAATTTAATCCCTTCCGGAGAGGGCGTGGTCTTTGGAAATTTAATAATTATTTACTTACAGATAAAGACTACGTTCAAAAGGTAAAAAATGTAATAAAGTGTGTTAGTAATCAATATTTAGAGAATGCAGAGAGTAAAAATTTCCAATGTAAAAATAACATGGATGAAAGTTTATTTCTTGAGGTACTACTGATGGAAATACGGGGAAATACTATCTCATATTCTTCATATATCAAAAAAGAAAAAGACCAAAAAGAAAAAACACTACTGCAAGAAATTGAGGATTTAGAATCAGATGCTTTCATTGATTTAAATAAATTAGATGAAAAAAAAAAGGAACTCGAGAGTATTAGAAAAGAAAAGTTACTAGGCCACATGATAAGGTCCCGAGCTCGCTGGATAGAAGAGGGTGAAAAACCATCAAAATATTTCTGTAATTTAGAATCTAGGAATTATTTAAATAAAACAATAAAAAAAATTGAATTAGAGGGTACTGGCACTATATATGAACAAACAGAAATTTTAGATGAAGTTAAGATATATTATGAAACTCTGTATAAAAGTGCAGATTCAAGTTTAGTTAATATAAATTTAGAAGAAATGTTCTTGAATTCTAATAATCCTAAAATGGATACAAATACGTCCAAAGGTCTGGAGAAAGACATTGAGGAAAGAGAAGTTCTTAACGTATTAAAGCACATGAAGAATAATAAGTCCCCTGGTAGTGATGGGTATACCGCAGAATTTTTCAAGTTTTTTTGGAGTGATATTAGAAATTATGTTGTTAGAGCTATTAACTGTATTTTTCTTAAAAAAGAGCTTCCTATCTCTCAAAGACTTGGAATAATTTCATGTTTGCCAAAAGGGGACAAACCAAGACAGTTTCTAAAGAACTGGCGACCAATAACCCTTTTAAATGTTCTCTACAAGATCATATCTGGTTGCCTAAGCTTTAGAATCAAACAAGTTTTGGACATTATTATTTCAAATACACAATCTGGTTTCATAAAAGGTAGATACATAGGGGAAAATACTCGCTTTGTTTATGATCTGATGTCGTACACAGAGATACATGAAATTCCAGGGCTTTTGGTCCTCATTGATTTCGAAAAAGCCTTTGACTCTATGTCATGGTCATTTATTTATAAAGTTTTAAGTTATTTTGGGTTTGGAGAATATATTATCCATTAAAAATTTTAAACACAAATTTCCGTGCCTGCATTTTACAAAGTGGGTTTTTATCAGAACAATTTGACATACAAAGGGGTTGTAGACAAGGAGATCCTGTTGCTCCATATTTATTCATTATATGTGCAGAAATCCTTTCAATTCTTATAAAGCAAAACAATGATATTAAGGGCATTTTTGTTCATAATAAAGAACATATAATATCACAGTATGCAGACGACACTTTGTTAGCCCTTGATGGTTCATCAAAATCCTTGTTCGAAGCATTAGAAACTATAGATTTTTACTCCAGCTTTTCAGGACTTAAAATTAATACATCTAAGACAAAAATTGTGTGGATTGGTTCAAAAAAATTCTCTGATCAAGTGTTTCATCATACCAGATGGAAATTAGACTGGGGATCTACATCTTTTAATTTATTAGGTTTCCAATTTTCCGTTGAACTTTCTGAAATTGTTGATATTAATTTTGGTAATCAGATTCCAAAAATCATTGCACTTATGGAACAATGGAAAAGAAGAATTCTTACTCCAATTGGTCGTGTCACTGTCATTAAGAGTTTGTTAATTCCAAAACTAAATCATTTATTTATATCGCTTCCTACTCCCAAAAAGGAGATTGTAGCATTTATATGCAAAGCCTTTTTTGAGTTTCTATGGAAATCCAAAACAGACAAAGTTAAAAGGTCTCTTATAACACAAGATTACTTGTCAGGTGGTATGAAAATGGTAGATGTTAGAAGTTTTATTACATCACTTAAATGTACATGGATTAAAAGGTTAACTTGCTCACATAAACCATGGATGGATATTTTCTATGCTCTCAATGGAGATGATATTTTACAGAAATTGTATGATTTTGGAGATAGTTTTGTGTTTGATTGTTTGTTAAAAGAAAATAACGCCTTTTGGAAAGATGTTTTGATTGCTTGGTCATGTTATATGAAATCTTTTACTTACTCTCCGCACTTTAAAAACAAATTTCATTATATTCCAGTGTGGTATAACTCTAATATAAAAGTTAACAACAAACCAGTTTTTTTTAAATCCTGGTATGAAAAGGGAATAAAGGTTGTGCAAGATTTTTTTGATGATGATTGTAATCTTTTAGACTTTGGAGTTCTTAAAAACACATACAATCTATCTGATAGTTGTGTGATGCAATACAATAGCATTGTTACAGCTATTTCAAAATATTTGAAATCATTGTTAATAGATAGGTCTTCTTTCAAAAGACTTCCTAATCCATATGTACCTTTATTTTTTGAACCTCTCATATCTTCTGAAAAATGCTCAAAAATCTTTTATAATTTCTTGAATAAAAATGAGGCTATTCCAACCTCAATCAGCAAGTGGGAGGCAGAGCTTAGGCCATATGGAGTAGACACAATATCAGTGCAAGATGTTTTTAAAATTTGTTATAAAACCACTAGTGATTCTTCTGCCCAGTGGTTACAATTTCGAATCTTACATAGAATTGTTCCTGTTGGAAAATACCTTAAGAAAATTAACATTAAAACTTCTGATTGTTGTGGTTTTTGTATGGAAAATGTTGAAACAATAATACATGTTTTCATTGCTTGTGATAAAGTACAAACACTCTGGAGTGATTTAAGTCTTCATATATACAGAAAAACCTCTGAAAGAGTTGGTTTCAATGTTTCGAATGTTATTCTCGGTGATCTACCATTGTCAAACAATAACAGGGTTATAAACTTCATAATTCTATATGTTAAACAATATATTTTTATATCCTTAATGCAAAACAAAATGCCAAATTTTCTTGGATTACTCAGTCATTTAAGAATAAAATACCATGTAGAAAGATATGCTGCTATCCAAAATCAAAAGCTGCGCAATTTTGAAAAATTGTGGCTTACATGGAAAAACATTTTAGATTAGTTTATGATATTATGATTATTACTATTCGTATTATTATTTGTTATTTATTTTTTGGTTTTTTATTTTTTTTTGGTTTTTTCTCTTTTTTTGGAAGCAAAGTAACCATTTACCACTAATATTGAAAAATGTATGTAATTATACTTGTGTGTGAGTGAGTATGCATGTGTATAAAATTTATAAAAACTGAATTTAATAATGTCAACATTAGTACTAGTATGTATGGAACAAAAACAATAAATTATAAAAAAAAAAAAAAAGAACAACACTCTGAATTGATATAAGATTGGGCCATCCTTAAAAAAATGTTTGTTTGGAATTGCCGCCTTGGGGTATCTAGACCTAGGAGGGAGGGAGGGAGGTTTAACTAATAAATAATTGGCAAAAAATAAAAAACTCCATATAAAAAAAGTTCTTTATTTTTTTCTAATAAAATTTTATCAGTGGGGGATATTTCAATTAGACGGCAGGCAATTCCAAACAACAATAATTTTATTTTGGCCTTGACGATAGCTGATAGTGATAGGCTTACAGTTTGACTCTGACAGACAAACTTACAAGATTTAATAAATATACCATGAATTAACTGTTGACACAAACCTGAGGAAAGGTTAGCCATCTCTAGCAGTAATTTTTCCCTCAATAAATCATATTTAGTTTCCAAAGCATCCATCAAATCACTAAGGGTCACATGATCTTTTGAGGCATCCAGGGATTCAAGATCTTCCACCTCCATTCCATCATCAAACAACATGGCTTCCAGTCCCTGTTTCTTCCACCTTGTAATGTATGGGAGCAATTTATATTTCTATTGAAATCTATACTGCCGGTATATACAGTGGCTACCTATTGTTGAGATATGTTTACTCACTAGTATATAAATAAACTGTATTCAAAAATATCAAATGATGTTGAAATTTGCAAATTAACAAATCAAAATCTCCCTTAGCAAAAAGAAAATTCTTGTCTCTTTTACCAGATATTTACCTAAGAAGTAGTTTTGTACCCAATACTCTCCAAAACAAGATCTGATATCAACATGCGAAAAACACTAGTAGCAACTTAAAGCAATATGAGCTGCAATTTTCATGTTGAAATTTTTTTTGAAGAAAATATTATTTTCTACTAAAATGACAAAAAATATCATGGTTTCAAAATTTCTGTTAGCTCTGTTTTGTGGGAAAAGCCATTAAGAAGTCTTAATTGGGGCAAAATTGAATTATTGTCGTCCTGTACAAAAATTGATCTGCTATATATTCCTTATAAGGGAAATCTCTCTCCTGACAAAAACTAATGATTTTTTCAAATCTTATTTATCATAAAAGTTTAAGTTACAAGCAGACTTATCATACTAGCAGGCTTTTGCAGCAAAATAAAATTCTAAAAAATACAGCTCATATTGCTTTAAGAATATGTCAATGACCTACTTATTCATCCTCCGTTTGATGTGATGTTGCATCTCATCCTGATACTCCTGGGTCTCATTTCCATCATCCTTACAGTTAAAATGGAAAGCTCAAAGTTTACAGTGTGATCATGTAAATGTTATCATTAAAACGTGTTTATAATCTAAAACTTATTATATATATTAAATATTAATACTTGTTTTATGTATCATTTACATGGAAGAGTACTTGTACCGGTATATATTTTCAAACCAAACCAGAGATTTTAAACCGATTTGAGACTGACTGGTGGTTTTACCTGCAGTACTTTGTAGGCGTTGTAGCCTTCCAGACCGTGCTGTCCCTGGATCCGCTCCAGACGAGCCTCTTCCTTGGTTATTTGTTCCAGACTAGCAGGCTCACCCTGGGGATAACCACACAACCAGAACCGGATCTCATCAAAGTAAACATCAGCACCAGGAAAGGCTCTTGATTCCAGAAATTTTTGCCAAGTAAACATGGAAAACCTGTCAAAAAGACAATTGAAAAGGTTCACTCCAAGTTGAAGCTTAATCAATAAAAATGTTCAACATTAACCCCCCCTCCCCAGCTTTTTACTAAATTTTACAGCTAGACAAGTATGACAGAAGATCAAATGCAGATCAAATAAAAATTCTGCTTGAATTTTGACTGAACTTTTACTTTTAATTGGTGCTATTATCATAATAAATCTGTATATCTAAATTTCTTAAATTAAACTCAAAACAATTGCTGCTTGCAAGATACCTTTCTTGGTGAAATTCTCTGAACAATAGGAAAGCATCCTTCAGACAGATCCTGTTTGTGCCGTTGTAATCCAGGGCCTGAAAGTCCCAGTATGATTGCTCATCTATTGACCGCCGCCGCTCTAGTTCTTCTAAAACATCAATGAAGTGGGATCTACAAATTAAAGTAAAAAAAAAAATGTCAGTGCATGTTGCAAGCTTTAAACATGAAGATTATAATTCTTTAAAAATTAATGTATATGTCTATTACATAATGTACCTAGGTTAAATCTGCAAAACGTAATATAACAGATTTCCTTTTAAACAACAATCTGTTGTAGAATCCTTATTTTATGTGAGTACTTAATTCCATGATTCCACTGTTGTGTATCAATTCGTAACAGCTTATAATTGTGAGCACCAAACTTACATTATAATTTCATATAGTTCACAACTGTCAGAAAAATAAAAGCAAGATTTTAAAAATCTGTGAGAAAAGGTTCTTGCTATTTTAAGGGGATATTAATTTCTCTTATTTAATTTGAAATCAACAGTAATCAAAATCATGAGCTCAGCGACTGTGATATTCAGCTGTATAGTGTTAAATAATTTAAATTTCTTTACAATTCAAGGTTTTATTTAACATTTTTTAAGCTGCATATAATATCACCATATCACATGTCACTTCAACTACTGTTGAGGTTCTATCAATCATCCTCTTGTGTTGCACTAACATACTTTGTTATCAAACAAAAGTGCAGCATGCTCACCTGGTCACAGTACCCAGAGTTCCACACACTGCCTGTATGGCCCCATCAACATGTTCTATGGCAAGAGGAGTTAAGTAAATTGACTGGTAAAATCCCACAATCTGCTCATTTGTTACAAAACCTTTGCAAGCTGTGTCCAAGTTGTTGAATAGAGCTGTCAGGTCCTGGATGCCCATCATTAATTTGCTCTCCAATACAATTCACCTACAAATATATCTAATTTAATTCCTGAATCCATCTAATGATGCTCTACTGTGCATTCATGGGTCAACACAAGAACAGAATAAAGTTCTTGGGACACTTTTCCTAATTTTCAACACTTTAAGGTTGTTTATGAATTTTTAAAGATACACAAACCTGTGTAATTGAATTGGAAACAAAATATACAGTAAAAAAATTCAAGATTTTTTCATTGTCATGTCAACTTTCCTTTTTAACCAGAGAAACTGAGAAAGATAAAACAGATCAATGCCTTACAGGAGTTTAATTGACATTTTTATGCAAACAGAATAAAGTTTTCGGAACACTTTGCCTAATTTTCAACAATTTAATGTGGATACTTTAAGGTTGGCTGCAATGCAAGTTCCACATAAAGTTTTTATTTTAATCTGACAAGTTGAAGGGGGGGGGGGGGTCTAAGGTGAAATCAAGGGATTTTTAATTCTAGTGAATGGAAAGATGCTTTTTTTTAATATGCTGCATAAACATTTTGGGTAAAAGTATAGTTCCAAAAGCAAAACAAATTTTAAAAACTTACAGAGGCAATATATGAGTTACTAAATATTCATAATAATTAGAGAAAATTTATAGGCAAAGTGACAGGTTTCAGCGACATTAACACATTATAAGTACATGTATATGGAATACGATTGGCTCATTGTGAAACAAAACACCTCTGGTCTTACACTTTAGTCAAGTAAATTTAGATAAGTATATTAAGAACGGAAAAAGCTAAAAAAAAAAATTGCACGGGTTTGCATCTGACTGACACTGCGTATAAACAGAACCAATGCTGGACAAAACATAACAATATTTTAATCGCAGTTTTAAACAATAATAATAAAATCTTAAAGTTTCACCTAGGTATTCGATCATAAGATTTTCCAAAATAAACATTTATGGCAACTCCAGTAACATTATTTCGTAGTCGAGAAAAGTTTTCTTCCTCCATATCCAATGGAGTCCATATTGTTTACAGGTGACCAGGAAAATCAACCAATCAGATCATTTGTTTCATAAGGGAATTTTGGCAACAGTTGTTCGTACTTCAACTATTTCGGATTTTAAATCATACTCCTTGTGGCAAAGAAAATGTACAACTTGTGAGACTTAATGATTAATTTTGTGGAAACTCAGGGGATTTCTCTACATAAAAGTGATAAGACTGATTTCAACTGTTAGTATGAAGATATCTCGTGCATGGTTCAATGGCGTAACGCATTTAAGTTAGAAAACCCATTTAGTCTCGCTCATCATGGTGTCAACTGTGATCAATTAACCACCTTTGAGTAATTTTAACTTTTCACCCTTCAAAATTTCTATAATCCAGAGTTTGCTTTCGAGGGCTTCGCCCCCTTAGCCTGACATCAGGGCTTTGTCATGGACCGACCCTCGGCTATATATGTACCGGTGCGTCGATTTACCCAAATGGACCCAAATGAACCCAAATGGACCCAAATGAACCCAAATGGACCCAAATGGCGACCCAAATGGACCCAAATGGCGACCCAAATGGCGATTAAAGTGAAAAAAAATTATATTAAAATCCTTATTACTAATATTATTACTTGTTTTAGTCATTTCATGGGACTGTTAGCCGTTATTAAGAAAAATAAAGACCCAAATGGCGACCCAAATGGCGATTCAAAAGGCGATTCAAGAAAAACATAAATTACAATAAAATCATTTTTACTAATCTTATTACTTGTTTCATGAGGTTGTTAGCCGTTAACTTATTCAGACGAATTAAAGATAAATCATGATGAATTAAATGAACGTAACTGTTGGGAACAATTTAATAACATTTTTATAAATAATTATGAATATTATAGCTCTCTTAAATAGCAGGATAAGAGATGAATAAAACAAATAGTATTAACACTGTTCAAACTTGATGTTAAAAGTGGCAGTGATTTCGTTGCAAAAACATTTAATGTGGTAATATAGGATTATAAAAGAGCAACATTGTAGGTATTTAAGACCAATCATATGAAAATTAAGGCGAGATACAGCACGATATAATATTTTTATTTGCTACCAAGCGAGTATATGGGACGAATTCTATCGTTAAACCGGGTCCGTAGGACATCTGTCATTTTAACGATAGAACATACTATCTAGGAGGAAATAAACAATAGGACATTTTGAACTAAATAGAAAGGAATAAAATGAAAAAATAAACAGTTAAAAAATTTACGTAGATATTGCATATAGTCAAACCATTAAATTTTAAAAGTGGGAAATTACACGGGCTCTCTCTCTCCCCTCTCTCTCTTTCTCTCTCTCTCTCTCTCTCTTGGGGTAGGGGGTTGCTCTGTATGTATCATAACCATTAAAATTAGTACCTTTGGCATACTTATTGAAAAAACATCGATGTTACGTTAAATATAGTTGCATTGTTTTTAATTATTTTTTTTTAATTTATCACATATTTTAATTTATTCCTCATATGGGCATTTTACACGACTTATTCACCCATTCGACATATTGTTTCACAATTATTCTTAGAGTTGCTATTTAGTAAGTACAGCTACTGTTAGATCTAAAACCTGTCTGTTCGTCCCGTAAAACTTTATGCACTGCATCTTTCATTTTGTTTACAATAACTCTACAGAGGATCTTACTAGTTTTCTCATTTCAATTACAAAGATATATTGAAATAATTTTAATTATTGTTTTGGACCTTCGGCTTTTATTTTTCCAAATTTCCCTAAATTATGGCTCTTTATTGGGGTGGCCTCCTCGTGGCAAGAGCTGGGAAACGTTATTAAATAGACAAGTTAATCATAGTTCATTTTTAACTTGTCTGAATAACGGCTAACAACCCCATGAAATGACTAAACAAGTAATAGAATTAGTATTGAGGATTTTATTATAATTATTTTCCGCTTAAATCGCCATTTGGGTCTTTATTTTTCTTAATAACGGCTAACAACCCCATGACATGACTAAAACAAGTAATAATATTCGTAATAAGGATTTATTATAATTTTTTTCCACTTTAATCGCCATTTGGGTCGCCATTTGGGTCCATTTGGGTCGCCATTTGGGTCCATTTGGGTTCATTTGGGTCCATTTGGGTTCATTTGGGTCCATTTGGGTAAATCGACGCACCCTATATGTACTATACACAGGGGCCAAGCCCGTTTTAAGTAACCATTAATAAAGTAGGTACACCGGGCTTGACCCCTGTTGATACTATGGCTACAGTAGTCTTCCTTGTGCATTATAACTGATACAACTGGCTTGTTAGTTATTTATTTTTTAATCTTCATTTACATCATTCCATTGAACGTTTTTTAATTGATTAATTCAGAGCCATTCTTCAAAGAAAGAACCACTGCAACTTGACTGTTTACTGCAGGTCTTTTAATCTTCAAACATTTTTTATCATTTCTTAATTATAATAACGAGAAGAAATACATGTATTTCAAAAGTCTAACTTTGAAGACTTCATTTTTACCATAAATAGTATCTAGAATCAATGCATGAGCTTCAGGGGTAAGCTAACGCACGTACGTTATAACCTGGTTATTTTTTTTTTCCGGGAGGGGGGGGCGCTTCTAAGACCCATGCCCACGCTTAGCCACTATATTTTTGTGGTTTATTTTGATATATAAAAATATCATCAAGATATGTTTACATCTACCAAGCATAATTTCCTCCATTTCATACGGAAACATAGCTCTATAGAAACAGCCAGAAATCTACACGCCCTATTTATCGATTGGTCGAAATCTACAGCGGCTGAAAGTGACAGGACTGAATGACACGCCCTGCTTATCGATTGGTCTGAACCTACAGCGACCTTAGTAAAATCCCGGACTGCACGAAATAATCATGATGATGCCAGACTCAAAGTCTTACAGGAGTTAATTTGGCTGTTTCTTTTAGCTAACGTACTTTTGTACGTTAACAGTAATTTAGTGAATTTTACTTTTCATAATCAGTTTATTAATTAGTTAAAGAAAGATGTCAATAAACAATAAAATGCTTTATTTGATGATTCATGCGGGTTATGAAGGTAGCGATCATTGCAGGAAAAATTAACATAACCCGCTAACGCGGGTTATGTATTCTTCCTGCAATGTCGCTACCTTCATATCCCGCATGAATCACCAAAGAAAGCATTTTATTGTTTAAATATACATGCAATCAAAATATTGTTCAGCATATGATCGTTATTCAAAACCATATGTACATGTATTAGGCTAAAACACAGCACCGAATTACACCAATACACTGATAAATCCGGAGCGAACATTAATTGCTAGCTAGAAGATAAAGGTTTCAAATACTCTCGCCCCCTCTTCTTCTTTCATCTCGGAAATTATATTGAACGTCAAATTCGACTCGGCGTGTCAGTTACAGGAAAGGGAGTAATTTGACGTCACAACTCTTGACGACTTCTTCCTGGGTGACCAACAGTAGTGGGTCCGTAGTTTGACAGGACCGGCAAAAAAAAAACGCGGGCTGATGGAGCGGGCACTTGCTTAGTTGTCTAATATACTGAGTGTCAGGACTCAGATATTGGGAGGCGTGCTAGATCTGGAGAAGTTGTTTGGCTGTTTGCAATACTGACGCTAACTTTCAAAGAGGAACTTTATGAAAAAGATCTAACTTGTGCCGGTGTAATGAAGAATAATGCCCCCAATATACTACTTATAAAGTAACAATAAGATATTTTGTTTTATTCAAAGAGGAACTTTCTTCCCTCCAAACAAAGTAACGGCATGACGACGTTAAATGGTGAGAGGACAGGATATCTGAAGACGAAGTTTTATGCAATGTAACTCACTATAGCTGACGTCGCAGCTAATTGCAACGATCAAATACTAGCATTAAAGGGCAAGATCTAGTAAATGAAAGATGAGAGAGAGAGAGAGAGAGAGAGAGAGAGAGAGAGAGAGAGAGAGAGAAGAAAGAAAGAGAGAGAGAGAGATTCCAATAACTAAGTTCTACAAAATATATTACGACATATACCGGAATAGTAATAATTCGTAGCTTATTCAGTTCTTGGGGGGAAACAGAGTATATTATTATGGGTCATGCCGCTCGCATGGGGACACTTTTCATGGGACTTTGTTGTCCACTGCCCATAAAGCATTTTTTCCCGGATCTTCTCATCTACATTGGAACAATTGTTACGACTCTTTCTTGGTAACCATGCAATACCTGTACATGTAGTTGTTTTACTGCCTATACTGGTATATGCTATCCACTTATCAAAACACTTCGACCGGATATTTATAACTTGTCGGGTAACCGGTTTTCTCTTTTGGGAATTGCTCGAGAGAAGTATTTGCCTGTTCACTTCTCAGAATAAAGTAGTCGGTAAATATTTCATCTTGTTATACTTTCATGTTAAATACTGAAATCTGATTGGTTAAGACGCAGTTAATAATCTTTTCTATTACTCTCAGCGTTAGCAACGCACTTAGCAACGGGTAACATTAAAAATGTTACATGCGCGAAAATTATGCGCGTACGGTTCGCTGTAGAATTCACGTTATTCCTATATAAAAGCAGTAAAATTTTCTTAAAAATTAAGACATTCAGTATAACAAAATAAATAGTGCCTGTTTGGGAGGATAAAAGTTGAAACTGACACCCCTCGAAAACCATTGTCAACCTCCGCTTCGCGTCGGTTGACAATGGTTTTCTCGGAGTGTCAATTTCAACTGTTACCCTCCCAAACAGGCACTATTTATATAATATGTGAGCGGCAAATTGTTCATCAGGTAACCGGGTAACCGTGGTAAATTTAGTAGGTCACGTGATGAACTATTTCAACCTTGCGCGTTATGTACATCTCTCTATTGAGAAATTGAAAACCGTTTGACAATGTAAGATCAATAAATGAATTTATATAGTAGATAACATACTTAAGTAAGACTTATGTAGGTCCTAATTATAAGATTCCGCCTAAGTCCTACTTATGACCCTACTTGAGTCAAAATCTTTATGTTTTATGTTACGAGCCCCTGCGTTTTAACCAGATTGACGTGAGAGGTGTACTTTTGACTTAATCTCGGCATTACACATATAGTTTCTGATTGATTTAACTAGAAGTAGTTTTAATAAATCTCATTGAAACAATGTCACGGAACATCATGGACCGATAAGGTTAAATACTCGATCATGATTTGTGATTCTGGGCTGATAATTGCTTATCTATAAGTCTTATAATTCCACGTCCGCTTCTTAGATGAATTCCATCACATACTTGAAATGACTTACTGCCTTACAGAGATTTTCCATCGTGAACAGAATTAATATGAATCTTTATAGTCATCCAGACTCTGGAGATGCTACGCAAAATTAGCTCAGAGGAAACAGAGAGTGATTAAACTTATAAACTTGCACGCCATGTCATTCTGATGATACCGTACGAGAGATAGTGAGCAGCTTAGCCGTAAATCATGCTTCTGATTGATGGTGTATCCCATGTTTGTGTGTATTACTGTATTAGCATCTATCTGTTGTTTGCATCTACTCTGCATGCAATCTACCACTCCGTCATTGTACTATATACATGTACATTGTAATAACAGAGCGTAAAATAAACAAAACATCAAGAGCTTGCACGGTCGCATACAGAATACTGAAATTATAGTAAGAAAACAGACAAAAACCCCTTTATACCAGTTTTTTTAAGAGAGAGAGAGAGAGAGAGAGAGAGAGAGAGAGAGAGAGAGATAGAGGCAAAACTACGTACAAAAGATGAATAGGGCCACAATAAAAAATATTGTAATCTCGTAATCTCGTAATTAGAGAAAAGATCTCATTATTACAAGTTCGCTATGCCGTTATTACGAGAAAAAATCTCGTTATATAACGAGTTGATTATCTCGTTATTACGGGAAAAGATCTCGTTGTAACGAGTTGATTACCTCGTTATTACGGGAAAAGATCTCGTCGTAACGAGTTAATGGTCTCGTTATTACGAGAAAAGATCTCGTTATATTACGAGAAAAGAAAAGATCTCTTAATTTCGAGAAAAGATCTTCTTAATTAAAACAAGTTAATTATCTTATTATTACGAGAATATATCTTGTTATAATATATTTCATTATGATAGTAGTTATAATTAGATTTTTTATTTTAAAAACATACATATACGAGGGTTGTCCCAAAATAATGTAGACAGGACACATAATTTATAATCTGTTCACTGCAATTTCATTAGACTTCTACGTTTTCTTCAATGACCCTTTCGCAAATAATGCTGAAAAATTCAAATCTGTACTTAAGGTATTCAATGTATAATGAAGGGATATTGAACAATTTTGAATCGTTTATAACCGGTTAAATATGTATTGCTAGATAACGAACTAAATTCACATGACTGACAACATGTAAGAAGCCGGTCATTTTGCACCTTAAATTTTTTTTAAAGAGTTATCTCCCCTTGTTGAAAAAAAATAAAATTTTAATTTCGTCAAAATATCTGCGGTTAATGATTCATTTTAATTCATATTTTAATAAAGAGAAAGTTTATGCATGTATTAACCGAGAGAATTTCACGAAATTTAAGTTACTTTTTAAAATATCTTATTAAATTATACGTTGCCCATAGACTTCAATACAAAATTCAAGGTGTAATTAGTTGGACGATAATTAATATTTTGAAAATTCCTTTGGTGGAGTATTTTTATTTGATAACACCTTCAAAATGATATCATGATTAAGAATATCTGACCATTCATTTATTAGGTAGAAAATGTGGTCGTTATACATCGAATACCTTAATTTATTTCTTGAGAAAATGAATAATTAGTAACAACAAGTTTTGTCAGGCGGCGCAATGTGCGACGTCGAAAATTTCCAGTTTTACGTTGTTGCTAAACTCTCCTCATCATTTACGATAACATTTACGTTTTATTTCCGAAATGTCTAAGAAAAATATTATCTTTGAACATGTACCCTGAGTGCACATTCAACATATATTTCTAGTTTGTTTTTTTATTTTTTTTTCTAAGTACAAACGACCTGTCGGCTCCAAACTTGCCATGTATTTACTTGTTGTAACGTCCGTCTTATCAAAATGTGTCGTTCAGCATTTTGACGTCCATTGATACAGTAGGGGTTTCTTTTTTCCACTTATTGCCATCATATTTGTTCAAATATTTTCAATGTTGTTTAACTACTCATTCACAAAACGCATTTCTAATCGATTTTGTTAATTTCATTTACTTCCAAAGCCGCTTAGGATTTATTTCATAGTCTTTACAAAATTGTATCAGTTAATGCTGCGCTGCCTTAAACGCTGACATCGTCATTTTATTACGAGTTAACTTTTTAACTTGTCACAAAACGCGCTATAAAATATTTGAAAGTTTTGTTATAGCCAAAACATTTTCTGAGTAAATAATAGAATTGTTATCAAATATCAATGTATGTTTTATTTGAATTTTTGCATTCGAACAGTACTTTTCCTCGCAATTTTCATTTCATTTTTTTGTTTTTGACATTGCGCCGCATGTCGAATTTCTGATCTAACATGCTTTTATTTCACTAATTTATTCTCAAACAATATTTGATTTAAAAACGTTATTTGAATGCAAATTTCTTGAACCCTTTGAGGCACAAAAATCTTCCTTTGTCTTCGACTAACTGAGTAACACCACTTGTCTACGCTATTTTGGGACAACCCTCGTACATGTATATTGAGTTCCTCGTTCATCAGATCTAGGTCTCCAATTAAAGTTGATTGGTTCACCTTTTCAGTTTATTTTATACTTTCAAGAAACGTAATTCAATTTTGATTATTTTCAAATTATAACGATCATTATTTATTGATTTTTATATGAAATGGTCGGATATGACATTTTTTCTCACATGAATAAGTTGAAAGAACTTCATATAATTTCATTTTACAATGTTTATTACAGTCCCACTATGAAATAGATACTAGGTAGTCCAAGTCATAAAAACACAATGCTATTATATATAGTTACAGATCACTATTTAGTTTCAATCATGGATATACGGGATTTACGTCGAATTATTTTTTATATACATGTAATAAAAACTATTCAAACACAGTCTACATGTATATTAAAAATATTTGTTTTTGTATATTAACATTTTGGATTCTGAAAACAAATTGAATTTATCCTTTAGATTATTAAATTGGTCAATAAATTTATTGATCAACCTGCTTTGCTCCTTCCTCTGAAATTTCTTTCACTAATTTAATAAATTTCCTAACAAAAAGAGAGTATATGTATAGCAATAAAACGCACTATTTTATATAGATCAATTCTCGTAATAACGAGAACTTTTCACGTAATTACGAGATAAAAATACTTTTTTGTGTCGCCCTATTCGTCTTTCGTAATTACGTGATTTTTTTCCTTTTAATTGGTTTATGTTCACATCTATCCAAATTCTGTCGTAAAGTATTCACCTAAAATGTGAGCTACTGTAAATCAAAGTACATGTAGTGTTGAAAAAATAAAAATCAATATTTATATGCAATGAATATTTTCTTCTTTTTTTAAAAAAAAATTGTTTTTTGTTCGTACTGCTTAATTTAACCAGTTTAAATTCGTTATTTTCTAATTGAATTGTTATCATATAAAGTAATAATTCGTCAAACAGAGAGTATTATATTATATGCCGCATCATACTGACAACATATTAATCCAGTTTCCAACATTGTAGGTTTGTAGGTTTTTCTGAAAGACAATCTATATACATCACTGAGGGTGTTTAAATTTCCTACATACAAGGGCGTGTGTTACTTTTGTTGGTCTAATATATAAATGGTATAAAAATTATTCACATTGATTAAATCAATGTGAATAATACTTGCATCATTTATGAATTCTGTCATCCACTGTCAATTTCACTTTACTTTAAGCAGATCATTTTTCCTCAAACCGGTCTGGAATAAGGTCTTTCCGATGTGTCGAGCGTCTCTCTCTCTCTAAGAGACATGACAATTACGTCCAATTCTCTGTGTTGCAATGTATCTTGAACAAAGCATTAATCCGATTGCGACATAGACAGATTGTGGACAAATCTGATTGTGGTCAGTAATGCGTCTGATGCTGTATTAAATTATTGAGGTCCCCCTGGATATGTATAATAGACACGTTTTCCCAAGGAAAGACAGCTTAAGCATTGATATCACTATCGATGTCTTTTTAGCTCATGATTTTAGTAATTCCTTTTTTTATGCTTGTCAAGATTTTTTTCGATGAGTCTGTCCCCCCCCCCCACACACACACACTTTCAAAACAGATGCTACTTGCCTGAATGATCGTGCTATATGTAAATCTGTTTGATATTAAATGTCAATATGCTTTATGTGTATATGGTTGGTGTATAAAATATCATTGTGCTACATGTGAGTCTTGTGATCGTGATATATGTGTATCTGTTTGTGATTCAAATGTCATGTACATGAGTGTCTATTTGACATACATGTCAATGTGCTTTGTATGTCCGTTTGACACATTAATGTCATTGTGGTTATTTAATGTCAATGTGCTATGTGTGTCGGTTTGACACATTAATGTCATTGTGCTTATTTAATGTCAATGTGCTATGTGTGTCGGTTTGACACATTAATGTCATTGCGCTACATGTACATGAGTGTCTATTTGACATACATGTATTAAATGTCAATGTGCTACATGTGTGTCTGATTGATAAGGTAAATGTCTATGTGTTTTTTATTTGTCATTACGGTTAATGTATGTGACTGTTTGACACATTTTAATGTGTTTCTGTTAAAAGTGTCTTTTTTGATAAGTTAACGTCATTATGTCATTATGTCATTATGCTACATGTAATTGTTTGGTGAGTGTGGTGTTACATGTTCTCTCAATGTCATTGTGCAATATGTGTGAATGTCTAAACTGACAGTTATAACAATATTTGTTAAATTATATTTTGTGGTGCTTTTGACGTAGAAAACCATATAAAAAGTGAATGAAATCTAAAAAAAAAACCCGATTGCCTTATCGTTTCTACGTAGTCTCTTTGAACATTGAACGCTTGTGTTTGATAGGAAATGACTGTATCCTTGAGCGAAAAGGGAGAAAGATTTAAACTCCTCAAATTACGCTACAGTCGGATATAATCATCTTCTGAATTACTTTTTTCCCCAAAACTCAACTAAAACACTATTTTCCCCGAAATATTTAGAGATAAACAATGTATAATGATTAGAGATGATACGGCCAGATGAAGGCCACAGCTAGGAGTGGACCTCCTGACACGATGATAAATCTGACATGGAAATGGCCGCTTACTGTTACAGCATATCTCACGGCACATCGGGCACTCATTGTGTGGATACTACAATCGCTTTCCCGATCTGAGCGATGTCTTTGATGTACTCACTATTGAAGTTTGAAGGTATGTGACATGACATATTAAATAGCTAAAAACGATGATTATGGACTAAATTTTATCAACAAACTGTTTGTAAATTGGTAGAAATTTAGAAGCACCAGCTGGGCATCCATTTTTAATGAGAAATTTTCTAAAAAAAAAAAAAAAATCAAATTTTTCTTTTTATAAGTCCAAGTTGGAGGGGGGGGGAATTAATATAAACAAGCATTCTGAGAGTATTGCATAAGCAATACACGCCCCCTACCGGTTTGGGTTTGTGGAAATTGTGAAAACAATGCACTGTTATGCAGAATATCGAACCCGAACATTTAAAAATTGGAAGATAAAAAAATTATTTTCTCGAAAATATGTCAACCAGACGCTACCAATGTATAAACTTAATCTGTAGTTTGACATTTTGAAGCTGTTCAGCAAATTTCATATTATTCCTCAAACGCATAAAGAAAAAAGTGTGGAAAACTGAAATGGGACAGACAGACGGACGGACGGACGGACGCAGAGGAAAGCTATAGTCCCCTCCGGCTATTGGTCTTCGTCCGCCGTAGTGCGTTGTGGTGCATCGTCCGTCTAGCGTCGCCCGTTACCAATTTTTCATATTTAAATTCTTCTTAAACACTACAAGGCCAATTGTTACTTTTTTTGGCTTAAAGCTTCTCTAGGATAACAGTAATCTCAACTGCAAAATTAATTACCTTATCACCCTCGGGGCCTTATGAACGGGCCAAATAAGAAAAAAGACCAAAACTTCTGCTCTACTACCTCACACGTGAAGCCCTCTACAATATTGTGAAATCCATAACCTCTGGTTCAGAGGTTCGGGCCTTAGTTTCGGCGGGGCCAAAATGGTCATATAGTGAAAATGTATATATAAAATCTTAAAAAATATTCTTCGCAACTTCCACAGTAGTGGGATGTAACATAAATGCTTGGTTATTATGACCATATAGCCCTCTACCTACCGTCAGTTGTAAAATTTATATAATTTATTTTGAAACCTTCAAATCTCCTAAAATTCAAATAATTCATTGAGCATTGTTTTCAGAGTTTATAACCATGCTTGATTTACCTGTGATTACCTGATTACATGCCCCTCTAAAATTTAACACAGATACATGTCATATCTGAATAACATAGCACCAAAACATGTTAGAAGTAAACTCTAAAAGCAATGCTTCATCAAATGAAATATTCGAATTTTTTTATACAAACAGCTTAAATGGGTACAAATTAAAATGCCACCTTGGCACTGGCATGATTATCCGGCACAAAGTTATAGTCCAGTATAGACAATTACTTCTGAAATATTGGTTGTACCTCAAAGTAATACGCGAAAAAACTAAGCTCATGTTTTTTTTTCTTTTTGCTGTTAGTTAATTTAATCTGTCGAAAATAAAACCCACGAAAAACACATGAACACGAAAAACTTCGTGTTCACAATAAAGTGTAAAGCTAAATTTGATCATTTTAACAGAAAATCACGACCATGTCCCGTTCAGAAAGTCAAAGAATGCAATATACATGACATACTGAATAAATTTTGTGCAAAGTCAACAACAAAATAACCCACCCCATTTAATTACGTCGATTTTGGAATAGATAGTACTAGGTAATAAGCTGCTGTCAGAGATAACGACAGAGGAAGCATCAATTATGACAATTGAATGGCATTCCTTGTCGTTTTAAACCAATGCCATCTCTTCATTCTGGATAACAGATACAGGTCAGCCTATCCATTTATGAGATACATTTATTTAATGGAACACAATTGTAGCAATGCAACAGTTGATAAAACATTAAATTAAACAACACCATTATTTTACGACATTAGACGTCAATCATATCTCATTGTAAGGCTATTCCTATCTACGGCATGTCGTGATCGGCGTTTAATATTGCCATCAATGTGCAACATTTTTCTAAATTTCCGCCGGAAGTTCATGTTACATAAAGGATACAAGAAAGGGTTTAATGTTGAGTTAAGGTAACCTATCCAGGTCATGGCTGTCATTAGCTCTGTATCCACACAACTGTCACAAAACGCTACCACTAGGAACAACGTGAAATAGGGTAAAAAGCATAAAGTGAAGGCTCCCATTATCACCCCAAGTTGACGGGCGGCCTTAATCTCTCTTGTCAATGATGAACTTTGGCGAAAATTTTTAATGCGGTGTTTTATGTTGAACATATTTGATATCCGACGGGAGGTCACATTAGCAAATAAACAGACACTTCCATCATTGTTACCAGCGTCGTTTTCATTTCCTCCATTGGCAGTCAGGGTGGTGTCCAAAATGGTCTCCGTTTGGCGGAGCTTTTCAATACCGTTCGTTAACCCGTATGTATTATTGCATTTTTGTAGTTTTCTGTTCGATTTTAAATTTACATTACTTTGATACCTTTCATCGCTGCTTGAATTTGATGGATTTGCTAAATAGTCATTACAGAAATTCGAATTGACATGGTCTATTGATCGAACAACCGAAAGTGGAATGTTTTCTTCGTAGTAGAATCGTTCTAACTTTTCCGTCTTTTGATCAAGCACATTTTCATCGTAGATATATTCGACCCTGCATCTCTGGGCCATTCTTGGTCGATCTGAACTACCGTTTGTTGTAAGTAAAATTTTATTTGATTTTAAAACAAGACAATTGCTGCTTTTCATCTTCACTTTCTTGTTTCTTTGACATGAGCCATTTTTCACAGATGTTAGAAGATTAGCATCTTCAATCCTGTTAGAATGTTGATCGGTGAAGGTATCGACCCGCGGTTCGCTATAACTACTGCTCCCTCCGAGGTGCGAGTCCCCCTCGTAATTATACGTCATCGGATTAGCCGTTGTCGGGTACTGCTGACCCAGCTCTAATGCCGACCTCTTCCTAATCTCATGAAAAACTTTACCGTAGAGACTGTACATTATTGCTAACGGAAGATAGAAATTAAAAAAAGCTGTCACTACTTTAAATACGGAGTCTTTAGCATACTCTGTATCACACACGTTGGATGGAACAGATCGGACACCGTCGTGGGCAAAATGGTGCCACCCCACAATAGGAATAATCCACAGAGAGGAAATCATCCACACCACGGAGATCATTATCAGCGCCCTTTTCTTTGTTCGTTTTCGCAGGTAACGTAATGGTGACGTCACAGACCAATACCTGTCCACACTGAGTATGAACAGATTAAGGATGGAGGCTGTGCTTGCCGTATAATCCACGGCGATCCAGATTTGACAAATAGCGACCCCGAATATCCAGTTCTTTGTGAAAATATACACAGTACTTATTGGCATCACAATGATTCCTACAATTAGGTCAGCCATGGCCAGACTCACGATGTACATGTTGCTGACCTATAAACGAAAAGAAAAAAAGGCCGATATTAAAACGAACGAAACATAATGTAAAGAATGAAAAGAAAGGACAGGGAACTTATCAGATCTAAAATGTAAAATATCTCTTAATCGATCTCTGTAATGACATTTTATTTAAAACTTTGCTAATATTTCAATCGTTCTACACGATTCAAACATATGTTATAATTCATAGTAAATGACCACTAATTTAAGTAAGTATTCTTGGATAATTTTAATGTTCAAATTTGATCAATAAAATAACAAAAAGAACTGCACATTAATCCATTACATCTTTCAAGTTTTTAATTTGTTTAAAAAAAAAGCAAGAGAGAAGAATTCAGATCAAGCAATCTTTAGCCGAATCAATAAGCCCTCCCTTATCTTGATCAACAGTCATACCTAATCAACACAAAAAACACCTCGTTTTTGCATTATTGATGATAACCCAGAAAGCTTGACATTTGAATCAATGGACAAGATGTACTTATAGTTATTAGTTTACCGTAAACAATGTGTCTCATGTATGGGTCCTGTAATAACGAGATCTAATGATGTTATTTCAGGGTACCAGTTAAGGGGAACCAACAAAAGACAGGTTTTGATAATAAAAAATCACTACCGTGCATATATAGGACTGACAGTGTCTGGTTTCATTAAAATATTCATGTTGCATACAGTCAATAAAGGAAAAACATTATTTATGCTTTTTAATCAAGATTAATTGTTATTCATGTATGAGTACCTCGAGAAACGTTTCAGAGGTCGTTCTGATTCCGAAGAGCAGTCAATCTACTATATCTATTATATGTACGTTGTATATTGAAAGACAACGGGTATTCACGGCAGTTTAAGAAGGATAGCCAGCAAGACTACTTCACCGGATTAAAACGTTTATGTACCGAAATAGGTATATCTATATACTAATATACATGTACATGTACTCTCTATATGCCATGAACCTGCTATGTCAGTGATCTTACGTGGAATACCAGTGTCGTTAGGTACAAATGCATTGGCTATCATTTAAAAAAATATTTTGAAGAAGAATTGGTTGTACTGTCAGAAAAAGTCTGTCTACGGCACTGAGTACACTACGGTATACGAGTATAATTTATCTATTCTATAAGTTCTGCGGCATACAGACATTTCGTGACAAAATTCAACCAAATGACTCTCAGATGGTTCGTCTACCGACAGAAAATATGATCAACTGAAGCCTAGCAGTGTGAAGTGAAGGGGATTCCCTTGAAAATTCACGTGTCTCTGCTGCAGCCAAATAATTTGGTATAAGGCTCCAACTCGTTCCCTACAGCTAGTATAGTGGTGTTTCCGGAAAACACCACCAGGGGACTTAACTCTGTGTTCTACCTCGTCGACCCCCCCCCCAAAAAAAAACAAAAACAACAAAATAATAAAAATTAAAAATCCGTAGGTTTTGTCGCTGTCACGTATTACTTACAATGAAAGACTGATGATGTGCTGAATGTCGCATGTATCTTATCCTTGTTACAAACACGATATAAATCCATTATTTACAAAAAAAAATCAATAAGAAAATCTTTTATTTGTATCAAAATTTATTTTGTACAAAAAAAAATCAATGAGAAAATCTTTTATTTGTATCCACATTTTATCGATTTCAAACGAAATTCACTAAGAGGTAAACATATTTCATTATTAAATCGACAATAAGTGATGGCAAAGAGAACGTGGGACAGAGTATGGTATTCTTATTTCCCAAAACAAGGGGGACCTTAGAAGGCCTTTCCCTATTATAACTGGTTATCTAGTTTGAACACTGAACTTGTTATAATCTAATTTGTGTGCGTCATGTACATTTAAGCATTCAATGCTTATAAATATTTGTATTTAAGTTGGTGTTTATTTGTATATAATACTTCTGTATCCCCGTAGACGTATAAGAGGCATTATATACGCTCATTGTAATGCATATGAATAATAGATCGAACAGCCATAAAACATACCTTTTACTGCGCTCCTGTGCTAAACAAATAGTGCCAGAAACTTTGACGGGAAAAATTATTTTTTAAGACAGGATAGATAAGATTAAACAAAGTACATATCAAAATTTTCATTAATTCTAACTAAACATATTCTAACTTTACATATTCAAACTCATATGCCGTGAGTTTGAGTTGGTCGCGCTTTTGAGCATTGAATGTCGTAAATTTTTGATCATGCAACCATAAGGGGAAATACTAGTATACAATGAATGTCAATATTGCAATATACATTTCGTAAACCGAAACTGTATGTCATTTTCCCTTACTACAAATATTTCTAAATTATCTTTGATTTAGTTGAATTTTCCTAGTTTGATTTCATAAAGCCTTAGGTTTTTTTATCCCTTCACTGGTGAGAATTTTGAAACAAACAATGCGACGTGATAAGCGAACTTGATGCATTGAATTTTTGTTGAACGTGAATTGTATCGGAACCCACCATTTTTAAGGGTGTCATATTTATTCATAAAAAAATATTGGGCCACAGACCAGGACGGACCTTGCTGCTTTATATACATGTGTAGTCTAAAATTCACTGATAGAACTGAATTTCTTAAGTTTGAACTGTTCGAACTGTTGACATCACTCAGAAGGTATCATTTCTTGTCACTCTCAGAATCATCACAATACTTTAAAGATTTATCGGAGAAAAACGGGTCGCTGACATTGATTAGGAGATATCATCCTTTTTTTTTTAAAATGAAAAACTGGTTCATAGATCGATAATCAAAGATGTGTAGTAGACAAGAAGTGATCGGTGTGCATATCAGCTGGTCTTGAATGGAATGACAACAAAACAATCGGTAATAGCATTTTTCTCAACGTTCATTTCTAATATTTGATTTTTGTAAAATATGTTTTTCTCATGGAATTTAATGCTGTAATGAGCAATAAATCAAAATTTTGAAAGTCGAGCAGGTGATCAGTCAATATTTCAAAATGATACCAAGATTATCTATTCATCAGGTATCAAATATATGGCCATTTCATATTTCATTTCATTTAATACCTTCCCAAAAATACTCGGTAACATTCATTTTCTGAAAAAGTTCTGATAGCATTGCGCAAAATAATTAATAAATGCCAGAGTTAATCTAAAATTGCTTCTGTCCTTTCAATTGCAAATGCAGATAAAATAATATCTCCAACAAAAATATAACTTTCCATGAATATCTGCAGGAAAGCTTTTTATTAAAATAAAAATAATGTATGTAAATCAAAGGAAGATAGCATTGCGTGTATGAGAATACTTCCAAATCAATATTGTAATTGACAGAAGATACCAAATTATTTTAAACTTATTTTATTAATTGTGATATATGATCATAAATCACATAGCTGATATTGATATTCGTTCACTATAGATCACTTTTTCATGATGAATAAGAAGAAATGTTATCGTCCATGCTTTATTGCATGCGGTTGAAAGGATCAACGTAGATAGTAGTTCATTGTGTTCACCATAAGACTTGGTAATAGATTGAATTTGGTCGAAATTAAAATCCTGGTTAGAGATTCTTGTAGATTCGAAATGCCATGGAAAGTTGTACATGTACCAATCGGCATGGACAGTTGTACATGTACCGAATGACATGGACAGTTGTACATGTACCGATTGACATGGACAGTTGTACATGTACCGAATGACATGGACAGTTGTACAAGTACCGAATGACATGGACAGTTGTACAAGTACCGAATGACATGGACAGTTGTACATGTACAGAATGACATGGACAGTTGTACATTAACCGAATGACATGGACAGTTGTACATTTACCGAATGACATGGACAGTTGTACAAGTACCGAATGACATGGACAGTTGTACATGTACCGAATGCCATGGACAGTTGTACATTTACCGAATGACATGGAAAGTTGTACATGTACAGAATGACATGGACAGTTGTACATTTACCGAATGCCATGGACAGTTGTACATTTACCGAATGACATGGAAAGTTGTACATGTACCGAATGACATGGAAAGTTGTACATGTACCGAATGCCATGGACAGTTGTACATTTACCGAATGACATGGAAAGTTGTACATGTACCGAATGACATGGAAAGTTGTACATGTACCGAATGACATGGAAAGTTGTACATTTACCGAATGACATGGACAGTTGTACATTTACCGAATGACATGGACAGTTGTACATGTACCGAATGCCACGGAAAGTTGTACATGTACCGAATGCCATGGACAGTTGTACATTTACCGAATGACATGGAGCGTTGTACATGTACCGAAAGCCATGGGTACATGTACCGAATGACTGATGCTGAGCTACATTTTTACATGTTACTGTGAAAGCATAACAAGAGCGGTCATTTACGATCGTTTAATGTATACATGTATGTATATTTATTTAGGTAACTCATAGATGTAATCAAATTTGAAAAAAAAATAGGTACGGTATAATTTTAAATACTAACTAGTATATCATCCTTTTACAGATAAGATCTGTTACACGAGTACTTGTACGCGAATTTCATTTTAGAAATAAGATATGTCATAATAACGAGTGAGTCAAATAAAATGATTGACAACAAATCGATAAAGGGGGTTCAAGTGAACCGACCAAAAATTGGTATCCATGATTGAATAAAAAAAACATTCGGTGAAAGACGACTCAATAGACTATTATATATCATGTCCATTTCTTTATTACAGTTTCATATCTTTATTGGTATCGCCAAGCCCATCAATCTCTGTCATTGAATGTAGGAACACAAAACATGGGAAACAAATGATGATAAATATAAGGTACCAAGACATAGGTCTTATCTCAATATCACTGAGGCGATAGTTCCGAGCTCCTTTCTATTAAAGTAATTAGGACCCAAATTGTGAAATATCTTAGAAAGCATCGAAAAGGAAAATCGAATCCGTGCGCGGAATTTGCTATATGAAACACTAAAGAAGCAGCCATAGGCTTGGGTGTAGTGATAGGTCAATATTTGGAGGAGTTCTTGCTGGCATTCTAATAAGCTGTTGCTGAACAACTCTTGTGTGAAATGAATCTATTACACTTGTATCAGCCTGTATGTCCACAAGATTGAATTTATTATCCTCGCTTCCTTCCTTCACTTGCGAACCTCTTTGATGGAAAAAAAAAATAAAATCGAAAAAAGTACACTTCTCTTATTTTCTTTGCTCTTTAGATACATCGTTCACTAGACCGTGAATTGAACTACACCATTGACATACTGGATGTGTGAGTTCCAATGCCCAATATTTGTATTACATCAGGATCTTTGAAGGTAGAATTAGATATTGGACAGAACTATATACCAGTCTTTTTTTGTTTGTTTTAAGGATCGTATCTGTATCTACAGACGCTATTTCAGGGTGCTGAGTTGTTGTAACTGATGGAATACTCCGGTCCTCGGGTAGTCTGAGGAGGAAGTAGACAAGAATAGGTTAAGTGTCCAGCCCCCCCCCCCCCTCGTTTGTTCGTTCGTCCGTCGTGCCATAT
This sequence comes from Magallana angulata, assembly GCF_025612915.1. Classification (NCBI taxonomy): domain Eukaryota; kingdom Metazoa; phylum Mollusca; class Bivalvia; order Ostreida; family Ostreidae; genus Magallana; species Magallana angulata. Next base: position 36,852,381 of record NC_069118.1, on the reverse strand, counting down.
ACTTCCAAATTTGAGTTTCGCATAAATTGGCCTACTTTCAACAGTTAAAATACAAAAGGAGGATTGTTTTTTTTTTTGTTTTGGGTGGTTTTTGCACACTTTTGGAGGTCGAAATGACCGCGTAGAATTGTTGAATGCATTGCATAGACAGACTTCTGTGTCTGCAATTTATAAAGTTCTTTTCATCCTCATAATCAACTTGATGTATATGTATATGATAAGGGTTTACAAACAATTAAATTTAATCCATGATTTGTACCAAATACAAAATCGTCAACCAATTCATTTAGATATATGATTGACTTGTTACACATCTAATGTGAAGCATTCGTTTTAAACATTGTTTTATACATTTTATAAATATTTTTGAACTTTGAACTTGAATCTTGAACCCCTCTTGGTGCCCCAGTATTGGCCGAGGGGTCACGATTTGAATAATTTGGAATGTACATTATTTGGGGATGCTTGCATAGCTATTTCACAAATTGTAGGATTGAACATGTAGTTCTTGAGAAGACATGGTTTTAACATTTTTCTGTATATTTTGATTTTGATCTTTGAACCCTTCATGGATCCATAAGTATTAGCCCGTTGGTCAATTTTACATATTGTATTAATTTAGAAACTACACTATCTGAGGGTAATTGTCTAGTTATTTCAGAAATTATTACATTGTAGTTCTTTTAAAGGAGATTTTAAAACATTTTACTTATATGTTTCTATGTTGAACTTCGAATCCCTCTTGTGGCCTCAGGTTGGGTGTGAGGGTCATGATTTGAACAATTTAGAATTTACACTATCTCAGGATGCTTCAAAAGTAATCTCGCAAATTGTCACGTTGTACAAAATGTAGTTCTTGAGAAGAGGTTTTTAAACGTTTTCCCTTTATATTTGAATTATGAACTTCTCCTGGGGTCCAATTAATGGCTTGGAGATCACGCTTTTAAAACAGTTTAGAATCTACATTATTTTGAGGCGCTTGTTTAGCAATTGCCCAAAATTGTAGCTTTGTAGTTTATTCAAAGAAGATTTCCTTCCATGTTAAATTTAAGCCCATCTTTGAGCCCAGTATTGGTCATGGGGTCACGGTTTTAATAATTTAGAATATATATACAAGCTTTGGTGTAGATATTGGCATCCGGTGAGGGGGTTCTTGAGAGGAATTTTTAAAGACACAAACACACACGCACTTTTCAATATTTCGTGATTATCTCCCTTTTAACAAAGGGTCCCCCTCTATTTTAACAATTAAGAATTCCCTTCCCATCAGGATGCTTTGTACATGTACCAAGTTTGGTTAAATTTTTCCTATTGCTTATAAAAAAGGAGGAGCAATGTGAATTGTTTACAAGAAAGACTGATGGTCAGACGAACAGACGACCAACAGGTGATCAGAAAAAAAACCTAGGAACAAATTAGGTTTCATTAAAGTTGGCTAAAATACATAACCCCACGTTAATATTTTCAGTATATCTTTGAAAATTATCTAATATAAATAAAATAGAAAATACATTGGTTGTTAATTATTTTTGATCAGCGCTTTACATGGAAGAATCAACCATTTTGATATATTTGAAGGCCGTAATAGCGGCTTCTACAGCTACTTGGAAGTCTGAGGTCAGCGCCTGCAATCCTGGAGCTCGTGTTCCTGAAATAGCCGACGTTAACGTTTCCATAGATTACGAAAAAATCCACGCATTGTCAACATTGAAAAATAATTCACAATGTAAGCATGACTATATTTGTTAAAGATTTTAATGACAGTTGATATTTAACTAAACATTGCATTTAAAGTTATTTTAAAAGTAAAATTCATACGCGGACTCGTCATTGAACTGAAATCAGGATAGTGCCATCTCTATCTACGCGTGATTGGGCTTTCTACTGTACCGTCTGTGTCATTTATTCAATAATGAGCATATTACATAATGGTATCATATGGTCATTTTTATCCTATAAACAAATTCTACTTTAAGAAATTTATTCAACATTTTAACATTTTTCATGTTGATTTATTTCATAATAAGTGTCTCTTTCTTATTCTTGTCTTACATTCCATTACCTGTGTTTGTCTTTCACTTCATGTCATGAACATATCTGTTTATTTTCTCTAGGAGATGACATAAGTTAGCATAGTGAAAGATTGACATATATAGAATGATTGAATAAGGTCAGCTAGTCTTTGATGTCCTAGACATGAAAACAGATAATTGCACGATGATGTTTTGAACAGATTAGCCGTTCTTGAGACATAACCCTATGTCTCTTTGAAATCACACATAGAGTCCGAAAAGTGTCAATCACAAATTAAATAAGTAACTTTGTACGAAATAAACTATGAGAAAATATTACAAAACGGATGTTGAATTTTAAAAATAAAGTCCAAAATAAAGTTTTAATTGAGCAGTGAATTTTGCACGGTGATAATGGAATCAACAAGTTGAACATTTCTATTTTTGCAGCAAGAGAGAAACATCATCTTTACCGACGTACAGAAATAGGCCCAGTTTTACAAATGTCAGTCAATGATGGCGCGTGTCGATAATGGGTTCTAACATCATGTTAAACGAAGTCGAAAGGCACAAGCGGTTTGTGTGTAAAAGATACAGCCATCGTATTGTTTGTGTTTCGGTGTTAAACTTTAGCAAAGTTAAGTACTTTATACTATTTAAAAACCTCTTCAAAGGTTGCCAGCTATCTAATTTAACGTTACAAAATTCTTAAACTTTAATCTGAAGTATCTATAATGACATATGGCATGTATACATCTTCTAAGTTATTTCGATGCATAGCAAGTTACAACTGAAAATCTCATGACAGTTGCCACAATATAAATTCGTACACGTGTCGACGTTACTTTAAAAATTTGTTTACTTAGAAAATCTTTAAGATGTTAACTTGCTTTAAAAAAAACGAAATCACAGTCAACCCCGCATATTTCCAACTGGTTGAGATTTCTGTATAAAGTGGGCAACACAACGTCACAATGGGTGTACAGTGGCGAGTAATAATCCACAAGCAGATAACGAGCTATAATCCGCGTTAGCGGGTTTAACGTTTTGTTTGTTTGTTTTTTTTTTGTGGGTTTTTATTTTACAATGATTGCTACTGTCATAGTCCGTATAAACAATCAAAGTCAATATTTTATCGTTTATGTTTACATTCTTATATTTAAAAAATTATTAAATTAATCATAAAGAGTAAGTACAAGTAAATTAACGTTATAAATGCTAATCAGTACGTTATATAGAAGCAATTCCTCTTGTATAGGAACTTGAGTCTGACATCATTATGAAAATTTCGTGCAGTCTGCGATTTGTTTCCAATTACCTCAAAGGTTTCGAACAATCGATAGACTGATTAGAACTGGATCGTGTAGATTTCAGTCTTGTCAGAAAATGGATGCATATATTTAAAGTTAAAATTATAATGAATTTCACTCAGTATTTTTCTTTCAAAAACAATTTTATATTCATGATAAATGATAAAAATTATTTTTTTTCTAAATCATGAAATTATAAAAAGTTCTTGGATTTAACGAAGTTGTAGATAAGCATATTACACTGCTGATAAAAGACCACTTGAAGGATTTCATCATTAAAACCATTCTGGATGATAGAGAGATTCCATACATATGACATTGCCTTAAGGTTCCTCTAATACAAACAACGCAAAGGGTAGCTTTGTTCCCAGGGTATTTCTTTTCAATAAGGAGATTTGTTTATCTAAATAGAATTTTACTTATACTTCTATTTGATTTCCAGAGCTTTCTTAACATGCTGGAAACTTGTACGCGACTCTGCAATCAACGTATGTTGATCCGAATCATTTCATCTGTTATTAAGAGGCACGCGTCCCTTCAATTTCAGTGAGCGGCGGCCTCCTTGTGCCCGTCAGTCATATTTCACTTCTTCATAAAGCATTTTCCTGACATGCCAGAAAAGTGTTTGTTATTTAGGAAAGAAGCATGGAATAACTTCTCGCTTGCTTATTATATTGCTTCTCGGCGTTCCACGCCGCCCCAATGGCAAAAGGTTAACTACTTCATTCAAATAGCAGCTCGGAATCATTACATTGGAGCAGATTGATTTGATAAGTACTGGCCATATGAAAAAAGCAATATATAACACGTCAACGTTTTATTATGAAAAGAGACAGATGAAATTAAAGCCACTATAACAGAACGCATCGAAGCAACAGAGAAAGGATGTCCAGACAAACAAATCCAGTACCATTCCGGGGGCGCTATCTGTCTACAATTGTCAATTCTTATCCTCTGTACCTCAATGGATTCTCCGTTCTGGATATGTCGACCAATAATCGTTTTTCTGTTTTTACCAAATCGACATGATGAATCCTGTTGACCGACATATTTAAAAAACAATTACCAATTTTTTACATCCAGTTTGACATGTTCAAAACCAGGTCTTTTAACTGAAAGCTACATTTCCCATTTAATAATCGCATCGCTTATAATTCTTGGAAAAAAACCCATCAATTGTTCAATGTATATTATTTTCAAAATAGTTAAACTTTAAGGTATATTCTAAGTCTTTGATTTTGACTACTTATAATAATTCTTATTGAACAAAACAAATAACATACAAAAAAAGAACAACAAACAACCAAAAAGCATGTTTATAAAAAAAACTTACTTTCTGCATTTTAAATGAAACCTCTATTTCCTTTTATATGTTTTATGCCCATTGCAAAACCTTTCTTGGGAAATATTAAGAAGAAAAAAAATGTTTGTGTCCGTTCTGATCTCGGTTAAAGTTTTTTAAAGCATCTAATTATGGCTGAGGATGGCTAATTAACTGGTACACACTATGCTTAAACATTTTGTTTGTGATATAATTGGAGTACGCAGTGTGGTTTAACCTCTGGTGTCTAAATTATTATCGTTAAACAGGATGGCTGAACCTTTTGTTGCTATAATATCATCAGAATGCACTATGTTCAAACCTTTGATGGCTATTTAATTTTCAATAATTCTGGCGTTTTAAACTTTGAAAGATATAAAAATTAATGTACATTAATCGGTACGAATAAAGTGACTGTACTATTACAGTATTCAGTATGGTGACATTATAATTATTTTTGTCCTTAATGACTTTATTTATCTACACACATCATGATCACATCATTTAATTTTGCACTATGCAGCAGGCTCTCACCATCTCTGACTCTATAATCTCCAGTGTGCATTTGGTGTATCTATAATCATCATAATGCAATCGGTATCTATTTTAATATCGGTATGCATTTTTGGTATGTACGAGGGTTATCCCAAATTAGACAGTGCGCCAAACTTGAAATCCGTTTGTTGCAATTTCATTATTCAACAGTGTTTTGGTCCTTGTAAATTTGTCAAACAATACCGCCAAATATAAAAACCCTTCATAATTCATTTTTTGAGATAAAATAATTTCAAGTTTTGCTTGGCGGCGCAATATGCGACGTCGAAAATTCCCAGTCTTGACATCAATGCTAAACCCTTTTTATTTCCGAAAATGTCTTGGGCAATTTTTTTTTCTTTGGACATTTACCATATGCGTCCATATTCACTATGTAATTCTAGTTGTGTTTTTTAAACAATTCTTACAGGTATATGTGGCGTATTTGGAGTAAAATCCTTGACATGAGTTTGAGTAAAAATATACATCATGTTTCTTATAAGTTTCACAAACTTTAGGCCCGTAAAACATGTTCTTTCATCAGTTTTTTTTTTTTGTCTCTAAACTTTGTTACCATCTGATGAATATTAATGTGATCGGCCATTTGTAACACCACTGCGCATGTGTGCGGGAAAACCTAGTATTGAAAACACGAAGGAAGAACAGTTTGTTTACAAATTAGAATCCCGTTTTTCATGTCTTAAATTACATGTAGATAATTCTTATATTAGATGATACCCAAAGCATTATTATTCCGTTATTCATTAATGTAGAACGATATAAATTGCAAATTATGTGTAATAAAGATGAAACACGATTTTTTCATCAACGACACGGTAAATTGAGTGAATACCCTTCTCCATGAGGGATGCATGTACTGAGAGTGTTTATTTATTCTTTATTCAAAAATTCCTCTAAAAGAAAATCCACTTGTGGTTTATAAGTTATAAAGTAAAGACATGAAGCACGAACGAGCCTGACTAGCAAAACCCCTACAACTTCATGATCAAAACTTTAGTTTAATTCGACTTTAATTCCTATTCCATCAATCTACATAGTCTCTGATGACAATCTTCCCTTTGTTCCTATCCTTGTCAGTCTGTCTCTTTTTATTTTCTTGGCCAAATCTGTCAAACTTAACGGTATTACGGGTATACCTATCTTTCTCGCCGTCGCCATTGTTGTTGTTATAGACTGAGCGTGATATCACGTGACCGATGTAAGGCGGTGTTTATTCAAATACGCTATTTATTGTGGACTCCACAATAATTATAAAAATTATTTATTAACTTCTTTATCTTTTTAACCATATTGATATAAACTGCGTAATTTATTGTAAAGAACTATCTTTATATAACATATTTGAATAAATAAATCAATCAAATATTTCTTCGCATGAAAAAATACGCCACATATACATGTACCTTTAAGAATAAACGATTTGCCGACTCCAAACATTCCCTCTATTATTTTGTCTAAGGTCTGCCTTCCCGAAATGTGTCGTTCAGCACTTTGTCCTCCATTTCTATCGGTCGGGCTTTCTTTCTCCACTTGATATCATCATACTCGTCCAAATATTTTCGATGTTGCTAGACTACTAACTTACAAAATGCATTTCTAAGCAATTTTGGTAATTTTATTTACTTTCAAATCGGCTAAGGACTTAATTCAAGGTCTTTATAAAATTTTATTAGTTACCGGTTATGTCTTCATTTTACTACGAGTCCAAACTTCAGTTTGTCACAAACACGTAAATTAGCAAGACATGTCTCGCCATGAACAATGAATATTACACAATATTATTACCTGTACATGGTGATGTTGACTTCAGGATGAACGATCAAAAACACAGATCTTATTATCATTTCACGCATCAAAATCGATCAATTTTAACCGCAGAAGCAACCAGGTGAGTTCTACTTACAGGTAAGATAATCTGATATGTAGACCAGTCACACCCTCGGGAGATGGGCTTCAAATATTTGCCATGATTTCCATATATTGACCAAGGACATCACAGGAAGGCATCGAATAATGGACCTGAATAAGCTGACGCTGGGCTTTAATTTATCTCACATAATCTTTTTGGTCTCTAACAAAACAGAGATTTCAGTATCAAAATGGCCGACTATTACTGCGATTTGATCTTTAGACAGTGAATAACAATTTTCGATAATCTCACCATCTCTCTCTCTCTCTCTCTCTCTCTCTCTCTCTCTCTCTCTCAATTTTCCAAAATCCTTTTTTTTCTAAAATTCTCTGTTATTGCGCCATTCATTTTCAAATGTTAGAAAGACAGGACCACATGTAAAACATTAGGCGTATAAAGGCAAAATGACAAAAAGGTTAATACCAGTAGTCTATATATGTTGTTTATGCACAACATCACTGACAAACCACAGCAAGTTTTGCTTTGATTGTTGGTTCATTAATTCATGAGTAGCTAAGAAAATATTAGTAGGTGATGACATTATTTTGGTTGTTACCCGGGCGTTTTTAAAAAAAATAATTCCATGTGTGTCAATGTTCATACAGGTAATTTCAAAATGTTATTTGGACAAAGTCGTGATGTTTCATTGATAATAGAAGCTTCACCAATTCAATTGAGAGAGACGATAGACAGTCAACTGCTACAAACTCAAATTGGACACTTGAGTCCAATCTTTCAAAATGACAACGTATAATACCCTCCCCTAATACCTTCGTTATTTGCTCATTTTTCCCTAATATCCAGAGAAACAGCTGAGCCCCTTTAATGGGAGGCAAAAGTTACCTAATTAGAATCAAAGGAGGTACCTGACAATCTGTGTGTCGTATATTGTAGCCGAACAGAAACCAGAGCCACAATGATCTAGTCCTGTGGTAAAGATGGATATTTGCAGACCGATATTGTATAACTATTATGTATCATCACATCGGCCGGAAGGAACGAAAGCGCCCTGATGAGTAGAGATAACCACGTGTTGTAAAATTCGTACGGTAAAGAAGTATAGCGCACTTATTGTACGATTTTGCCTAAAATATATAATTTACAAACAACCGGCATCTTCGATATTATACACTGTTCAGTAAAAGTTTAAATTATTCCAACGGACCTTTCACAATTAACATTTTAAAAGAATGTCTTATCCGACATCATTAAAATCGGTAGGTTTGGATGGGATATATCGAAAAATAGTATGTAATAAAAGTTGGATATTTGAGTATTTGAACCACTTTAAACAAACAAAACAAAATAAATAAAAAAGTGACTAAAATTGTTTTCTACATGTATTGTAATACGTGTATATATTAAATCATTAAACTATTTTGGATTAATTTGGTCTTCGTATTGAACATTAGACAAATGTTTTAGTAAGTGAATTTTCTAATACTATCAGGTATTTAGCCATATATATTAAAAAGACATCCCATGAAAGTGTTGTAGGCGTGACCAAGTGGTAACGCTTGGGTCGTTTTGATTTTGCGGTCGCTGGATCGATTCCATTAAGTAGTCGATGTCTTTTTCTTTTCATGATAAGAATAGGGAGTTAAATTACCTGTACCTAATCTGCTGAATTTTCCTCCCAAAACGCTTGTTTATTTCTGAGTAAAAGCACAACCAATATGGAAAGACCTTCCTACTATACTACATGTACATACGTGTATGTTTATGTACTCTATTTACATTTACATTCATTGAGTTTTGCTGGAAGTTATCACAGTTCAGAATTTCAACTGTTTTCATACACAGAGTTCTACATGTATATATTCATTTCTCGATGCAGGTTTCATGAATTTATGACAAATCAGTGGTTACAGACACCATTATACAATCAGTAACTTGGTCCCGATATCATATTGCGACATATACCTGCGTCTATTTTTAGTAACATAGTTTCCGCTCAAATACAGTTGTAGACGAAATAATGGAAAAGACGCTCCTAGTATACCTAATTCTCATCTCTCGATTATAATAACCACGGCTAGAGGAACTCAATTTTGAATAACTGTTTACGCAGAAACTGTATTTTGAGTTTTATAAGTGATGTTAAGTTTACTTTACATGTTGTTGGTACACAGACCGCGAGAAGTTTAGGGATGAGTGTACCTTATTACACGCCAGTCCTGCCGAACGAAGACGAACGAAAAAAATGAACGCAGTTAGAAATTTTATTTCTGTAGTTTAGGTTTAAAGTAAATTGAAAAAAAAACCAATATTCAATAAAAGAAACCAAACCTTAAATTATATGTTATCGCAAAACAATACTTAGATTCTCAACGTACATGTATTGTCAGTACGGCAGTTTACTGAATCGTTTAATTTTTGAGCGAATGTAAGAATTCATTACCGTATTCCTTGGAAGATGGTAAGGGATTTGAAATAAACGGAGAACCTGGGTTTGGAGGGTTATTTAAGGGTTTGAATTGCTAGAAAATTTATTGCATTGTTTTGTGGATAGAGAAGTTCGCGTCCATTTCAATGATATATGACACTTTAGTATGGGCTGCGTTCAAAATCGTACCAGCTAGCCTAGCTGCAATAATGTAGCCCTCTCCCGATTTTTTTTTTTGGGGGGGGGGGGGGGGGAGAGGGCTACAACTCCATAGGATCTCCGTAATGGTGCAAGTGCGGGAGTGATTCACTCCCGCAACGATTTCGTCTCAAATCGTATATAAATGACGATAACATCTGCATTTCTTACCTGAACTCAAATATTGTAGATGTCTATGGCATAAATTAATCCAAAAATATCAGGTATAGTCCATATATCGGTTATTTTTCGTGAGTGTCAACAACGCAAGTTGAATTTGTCCGCCATGTTTACTGACCTTGACCGGTTTTATTTTGAGACAGCCAATGAGAATTTAGGAGCGGATCTTGAACTGAATATAGGAATTCCCCTATTTTAAACATATATACGCGGTAAATATGAATTTTTCATTACATACCAGTTCCTTAAATAATGTTTTAGTGATAGAACGAGGTTAGATAAATTATTTATTGTGACATTCACGTTATCAAGCCCATCAAAACTCCAAGCGTAAATCCCATAAAATCACGCGAGAACTGTCATGGCTGCTGAAAAAGACGACTGGTAAACATGCTGATGTGTTTTATCTGGTTTTGATTTATATACGGTTAGTTTGTTCAACCTGAATTAAAAAATCATTTTACCTAAAGGGAGTCAAATATAAAATCGATCTTTTCAGACCGAAGTCAGTCGCATTAAAAATTTAATTTTGCACCATTACGGAGATCCTATGGAATTGTAGCCCTCTCCAGTAAACATCAGATATAAAAAATCGGAGAGGGCTACATTATTGCAGCTACAGCTAGCCTAGCCGCTGGGTCGTAGATAAATAGGTCTATTCGACATTCGGCATATTCATGCGGGATATGAACGTGGTGACATTGCAAAAAAAATACATAACCCGCTAACACGGGTTATGTATTTTTTTCTGCAATGATCGCCACATTCATAACCCGCATTTAAAAGCATTTTATTGTTTATATTAACATCTTTTTTTTTAAACAAATTAATAAATTGATTGTAAAAATTAAGTTAAATGAACTAAATTATTGTTATTGTACATCATTAAGTTAGTTAAAAGAAACAGTCAAATCGTCTCCTGTGGTATTTTGAGTCTGACATCATCTAGATTATTTCGTGCAGTCCGTGATTTTTCTTAGGTCGCTGTAGGTTTCGACCAATCGATAATCAGGGCGTGTAAATATCACTCCTATTAGAGTCTATAGAGCTATGAATTAACGTAAGTGTCCATTAGAATCAATTGTTAGAATAAAGAGAATCATACATAAATACAATATTAAGACATAATCTGATATGCCAGGCTGAATTTGCAATTTACTCCTGTATTTAAACGATATCGAATGCTAGCGCTTAAACACACAAAAACATACGTATTGTCTGCTACACTTTATGATTATCGTTAGACACATGTCACTGTAGAATAGTTTTGGAATCACTGATATCTTTATCAAGAAGATATTTTTTATTCTATATAAGATGAAATTAAATAAAAGTTATGAGCCAAAGTTTATTAATGTTCGGTCAAGCGTAATGAAATAGAATCTTCCTATAACTTTCAGTTTGGTTGTATGCATATTAATCAGTTTGCTATTTCTACATTAAAGGCTTATACAGCAATACTTTGACTCTTATCTTGTCCAATGTTTCCCCGACTGTCACCAAGTATCGTGTTCTGAAATATCATCAAATGATCATGGCAATCGGTTGCATAAATGTATGATTGAAAAGTTTATTAAAATGTAGTTGTCACTGGTAAAAAAAATATAGAATCCCACAATTGCTTCTGTATCAATTTAAATACGTAAATACATTGTATAAAAATATCATATAATTTATAATCAATTTTGAAATAAAAAATAACAAGTGATTTTTTAAAGTCATTAATTCAGAATAGACTTGTACTCGTAAAGCCCCCTATTCGCTAGGATAAGTCTGGCTGACAAGAGGGACAGCACGTGATCTGTTTTGTAGGGCATTACTGCAGACAATTGCAAAGCTCTTGATTTTAATTGTATTGCAGAGAAGGTCTGATATGGCAGTGACACGTTCTATTCGTTAATTATAAAGGTTTCATTAATAATAACAGTCTGTGAGAAGACTCAGCATCAGTGCTATCTTTTACGTGAGAACCATTTCTGCTTCGTTCGAGAAAATCGTGCACAGAATTCGGAGGAAAGAATAGACATTTGATATATGTCGCAGGAAATCGGTCGTTTGTTTCAAGTCTGTAAAGTTGTTATTTATCTTTATCCATTTTATCTCCTAATTCTAAGATAATTCACACCACCGAACAAATACTAAAGATATACTATTTGTGACCTATGTAAATTGACAGTTGGTGTACTTTAGCGAATTAGATTATTTGTGGATAATATTAAGATACATGTAATAAATTATCTTTAAATTTTACATGCATATCTTTTGAGAATCATTGTGTGTGAGAGAGAGAGAGAGAGAGAGAGAGAGAGAGAGAGAGAGAGAGAGAGAGAGAGAGAGAGAGAGAGAACACACATAATTAAACTCTCGAGCGATAAAAGATTTTAACCCTCCATTTTTTTCAAAAAAATGACAAACATTAAAAACATCACCAAATGACAAAATCGGACATAACTTGTTTGAACAAGACAATTAAAAGATATTTTTTATGGAACAAAATTAAAAGTCTGACTTATTAATAAACTTAGGTAAAATTTAACTTTCCTGCAAGTAATAGATTTGAAGTCAGTCTTCGTACGATGATATAATGTCTCAGTTTATTAGTCCTCTACCGGTTAAAGCGGGGGGGGGGGGGGGGGGGGGGGCAATCGTCGACATCACGGTCTGTCAATCATTCTGTCCTAAATTCGTTTTTCATTTCCTATGGTTTGCGAATTTATTTTAAATGTCTAGTGCACTTCATAATAACGAACTACAGATAAGGTTTGGCTTTTGTTACTTTTAATCATCAGGTGTTAACGTAATTTTTTTTTAAAAAGTGAATCTTGTATTTTTTTCGTCTCGGATTAATTACTCCGCTTAGAATAGTTTGAATGATTCTATGTTTGATTTTTTCAAAAGCAATGAACACGACATATTGAAATATTCTGCATGATAGTTTATTGATTCAGCAAAAGCACCATAGGAGCCAATTGAGAAATAAGATTACTAGATAAACACGTGACATGATTGTAAAATGTATCTACTGGTATATGTTAGGTTTCTTCTCACGCTCATGCGCAGTACTTACTAGTGATTTTAAAAACATTAATCCTTATTCAGCTAAACGTATATGGCACAAATTCGAATCGGTAAATTAGTATGGCAGTTGGCGGGGTTTTTTTTGGTCCGAATTTGTTTAAAAATGTTATTTTGAAATGTAAATTATACACTCGATAAATGATTTATCTTTTTTCACAAGGGAGTAAGATTAAATGTCTCAATAATTTCCAAACAACCCCCGTTATTGCACACAAATTCACATAAAAATTTAAGCTCAATTTTATGTTGAATTAATTTTTCTGACAGTTTCAGTCAGATGCCAGATTTTACTATTATAAATCCTCCTAATTCATTTTTTCACACAGACCCTCTTTATACCCGGAGAAATGCACAGGAGCGGACATAAAATTTAGAACTTTTGCCATAATTTTGATGATTTCAGTTGTGATAAAATCGGGAACTTTAGACGGACAATAGTTTTTAAAATCATAATATTTCATAGTTTTTAATGTCGTTTTAAAGCTTTTTTAAATATAGTTTTATTAAATATTATAATATTGGACTTTTCTAAACTTGCTGAGTTTGGTCATCACTTTGTGTAGAACCTTAGATGGGGGGAATCAAGGATGTACTGTAGTACATGGCGTAGTAAAAGTCACTGAAGTTTAACGATCTACACACATTTTGTAGAAATTGTATTACAGTTACTTATGTACGTGTCTAATAGTAAAGGTAAGAATTTTACTGAAGCTTTGAGACTTACATACAGTAATAAATACTGTCTTTATTTCCCGATATATACATGTCCACTCACCGTTTGTAGCCGCCTCTCCGTACGTACGGCGTGTAACACCATGGCGTTGCCTATGAAGGTGAGCAGTGACAGCAGACTAAGCACCAGCCCCAGGGGGATGTCCCGCCAGACTCCGTGCTCACTCTCGGGCTCCAAGGAGAGGGAGCCATTGGTGTAATTTTCTATTAAGTACCAAGGAAATATAAAATCTGCGGTACTATTAGAGTACTCCATCACTGCATTTCCGTCTGGGTTCATTCACGGAGTACTATTTGTACTCTCAGATATGACATTGGAATACTATCCATCTCCTCACTAGTCCTATTAATGAGTAACTATTGCTCCACGTTGCTCGTCAGATATATCTCCCAGAAAATGGTTGGTGAAAAATCGTTTTTTTTCTGACCAGGAACATTAAACACTATCCCAGATAATTCAATACACAACACTAGCATCCTTCATTAACACCCTCTCCTGATGCAAATCCTTCCCATTGTCTCTGATCATATTAAGATTCACTACTTTATGAGAAAATATAACACAAGTACTGGGGAACATATATTGCAAATTTCTCTGAATTTTACTTTGTTTAACACAACACAACACTTCCATTATTGAGTAATTATGCAGTCATGTTATCAATAATGTTTCTTCTGTTTTACTGAAGTAAAAAAAAAGTGTCATTACAAACAGAGCGCCACTTCATTGAACAGTAAAAGCAGCAGGCATGCGCTCTCTTGAATCCTCCTGTAATCGCCTGAGCGCTAAGTTACAGGACTCCTACCACAAAAATCAATAGATGATCAGCGCAACCATTTTAACATCTTTTATTCAATTTCATTTTTATTTATATTTGTTAAAGAAAGCAAAACACATACAAACTCATAAAATTCCATCTACACATACATATCGAGATGAAAATTATTGAAAATATCCTATTAAAATCCTTAAATTCAAAAGACACGTTTTCTTGATTTCAGCGAAAGTGTGTTGAGTGTCGGATTCACTCTGGATACGTATGTACCTATGGAAGGTATTTGTGTCAAGCACCCTCGCCGCAGACTCGTTACCCTATATCGTGCCTCGTTCACTTAAAACGAGTAAAAAGCTAATAAAATTTGTTTATTACAGTGAGAAGGAATTTTTTTTTAGTTCATTCTTGATGAATATTTGTAGAATTTGATATGATGTTGGAAGACTTTGGTATTGGAGAAGCATGAATGAAAGTATAGATCGAACCGATCTCCTGATATAGTAGTACCCATATATGGTGTACAAGTAGTTGAAATTAATGAAGGGATGATTACTAGTGGTTCATTTAGGTATGACGTAAATTATGGGTTTTTTCTTTCAATGATCAAGATCTTCATACGCTGTGAAACCATCTTAGAAAGCAATTCAATATTTGTATTGACAAATCTCTTAAAACCTCTGAATCAGATTATTCACAGAGAGCAATGAAATATCAATACTTAAAAATGATGTTAAACACAGAAGAGCCATGCCAAAGGTCCCACGTCTGTCTTCGCTCACTTTCTTTCAATGTTGCTGCTATACTATATGTCACTAAACTTGGAAAGAATAAAACAAGGCATACTTTGACTATTAAAACATATCTACGAGAGGTTTTGAATATAAACAATGGACAATTAATAGCAAAATAAAGAGATCGTCCTGTAGCTACTAAATGCAATGTTTTTGGATCATTTTTGCTGTGCAGAAACTAATAGTGTTTCAGTTCTATATATTAGTGAGGGTCGTACTCTCAGTAGTGAGTACATCGCGATTGGCTAAGAAGGTACAATGAAGTGCATTGATTTGTGCTCTTTAATCAGCATGTAGTACACGTGTACAACATGCCTCGTGTTCACTAACAGTATCACTAATTTTTAGGTCATCGAATAACGCATATTCATGTATGATATCAGATCTAGTGTTTTTATCATGTGAAGAATTAAATTGATGAGTAGGGTATAACCAACCGAAGGATATACTGTAGCCAAAACATTTTGTGATCCACTTTCAGGGTGTCCTTAGCCTAGTGAGTAGTGTTCACCAATCAAGCGACCCTGGTTCCCGAAGTTTTTCGATGTGCCTGAACAATCAGAAGGCATCAGAACTAAGTTTGATCGGCCACTCTTTGCTCAGTGAGAAATGTTCACTAATTTTGGTGTCCCTAGCGTAGTAGGTAGTGTTCACCAATCAAGCGTACCAAATATTCCGAGGTCTTCCGATGTTCTTGCACAATCGGAAGGCACTTAGACCTTAGGTACATCACCGTCCCTAGCTCAGCGATTAGTCTACACCGACCAAGTCCACCTTTGTTTCCAAGGTCTCCGATGTGCTTGCACAATCGGAAACCATCTAGACCTTAGGTATATATCAGACGTCCCTAGCTGAGTGAGTAGTGTTCACCGAAGAAGCCTATCCTGGTTTTCGAGGTCTTCTGGGCTGCGTTCAAAATTGTAGCGGCTAGCCTAACCGCTAGGTCGTAGATATCTATGTCTATTGAACGGACCGCTAGGTTAGCCGCTAGGTCTCAGATTTGAAGTTAGAAATATTTAACTGAAGACTATATATATCAACATAATTTGTTAATTTCAAGCGGAAATATACATGTTAAAATTCATTATAACTAAAATGAACTAAATAAATACATTTCTTGTTTGTTACAAGGTGGTAACTAAGATGGCCATCTTGAATTTGATGCTAAGCATAAAATATTTAGGCTACGAATATCTACGTAGCGGCTAGGCTAGCTTATCGTTCAACTACGTAGCCTCTACGGTCTTGAACGCAGCCCAGATGTGCCTGCACAATCGGAAGGCATCTAGACCTTTAGTTTATCATCTTTATCTAGCTCGATGAGTAGCGATGACGGATCGGTGTGTCCCTTCCTAGGGTGAACACTACTCATTACGTTAGGTACTCCCCGATTAGTAAACATTACACACTGAGAACTAGGGATGACTGATCTATTGAAGTTCCTGATGCCTTCCGATTGTTCAAGCACATCAGAAGACTTCGGGAACCAGGGTCGCTTGATTGGTGAACTCTAAAGCTACTCACTAGGCTAGGGACACCCTTATCGGTGAACATTACCTACTGGGCTATGGACGCCCCGATCGAGGATCACAGCTAGAAGTGTTTTGGCTATACCCTATCGAATGGTGATGCACTACTCATCAATTTAATTCTTCAAATAATAAAAATACTAGATCTGATATATGCGTTATTCGATGACCGTAATTTAAATAATGATACTGTTAGTGAACACGAAGCATAATTGTACACGTATGTGTACATGTACTACTGATGAGTTTCGAAAGAGCACTAATCAATGCACTATATTGTACCTTCTTAGCCAATCGCGATGTACTCACTTCTGAGAGTATGATCAACAGTAATACATGCATAATATGGAATTGAGACAATGTTAATTCTTTACAACAAACAATGGCCCAAAAACATGAGTTGCATTTAGTAGGTCCAGAACAATCTCCTGATTTTACTACTGAGCTTGAATTTAGCTAAATAACTTAAATAATTGCGACTTCTCATGTTATAGTCATGCATTTGTCAAGAAAGCTATCCAAATAAAATCTAAGCTTTCGAACATTTTTAGGCAAAACAATTTCATTGTTTGAATAACTGTACCCCACCTTGTGTGCATTAAGGCATGGATAAGTATGATTTCTTCACAATATGCCGATTATTACCAATCAGGTACATCTTGTTACTGGAATTTAACATAATAGTTGCCAAATACTTATATCATTCTTTTACACGGAGACAATCTTTATTGTTCAGAAAAATAAACATACACTGTATTATATAAACTATGCAAACTGAAGGTTCTGAAGAAACTTTTATACTCATACATGTATATTTTCAATCATATCTTTGTTTACCGCTTGATGCTGTGTTATTTTCTTTTCTTTTATCATGTATTATGTGTTCAAAGTAGCATATAGGCCCGACGGGCCGGGTGTTTAATCTATGCTGACTGTTATTAATATTACACTTGGAAATGTATACACATGTCACTATAAAAAAATAAATTACTTACTTACTTACTAATAGTTACTGTGACTGTGTTGTCAAAACAATGTCGGAGGTCAAGCAGCGAGGTAGTAAGTACATATATGATTACACTGATGCTGATTCGCACAATGGTACATTTAAAAAGTATGGATTCTGTCATGCTAGCTTTGTGCTATTGAATGTGCTTAAGACATATTTTACGGGTCTTCGACATCCAGTGGTCTTCCCAAGATATTATTCCCAACAGAGTCGATTTCAAATGACAATCATATGGTATTCCATCTTCCCTAGTCAAGAGATTCTGATCCGGCCCGCTCTACTTAAAACCCTTGTCTTAGGAAGATGGTGCTATGCATATAATTACGATAAGAAATAAATTTATAGAAACACTTTTCAAATAGAGTGGCTTGCAGGTTACCTTTTGGTGAGGTGCCATTCATTTATTGTAACATTATTCTATAATTCTGAACTCAAATCATAAACTACTAATAGCTCAAAACAAAACAAAAGGCCTGACTTTTTTTTTGAGATGTTGCAACATATCGTTTATTTAAGCATAAGGTTGAAAAGGGAAAGAAAAAATAAAGATTTAGATTTTTTCTATCCCGTTTTGGAAAGAAATCTATTGAGGAGAGATTCTGTGTCACATGTACATTTATTTCTGTTCATACAATTTTACACAATTTACTGGTACTTAACAACAATCTTACAACAGTTTGGTAATATCAATTTTTTAAATGCATTTGCTAATTTTGAAAACATCCAGATAATAGAACACTTTTCAACATGGTTGCATGAAATGTACTCTGTTTCTATATAACTGGATGACGTTCTAATCTGCAATTAAAAGGGCCTGGTGATTGTGGCCATATATGTATTTAAACTTTTTTTGATTTCTTTAAGAAGAAGGGCTCCACATACAGACATAAAAAACCCAGTAAAATTGTAAATCTGAAGGATTCTTTTTCTATAACTAAATGTTAGTTTATGACCAAAAGATACAAGAGGCCCAGGGGCCACATCGCTCACCTGAGCAACAATTGCCTTAATTCTGATCAAATTAGCATTACAGTATCAAAATATCTTGACAACTGAGTACAGTAGATCTTGCTAAAAAAATTGAAAATCTGCCAATTTTTATCAACCTCTTATTTTTTGGTAAATACCAAGCCCCTTTTGTTGTTGTACCTGTAAAAAGATTTGTCTCTATTCCTATAACCCCCCCCCCCATTTCATGGCCTTATTTTTCTCTAGGGAATCATGGTTTCATCAGACTTAAATCTGCATAACCTTTGCTTTCACACTAAGTACTGAGTTTTGAACCGAACACTTTCCCAGAATAGTTTTAAAGTTTTTCTCTTCATATTCCTATGTAAATATTCAAACCGCCATCACGGTCCCGCCCTACCACTAGGGACTGTGATTTTGCAAACTTGAATTTACACTACCCGAGGATGCCTCTACACAAGTTTAAACCCTTTCTGGCCAAAAATTCTTTAAAAAGATTTGTAAAGATTTTCTCTATATATTCCTAAGTAAAAATTCATCCCCCATTGTGGCCTCACCCTACCCCTGGACTATTATTTAAACAAACTTGAATCTATATGATCTGGGGATGCTTCCACTCAAATTTGGGCTTTCCTGGCCTAATAATTTTGAGAAGAAGACTTTTAAAGATTTTCTCTATCTATAAAAATTCATCCCCCATTGAGACCCCGCCCTACCCCCAGGAACCATGATTTGAACAAACTTGAATCTACACTTCCTAAGGATGGTTACTTGCCAATTTGAGATTTCTTGGCAAAATATTTTTGAGAAGAAGATTTTTAAAAGATTTTCTCAATATATTCCTATGTAAAACTTGATCTCCCAATTGTGGCCCCACCCTACCCCCGGGGATCATGATTTGAACAAACTTGAATCTACACTACCTGAGGATGCTTCCATTTCCATTTGAGCTTTTCTGGCCTAATACTTTTTGAGAAGATTTTTAAAGATTTTCTCTATATATTCTTATGTAAAACATGATCCCCCTATTGTGGCCCCACCCTTCCCCCGGGGACCATGATTTGAACAAACTTGAATCTACACTATCTGAGGATGCTTCCACTCAAATTTGAGCTTTCCTGGCCTAATAGTTTTTGAGAAGACTTTGGCTCAGGTGAGCTAAAAAAGGTTAAGTTTACAATACAATAAGTTGATAAAGTTGGTTTCTGGAAGAAGAGACTTTGAAAATTTTCTTAATAAATATTGAAATTTTTTTTAGTTTTTTAATCTTTAGTTTTTAAGATCTGTGTACAAACATAGAATTGTGAGCAAATCTCTGTATCTTGCTTATAATTCGAAGCTTAACACTCAAATATGGTTAGTAAATAGAAATTGTAAACAATTAAAACACAAGAAACATGCACTATAACAAATAAAGAACACAATTTATTTTTTCGAAATGAATCATATATATACATGTACATGTATATACCTACATATTTCCGACAGCGATATCAAACTCTATTTAAACTGAATAAACTCGAGAAAATGCCGAGCATCTCAACAAAACCTATTGCATTAATATACCATTACGCAAAATATAATGCCGAATTACCGATAGAATGAATTGTATTTCAGTACTTTTTTGATACATCAGATTTTGCTTAATTTGCGCAAGTAAACAGTTAACTGTTTGATTTACCGAAGTCTCTGTTTGATTTGATACGTAAAAATCACGAAATACAGACGATAGTTCCCAGGTTACAAAGCATAAATAATGAAAACGAAACGAAAATCAGAACAAGCTAACACCAACGTCATGTGTGAAAACTGTCAACGCATTGAAATATTTAGCCTCAATTTACTTCACAAAATCGGCACCAATATATTTTGCATGTTTCAAAAATTTCCCTTCATTCGCGAACTGTTGCACAACAAGCAAATTCATCATAGTCAGATCGACCATTTTTCGTATAATGTCATGGCTGCTTTAAACAAAGAACCTCGTTTTAGATGTATGGAATACGAGTCTTGGTAAAATGGGTACGCAAACCCGGGCCGTGGCAAAATAAAAGCCGGGGCAGATCGGCAATCGTCAATTCCAAATACGCATTATTTTGCAGCAATATTTACAGCAAATACAAATATACTGGTCCATCAAATATCCTGACATTTTAATGAGATTGGCAGATTAATAACTGCCAATCTTTTGTTTTGCCCAGGCCAAGTCTTGTCTACCCATTTTACCGGATGCCGAATCCGAAGCTATTAAACTGATTGAAACACGCCTTTTCTTTATTATTATTTTCGTAATAGCTCAGATTTGAAACAGAATTAGACCTTAATTTTTGCAATTTATATTTTCCTTCCCATAAGGATAATTTATGCTAAACTACGTTGAATTGGAATCAGTAGTTCTTGAGAGGAAGATTTTTTAAAATGCACCCCCCTTTTTCTACAGTTTCAAGGTTTTCTCCGCTTTGAATACAGATCGGACTTTTATTTCTGCAATTTATATTCGCCCTCCCATAAGGATGCTTTGTGCCAAATTTGGTTGAAATTGGATAAGCGGTTTTAGAGAAGAAGTTCAAAATGTAAAAAGTTTACAGACGGACAGACAGACGGACAGACGGACGGACGGACGGACGGACGACGGACAAAAAGTGATCAGAATAGCTCACTTGAGCTTTCAGCTCAGGTGAGCTAATAATACCTAAAAAAAACTAAGAAAGCTCTGATGGATAATTTAGTCACTCATCCTTCTTTAACATTTTGTAAGTGTTAAATACATGTACAAATGAGGTTATTCAATAAGCATGTTTTTACATTTGCATTTCTGAAAAATATACATTTGTAATTTTGAATGGTAAAATGCTATGTGTATGTAAATGATAATGTATTCTGATGAAGTTAAGCACAAAAATAACCTAATCTGTGATCTAACATCCAATGGCGCAGTTTAGCACAAAGTGATGACATATACAAGTAAGACTCATTGGTAGTAATTATTATGTTTTATGCAATAAATCTTCCGAATAATTAGATTTAATATGCAGAACGTTACAGCGTTTATCCCGACATAATGGGTGTGAACACAGCGATTACCGCTGACAGACATGGCTGCCTTCTTTAAAGCAAACCTTTGTTTGCCCAAATACCGATATAAAACCCAAACAACCGGACGACTATCTAAAATTGATTACATTTAATGTCGGAAATCTGTCATTTTGTGGCATTAAAGAGGAAAAGGTAGAGTACAAGTCATTTTAAACTGCCGTGAATGAAAATTACTTAATATTGCTCGTTCTTTAGTATATAAGCATCTCACAACAGGAATCCACATTCTCTCTCTCTCTCTCTCTCTCTCTCTCTCTCTCTCTCTCCATGCAAAGACTCGATAAACGACAAAAGCTAGAGTGGTTTTGTCCAAAATATTTTAGTTTTATTTCGTTTGTTAAAAGTTGGTTTTCACAAAGAACTACATGTACTTGAATTAGCAATTTTTAAAACAACGATTAACCACCATTCTTACAAATTACTATTTGCAATGTAATTTTAGAATTCTAATTTTTATCAAGTGAATACATTTTATATTAAAATCAACATTTAAACAACAGAAAGTGTTTTTTTTGGTCCATGTGAAGGTATCAAACCTCACCAACAAAATACATATATTACCATACATATTATTCAAACAAGACTGTGCAGTAAATAACCTACTTTCTTCAAAGGAATTCGTTTTAACTCAATAATTCAGCAAAAATGGAAAGTTTCTTTTGTGTTTCATGCGTGTTTAGAGGAATGAAACGTTACACAGAGAAAATACGTAACCTGCGTTAACAGCTTGAATCACAAAAAAGTATTTTATTGATTTTTAAATCTTTCTTTGAATCTCTCTTAAATGATTCATATACAGTGGGTCAAAGTACATAAAACACCTTTTTTGTTTTACTTTTAGTAAGTCACATAAATGGAAGAAATAATTCTTCATCACATGGACAATTCTACAACCACATGTATCAGATGTCTTAAGTCAGAGCGTGCTAAAAGTTTCAATTGTAAACCTGTTATGTAATGGTTTTCAATTTTAACACATCGTTCAACCTAACAACGACACATGGCCATCAGTAAATTATTTCTAAATATTATACTAATATTTAGAAAACCAATCCAACTTCTACTGATTAATATTATTTTACTTGTTTTGTAGCATTCGTGGCGTTGGTCCCAGCGACCCCGGTATCACCCCCGGCGCCTGAGAAACTTTAAGTTTCCTCTTCCTATTTTCTTCAATTTTAATTCTTTATTCACTCAAGACCAGTTCACCGGTATATGAGGCTCAACATAAGTACATACAAGTGGACACAAAAAAGCCAGGGATCACAAGTACAGTAGAAATAATAAAAATAAAGATAAATTGAGTAGTAAATGTGGAACAATCAATCTTTAATGTTTACTGTATACGTGATTAGGAATTTGTCGCTAATGGTTATCGATGTAAATATATACATGCACATCTCATCTATTCAAAAATACAAATTGATATTTTTGAGAAAAGAATCTGAGTTTGAATAATATGCATCCATCCTGAACGACCTAATTGTCTGTAGATTTCCCAGCAGATGGTTACTGCTGGTGTTTACGTCACTATAGACAGAAAACAGAAAAATGCCATTGTTCAGATATCTTTTTAAGTTGTTTACCTATTTATTTGACCCCAATTTTACAAAACAAAGATCTTAAACAATTTGCTTCTTCTTTGAACAAATATCTTGATCAATATTGCAATTGGCAGTACGTCATGGCAACTAAAAAAATGCATTACACAAACAGAAAATGTGTGGAACTATTTCTATACAACATTCCTAAAAGTACACAAAACAGAAAAGAGACCAATTACATTGGAAATTAATTAGAAAACTTGCTTTTAACTTGCAATCAAAGTATTATTCTTTATTGACCAAAGGATCCATTTGGCTCATAAGTACATAATACAAACAGTAAACTGGAGAATGATGGAGGATTCTACATGATACATAACAGATGGGTTAACAATGTATATAGAATATATATATATATATATATATATATATATATATATATATATATATATATATATATATATATATATATATATATATATATATATATATATATATAGACATAAGCCAGAAGACATATCACAAGGAATTAACATCATAATCCTCTTTCAGCTTAAAAGCTTTCAATAAATGTTGACAAAGTCTCTGAATGAATTTGAAGTTATCGTAACTAAACAACTGTGTGAAAAGGAAGATTTTTTTCTAGCACTACTAGATGATATCGCAAGGATTAACACCTTACGCATAAATAAGATACAATGCTTAATATATTGAACCATTTTTGAGGTTCATTTTTGTATAATTACTGTGTATATTCTTTCTTAATTACTTTCTTCGTCTATTCGTTAAAATTGAATTAAAAAACCAAATACAAGGCCGGATTTTTTAAAGAGCGGACAGGTATAAAAAAATCTAAACCGAAATGGATGATATTTACATGCACGTGGCCTTAATTATTTTTGTAGCAGCTGAGTGGAAAAAAATAACAAACCTTTATATTTCATAGCAGTGAGTGGGTATTGTGAATGGCGAGTGCGTCGTATCTCTAAATTTTGTTCTTTGTATAAAATTTCACTATAATTCACGCCCCCGTTCAATTTCACCGTTTCATGCATACATCATTTAATCATTTAGACGTAGAGCACTGTTTACAAATCAATGTCCAAGATTTACCGGTATTACCAATCTGTTGTGGTATGAAAATGTATGAAATTAAAAAAACGCTAGTGTATGTATATTTATTTGCATATTTAAAACCAAAGTTGTTGGATCCAAAGTATCTGCCCGATGGTTAATACTACACGTACCGCTATGATGTTAGAGTAAACATTTTTTTTTAGTAATTAGCATCATACACATTGCAGTAACAGTGCATACTCCCACTGACTTGGATCCGCCAAAGCGTGTCCACAACCTTGCTTTCAGTTTTTGCTATTTCGGGCTAGTTTATCGAAAATAAAAGTACGTTTTAAATTGATTTAGCAAAAATGACTAATCAGGTAAAATTCAATTACAGCCTACGGACATCATATCACACGTGTTGAAATACCAAAGGTGTTAGCAATTACTCTGGTGCAGGTATTTATAGTTAAGGTGTAAAATCCCTCTGCTATTAATTTCACTATATGTTTTTTTTTTTAAATTTTTCATATTGATTTTCATCAAAGTCAATATCAATAGATTCAGATGAAACAAAGTTGATGTGATGAAGCGCTGCTAGATTTTTCAAAAATTGATAATATGTCAAATCATGATATGAAGAAAACTAGACATAGTGGTTAAAAAAAGCAAAATTTTACTATTGCAGCATAAAATAAAAGATATTAAATTTATATGAAAATAATATATGGTTTTGTTATACTTTCATGTTAAATACTGAAATCTGATTGGTTAAGACGCAGTTAATAATATTTACTATTACCCTCAGCGTTAGCAACGCACTTGGCAACGGGTAACATTAAAAAATGTTACATGCGCGAAAATTATGCGCGTACGGTTCGCTGTAGAATTCACGTTATTCCTATATAAAAGCAGTAAAATTTTCTTAAAAATTTTAAAAAAGACATTCAGTATAACAAAATAAATAGTGCCTGTTTGGGAGGATAACAGTTGAAATTGACACCCCTCGAAAACCATTGTCAACCTCCGCTTCGCGTCGGTTGACAATGGTTTTCTCGGGGTGTCAATTTCAACAGTTACCCTCCCAAACAGGCACTATTTATATAATATACAATGTCAATTCATATTACAAAACATAGTAAAGCGCTGCTTTTTAGATCAGAATAGCATTTTATTGTATAGGTTTGTAACAAAAATGGCTTCAAGCAGCTAGAGTTACCTTTCTTTATCATAGACTATTGAAGGTTTTACATACACATTTTACATACAGTACATGATAATTTGCCACAGGTTCTAATTTTTCAGAAAAGATTATCTGTTTTTAAGTTTGGATAACATAATAGTAAATGGATCCATATCATTATGTTTTAAAAATGCTAAAAATGTTAACCAAAGCATTTTGTTACAACACAAAAGGAGATCAAATGAATGGTCTTCCAGTAATTGGTATCATCTCAATATAGTGATATATTGTCTTGAATAAAATGTAAATTGGTTTTTAAATTTTGTTTTCCCATATCTGCTCTCTCAGAAAAGAAACCCCAATATTCAATTTTAAACATATGAAATGTTATAAGTTTCAAATGATGATATGTTAGTATGTCTAATGTTTGCATTTGTCTTGGTCACACTTTTCCCAATTATAATTCATTCACCTATGTGAACAAGCTATAAATAAAGAAATAAAACTTTTCCATCCAAAAATTCTCTGGCCTAAAACATCAAATATGTACTGTTCATGTACTGAACTAATAAAGAAAATTGAGTTATATTTTTAAATAAATTAATCCATTGTGGGGAGTAGGGATATACAATGTATATATTGCCTCATAAAGATATGATCAATATGATTCGCTTCTTGCAATGTTTTGTAGAAGCTTTCTTTACTTTTTTGCCCCCTGCTAAAGTTCGAGTACAGTTCGTTACGTTAAAACTTTTTTTCTTTATTTGAATTTAAATAAATATCGCATTTAAACATAAATTAGGGCCCAGCACCGCCTCATTTGTTGCTACATGCTTTAATAATTGTGAGTTAAGAGAAACAAAGTGAGATTTTTTTCTACAGGAGTTATCTCTCTTATCAGAGGGACATTACACCTTAACTGGTAAAATTTCTTAATTTATAAGTATTCATAAATATAGATAAGGTTTTTTGGGCAAACTATAAAAAATTAAAATTCGTCCCCTATCTCTTGAGAATTACACACTTACGGTCACTTCTAGGTTGGTTTTTTATACCTTCCGTTTTCTACGTTTAAGCAATGTGCTGATCTATTTTTTCATAATAAAGACTTTTATGAGACAACAGTTCAAAAGATATTTTGGTAAACAATCTCTAGTAGCTATTTCCTTGAACACTATATACACCCCGTATGTTTTAGTTTGCGTAATAATTAAAGATAGAATTGATTCCATCAAACTATGTATAAGTAATCGAAATATTCTAAAAATTGTTTTGATCCAAGCAATAATGAACTCTAGTCTCGTTCAGCCAGATGCTCGGCTCAGAATGTGTACATCAGGTCACGTGATAGCTTGATGACGCGACCTCTAAATATAGAATGACTCTCTGCTTGGAGGAGATTTACTGAGACAGCCGATGGTTGAACGAGACTGTATTGAACTCTGGCGTATAAACACATACGACTGCAAAAATATATAAATTGTTCGTACTATTTATCATCTGACTATTTTTAAGGTGTTCATCAATAAATTTCTTAAAACACAATGCTTCAAGATACATTAAATCGAATTTATGGATTATTTTCAAGAACTAAATCTTGTCAGCGGTGATGATTTGTGCATAGGTCCAAACACTGTTTCAGTTTCAGTTTGCCAGAGTGACTACATAGGAGAGTTGATTAAAAATCAACTCCCTAAAATAGGTTCAAATCTTGAACATCAGGAAAAACCTATCATTGTATATACCGGTGTATAAATTGTATTGTTTGAATTAATTTCAAGGTAGTAATACTAAAGAAAATCTACCACAGTCTCTACAAGTAAGAAATAAACAGCAATGTTAAAAAGTTCAGCGGGATATGAAGTTGGTTGGTCACGTGATCTAATCCTGTGAAGCCCAAAGGTCTTCTCAGTAAATTTGATCACGTACCAAACAACTTCATATCCCGCTGTACTTTTTAACATTGCTGTTTATTACTTATATTTATGTTTGAGAAAGACAAATCGTTCAGAACTGTTAAAATTACCGAGATTTTATGTTTATCCAAGCGACAAGCGAGTGCTATGATCATTGTGACGTCATGAAAAAGTTCATACTGAATTGAACGGTTTCGCTATTCTATAGGTCTATAAGGAAATGTATTTGCAAATGTAAATATATAGGTACAATGTATATATTTGTTTTCCCTTGGACTGAAATGTCACACTTTCATTGGTTTAAACATAGCACGCGATTGCCTCGTGTATCTCTATATTTGTTCGGTGAGAAATAATATTAGGCAATATGGTCGTCATTGACCGACGCTTCGCTTACTCATTTTGACATTTCATAGTATTTAATACATAAACCGCATATAAGGAAACATATCAAATTTTGCAAATTAAATATTTAATTTTGTTTTTGACTTCGAGTGATTACTCTCCAACACAAGTAAATGACTATCAATAGTGGTAATTAGATTTCAATTTAAAAGGTCTGTGAACAGTTCATTATATGCACACATATATATATAGAGTTGAAAATAATGTTCAAAAGTCATATCTCTAACTTATAAGCCCCTCCATAGTCTGAAAGTTTTTTCTGCAACACATCCGGTAATGTTACTAAATTTGAGGTGTTTTTCCGAGCTCTGCCGGAAAGGCCCGAGAGTGAATCGATCAGCGAAACGAGACTTGGTCCTTCACTGGATATCACGTCGGGTTTTCGCATAGGTATTCCGGATGTTTAAGGTGCCAAATATAGAATATGAATGATAAATTTGTTGCGTATAGTTCAATACTGTTCATCAGTGACGCAAATGGCGTATTGTGGGGCACAAGCTTAACTATGCGAGATGAAAACAATGTTAAAATGTCAATAATCATATAGTTACTGAAAAATAGATAGGCCTCGGACACCCTCCCCCTTTGACAAAGCACCCCCGACCCAAGAGCACGTAAGGTAGATATACATATATAGATAAATAAAGCCTTGATACAGCAAAAAATACTTAAATAAATAAGACAGAATGCGACAGTCCAAATTAAATTTATTTAATTTGGACTGTCGCATTCTGTTTTATTTATTTAAAAAAAAAAAAAAAATATATATATATATATATATATATATATATATATATATATATATATATATATATATATATATATACACACCGGTAAGTCAATTCAACTATGCCGTATCTTAGAATTCACAAAACATCCAAATAGATGTACATATTTAGTCTGTGTGCTTATTTATATCCCAGCACTTTGACATGGTGTTGGTATCAGTTTCCTATTCTTTTAATACATGTAAGTGGTGGTTCACTTTTGAGGACATCTGTTGTTAAGATGATTTTTAAGAGTCAGGACTCGTAAGTAAGAAGGTAGGACGGCTTCGAAATAGAAGACTAAGATGTTTCCTAAAATAAATATGAGACATATCTTAGTTTAAAGATAGCTTCGTGAATATGCCCATTGAATTTTATAAGATAAATGGTTGGAAAAAAACAGTAATCTTGTCTTATTGAAGAAGAATGGTAACTAGTATCCATACAAACAAATAGAACACTCCGAGACGTCGTGGGCTATAGTATGTTATATTATCATAAACCAGTTTATATTTATCATCTGTTCATGCGGAAGATATTAATTGAAGTGTTCTATATGTGAAGAACATGATTTTCTAATTCTGTCTAGAAATAATCACCCTTGAATATGTACGCTAAAAGACTTTAAATACTAAATTTATGTCACGTTTTAAATAATTGAATATAGCATCTTTTTAAATGCAAACTATTAATTGGTGCTCAGATATCACGTGATGAGGCCCGGAAAACGTCTTCTCTCTATGCCAGATCACATGAATTCCGTTCATGCAAATGTAGGCCTGGTTATGGAAGGGACATATTACAGAATAACTGATCTACGCAACCTTTTATACGACTTAAAAAAAAAACCTTACTGTTGCTTAATACATGATTTAAAGATAACAGAACGACTTATATTTCCTTTAGAAAAAAAAATATATTGAATTAACAACGACGATTTAACCATTTTAAAGAGAATACACAATATCATAACAGGAAATAATTTCGCTTAAAGTTATTTTCTAAACGCCCAGTATATTTTATATCATGCTTTGAGAGTTCTTCTCAACTTCCGTTATAAGAATTTCCGTAAAGTTTTCGTAACTTGACCAAACTTGTCAACAAGAGACGGGTAATCTCTTGAAAATTTCCATACGCATTTTGGTATATTTTAAAACAGGAACTAAATTAAATTTCCTTTCCGGATTAGATATCATTATTTAAAGCCTATTTGGAAACCTGTTGTCATCATAATTCATATTTGGGGATAGCCATCACATGATGGAGGAAGAAGACGTGCAATCTGAATGGCAGTGTGAGAAATGCACATACCGAAATAATGGGACTCACAATACATGTGAAATCTGCGGGTTTCTACAGAAAAGCACAGGATCAGATGGCTTCGTCAGACTATCATCTGAAATCAATGATGTAGAGGAGGATAGCTACAGAGGACCATCCAGTCTGGAATCATTTACCATTGCGCAACCTACAGAAGCAGGTACCTTTATATTTAGATTAATTTTTTTCTGTAGATCTAGAGTTTATTCATGATTTCCATTTATTAAAATATAAATGAAACAATTATTTTATTTCTAGAATATAATTTGTTTCATGCCATAGAATAAAATATTTCTTTAACTATAAAGAATTTAAAAAACGACAAATTTGCAAAGAAAGTGGGCGCCTAAGATGTAGATTCGGCAAACATCTGGGCGCACAAGGAGAGTAAAAATTTCAACGATTAATTTTGCCCATTTTTTTAAAATCAAAATGTATAACCGTTATTCGGTTTCTGTTGGATGTCGAATGGGTAGACAAAATGTTTAAAATGCAAAAGGTTTTATCATAACATGGGTCTAAATATAGCAACATGACGCAATTGATGCAAAATCCTCATTATATACAGCTGTTTACTTATATACAGCTGGGTTTTTTTAATGATTTTTTTATGTCTGGGTCTACTCTCCACGAATTTGAGACGTGTAAAGATGACATATTTCAACATTAAAAATGTCGCTAAATAAAAAAAAAAAAGATGGAGATATGACCATAAGATGACTATATATGAAAAATTTTTCTTAATATTTTTGGAGGATAAAAAACAAAGTCCAGAGATATAACAATGTTGTTACAAACAAAACTTTAAAAAACATATAATAAAGTCTGGCATGACTCACTGGTGTTGTCCTGGATTAGTCAATACGAACATGTAGTGTAATGGGGTTCAAATCCTCCCGGGGATTTCCACCCCCCCCCCCCATTTTTAAAACGTTTTTGTTTTTAAATGTATATTGATATAGCATTAATAGTTTACTAAATGGACATGCATTTTCTATTCTTATTGCTAGTTTATTTTGATTCACAATATAATTAATAAGATAACTGTATTAAAATATTTGTGCATTAACATTTTCAACTTATTATCGGTTATTGCTCTTTTTAGAAAGCTTGTGAGTTTTTTTGATAGCCGGGATAGACATGTACTTCAACTCTTAAGATAATATACAATGTAGTTTGAGTAATCAATTTTTGTTCGAACCCGTACATAGCATTTCGAGGTTATACACATATACCGGTATTTACATTTTCATCTGTCTTTGTCTGTGATAACATTACGAATCAATTTTGAAGCCTATAGCCCAACAATTTCATAAAAGATGAGCGACACAAAATGGGCGTGGCTTGAAGCATAACCGAAACACGTTATTGGCTGCGCCGTGTGGTAATACATAGCATGTGCTACATGAAAAAAATAGTCATTTTAAAATGTTATTTTAAACTATAGATACATGTATTGGAAATAATATAAATATAATTAATAAGAAATCATTCTTTTAATATTATGAGGTGATTATTTCGGTCGAGACGTGGTCAAGTCTATCATAAAGTCCATTTGGGCTTTATTGGATTTGATCACGCCCCGACCGAAATTATCACCTCATAAATTCTATCTCCTTAATTAAATCCCTATTGATTCGTGTTGGTGGTTCTGCAAAATTACAATCGTGTGCACCAAATTACTTTACAGCGTGAAAAAAGAAAGGAATTAAAAAGAAATGAAGTCTATCAAAAATAATTTTGCAGAATGCAACGAGCTACCGGTTTCGCGAGGATGTGTTCTTCGCTAATTTCACACTAACGTTTGTCTTATAAGGCTTTTCCAAAATTAACTTTCACATTGTTTATCATTTAAAGCTGAAAATGGTTACATGAGCAGTGAGCTAAGGATAATACTAGTCGGCAAGACGGGATCTGGTAAAAGTGCAACAGGAAACTCGATTTTGGGGAAGACGGTATTTACGTCTGATGTCTCAAACAGCAGTATCACCAAAAAATGCAAAAGGGGGTCCAGTGTACGATTCGGACAGGACGTTCTGGTGGTAGATACGCCCGGGCTTTTTGATACTGGTTGGTATTTTTGTTGTCAGTGATTATTATCACATAAAAACTTATAATGGAAATGTTAATCTGACTTGATGGCTTTTCTTCTATTTAAGGCATGACAAATGATGACATAACCACTGAGATATTAAAATGTGTGGGAATCAGTTCTCCGGGGCCACATGCTATACTGTTAGTAATAGGAATTGGTCGCTTCACCAAAGAGGAGAAAGAGACAGTCGAATTACTTCAGAGAGCGTTTGGTCCAAGCATGGTTAAATATCTTATCGTTGTTTTCACGAGGAAAGATGATCTTGACCGGGGTCACAAATCCATCCGCGATATACTAAGAAATGCCCCGCCGTCTTTGCAAGATGTGATTGCTAGTTGTGAGGACAGATTTATTGCCATCAACAATGCCGAAGACAGCAAAGATAGGTTGGAGCAACAAATTCAGGGTCTTTTGACTATGATCAAAACTATGGTAGAAAAGAATGGGAATAAGTATTACACAAGTAGTATTTTTAACCAAACTGAAATTGTAATCAGAGAAAGAGAAAAAGAGCTGAGACAAAAATATGAAGAAAAAACCAAGTTGGAAATGCATGAAATGAAGAGAATGCTTTCCTTCGAGTACGAAGACAAAAAGTCTGACTTCAGAGAAAGAGAAAAGGCGTTACTAGAGAAACTGGATAGACTCGAGAGTCAGCGCTCTTATGAAATGAAGTCCATGGCAACAAATTTGAGAACACTCCAGGCAGAAATGGACAATTTAACAATGGAAGCAGTGCCCGAAAGTTTTGACGAGGAAGAGAATTGTAGACTGGTCACCATTCAGCAGAAGATACTAGAAGTCAAGAGACGCCTGGAAGATGTCCGCCAGGAACAAGAGGACATGATGCTTTATGAGGATGTGCGGGAAGACGTGGGGCCTCCGTACAGGTACCACCGCGACATCGACAGGGTGGTCAGGGAAAACGTACGAGATGAAATAGAAAGCGGGGACAAAAATATTTTAAAGCGATTTTGGAGGAACGTGAAACATGCTGGATTTGGATTGATGACAAAATTTAGAGAAATATTTGAGCTGGTAAAAAAAAAATCGGGTTTTCTTTGAAATTTCTTCTTCTACAATCAGCTTTGTAACAATGATATCATTTGAAATAGATTGAAATTCATTCTGAAGAAAGTATCTGTTTTGCTGACATTTTATCAAAACATGTGTATTGGTTACTGGAATCGTAAACTTTTCATGGTACATTCGTACTGTGTAACAGTTACCATTTAAATTGATTTTTTTTTCTTACCATAATTTTTGTTGACATGTTATATAATTGTATATTTAACAAAATGGGAAAGATGATTATAACGTTTAGGAATAAATTTTTATTCCCGCCACACCCCCTGTGACAATTAAATATGTGTAAATCATCTTTTTAACTGTTGATCTGTATTTTTTTTATATGCAATGTAATGTAGATACATGTACAAATGATGTCCTATATATTTTGTAATAAATTATTTCAGTATTCATTTTCGTTACGAATAATTTTAAGTTGATGAGGTCGTTTAAAAGTTAAGGAGATTGATCAATAATAACGTATTATGTCTGTGGATCACAGGCTACTTCTTTCAATAATAAAATGAATTCAAAAATGAGGAGGGATATGATAGGGAAAACAAGTGTACGAGATAAAGCAAATGCAGGAGATATATATGCAATTCAAATACAACTGAATTAAAGTACAAAACAGCCGTAGAAAGAAAAACAAATAATGAAAATAATTGTGAAAAATCCCAATATCCATCAACAAGGACGACAAGTTCTGCTATCCGGGAAAATGCATCCGTCTGGGTTTCAGTAAAAAGGAAAGTACAGTCGTTTCTTCCTGTTCTCAAATCGATCTTGTTGTACCATGCATGTACACTGTATGAATGTCGTACTTCAAACGACATTGTCAGTATCTTGCCTGTGTCGTACTAAGATATGGGAAATTCCAAATTTGTTAATGACGAAATAGAGTGTTGACCTTAAAGATGAATAGGGTTTTTATCCCATGCTATAAGCACATATAACTAAAGTATCATTTTTTCTACCCCATATCAGATTGTCTGCATTATGTATGTACAAGGATTAAACATAATTTATTTAAATGACCTTTGTTCTTTGAACTTTGGCCTTAAAGGGGCATGTTCACGATCTTGGTCAAAATTATTTTTCCGATTTGAATGTTTACAACACCTTCTGTTATGCATTTCTAATAGGCAACTAAAATTTGAGTGTTATTCGTTGAGTTATAAGCGAGTTGCAGAGCTTACAATTCTTTGCTATGTAAACAAAACTTTTGTTTCAAGTTTAAATGTTGAAGTGAAAAATCCAGTTTTTAACCTAAAAAGAAAGTGTTAAACGCTAGGAAATGTTTATTTATGCTTTTTAAAAAATGAATTAGAAGACAGACAAATCAGTCTGAAAAAGATTTTAATGGTGTATTGAACCTATGTAAAACAGGACACGAGCCTTGTTTACATTACAAAGAACTGTGAGCCCTGCATCTTGCTTACCCGAAGACTGACTCTCAAATCTCATTTTATTATTAGAAGTGCATTTATAAAGCAGTGTAAAATGTACGTAATAAAAACAGAAAAATAGAATTGGTCCAAAATCCTGACCATGCCCTTTTAAAATTTAATAAGTGTGGGGCAGACTTACTCGAGTCTTTAAAAAAGAGATGGTAGGGGTGGTTAAAAGTAAATGAAAACTAGAGTAGATGTTGTACTCCCACCTTAAGTGATTATTTTTCTTTACGTCAAAGGGACATTCATTCAGGATACACGTACTGGTTCAGGACCAGGGATCGGCTAGGACCAGTTACCTGCTATATGACGAGTTCGGGTATTTGGGACACGTTAATCCTAGATACGGCATCTCAGTCGTCTGCTACGAGTAAAAACAAAAACTTTAATTTACAGCATAATATATAAGAATATGTGATTAATATTTAAGTAGACGCGATCATTTTACTTAATACATTTTACTTTCACTGACAGCGGTGGGGGAATACGGAAAAAGATTAAGAATATAAGAATTTGTAAGTTAGTAACCCATTTAAAATTTCCTATTTGCATTCAATTTGGCATAATGCCAAAAATATGAAGGAAATTAACCATGTTCTACAGGATGGGAGTTGTGATGCAGTTGAAACACAAAGTTTCTGGCATGTAGTACTAGTATATATAACTACATGTAGCTTGGTACCCGAGTAATTACAATACTAGTCAGAAACAGTACTATATATAGCTAGCAGTTTGTTTTATTATAATATATGTTTTTATTTATCAATGAATAAAAAAATAAATAAATTCATTGAATATTTGATTTATTTTACGTTATTATCACGAAGCCAATAATTGGTCCAATGATCGTCATATTTAAATCAGAAAACGGGTGTGTTCCAAGGAACACTTAAAATACCTGGTTGTTGTACATGTTTTATGCTTTATATATAAACAAAAAGATATGGGGTCAACCATTTACACTGTCAAATTATATGCAGAAATATTCAGATATGAATAAGATAGGATGAAAAAACTCCTTAAATCTTAGCCGATAACTGGTCAAATACCAGTATCAAGGATGAAATAAACGCAGAGTAACGATTAAATTAAATTCATTTTTCCTGACATATTTGACCAGCGTAGGGTAAAAGAATTATAATGTAGAACATTATTGGGGTTAAATTTAATGAGTGATATTAATAAAAATAAATTCTGCAGAATATGATTTTGATCGTGACCAGTTTAAAAAAGTTTGATGAAGAATTTTCTTTCTTGCTTTGGCGTTGAGTATACAGTCCGTGGATTGCCTACAGTGTACGACAAACTAAAACTAGGTTAGTTAATACCTTCAGTTGTATATTTTCGACATTAATTTGAAATTTTTAACTGGAATTGTTTGCAAAAGAATTATTTAAAAGATCATAATTACTGAAAGCTAATTCTTCTAGGGGAGTCAGAACCATGAAACGTGTTCTAATCTATACTACTATATTAAAATAATAGACTCTAATTTTTGGTCTTTAATACCGAGAAATCGGAAGAATACTGTCTTTTGTTTTATATATTTTAAACATCATTGATACTTGGAGATTACCAATTTGTTTTTATTTTTTCTCAGTTAAGCTTCGCTAATTAATAATCAACGAAAATTCCTAAAAAAAAAATACCGGAAATCACCTGAATTTTTTGGATTTTACAATCTTGCGCTTGCGCAATACATTCACTCTAACGGGATCTTTAGTTTATGTTTCCACAATATCACATCTCCATGAATAAACTCAGAAATGATAATACAGATACGGGTACATTTTCATTGGACTTTTACTGTATATTCTGTTCATATATATTATTGATGTCTTATGAGAGAAAGTATAAAATAACAAATATACATTTCAACTAAGTACTTACTTTTGTCATCGTGATGACAAAAAATAGTTGATTACATGCAAAAAAGTTACATTATATTCGTTAGGAGAGTGATGATAGAATACATTTTATCGTAAAAATGAATAATGTCCTACGCACCCAGTTTTACAAAGAAAATACGTATACGTTGGTGAAAAGGTGTTGAATTCTTCCATTCTATGGATTAACATTTTTAGTTGAAAGGTATTTGCAGTCTCAAAAAAGGTTTGTTGTGATGAATTTGACTGTTATTTTCAATGCAACTTCATTAACTTTCTCCAGAATCGTTCCGGAGCGATTACGGGTATAAGGGAGGCATTCTAACAGTGGTGAGGGCCTTTCCCGAGACACAGATTATTCAAACTAAGGAAACTTAAGTGTTGTGAAATTAATAGCATTATTGTAGGCTTATATAGCTTTGTTATGTAAATGTCAATAATAAGGTGTGTCGATGTACCTATTTCGTAAATGTCCGATATGCAATGTCAACCTGTGCACGCACGGGTCAAAGTCTAGTCTTTACAAAATATCCACAATTTCTATATTCATTACTACTTATGATAGCTAAATAGCTCAAGTGTTTTCATTTTAGGGGAAGATATTTTTGAAAAGAAACTGTACTTGAACATCTTGGAATATTTTCAGTGAGATTCCCAAAGCCATATCATTAGTACATGTATATATATGATTATCGTATATTTTAAGTACTGTATGTTTATTTTTGTTCATTAACTCTGATAATTTTTATAGTTGAACGGCTGAAGGAAATACACAGGAATGCAACGCGGAAATTAATTGAGACTGTAATTATCCTTCCGTGATTAACAAACACGATGAAACAATTTCAGTATTTATAGCAGTGCATTACTTAGAATATTGACGTTGTCGGAACAATTGAGATGGCGTCTTGGACTTGTGCATGTGGACACTCCAATGAAAAGAGTCAGTGTTGTCAGTCCTGCGGATCTCACGCGGATAGGATGAGTTTTGCTCTCAGCCTGAACCCACTGTCGGCGTTCAGCAATTACCAGCCGTCCTATTCTGTTCCTACAACAGGTCAGTGTAACACTGAGATTTTCATTGGTTCTGACACTTGGTCTGATTACTCTTTGCTGTTTTATATTCCCAAATATTACCAAGTGTTGAATAAACATGTACGTCTCACTACCTCTCTCTCCGTGGCTTACTGAACAGATTGTAACCTCTCACTCCTAAGCTTACTGCTCAGATTGTAATCTGTCATTCCTTGGCTTACTGTTCAGATTGTAACCTCTCACTCCTTGGCTTACTGTACAGATTGTAACCTCTCACTCCTAAGCTTACTGTCCAGATTGTAACCTGTCATTCCTTGGCTTACTGTTCAGATTGTAATCTCTCATTCCTTGGCTTACTGTACAGATTGTAACCTCTCACTCCTAAGCTTACTGTCCAGATTGTAACCTGTCATTCCTTGGCTTACTGTCCAGATTGTAATCTCTCATTCCTTGGCTTACTGTACAGATTGTAATCTCTCACTCCTTGGCTAACTGTACAGATAGTAATCTCTCACTCCTTGGCTTACTGTACAGATTGTAACCTCTCACTCCTTGGCTAACTGTACAGATTGTAACCACTTCATCCTTGGCTTACTGTACAGATTGTAACCACTTAATCCTTGGCTTACTGTACAGATTGTAACCTCTCAATCCTTGGCTTACTGTACAGATTGTAATCTCTCACTCCTTGGCTAACTGTACAGATTGTAACCACTTCATCCTTGGCTTACTGTACAGATTGTAACCTCTCAATCCTTGGCTTACTGTCCAGATTGTAACCTCTCAATCCTTGGCTTACTGTATAGATTGTGACCTCTCACGCTTGGCTTACTGTACAGATTGTAACCTCTTAATTCCTGGCTTATTGTACAGATTGTAACTTCTCAATCCTTGGCTTACTGTACAGATTGTAATCTCTCATTCCATGGCTTACTGTACAAATTGTAACCCAGAAAAGGATGTTTAGGGGAACAAGGTCCATACCTCCTTATCAAGTGTTTAGATTTAATAAAAAGACAAGGTCAGTAATCAAACGCATTGACATTTTAATGCAATCACTAGTATTGATAGATCCTGAATGGGTTAATATTGTTTCAAAAAGATTTCTACATATATCACTTTGACTCTTTTCAAGTTCAAATGAAGCAAAAATTTATATTCTCCAAGATTGATCACTTAAAAAAGATCATTTGAGTCTAGAGACTTCTAAAATACTAGTTTGATTGATCTATTGTGTGTCTTCTTTGAACTTGAACAGTGGATTATAATTTTACTGTTTGTTCCGAGCAGAAACTGATTGGCAGTGTTCGAAGTGTACTTACTTGAACAGCCCAGTGGTGACTTGCTGCGAGCTGTGTGGAGGTGACAACACCAAGGAGAAAGGCCAACAGAACGGCGCGCCTTCTCAGGAGACAAAGGCGCCTTCTGCTTCTAAAGACGTGGGTAAGTGTGATAGGTTGGTTGATTTAGTTGAAGGACAACATAGTTAAGCAACTGCTCAAAAGGGTCGGAAAAGAAGTGCTGTATATTGTATGTATATTGCATGTAAATTGATTTATATGAAGAATAGTAAATAGCTTACACCACTGTGGCACATATTTTGTCAAGAGACACCCTATTCCACCAAATTACTAGTTTCCAGTTAAGCTTAGAATAGGATATAGGTTTAAAAGATCAACTTCCTCTTAACATAATGACGATGTCACGAATTAACCCTTTTATATATTCTTATGTCTTTCAGGCCTTTCAGACCTTATCATTTTCAATTACCTTTTTCTTTTCTAATGCCTTATGCCATTATTTTTTTTTTAATAAAAAACAACAAATACATCAGCCACCTATTAATCATGTAGGATATTTCTATTTAAACTGACATGTGAACTCGGCCGCTTTATACGGAAGATCTCCTTTCGCACAGTTTCCCACCTTCCGCTTTTATTTGGAAATCTACGGATGTTCTGCAGAATTCCTTGTGTTTTTGAAGGCCATCGTGGTTAAAAAATCTTGCCTGTTTTAAATGATCTAGAATGTAGTTCACAAAATATCTTTTTGCGTACCGATTATGAATAAGATTTGGTGCACGTATTTTACAATAAATGGATAAAGCCTTTTTTTCGTAATGTAAATTAATCATTGTCATGTCGGTGTTCTCGCCAAGGAAAAAGCAAAATTTTATATGTAGCTATTACAATGACTGGTTGTTAGAGTTATTAGTGCATGTATCGTTTGCTTTAGTCAACTAATTGGTTCTTGGCAATTGGCAGTAGAATATTCCAACTGTAACTGTGGGAAATATAGTGTATCTTTCTTTTCTTTTCTTTTTTTGATTTTTACAACCAATTAAAGTAAACATCAAAAGAAATAGCTGTGATGGATATATATATATATATATATATATATATATATATATATATATATATATATATATATATATATATATATGCAATAAGATACATAATGATGTGAATTTCAGACGAAGTGAGAATCATACTAGTTGGTAGAACCGGAGCGGGCAAGAGCGCAACTGGAAACACTTTGTTGGGAAGAAAGGCGTTTCAATCTGAAGTTTCGAACTCTTCTATCACTAAAAAATGTAAACGAGGCTCCTCTGAACGCTTTGGTCATCGAATGCTGGTAGTAGATACACCGGGGCTTTTCGACACTGGTAAGAAATCTGGATGTTTAGATTTTCATTATTAGTATCAGATCCTGACCTCATAACAACAACATGAATCTGTAACAATTTTAAAGCAAATTATATATCCGTCTCATTCTGTATTGCTTTGTTCCCACATCAGATAAACTGACGGTGTGAATTTCCTTGTAGGAATGACCAATGAGGATATAACCGCAGAGATTCTGAAGTGTGTGGGGCTCTCGGCTCCCGGTCCTCACGCAATTCTTTTGGTTGTAGGAATCGGTCGCTTCACACAGGAAGAGAACGAAACGGTGACTCTTCTCCGTAAGATGTTTGGAGAAGACATGATGAAGTATCTAATTGTCGTGTTTACTCGAAAAGACGACCTAGACAGGGGGAGTAAGACGATCCATCAAATGGTAAGAGATGCTCCGAAGTGTCTGCAGGGTATCGTCAATGAATGTGACGACCGTTATTTTGCTTTTGATAACACTGGAGAAGATCCGCAAGACTCGGAACAGCAAGTTCAGGAGTTATTGGAAATGATTCAATCTATGACAAGGAGAAATGGGGGTGATTATTACACGAGTCCGATATTCGACGAAACAGAACTCGTCATCAGGCAAAGAGAACAAGAGTTAAAGAAACATTACGAGGAAGAATTCAAAAGACGTAATACAAAAATGCGTAAACGTCTTTCAGAGGCATACCAGGAGCAAAATAACAAATTTAAAAGAAGAGAGAAAGAATTGTTAGACAAGTTAGAAACTCTTGAAAGGCAACGCTTTAGCGAGACTGATGCCATTATTTCGAGACTAACACAATTACAAATGGAAATGGATAATTTGCAAATGGAGGCCGTGCCAGAAACATTCGAGTCCGCAGAAAATACACAAATGTTCACTATTCAACAAAAAATCCTTCAGGTTAAGAAAAAACTGGCACAGGTCCGAAAGGAACAGGACGATCTGTATTCTAAGACAGTATCGGCGATCCCCGAGGTTGATTCAACACCTGGATATAGTGAAAATGGAGGGTGGGAAACTGTTCGAGAGAGCGTTCGGGATGAGATTGAAAGAGGGGACAGGAACATCATGAAGAGGTTTTGGTCGAATATAAAGAATGCTGGACTTGGCCTGATTCAGAGTTTTAGAGATATGTTCGAAACATTAAAGCAAAAGACTGGTATATCGTAGCCCAGCTTCAACTCTACTTTTGGTGTTTGAAGACTTACTTCAAAATGTGAGAAACTCTTTCAACTTTGTGAATAAATATCATTAATGTCATTGTATACACCACATATCCCTATTCAAATGTTTAAACTAGCAATTAAATGATGAATTATAATGTACATGTAAGACATGACTTTCTGTTCCTTTTGAGTTTTATCATTTATAAAATGTATTCCTACATCATCTACTTGATATATTTAATGATATATTAAATGCTGGTATAACATAATATGAATCTGTTATTATATCGGTCCGATGGACAATTGTTTCATCTTTTAACAAGTTGCAATTGCCATTTCAGAAGAACCGACTCTACTTCAACCATTTGTTTAGTGTTTTGTTAATATAGATAAACTACTCTAGGTTCGGCTTTGGTTGATATCCAATATACCGAAGAAATGGTGTTTGCGTTGAAGTACAATGTAGTATAATTAGAGAAAAGATATAGACAAAATATACACTGAAATACATTACATGTAAGTGATATTCGTTGAGATATAAACAATTGAACAAAGTCAATCGTGTCTTGTTTGATTTACTATTTATTCATTTTTCGACCTATAAAGAGGGTTGGATGGTCGTCACCATTTTAAAACTTTGTGAATCTCCTTAAGAAGAGCTTTGCACATTGATGTAGAAAAACATTTAAACTTTAATTAATTGTAAAATTTATTGAATTTCTCTTTCCGGAATAATAGTTTTAGCTTAAAAGTATCATTTTTAATTGAAATTAAGGAAAGATCTGATGGTTAATTTTGTTGACCAACCAGCCGTCTTAAGGTAGCAAGGGACAGTTTCGGATAAATATTTTTTGTAAAATTGAGAATTGCTGTACTTGAAGGCTTATGAGTGTTGCTAAAATTCATGAAATGATTTTTAATGATTATCATTAGTTAGAGGAATGTCTCTTGTTGAAATTGATATGCAATATGTAGGCCCCATATGTTAGGTACGTGAGATTCAGAAGTAAAATGCGAAACCTGCGGCTATGAATGTTATTGAATATGAATGTGTTGACTTTACACAGTGAAAATGCAAGTTACAGACGGGAGGGTTAATAACTGATTAGCCTTATAAAGAGTGAATTAAAGGTATTTGTACTGAATGAGAACTGAGGAAATTCTAGTTACAGAGTTCCGAAGACACACGTCCCCCGGCTACAATGAAATGTATAAAAAACTGTCCCGTGCCACATAAGGTCAGATGACACGGTTCTTCGGCATGATAATTATTTTTCAAATTTTCAACGGCCTGATAATATACCGAATAAAATTATACATATATTGCATGAAAGCTTGTCAACGTAGTTGTAAATCAATAACAAATTCTAGGGGGAAAAAGTTATATAAAATTGAGGAACGTGTCGTCTAACCTTAACTTGATATTACATATTTCATTTTTCATTTCCTTCTCCATTTTATTGAGAACACTTACACATAAGGATTATGAAATTTTGAATGTGTTTTTCATATATTTTTGTTTTGTTTCATTGTATAAGACTTTTTATGGAGGTGTTTAGAGTAAATACTTCTCAAGTTTTGGTTTGAGCTCACCTGAGCAAAAGGCTCAAGTGATCATCTTTGGGGAGAGCGTTTTTAAGATTATTCAAATGAAGGGCCAGGTCCTCTTAATGAAATTTTTAAAAAAAATTGCTGATATATTTCAAAAACCATCCTAAAAATCTTTTGACCAGAGAAGATGCAATTTATGTGGAAACATTCCCAGGTATCGTAGATTCACGTTTGTTCAATGGATAGGGTGGGACCTATAAAATTGTTACATATGAATAAGAGAAGTCTTCAAAAATCTTCTTCTCAAAAAGCTGTAATTTGTGTGGAAGTATCCACAGGTAGGCTAGGTTCAAGTTTGTTCAAATCGTAATCCAATGAGGTAAGGTCGGACCACTATGGGGGGGGGGGGGGGGGGGTAAATTTCTATAAAGGAATAATTTTATAAAAATATAAAAGGAACAATCTCTTTAAAATCTTCCTCTAAAAACACATTTTTCCTAAAAATCTATTACGTGGAAGCATCCTCGGGCAGTGTAAACTCAGGTTTGTTCAAAACATGATCCGTGGGGGTAGGGTGGAGCCACAATTGGGGAGAGGGCATGAGTGGTATGAACATTTTGGAATGAGTAGAGAAAACTTTTAAAAATCTTCTTAAAACCGATACATCAAACTGAGATCGATATTTAACCTAGAAAATATGAAAAAAATTAAAATTCTTTATAAATAAGATAATTTACGAAGTTGTCTAGATATCCTGTATTTGATACTTTAAGGACAGTCTAAAACTTTTCTTATTATTTGTGGCTATTGCTGCTCAGGTGATCGATGTGGCCCCTGCGCCTATTGTAATTATTCTAGCTGACATTAGACGATTGGTATATTTTAATTTCGCAATTTTTATTGTTAGCGCTCTTGCAAGTACGTCAGTCTTTATTACTGGAATATGCATGCTCGACTTCATAGGCTTTCTGGGGGAAAAATAGTAGATAAACTGTACCATGTCATTTTCGTTTTATCATCTTATATGATCTGAAGTTTTGTGTTTTGTTATTCCTAAAATTATA
The DNA here is from genome assembly GCF_025612915.1 of Magallana angulata. NCBI lineage: Eukaryota > Metazoa > Mollusca > Bivalvia > Ostreida > Ostreidae > Magallana > Magallana angulata. The sequence continues at coordinate 36,808,353 of NC_069118.1, read as the reverse complement.
ATAAATAGCCATCTTTTCTAAATTTCCTTCCTGGGTATTTCCGTTTAAGCTTGGATCCATAAGTTTTCCGAGCTTGTCGGAAAGATCCGAGAAGACGCGATTGTACCGTTCTACAAAACAGTACCGTTGGTCATAACTATCTCTTATTTTTCACCTCGAAATAACAGCGAGTACAATATGATTACAGCACACTCAATCATGAGTTATAATGCCAGTGTCAATGTGAACCCTACTCTAAATTCACCGGTCTGAATTGAGAATCTCCACCTCTCCTCGACACAATTTCAGTGTACCACTGTTCCCTCCTATTAACTAATTTAATCGATTCAGAAAACTAAAACGATAGTTTAGAAGTCTACTTCTGCGTTTTATGATAGTTACAGCGCCTAGCACATCTATCTTTTTGAAAGATAAACTTATGTGTCGTTAAGTATGGTCCTCCTTTATTGTACATATTAGAATTTGAAAACAGACGAGAATAACTTGATTTACTTTAAGTGGACAAACTTTTCATTGTAAAAGTAATGTCTGCTGTAGGAAACCCCCTCTTAACGCGTAAAACATAATTTGGTGGTATTTATTTTTAGACGATCATCTTTGTAATCGTTGATTCGTCATGCGACCAGTTTATCGGAATTCCCAGATTTTGCTCATCTAAAATATGATAATGTTTTTTTTAAAGAACAGTGCGTGCTTATAGTCGAGTTATTGTAAGCATGAAAAAAAAATATGGAAAAAACAGAATTCGAAAAATTTCCGGTTAAATACTGAATTTTGTATTTTATAACAAAATTCAGAATTTTAAGAAGAGGGTTAAAAATCGTTTTACTTTTACAATTCACAATTTAAGCTGAAATTCTAAAAAAAATTGTTTTCCATTTTTTCCATGTTTGCAATACATTACTATATGATGTTTCTAACGCTAAACCAAAGTTTTAATGTCAACTGTTGAGATAAATAAGAGTGATACAGAGCACACAATTCTATTCTATAAAAACAAAGCTCGTGCCATATTGATGTTTACATTGGTAAAATATTTTGGTAAAATTTCTCAAGCAAATTATTCTTCTATTTGCTAGGTTGGTTTTTTTTTTTGTTTTTTTTGCGTTTGTCACGTTTCAGTTTTAATCTAAGAATTATTCTGCAGATATACTTTAGAATCATAATATTTTTATCAAAAATTATTTAAAGAAAAATCTCTGTATTAATTTACTAGACATAAAGAAGATGGGCGAATAAGAGAGCGCAAATGATACGTCTGGTTCAGTCGTAAAATACAACTTCAAATTGAAATATACTTGATAATGTTATGTTATAATACAAGTTTACAAAAAGACAATTTCTATCTATATTCAGTTTTGAACATTTTAACGCACGATACGAAAAAAAAATAAAGTTTCGGTGGTATAGAACCCACAACAACCTAAAAACCTTTGCTCTATAATGCTATATATACACATGTTTATGCTATAGTCTTGTGCTCTAACCACTGAGCCATTTCAGTCACAATAAACCCCATTGTTTAAATGCTATATGCGAATTCGACCACAAATTTACGGACTTTTATTAATTTTCAAAAACGTTCAACTGATGGGAAACAAAATGACATTTTAAAGTAAAGTAGGTCATCTCTCCATGTTTTTTTTTGTTGTTGTTGTTGTTTGTTTTTTTTTTTTGTTAATTGAAATCGGTTTAATTTCCTTTAAATCTTATATAAACTATGAGAAAAATATGGAGATCATACCCATTCTATAAAAGGCAAGGCTTTGAAGTTCTTAAAATGGTTTTGACACGCATAAACCTATTCCAAGTATTTAACATATTCAAGGGTTGCAAGTCGGTGATATGATAAGTATACATTTTCAATAATTTAGAATAAAATTATCAGATTGGTTGATATTTTTATTTTATAGTATCATATATATCCTTATGTAGGCATTTTACACGCCATATTCACCAATCCTCTTTGAATATTTTATTAAGCTCTCAAGGAGATTAAAATATACTATCCAAATACACATAACAAAGAAGTGTGAGCTCAGTGATCAGTGTATCGTTTGTAACTTGACAACTATCACTAAAACTTGGTTGACAATTGGGGAAAAACCCAATGACGCAAAATAAACAATGAAAACAAGAGATGTTTGTAAAACACTTATGCCCTCCTCCCTTGGAAACACCCGCGAAGAAAATGAACGCTTCGGGAAACTGCAAATAGTTGGAATATTTTTAAGTATACGTCCAAGGGGCATAACCTTTGTCAAAAATTGCTCGATCATACCCAAAATCTAAGTTGACGTAGAACGGAAACTGCAAATAATTGAATTTTTTTTTTATGTCCAAGGGGCATTACTATGTCGAAAATTCCTGGATTGTGCCCAAAGTCAAACTTGACCTTGATATTGCGATAAATCTGCACATCAAATTTCATTTCCGTAAATAATACCTCTGCGAAGAAAATGAACGGAAACTGCAAATAATTGGAATTTTTCTTCCTTCAAGTGGCATAATTCTGTCGAAAATTGCCCGATCGAATCCAAAATCAAACAAACTTGACCTAGGTATTAATGAAAAATCTGTATGCAAAATTTCATTTCAATTTGGCCAAATTTCATTTCAATATGTGCAATCTCTGCAGAGAAAATGAGCAGAAGCTGTTGGTGGACGGAGTGACCGACCGACAGAGAGACAAACGGACAGCAGCAAAGCAATATGATCTCCCTTCTTTCAAGGGGGGGGGGGTATAATAACATTGGAAAATCATGAACCTGTTTTCACTGTTCCAGATAATCATCAGACGGCTATAAATTACATGCGAAAATCGATAAAATTTTTCCAGGGTGGGGGGATCCGCGCATTGTAGATGCATATGTTGAAGAGTCAGTGGGTATTAGCAATAAGCTTTCCCACTAGTTAAGAGGACTGAGTAAACACAAAATAAAGAACATTGTACCAATCTGCAGTAATATACTGATAAGTTTTATTATTATTAAATAACATAGAAATATATCAATGTTTCACACATTAACAAAACAAAACATACGCTGATGAATCACTGCCAGTTTGTATGACGAGAGGGAAAAGTGACCGGGCACACTATTGTTCCCATCAGATACCATTTTGTATCACTGGTTACTTTGAAAATAGGATGACATTTAAACAGTTCCACAAATCATCTTGTTATAAACTCATGTCATCTGATAAATTATCTTTTAATATTTTAGAGTCAGGTTTCATTGATTTCAAAGTTCAAGGATTGATAATCATATAAAGACAATACATTAATGAATTTGATAAGCTTCATAAGAGTACAATAGCTAGTGCTTTGAAAATCTACTGCAAGTGTCAAAAGTTGTACAAATAAATATATAGAAAAGAGAGGAGAAAAATAAGAAGTTTTTGTTTTGTTTATCAGAGAAAATGTATATATAATTATGCTCTTCTTCAAAATATACAACCAATGTTTAAGTGGATGATTTGCATATCTCAATCAAATCTTTATAAAATTCTTCTCCATTAATACAGCATTCAAGTATTCATCCTGACAGAAAAGTTTGTAAGAATCATTCATGACTGACAAAGGCATACAATAAATACAATTTTAAAAACTTTAAAAAAAAAATGAAAAGTACTACATTCAGTAAACAAAATCTCCACATCTTTGTCAGCATCACTAACTACACATGTCAATGCCACTATCACTTTCTTCCTATTGCACATTTATATTTGAATGAGTTTCATCCTGAAACACCTACTAATGTGTCTAGTTTTAGCACATAACCTAGCCATGCATTTCTCAGTAGCAAAGAGCAGTTGTGTGAACTAAATGAATGTATCATTCTTTTTGTTATGAAAAATACATCTTACACCCAGACAAAATACACTGAGAATTAGAACAACACTGTTCCTTTGGAATGATACACTGGAAAATAAAGTACACTGTGCATTTCCCAGGGCCACATCAATAACTTGTAATGTTAATGCTCCAGACAGTAACAGACCTTGTACACATTTACCCACACTCTTCATACAATTAATTCTCTAAACAAACAACCATCATCCACTTACTATCTTTACAAAATGAAATCAAATGTCCTCACACACACACAGCTATGTTTTGCATTCAAATATGTATAAAGCAATTACAGTGTACATTTGTACAGGTTTATATTTTAAAGACATTTCTGAATATCATATGTATTCAGAGTAAAAATGCTTGTTCAGACAAATGTTTCAAATAATACACAACATCTATTTTTTTTTTCATATAATATATCTTAAACAGTGCTAAATACCCACAATAGAAATTATTACACATATCAACATAAAAGTTGAACTTGGGCAAAGGGATGTAACCCTGTTTTCTAACTGTAATAAGGTACGGTGAAACTGCTGTCCATAATGCATTGGTTCTATGGAAATAACTTAAGTCCTGTTTGAAAAATTCAGCTTATCGTCCAGATTTAGAATGTTGTATTAGCCACTGAAGAGTAATATCTGTACAAAGAGAAAAGAATGGTTACATATATCCAGTTATGATAAACACTCCACAAACTAAGATTTCATTGATAATATTAAATCTAAATATCAGTAATGATGAGGACTGGTAAGGGGACAAAGGTTATTCAAATTTTGAATCCCATCATTCCTTTAAAATCCAAAGAATAAATAAAAGAAATGAAATAAAAATAAAAACAGAGATAAAGTTTAAAAGAACACATCGCACAAGAAATTCATGGATTTTTTGAAAGAAAGATGCCATATTTTTGTTTCTCATATGAAAATACAGTAGACAACGAGGAAAAAACTATGATTGTAGAAAGAATCACGGTGGTCATTTTAGGAGACAACATGATATTGAATCTTTTACATTGGAGCTAACAAGGAATTAATAAAAGTTGATCAATACTTAATACAGTTTAGGTGAATGCTTGCATGTTAAGTACAGTTTGACGTCGCCGGTGGGTTTTGGTAACTCACGATGAATATTATTTTTTTCTATAAGGCTTAAAAACAAAATTTGGTTATATCTAGAAGACTAAAATAACAGAAAACCTTAAGACTGTTATTAGTTGATGTTTATTACTGCATATTGTGGTCAGGGTTAGCAGCTGATGGGTCAAGGCTAGTAAGAATTATTGAAGTAGTCAGACTTGTCTAGTGGCTGAACAAGTTAACATTGAACCCTATTTCACGAATTTTAATCATGCAGATTTTTGCAATTGATAAATATCTCAGGTAAAAGTGCATTTTCATTCTCTTTAACTGTCTATAATTTATATGCTGCAAATTCACTCATTATACTAAAACCAATTGGTATATTACATTGTTACAACCCCCCTACAGGCATGAGAAACAGTATCACACCATGAATGAAGTAATTACAATGTAACTTACTAAAGCTTTCAAACACAATGCCATAAGATTTCATAGATGTAATTTGTAAAACCTTATTTAATGTATTGATACAGTCAAGCTATATGATATTATAAGTATATACTGTTGATATACAACCAAATATCAATTACAAGTAGGTATACAGGATTTCCCTAGCTGCTGCATCCGCATATATACATATACACCAGTCCAGTACATTTTATTTTGTTTAATAATCATTTTGACTTTCTACATGTACATATTTTGTAAACTGTAAGCCTTCTGGACCCAGATTGGAACAAAATCATCTTATATCTTTATCATTGATTTATGTACTTACCAATATTTTCTTTTTCTTTACAAGATATAGAATAACAACATATTTCTCGGTCTTGAATGGCTGATAAATTCCTGTAATACAAAAATCATTGTTCAGTGACTTAATCATTATAAACAAAGGGTCCAGGCCTTAACATTAAAATTGCTCAATACACCTTGAAAAAGTTCTTCAAATCAGAAAGCAGAAAATTGTGTGATTGTCATAGATAGCATTATGCATAAGAAGTAATGTATACATGTAAAATAGGTGAAAAAGTATTAATTTTTGGATAAAAATTATGATTTTCAAATATTTATTTCAGTAAATATAAACAAAAGCTCCAGTTGGATTCAAACTCAGGATCTATGGTTCACGAGCCTGACACTTTAACTACTAAGCTATGATGATATTCAACTAAATCAATTGACTCAAACAATTCAACAAAACATTTAAATTGCCATCTTGTGACGTGGTGTCTTAAAAAAGTATGTCTTGGTGTAGTAAGGTACCTTTAGCTGAATATGATTTTTAAGATGATTTTCCACAGACTCAATTTAGAAGAAATCACCTGCCATCAGTGACCATATTGTTGGCAACATGCCTAAATGTTCCTTCATTATTCAACCAATTTCAATTAGGAAGCATTGTTTTTATGAGGATTTTTCATTTGTTATTGTGATATCGTTTGGATTTTCCACTCTTTATTTCTGCATATCACTTTTGAAGCTGCTCAAAGAGATTGTTCTTGACCTACAACATGGCCACCAATGGTAGGCAACTCCTGCAAAGCTGTGTCTATGGAGAACTCTATACTGTCTAGCACATGATTTCATTAAGTTCTGACAGCTTTAACTTACATCCTCTCTATTAATTCCTTTTCATCTAGAGCCCCTGGTAAATCTCTTTTATTGCCGAGCACTAGAACTGGAATACCCTGTAGCTGGGGTTTGTCCAAAAGATGATGAAGTTCATTCTTTGAGGGTTCTACTTTGTCATGGTCTGCAGCATCTACCATATAGCTACAAGATAAACACAAAGAAATCATGTGTATGGTATATACTTATGATCTAGGCTATTTAGGCTTTTTACATACCCTGGATAGGTTAGAAAGGTATTCATTCAAAAGATCACATACCAAATTTATTAAAAATTTTGTCTAACAAACACTGTGCACCCCCTTAAAATTGGTTTACTGAACCATATCTAGACTATCTATAAAATTACAAATAACTGAATGAGAAATTTAGAACAGAAAGACACAAGACATTTATAGAATCAGATGAAAATAACCAAAGAAACTGCAAGACAAGAAAACAGAAGCTAAATACCAATCTTTACTACAAAGTGTACACAATTATTTGCCATTACTTCTTCTGCTTATGTACAGTGGTATATTATGCCATGTCTCATTCAAATACCCAAATTACAAATGGTGTTTATAGTGAAACATAATGTCAAGGAGTTTATCCTGATTGAAAAATAGCCAAAAGTTTACAACTTTAACATACAGATACTCGATTTCGAAAAACAATTTGATAACCCTTCAGTGATATATACACCATTTCATAACTGTAAAATCAACACTACAAAAATACCCCTATATAGTGTAATCTTTCTTAATTTAAAGTCACCTACAGGATTCAACAAGAGCAAAAATTAATTTTCCTCGATGAATAAAAATATCAAACATCACCGAGTACCGGTATACATTAGGAAAACAATGATTTGCTGACCGGGGATTTCCAGTGTTGACAATACACATGTATCATCAACAGTTCATCCATTCACAGTAAACAGTTACCCTGATAATTGTTAAAATAGACTTGATAAATGCAACCGGCACACATCATAAAACAGCTGAAAAACTGATAGATAGGTACATGCATGATAAGATAGCCAGTGGCCATAAGATAGCATATGATAATTTTATGGAATACAATACACTTCATTATTTGTCAAAGTTAAATCTCTCTTATATAACTTTATAAATTAATTGTATATATGACTGTAGGAATGATGAGTGAAACCATCAGCTATCATCTAATTAGTTACATGTACTTGTACATGTATTTTAAACCAAAAATGAAAACACAAAAAACTTACACAATAGCATTGACCCCTCGGCAGTATCTCTCCCACATAGTCCTAAATCTCGGTTGTCCTCCAATATCCCACAGCTAATGGTGAAAGTAAATACATGTATTGATGGAAGTAACTTTGTATCAAAAAAAGAGTTAGCAATTAATTTAACACTATTGTAAATTGGAAAAGAGGATACTAATTTAGTTTCATAAACTGAACTTGAAACGTTATACTGTAGATTCCTTATTTATTTGCGAGTACTTAATTCCAGGATTCAGCTGTTCTCCATCAAATCACGATAACATAAAATTGTGAATGCTGAATTTTTATCACAGTTTCATGAAGGTTATATATGTCCAAAAAATAAAAGCAATATTTTAAAATTTGTGAGATATATGCTTCTTGCGATTTTACACTGATATTAATTCCTTGTGTTTAATTAGGAATCTACAGTACCATTTGCAATTAATAATATGTTTTAGCCTTACCTTTATTGTAACATTTCCTTTTGTAATCTTCCTCATGTTGAAACCTACAGTGGGAATCATGTCTTCACTGAATTGCCCTGACTATGAAAAAGAAAGAAAAATCAGTAATGATCGATTTTATGTATCACACATCACTCCCTGCATTATGTCAATGCATTAAAGCTGATACTGACAGCTCAATATCTATTGTACAAGTTGGTACAAATCTCCCAAATGGGTTACAATAATGAAACAATACCCTCCATAATTCACGTCAGCAACTTCCATCACTTGTAGCAGTTAACACCTAATTACAGTAAAATACGGTTATAACGAACACGCTTATAATGAATTGATGCTTAGAGCGAAATGATTTTCATTCCCCGTGACTTTATTACATATTGTAAACTTGAAGGATATAACGAATTACGCTTATAACGAAGTAAAATTGCCCGTCCCTGGGACTTCGTTATAGGCGTGTTTTACTGTATTCAGGTTCCTTGCCAGCTACAGTTTTGTGGATCAAATAATATTTAAATTACTTATCTAAATTTGATCTATCTTTCTTATGATTATGTAGTGATTTTCAAATGATAGTATAGTATATTTGCTTTCATTTTTTAAGACTTTATCTAGTTTTTTTTAATTATCATCCTCCAGATAAGTAACATGATGCAGATTTGCAGAAATGTTATTATAAGCTTTCAGAAGACTCTTAAAAAACTCCCTTATTATAGCAGGTTCAAAAAATGAAGGTTCAAATTAAATAAACACATCAGCTGGATATATAGCTAGAATAAACCAAAGTAATAAAATGAAATGCACTTCAATGGGAACAATTCATTTGAGGGATATTCAAGCTACGAAAGTTAACCATTATATACATGTAAGAAAGTTTCGCAAGGTTCGCAATAGCCTTATGATCATTGTGAATATTCTTCTCTTGAACCAGTCATTAAATGTCTGGTATTTTATTTTGCAGATAAATTGGTGTAGATGTTCAAGTAAATGATATAATTGGGACTAAGTTAAGGATCTGGAGATTCTGTGTTGTTTCTGTTAGCCAGGTCACGACCAGTTGCATGTTTTTCTATCTTGTGTTCTTTGTCAGTTTCATCATGTTTTTTTTTTTTATTGTTACCTTTATGTTTCAGTGAATTGAGTTGTTCCTTGAATACAAAAATCACTTTACAGTCATATCTTTGGAATAAAACAAGTTCTGCTGTTTTTATTAAAAATAGCTGATTGAAGTCCAATAACGGAGTCAAATGAAGTCAAACTTAAACCCACTCCTACCCAAACAGACTTATAATCAATTGGTCCAGGGAAAACAATAATACCGTATTTCACGGAATTTAGGTCGATACGGTTTATTGGGCGAAGGAGGCCGTTTTCAGCCATAAAATAAAAACATAGGTAATCACAGATTACAAAGCTCACCGAGACGAGGCATCAACTTTATGAGGCATCACCTTTAAAACCACCTTTATCATATGATATGAAAATCATAGTTAATGATCTTGGATATTCATGGATACTGTTTTGACACAATATCGTATATCATATGTAAAAAAATTGTATGATAATCCTATGTTCATTTCATACATTATTATAAGATACAATGTTTATCAATACAATAATATAAAATATGATATTGCATCCAATGATACTTACAATATATATCATTTAATACAATATAATACTGTAATAAATATTGATGCAATATGATTTTGTAACATATAATATGACATTGTATCGTGTTATACATTATTGTATTTAATCACATAATACAATATCATAATATCTAATATAAATACAATATAGCATTATTTGAAACTATATCATATCACATAATACATCACAATATTGTAACATATGATATTAAATTGTATAATATAGTATAATTTTGTATTGTATGATATTGTATCATATTTGATACACAATATTGTATCATATGATACAATATAATTTGATAAAACATTGTTTCATATCATATGATACAATATCATCTGATACAGTACGATATTATATAATACAATATCATTTTATACAATATCATATCATATGATACAATATCATATTATACAATATCATATTATATGATATCTTATAATATCATATAATACAATTTCATGTATTATATTACAATATATTATATAAACCAATATCATATTAAACAATATTGTATCATACGATATGCTATAATTATAATATACAATATTGTATCATATGATACAATATCATATATTGCAATATAATATGAAACAATATCATTAGATAAAATAATATATTATACAATATCATATTCTACAATATTGTATAATAATATACAATACTATACATAACAATATCATAATACAATATCATATAATAATGTACAAAAAAATTGATACAATATCATATCATATCATATAACTTTTTACAATATAATGTATGATATTACATTGTATCATATAAAACAATAGTGTATCATATCATAGAATACTATATCATAGGAATCATGTTAAATCATTTAACAACAAACACATATATCAAGCAGGTTTGAGTGAGGTAGGAGAATTTTTAGCATCCTTGATAATGGAGATCAGGCTCTGCATCTGAAGCTACCTCTGCAATTCATTTATATTATAGTTAAATCAATTATGCAAGCTATTATCTATAAAACATGTAACCTGTTCCAAAAAACTAAACCTCATCCAGCATCCGAAACCTATGGCTCAGATTCAGCATTCAAGCCTGTCAGATGCATCAGTATCATGAGATGCATCATCCCTGCAAGTTTGGTGATGTAAGGACCAGTAATAACTAAGATATAATCATCAGAGGGCACCTGCTCTAAAAACTTTAACCAGCTCTTAAAACCTTAACCTTATCCAGCATCCGAAACCTATGGCTCAGATTCAGCATTCATGCCTGTCAGGTGCATCAGTATCGTAAGACGCACCATCCTTGCAAGTTTGGTGAAGTTAGGACCAGAAATAACTAAGATATATTTTTTAGCATCCTTGATAATGGAGATCAGGCTCTGCATCTGAAGCTACCTCTGCCATTCATTTATATTATAGTTAGATCATATATGCAAGTTTGAAATAGTGCTATTACCTACATATATTAAACATGTGACCTGTTCCAAAAAAACTAAACCTCATCCAGCATCCGAAACCTATGGCTCAGATTCAGCATTCAAGCCTGTCAGGTGCATCAGTATCATAAGACACACCATCCATGTAAGTTTGGTAAAGTTAGGACCAGTAATAACTAAGATATGATCATCAGAGGGCACCTGCTCTAAAAACTTTAACCAGCTCTTAAAACCTTAACCTCATCCAGCATCCGAAACCTATGGCTCAGATTCAGCATTCAAGCCTGTCAGGTGCATCAGTATCATAAGACGCACCATCTATGCAAGTTTGGTGAAGTTGGGACCAGTAGTAACTTAGAAATGGCTATCAAAGGGCACCTGCAACAAAAACTTTAACCTGCTCGAAAAACCTAACTTCATCTAGCATCCGAAACCTTCGGCTCAGATTCAGCATTCAAGCCTGTCAGGTGCAAAAGTATCATAAGACACACCATCCATGCAAGTTTGGTGAAGTAAGGACCAGTAGTAAGTAAGATATAATCATCAGAGGGCACCTGCTCCAAAAACTTTAACCAGCTCTAAAAACCTTAACCTCATCCAGCATCCGAAACCTATGGCTCAGATTCAGCATTCAAGCCTGTCAGGTGCATCAGTATCATAAGACACACCATCTATGCAAGTTTGGTGAAGTTTGGACCAGTAGTAACTTTGAAATGGCTATCAAAGGGCACCTGCAACAAAAACTTTAACCTGCTCCAAACACCTTAACCTCCTCCAGCATCTGAAATTCATGGCCCAGATTCAGCATCCAAGTCTCTCAAGTCCATTAGTAGGTCCAGATGCATCATTCATGCAAGTTTGGTGAAGATAGGACAAGTAATAAGTTAGATACAGGACCTGCAACAAAAACTTTAACCAGGTCCGGACGCCGACGCCGACACCGAGGGTATAGCATAAGCTCCCCCCGACTTCGTCTCGGTGAGCTAAAAAAGTATAAATAGGTCGACTTCGAAGAATTGGTCGAAAAATTACGGCTAGTTCTAATGAATAAATGGTTTAAACCAATAACGTTATCATATAGTAGCCTTTAATCTTATTTCACAGTTTTAAACAAAAGGGAAATAAAATGTATTTCTTGAAAACATCGTAAGAAAATGTCTGAAATTGCGTCAAAATTTTCAAACCAAATAATTCAGTACGGCCGGTTTTAATTTAAGATCGTTTTTTATTACTTCCCTGCCATGTGTACAAACTGGTGTTAACTGGGGGATAGTTACCTAGCCTGGAGGCATGACTACGGTAGCACATGCCACCCTGTGTCTCTATGTGACTTTTTACTGTGCATATACACACGAGTCAACCTCTGATCTTATTGAATCCTGCAGGCATGAGTAGCACGTGCCGAGAGTTCAACTGTGTATAAATAAAGTCAGCGCTACCCAGACTGATTTCAGAGACACCTGGCTAAAATTTCATCGAAAGTTTTATGTTGAATATACAGAAAAAGACTTGTTCATGTATTCTATTATGAAAACAAATTGGTTTTTTTTTTATTTCTACCCGACGATATTTCCCCCCGTAATTACCCTTTGTACGGTTCTCATTTTACTTTTACCGCGCGAAATCGATTTCCTGTTTATCGTAAGCACACGATCAAAATGCATGACAGCATTTAATGATTCAGTCAGTGATCTAAGTAAGAAATGTAAGAAGAAATAAATCGATTTACATTTAATTTTGTTTAAATGATAAATTACTACAGTATATTGATTAAAATCCATACGATTTTTACACAGAAATTCAAGCAGTATTACAGTAAACACTCATGATTTTATTGGAGGGTTGCATAAACTTTTGCAAAATTCCAACCAAAAAAAAAAAAACATAAATTGGGCGAAGCGATGAATAGGGCGAGGTCCACATGTCAGGGGGAAAAAGTATCGACCTAAATTCCGTGAAATACGGTACTTGGATTGTAAACATAAAAGATAATCTGTTAAGGTTAGGTTTTGATATATTTACAATAATTAAGAAATTATGAGATAAATGAATGTGGATTTTTGATAATATACTGTCATCTCTTAAAAGTAACTATTTATAGTCAGATACCTAATCTGACACCAAGTAATGAAGTTATTATACTGATTACACTGGTATCAACAACAAGCATAGCATAACATGTTACAGTAGGTATTGTGTGAACCAGTTTCATAAATTTATCTTTCATTAATGTTTTCGTTTTACAATCTTCATAACAATAACGTAAAAAAACTTTCGACTTTTAAAAACAAATAATAGTGTGAAATATGCACGTAAAACACATACAACAGAAGATTGATAATTAAAATTCAGTACAAAGCAAAGGAGGCGGAGATAAACACTCACGGCTATAACGTTAACGAAAGTTGTTTTTCCTGAATACTGTAGACCAACCAACGTCAACTCCATTTCCTCTTTCCAAAATAAACTTTTGATCCAATCTAAAATTCTCTGAAAGAAGGCCAACATTTTGTCTGCAAGTCGATATTACCCAAAACCCAATAATTTTTCTTCCTTCGACACACAGACAGAATAATCACATGACAAAGGGCAAGGTCGGTGTACTGATTTTTACTAATAATAAAAAAGGGGCGAAACGAAAATATTTAACAATACAAATTCACCTTTTTTTAGACTCTAGCATAAATTTTAAGTTTTTTGCAATTTCAAATTTTTATTATAGATGTTGATTTTGAGTTTTCGAAAGGAATGATACATAACTGAGCGAAATGATGACTGCATATTTACATTCTTTCATCGTAAAAATTGTAGCATGTGATGTAAACTCTGCAGACGAAATTGCATGTGACAAGGGGTGACTGTTTACGGCACTTCAGACAAGAGAGGGGGCAAAAATAGCAAGATGTTGTTCATCGTCGGTGCACTCTCGCTTTTTAGTGTTGTTTTTGCAGATACACCCGCAAATTGTACATATGAAGACATCCAAGGACGGTGGCTGTTTCAAATAGGAGACAGGGGGCACGACAATACTGTTAATTGTGATTCGGTTGGAAAAGGTACATAACATTATATAAAATGTTTTTTATAGGTTTTTCGTTATCAGAATTAGTTTGATGTCTTTCGTCATTGGCGCTGTTCTTGTTGTCGTAGACTTTTCACATTTTCATCTCTTCAAAACCACTGAGATAACCATGATAACTCCCACTTAACTGTATAATGCATAATGATAGAGGGGTAACGTTAGGATAGGGCCATATTGGGGGAGGAGGGGGTTTACAAAGGAAAACATTTTATATCTTTAAGTGTTATAATATATGATATGGTATCACTTATATGCAAGCATCTTGAATGTAATAATCAGTTAAGCATTAGAAGTTGAATATGATTATCATAACGATTGTTTTAAAAGGTTCCAAATTTATTTATGTCCAAAAATCTTCATTCAGAAGTTTTAGTCCTTGCTATCCTTTATTGGCTTTAGGATGTTTCATTGCATTTAACATATTGCATCTATAGTCTAGCCAGAATGTATTAAGAGGGCATGCAAGAAAGTTTGTACCGGTATTATGGATAAATTTAGATTTTAGCTTTGCACTTTATTTTAATTAATAATTATGTACATTAATTTTGTTGTCATAAGAGTGGCTATATATATACAGATATGTGGTACATTTCTACTCACTGCTTTCACTGTAATGTAATAAAAAAAATACAAGTAATGATGTAGGAAGGAAAACTTTTTTTATCCACAATCAAATTTTTGTTTCTAACTTTGCCTATGTTAAAAATTCTTTCATAGTGGAAACAAATGTGTATTTGACACTGAAATTTCCTGACCTAGCAACAGATGATGAAGGCAACGAAGGGTTCTGGACATTGATTTATAATCAGGTACTGTAATTTAGGCTCTTTGTGCTGAACACCGGATAACATTTCAAAGTTGATTGCTACTTTTATTTATTTATGATGTTATTGGAAGGACAGATGAGTACAATCCCTAGCTGTCCAAGTTTTATAATTCATCTATTATAAGCTTATCTATTATTAGCTGTCCTCACCAAGCATATTTAAACTTCAAATGTACAAGTCTTTGAAGATGTGCATCTATGCATATTAAATAAAGTGCAACACTCTCCAATATACATGTACATTTATACTGACTTTTCTCCTGTGTTTCATCGCTAAGCCTTTATTTACACAATTTTAACATCATGAACCCCTATTATAAAGATGCCAGCTCTTTTGATTTTACAAGGTACGTGTGAACCTTATGTACATTTGGTCGTTGTCTGTAGGATTTTGAATATCTACCAAAATAACTCATAATAAATCAAGAAGAATAAATAAGAAAAAATTAGTCACATGTTTTGTTTTTTGAAATGACTATTTGAATGAATGAAATTTATAGTTTCACAATTATTAAGTGATCTAGAACTTTAAAAAAAACCCACAAATTTTGATCCATAATGTATCTGGACTCCATTATAATAGATCAATTATAAAACTGAATGAAAACTTCTTCGAATTAGAGTGCCTTTATTAATTACTTTTTGGAATGAAGTCTAGACCAATTCATACCTTATACGTGTATTTGCAATTTAGTATAGTAAAAGATCAAGAGCTTAATTTGGAATCCTATATCTGTTATATTTATAAAATCAAAATACGCATTTATTTGCATCATCAAATTTATACTTTTAACAATGTATACAAGCCAAAATAAAATAGTTTATTTTAACTAGTACATAACAAAATATGGTTGCAGGGATTTGAAGTCAGAATTGAAGGAAGGAAGTACTTTGCATTTTCTGCTTATGAGAAGAATGGAAAGAATGTAACAAGTCATTGTGGGAAAACAATGCCGGGCTGGACTCATGATGTTATGGACAGAAACTGGGCGTGTTTCCAGGGACAAAAAGTCACACCTGTCCCCCCAAAACACCATCAAATGCCAGAACAACATTCTGTGGAGTAAGTTTACTTAGTATTAAGGTTAAAAAAATACTATTAGATGGAATCTGCTGATTCCAGTTCTGTATTTTCTGCAATGCCTGCAATTGTTGTATCCTTTTAACTTTTAAGATCTTTAGACTACAAGTACATAATTATGTAGTATTGCATCTGTCAAATACAAATCCATGTGTCACATTTTAAAAGTAAATAAAATTACACTTTCTACCTTGTAGACTTCTTCAACAACTGAAGTTCAGAACTAATTATGACTTCATTGACCAAATAAATAAGAAGCAGAGTCTGTGGAAGGCCACAGCCTACAGGGATATGGAGGACATGACTCTGGAGGACCTGGTCAGGAGAGCAGGGGGCAGGAAATCCAAAATCATCGGGTCCGCTCTTATTCCTATACTCATTACACTTACCGTAGTTTACCTCACAAACTAGTTCGTAATACATTTTATGTTGATAATTTCTATATATAATCTTCAAACTCCTATTGTGGCTAATTATGCATTGTGGAATCTTGTGGCTAACCATTCATGGAAGTAGTCAGTTTACCCCTTGTTCATGAATTTTAATCTTTAACAAATGTCACAACTTTATCTAAGTTTATTATTATTTAAAAAAAGTAATTTCATTAAATGATGTGCCTTTGAACAGGTGTAACAAATTAGAAATACAAGAAATTGGCCACCACAAATTTGAATGATTTCACATACCATATTCCAAGCAAATACCGGCACATTTGTATATTAGCGGTATCATCTTAGCAACAGCTAAGTTTACAGATGATGTCACATACTGTCTCAGGGATTTGTGTTTTTGTTGAAATATCTAGTCACAAACTTGTGTGGATTGAAAATCAAATCCCACAGCTTTTGGCATTTTGTTAACATGTAGCACTGAACATTGTTATTGCAGGATTCCAAAACCTGCACCAGTTAGTGAAGAAGTAAAGAGAACAGCTGATAAACTTCCAGAAATCTTTGATTGGAGGACAACTGGGTTTGTCTCCCCCGTCAGAAATCAAGGTAGATAATCTCTTGTTAGACAGAAGAATGATCTGTAATTGTGTTCTAACTCACCTTAGCTAATGACAAACTTGAGGCAAAAGTAAGCTTTAATATCTGAATACAAATGTGTCAAATATCGTATGTCAAACATACATTTATATTTTGATTCTCTTTTTTCCAGAATTAAAAATAACAATCATATAAAGACGGATTTAATCACATGAATGAATGAATTATTAATGTACCAACATTTAGATATTGGATTTCCTGATAATTGTAGTGTAGGTTAAGATTTTTCCAATAGTGTGGGTATTTTTATGAGATGAAACAAGATGCACACTTTTCACATTTCATCTTCTTGATAGCAGATCTATTTCAGCCCAACTTTGCACACCACCTTCTTTGGTTAATGGTTGATAGACAAAGCCTCTTTCAATGAGAGATTACAGAAAAATGTAAGAAAAAGAAAATATTAATATAAGGATACGAGAACCATTTTGAGTATGACCTTGTCAGAAGATATTACCGATACATGAATAAAAAAAAAATTGATTCTCATCTTGATTTACATATGATTTTGGAACATGGTAGTTATACTTATTCCTGGTTTAAAAAAATTGATAACTGATTTTTGGAACTGGTTACCTTTGTTCCAACTGTTTAATTGGTTAAGTGCCTATAGACATTTCTTTCCCTATTAAATTAATGATTATTCAGTCAATTAGGAAAGAGCATTCTCATTATCATAGGGAGAATAGTGAAAAGGTTGCTGATTGTTGCTGCATAAGTAAAATGGTTTATGCAAACTTATTTTAACAAATGTAATTTTGAAAAGTTGCAATTTTTATGTATTGATCGACTGTTCCAGCTACTTAAAGAAAAATAATTTTTTTTTTTAAGTTTACATTTTCAAATCTCATACTGTGGTTTCATTAATATTCAAGGGTACAAAAATGTATCAATTTTCGTGGATAAAGTAAAAATCACAGTTTCAAGGATACGTAAATTCATGGCCAATGACCCTATCAATACAAAATATTAGTAGAAATTGCAGTTCAATGAATATTTAATTTCAAGGATAAACTTAACAACGAAATCAACGAAAATTAGTATTCAACAAATATTGTTGAAACTACAGTTTTATAATAGTTGAGAAAGCTAAGCTTAAGAAGTATAAAGTGCTTATTATAGTTACATGGAAATACAAGGTTACTGTTGTATGTATTGACACCACAGTATACTTAACACCTGTTTAGCACAAACAAGGAAATAGTGAAATCTTGGATATAGCAAAGCCCTTTTGAGTCCTTAGCAGAATTCTTACCTAATCTTTGCAAAATTTTACGGTTAAAACAAATTCCGATATGACAAATTTAATTTACGGATATAGCAAACTGACCCATAGAGGTGAATATTGATGAAATTTAATACATTTAATACGAATTTCTTTACAGTTTGTGACACCATTTAAATGTTTGGTCTCTTGAAGTACATGTAATCCTAAATAATGCATTTCCCCGCATCGTATTTCATTCCGCTTTGCGGTGCCCTTGTTTTCTCATATATTCTTCAATTTACAATCCAATTATTAAAGATATCAAAAGAATGTATTTTCATTCTAAGTCCTACTATAGCAAAAATTGTAATCTGGTGAAAGATAACATGTATATAGTAAATTCCCTGTTGTTATTTTTATGAATGTGTTATATAGATAAAATCATAACGCATTATGATTATAGCAAAGTAAATCCATTGGTTCCTTGGACTTTGCTATAACCGAGTTTTACATATATGGATTCCTTTATTTGCACCACGGTATCCCACGCTTGCCTTGGCTTGGTTTGCATTAAATGATACATATGTCATATACGGACACTATATCAGACTTTGCTTCTCTCTTTGTTTCTGTAGGTGGATGTGGTAGTTGCTATGCTTTTTCAGCCATGGGGATGAATGAAGCCCGCTGGAGGTTGCGAACTAACAATACAGAGCAGCCTGTATTTTCTCCACAGGACATTGTGGAATGTAGTGAATATTCTCAAGGTAACAGTATACCCCAACACTTTATCCCCCCCCCCCCCCAAAAAAAAAGACTGAAATTTTTAATTATTTTCAAAATTCATAATTGTACTGCTATACTTCTATTCTGGAAAATTGGCTAATTTGGTCATAAAAAGGACTGAACTATTTTAATGGTAATAATATTTAAAAAAAATGTAGATAAGAGAAAGAAATCAAGATATCATCTTAATATGGATGTTCTATAACAAAGACATTTATGAAAGGAGACTTAAACTAGTGAAAAATGAAGAAAATGATTTGCAGATAAAAACAGATTTTGGTGATGAGAATGAAACCTGTATACTGGGAAATATTTGACCCAGTTTCATTTATAGTTGTCTGCGAGCGAATTTAAGGCTGAATGGTTTTAAATGAGAGAGTTATCTCTTCTATAACGAATGTGTCTGAGTGAATTTAAGATGAGATGAAACTGTTTACAAGTTTCACACAAAGATTCCTTTTCACCCGACAGTGTGTCATGTTTAAAGTTTAGGGAGGATAGGATACGAAGTGAATAAAACCTTGTGTGTATAAAGCATTTACAAATATCAATTATTAGTACAGTATATCTCAATATGAATATTCAACAATTTTGTAAGAAAAATAATTTGCAAGCTAGAATGACAAGCACACATGGCCATGTTCCCTCTACATCATTTAATTATATTGAGTTGATATTATTTTTATCAGGCTGTGACGGGGGATTTCCGTACCTTATTGGAGGGAAGTATGCAGAGGACTTTGGAATTGTGGACGAGAAGTGTAACCCATACAAAGGAAAAGACGGAAAATGTTCTACAGACAAAAGCTGTCCTCGTCAGTATTCATACAATTACCAGTATATTGGAGGATTTTATGGAGGGTAAATTTTCTTTTCTTGTGACAAAATGTCTCTAAATGTACATGTATCAGTACCAAAAATATGTATGAGACCTTAATTATTACTGAAACCAGGGAACCTATATACATTTATTGAATAACGTTTTCCAAGTGTACATTCTGATAAAACAACATTTTCCAAACAATATGAGTGCCAGTGCATTTGAGACATAAATTGCTACATGTAATCCCAGAAAGCATTTTAGTGAAGTTTTCCCCCATATTATATTTGTTCTCTTAAAATGGATCTTTTTTTAAAGGAATAATCTATTCTATAAGAACTGGAGACACTTGATTTGTTTTGCTTGGGGCCAACCTGCTGAATTCAAAATTGAAAAAGAAATATGATATATTATCATAACATATGCATGTTCAAACAGTTCAATGTACAGTATTTTTTTAATTTTTGCTCCATCTAGATGCAATGAAGAACTGATGAAGATAAATTTGGTGAAGAACGGACCTTTGTCAGTTGCCTTTGAGGTGTACAGTGATTTCTTCCACTACAAGGGCGGCGTTTATGTGCACACGGGACTCCAGGAGAAGTTCAACCCCTTCGAGATCACGAACCATGCGGTGCTCTTGGTTGGTTATGGTGTGGATGCAGCCACTGGTGTCAAGTTCTGGACAGTGAAGAACTCATGGGGGACACAGTGGGGGGAGGACGGCTACTTCAGGATCAGGAGGGGTACCGATGAGTGCTCCATCGAAAGCATCGCAGTACAGTCATTCCCACTCTATTAAATACAGTCACTCAGAAAATAATTACCTATATTCAAAATAGTTATGAATTTTTAAAAATAATGTAGACCTTCTGTTCTAGTCAAGGACTGCTACTCAAAGATTTTTCTCATTTGATATGTACCAGAAAATATATTAGTATTTATAATGTATATTTTGCCCTCTTTTTAATGTGAAATTGATAAAAGATGTATATTCTCCTGGGTCAGGAACCCAGTTCTTGTAAACATTTAAAAAATCTTGCACTTCCAACCATTTTATAATTATTCAGGTGTTTTTTATACAAAATGCCTTGTGAATGAAGAGATACTCAGTAAAGGGATGTACTTGAGTTTCATTCTCAGTGTGATACATGTATAATCAATACTACTCCCAAAGTTGCAATTTGTAACCCTCTAAAAGGGTTGTATATGTTTGTATTATTTACATTTCATAACAACTGATTGATTCATGGAGGCTTTTTTTTTACAGTCATTTATATCTTATTACTGTTAAAATCAAAATATTCAATACTGTATTTTTTCGGTGTCTAACATTCCATTCCTTAGGTTTGTCTGTTGGATTGACCACTACCCATGCCAGTAGATGTAACATTGTGATTGAGAGCTCAGATGTTTCACGTTTTTTGTTTACATATACCGGTATTATCTGTATTTGATTTTCTAATGATTTGCTGTGATGACAAGATGCAATAACTATGATATTGATGGAATCAACTTTTATTTTGATTCAAGATTCAAGATTAGATAACCACGCATCTATTATTTTGTGATGACATTTTTCAGTTCATTCATAAATATATGTCTATTTTTTCCTCCATTAAAGAATAAATTGATCTTTGTTGTAATCTTTTTTTCTCCATTTTCTATGATGTACTTATAATGACTTCAACCAATAAGCAATGTGAGGGAACTAAACATAGAAGAGAAATAGAGGTTATAAAGGTACAACAATTAGTGTACTTGTATGCTCTAGTGAATATAGTGTAGTGGGGGCCAGAATTAAAATTACACTAAAAGCCTTAGTCACAACTGGGACGCAGGAGGCACGCAAGTGCATCTTACGATTTTGCAAGGACGTACGCTTCCCGTAAGCACGCACTGTGGCTGTTGGTCATGCACAACAATCACCATGGGTTCCTTGCGAGATCTGAAAACGTACGCTGCACTTGCGCTTCTCTCAAAGAACCCGTAAGATAATGGTACGATTCACAATTGACTTGCACAAATGACGTGAGGAAATCTCACTGGCCCCTTGCATTACACAGTCGTTGACTTGCAAGTCGCCTGTGCCCACATTTGAACGCACCGTAAACGTACCTCACTCTCGCGTGAAGCGTACACCAATTGCTCGTGGAGCGTGCGAATCGCCCATGAACAAGATTTTTATTTTAAAAAATGATTGTGAAATAAAAATCGCCATAAGAGAATCGACAATGAAGATCAAAGATTCTATAGAAACCCCCTTCTAAAAACTAAAATCAAACAAAAACGTTCTTTTTGACAAAAAGATGAAAGGCAAAGAAGAAAAAGAGGACAAGAAAGAACTAGATTTTGAAGTATATTGTAGAGAAACTGCAAAAGATTTCCCGATCACTGACTTGCAAGCGTGCTAGGATATAATAATATAAGGAGAAGAAAAATTATATTTACGCTAGGACGATATTTTTAACTAAAATCAACTACACAAAATACTCCTACAAATCCTATTAAAGAATGTTGTTATTTGCGTGAGTGGGATACATTTTCTTTGTAAACAGTGTACTTTCTGTAGACCACTTGACACCCCCCCCCCCCCGGCCACGTTTTTAGACCCGAGGGAGTCTAAATATTGTAAATGTAACCCATATTAATTATTGTTCTATACTGATGGGCTGTACTGCCCAAAAGTTTTAGCTTCCGAATAAACATCATTATAAAAATATTGATTATCATCTCATATGACCATTACAACTTTATAAAAAGGCTTTCATAAATGTATCAAAATCAGAATACAGGAACGAATTTGTGTAAATGGTGTCAATATTTTAACAATGATATTTGTAAAAGCAAACTTTTTTACTTTCAGTTGAAAGTTTCGTCAAAGCTTTTTCGAAAATATTGTAAAGTTTAACAAATGGTAAACAAAATTGGAAAATCGTTTAAATTTTTTACATTGGTCAGGAAAATTATCAGTTGATAATTAATTCGGTGAAATTAGATTTTTGCATGCGCAAACTTTCTTTTAGATTTAAGAAAAGTTTCCAATACTAATGGTGTTAGATTCGAAAGATAATTTTTTTCAAGATATTCTTTATTTGTAATGTCAAGTTTTTCTAGCTTGTTTGATAACCAAAACAGCAATAACAGAATAATAGTCTTCTTTTTCTATACGAGTTCTCTTGACGTTTAAATATATACTTGCTTATACTATAATTATATATTTCAGTACATATTCAAAGAAAAAAATGTGCTTTATTTAATGTGAAAACTAATAATTGTCCGTGCGGCTGTCCTGAGGCTCAGAAGACTTGCATGCAAGTGACTTACGAGTACGGACAGCTTAAGGTGGCTCGCAACACCCAGAAATAGTTTCTCAATTCAGCAAATAATTACTTGATTATGATAG
The DNA here is from genome assembly GCF_025612915.1 of Magallana angulata. Classification (NCBI taxonomy): domain Eukaryota; kingdom Metazoa; phylum Mollusca; class Bivalvia; order Ostreida; family Ostreidae; genus Magallana; species Magallana angulata. The sequence goes on along the minus strand of NC_069118.1, from coordinate 36,784,770 downwards.
AAAGCATGATTGGATTTTAAAAATTTATAAGTGATTCTTTAAAGGCGACCCGCTGTATAAGTCGAAAGGGTGAAAACATTGCAATTTTGGAGAATACATTGTCTTTTAGTTTAGTTTTCATTTATAGCTTAGTGAATATGAACAAACGCCCCTGTTGGATTCGAACTAATGATCAGAATTCAGAAGCCCAACATTCACCAGTATCCTAAGAACATTAATACGACCAACACGCTAGATTACCTGTAATGTTTTAAACATACAAAGAAGATAAGTTAACTAAAGATGAGACAGATAAAGAGACTAAAAGTTAATAATAAAAAAATAATACTCACATATCAAGCTAGTACATAGATCATTCTTCAGTAATGTACGACTTTGTATATTGAACATTATGTCAATTTTTAGGTCACATGAGTCACTGGGTTGACCTATTGTAATTGGTCTTCATCCGTCGTCTTCTGTTAACTATTTACTTTTTTAACTTCTTTAATTTTAACTTCCAACTCCTGTTTTGGGGGCTCATGGCCAATTTGGCCATTTAGTGAAAATGTAAAGCATGAATCCGATTTTGTGATGCCTTTGTTAATTTAAACCGGAAAGAGAGTGTTGCAGTTTCTATGCTAATTTTCCTTAAAGAAGTTGCAGATTCGTTCATTCATTCATACTTTATTTCCTCCTTAAGGAGATAACGATCGAAGAGACATACAAATTATAAATAAAAATAGGAAAATCAGAAAACTACAGAATTTGATGTTAATCTTTATTTTCTTTTTTTTTTTAGTGAGGACAGAGACATAAATATTAATTAAGTCTCTGGTGAGGATTGCGTAACTTCACAGTGTGCTTCATTTAAATAATCTTACAAGATGTGATACGTGCATGTATCACATGAATCTACTTACACTATCCCTCAAGCCAGAACAACATCTTATTTAAAAAGTTTCATACCATCTACAGTTAAGCTATGGAATGATCTTCCACTAGCTATTAGAAGTCTTTCAAAGTTGGCTTGCTATTCAAATGCTATTAAGAAACATTTTTTTAAGACTCCAACAAAACTTTTTAATTTAGGGAATCGGAGGGAAAACATTATACATTGTCAACTAAGAAATAATGCTAGCAGTTTAAATGCTGACTTATTTTGTGATTTTATTCGAGAAAATTCTGTTTGTGATTATTGTGGTTTTCATACTGAAAATGCAAATCATTTTTTCTTTGAGTGCCCAAAATATAATGATGAAAGAAATTGTCTCTTTCATCAAATATCTATGTTAAATCTCCAAAAACCAATTACCTTAGATCTATTACTGTATGGAGATAATGATGTTTCATATGATGAAAATGTTAAATTGTTCAAGCTTGTACATGAATACATTAAAAAATCCAGAAGATTTGTGTAAAGAAAATAATGTAATTAACACATATACTGAAAATGTAAACAAAATTATGCATATACCTATATTTATATATATATGCTGTAACCTTATTGACAAAACTTGATAATTCTGTTCTACTTTTGTTATAACCGGTTTTGTCAATTTTATCTTTTTTTTCCCCTCTTTTTTTTCTTTTGTTCACTTTGCTACACAAAAAAATCATGTATTCTTAATTGTATCATTTAACTCCACAATCCTTGTATTTTATACATATGACTACCTTGTACCTAGTGGAGAAGGCTTAAATAGGCTTTGCCTGCTGCCCAATCCTATTATGTAAATATTATTTTGCATAATAAAATATGTTCAAATCAAATCGATACGTGCATGTAAATGGCATTTATAAAAACCCATTTTATTAAACGATACATATCTATGATACTTGGATTGTAAATATATAAAATAAGGTTAGGTTTTGATATAATTACAAATAATTAAGAAATTATGAGATAATTGAATGCAGAATTTTTTTATAGTTTAATATGTCATCCCCTTTAAGTTTGCAAAAGAGTTCCCTATATCAACATTTGATAGACAATTTCTGTTTACATGGAATCTTATCTTTAAAAAACTGACTAATTATCATGCATTTTGACAAATTTAAAAATTCTTCTCACTCTTTGAAGGCAAGCATGATATATTGATATTATAACTGAAATCATTTTTTACTTGGATTTGGGAACGAGTCAGTTTGGTGACGAGTTGACTGTAATTCCTAAATTTGAAACAGATCCATGATCCACCTCAATACTAAAATTCAAGGATCGATAACTGCAATGTTGACGGATACCCGGAAGTTACGTAATCACACTCGCTGACTGAGAAGATGGAGGATGGGACAAGTTTAAAGACGGGCTTTCTTCTTCGCTACGTAAGTTACTTAACACTGAAAAGGAGATATAACATTTTTTTTTACACAAGTGATTTTTTAACGGAATCACAATTGGGTTATTTAAATAGGAGTTTATGCCTGTATAGTATAAGATTGATAATTGGATACTGACAGACTGTAGCTCTGCATCATGCAGGTTCGAGCAACAAGGACCTGTTGGTGGGAAACGCCATCACTATTTCTCAGGAGAGTCCATAATAACACTACTCAGGATAATTGTTCGACCCAAGCACTAGTCACCTGGTCACTTGTCGTTTTAGGTTGAGATTAAAGGCGTGTTTCCGTTTAATCTACTTGCATCTCGAGGTGTCTGGAGACCCTTGAATGTACAGTAGTCTGTAGGGACTAGGTAAGAGTCCTCTAGGAAAACCCCAAACCCGGTCTGGGTACTTTAAAAAAAGCCATACTCTGGTACAGAGAATTTAATCAAATGCAATAACACAAAGATGACTAACATGGCAATGATTTTTTTAATACATACTTCACTGTTATCATAACCTTTCAGTTAACCCTTTCACAGTAACTGCAGTACTGCTCTTTTGCAGGGCAAAATAACATGAAAAAGGATGTAACGTTAATTGTTTCATTTATGTCATTTAATTATCTACCTACCAATATTTCGGCAAAGTATATCAATTTGCCCTGCAAGAAAGCAGTACCGCAGTTATCGTGAAGGGGTCTATAGTTCGAGATCTCTAGCAGTCCTCAAACCGATGATTATTAGTTAAAGGAAAACACTGTTGTGTTAATATTACATTGTATTACTTATTAGGTTTGTTACTGACTGGTTAAAGAAATTTGTGGGGTCGGAAAAGTCCATAGAATTCGAGGCTCCGCCAACATGACTTTACCAATCCCACAAATTCCTGTAAACAGTCATTAACAAACCTAATAAGTGTTGTAATATATAAAAATTAAATGAATAGCTTAATTCTCTAATTATTTATTTCCTTGTCAGTCGTCTGTGCAAACCTGGATGCCATTGTTGGATCGTAATATTACGTCAAGGGCAAAGGGGGGTTATTATAAATATTCAGGGCTTATAAAAATAAAGGTATGGTTGAACGTTTGTGTCAAAAAATCAGCTTAAATAACGTAACGTACGCAATGTTGCGGTATAAATTTTGATGCTCACTGTGTAAAGAAGTTTATAAGGCAATCACGTGACGCGATCATCCAATGATGTCGAGACATTCTAGTCTGAGGCAAAACAATTTATTATGTACTATTTGTTACATTGTTTACATATGGCATCACATCAGCACTGCACTAGCTGTTTTATGCAGTGTACTTTGTCCCATGTTTTTTCTTCATTTACCACTATCTGAATCTTTTATACAATCCTCATTCTACTATACTATGCAAGACTTACTAATGTATATACAATTTCCATCTATAAGAAGAACAATCTTCTTTATTTATTAAGATTTAAATCAAAGTGAAATCTTGTAACAAATATCAACCTACATGTGGCTGTCATAAGCCTAACATTTTCAAGTATGGCTGACAGCTACTGTCATTTAAAAGATTAAAAAGACTAATGATGACTATATTAATATGTGGTATTACTGGTATATGAAATATATATGTCATAAAATTGATGCTCAACTTTGTTAAAATAAATGATTAACAATTAATGAAAGAAAATGAAATTCAAGCTATATATGTAGATTGAAACTACATATTTTTGTTGGCCTCAAATGTGATAGTTCTGTGGCAGTATCTTTCTGTGTAGATTTGACAATTTTACTGTAGTGACCAGGATGTTTTCAAATTCTTAGGTTAGATGACCTGTTAGTTGAGGGTACATTAAGTAGATGAGTTGCCTGTCTTATACACACTTATGCAACACATACCAAATAGATCCTGCTCAAGGCTGGTGTGTGTATGAAGTCATCAAAATGTCTGCTCAGATTTTTGTGTCATATGATGCATGTCTATTTTCCATCCATAAGAGTATGTAGCATTGGTTTGTGCACTGCATTAATTAGGGCCCCGCAAGGATTTGCGGGTGCCCTATAGTAATCACTCTGTCCGTCCGTCCTTCTGTTCGTCCGTCCGTCTGTCACTCTTCCGTCCACAAATTTTCTGTTTTTTTCTAATAACTTTTTTTATGGTTGCCCAATCAAGTTCAAATTTGGTATGGTAGTTCAGTAGGCAGAAATACATATTTTGATGCTAAGTTTGGTTCTCTATGTCTTCTGGTTTGGAGCTGGGGTGGTGGGGTAGATTCCTTAACTATGCATAAGAATGAATGGGCAAAGAGAGATAACTGCTGAGAATGTTACCATTGTATACTAGGAAGGCTGTGCAATATTTGTCCTTTGGGATTAATTAACCTTCCACAGGAAGAAAATCCTAAGCTTTATCTTTATCTGTCACATTGAGATTAATTACTGCACTGCCTGTGTCTGCAAATGAACTTTGTTTTGAAGTTAAGGTCAATTTTGAATGATGTGTAGTATTGTGTACATTCTTTGAAATATGGATTTAAAATATAATATTCATACTTTATTTTGGTTAAAATACCGTACGCAATGATTTATGATAATTTTATTGAATTCTAAAATCAAGATATATATTATGATATCCTTTTTCACTATTTCATTTTTTAATTATAATTTATTTTATTTTTTTCTGCCTAGCTTAATGCTGTTAATTTTAACAGGTAATCAGATAATAACCCCATTCTGTCATTTCTGAAAAAAACAAATCTTATTGTAAATTTAGAAGAAAAGGATGAGAGAGCAAAACAATTAACCCCCTGGGATTAATTTTCTTGCCTACTGCAGATATGAAGATTAATGAACACCTTTGTCTGCAACTGATGTTTGTTTTGAAGTTGAGGTCAACCCTGGGTGATACAATGTATTTGCATTCACTGAAGGCTTGCATTTTATAAAACACCTGTTTAAATCTTTTTTAAATACACATTTAATTTAGTTTTTTTTATAAGACATGAGGTTATCTCTGTTTTATGCAGATACAAGGTTACTATTTAGAGTTTTTGGACATTCAGGAATTATCTTGAAATTTTAAAAATACAGTTGTTACTTATTATTTTCATATTTTTTTTTTTAATGTAATCAAATTAAACTCTCATTCCATGAGCTGCACCCTTATATTTTTACCCCTCAGTTTAACACTTTAATTGTTGGATGAAAATCATATCCAACTACAAATCATGAGATCCTATATATTGCAGTTCTTTACATCTTATGCCGGGCATTTATTTTTCATCATTGTTAATATAAAGAGGATGGAATTCAAAGTTTTTTTCACTTCTGTATATTAATTGTCATAGCGGGGCCCTTCCTGACTGGTCAGTTTTCTAGTTTATATGGTATCCCCTTTATAATTTGTACAGTGATAGGTGTCAAGTATAGGATAAAGAGTCATGAATATATAGAATTTATTGATATGCTTGACGAAGTTAATGACTCACTTGTTATAATTATAGTTATCTTCATGATCAACATAACAATATTTAGTCTAAAATCTGCAGTCGATCCTGACAATAAGCCAGATTTTTCTAGGGTGTCTTGTTATTAAGGTATAGCACATTGATATACATGCACAGTAAACTTACGCAGATTTTTTCAAACCACATAATTGGCCTAAGATGATCAAAACGAGGCTACTTTACAAATTGATAGAAATATGTACTAGGAAGACTGAATATAAAATCTGAGATAATGATAATAAGAAGTCTGTAGATCCCTGTAGTAGAGCTAAAGATGTAAAACAGCAGTGCTGATTTCATAATGTCCATATGATTTTTGTATTTGGTAGGAGCCAAATAAGCGATGGAAGTTGCGATGGTTTGTTCTTCTAGAGGAACAGTTGGTGTGTACACATAAACTGCATCATTCCATGGTGGTGGACATTGTTCCCCTTCAGGGAGCCTCCGTAGTTTGTCCAATCACAGACCCTCAGCTCAACTCACCTGTAAGTCACAAAAATTAATAAACAATTCCCTAAGTAAGGAGTATAATCTGGTTTCGACATGTCAAAAGTAAATTTGATTAAAATTAAATGCTTTAATTTGATCATTTATAAAGGTTATAGAATTGTCAGTAGTTATAGAAGATTTAATATACATGTATAAGGCAAGTAAAGTCAATCCAATGAGATATTGATCATATCTCTATATTATCTATTATGTTTGGAGATTCTTTTAATCCTTTCCTTACAATTAGGGGACCTTTAAGATCACCACTCCGGCAGGAGACGAGCTCTTTTACCAGGCTGCCGGGAAACAGGACCGAGATGGCTGGGCTCACGCGGTTGGAGCCGTCATCAGATCGCTCAGTGGATCCAAACAGGTCGGTCACTCTACAGCAAGCTCTAACAGAATACAAGTTTTTTGGCCCCAAGTTTTCGTTCAGTTCTTAATATGTTTGTTGTTATTTTTTTTAATATTTCATTTCAAATTCTTTCAGGATTCAGAACAACCAATTCCATTTACAGCTTTCAGAGCCACAGCAAATGTCAGGTACATGTGTATATGATCTTTTATAGTTATGGCAAACTTTTTCTAAGAATTTATTCTATTGTCCAAATTTGCCCTGATCATGCGTGTTTTAATATGAGTACATGTATCTGTAATTTGAAAACATTCTTGTTGTAGTGAAATTTTGGGTGCTATGCAAGACCCTGATGCTGGGGTTAGCTTGGGGAGCCATGTCCGTAATGGTGCAGTTCACAAGAATTGTTTTACAGGTAACACTCAGTCATTCTTTATACTCATACAATATTGAATGTGTAATGTGATTTCTTGCACCATAGTAAGCTAACATTGACTTTAACATGAATTGTTCCATACCTTAATCATCAGTTAAGTCATCTAGTGTTTGTATTTACTGGTAATCTAATTGATGTCAACTCAAGTTAAGTTGACAGTTTTTCATCTTTTATGATTCGATCCAAAATAAAGGCATTTATTTGTATAAAAGATGTAGATCCTTTAACAAAATATAATACCAAGTAGTATATAAAAGTTTCGAATCATCATGCGTGTAGTGCTATGTATAGAATCCATTTTTCCTGTATGTTGATGCCACTAGTTTGACTTTTTCTTTATCAATTACCGTGTGTAGACACGTACTGTTGAGGTACATTTTCCCTGTACTTTGGTTTACAGGAAGTGCTGTAGTAGACTGGCTGGTACGCTGGTCAATCATCAGGAAACGTGAGGACGGGTCGGCCATGATTCAGACTCTGCTAAAACTAGGTCATGTCCAGGAAGTGGACATCAATGACGGAGCTCTGGGAGCCTCCAAAAAGTTCAGTGATGGAGACAAACTATACAGATTTGTGAGTTCATCTTTCAATAACCAAAATAAAGTTCTTTAAAACAAATCAAAGTGTATTAAAGATAAGGAATATTTTATTATTCAATGTGTACATCTATTTGTACATTAAAGCATTACATTCAAAGTTGGTGATTGATTTATAGTCCTCCCTTAACCTTGGTGCTAAGAGGAACAGTTACTATGACAGCACTGACAGTGACAGCAGCTCCTCGGAGGATGAAGAGGACGACACTCAGGAAAACAAACTCAAAAAAGGAAAAGTACTCAAAGCATCCTACCTGTCCAAAAAGGTTGGGTTATTCGCCACAAATTTACCACAAATTGCAATCATTAGTTATTATTTTTTTAGTTTTGAGAATTAAAATGTGATTTTTTTTTATCATTAGAAAAGTATACGTAAGGATTGGAGAATTGTCCGAGTTACATTACGAGAAAACCCACCTTCTCTGGAATATTCAAGAGTTTTGGTAAGAATGTAACAAGTCTTTGATACATTCAAATTCAATTTACGTTTTCTGACATGGAAGTTGGTACCTCACTACACCTAGGCTTTTATTTTTCGACACATTATATCACAAGATGGCAAATGTTTTGTTAATTTGTTTGTGTCAATCGATTAGGTTGAATATTGTCATGGCTCAGTGGTTAAAGTATCAAGCTTGTGAGCCACAGATCATGAGTTTAAACCCACCTGGGGCATTTGTTATATTTACTGAATCAAGTTTTTGAAAATATAATTTTTTAAAACCAAAATTGCACTTTTTTTGTGTATTTGACTTAATATACACTTTTTATTAATTATGCTATTTATTATAATCAAGTAATTTTCTGATGATTTGAAAAAAAACTATTTCAAGGTGTAGTGAGCCTCCTTAAGGTAAAGATTGAGGCAATAATTTTTTTAATCAACTTCTAATTTTGCACTATATATAAGACTATCCATTTTATTTTACAGCATGATCACTCCAAAAAAGGGAAGCTAATTGAAGTGGAGGACGTAAACACAGAGGAAGCTAAAAATGATTGTTTAGGTAGAATATCAAGTTAATTTTATTTTTTGCATCCTAACCACCATTCTGATTATATTTTTTTTGACCAACACGTAGAGCAATAAAACTTTTTATGAAGGAAGAATATATATTGTAATGAATTGTTTTTGCTCCCATTTTGGTGGGATGACATCTGAAAATACATGCTAGGGGTTAAAAAAATGTTTTTAAAAGCAGGGTATGAAATATAAAAAAAATTCTTAGAAATACAATAGGCAAGGCAAAGATTTTATGTATTAATTGAAAGTTAAAAATCAAAGACCTCCCATAAAGGGAGGCAATTGAAAACAGCATATTCAATACTCTCAGTTGGAGAAACCATATACATCAAACAATACCTTAGTTTGTAACACAAAAAATCACTAATTGAAGGATTTGTATTCATTAGTCTGTAGTCAAGATACAGCTGAGACAGCCAGACTCAGAAGAAGAATTGTTTTGAGAGACACAGGAGGCAAATGTTACATCTTTAAAACCAAGGATGAACAGGAGAAGTTAGAGTGGCTTCCCTTGCTGCAGAGCCTCAGCCGGAAGGCCGCCACATCGCAGTGACAGCAAACGTGCCTTCAGTTACCTGGTCTTCATATAAATTCACAGGAAAGATGCTTAATTATGACTAAGTAGTACGTGAACGTTTTCATTTGAAATGACAAGATATTTTCTGAGAACAAATCAGCACACATGAAGTAATGTTTGATGAACAATTGACATTTATGAACATACTAGTCTTTAAGTACTCTGTAATTATATGATGTGTCATATTCAAAAAATTTTAACGTTTAGCCTCTTTGCAATAAAAATAAAACTGAAAAAATTTGTAGAAATTAGATACTAAACAGCATATATTTAATAGGAAATTTGAGAGGAAAAAGGTCTTTAAATAAGATAGAAATAATTATACAGTCATTGATAGCCTGTGAAAGAATGAATAATGACAAATGTTACGTACATGTATGTTTCATGTATATATACGAGTAAACAAACAAACTCATATTATCAAATTTTATTCCATATAACTTGAATGTTGTCATGCATAGTATTTTAAACAGAAGATAAGAAAAAAAAATTGCGAGTTTATATACTCCTAACAGAGGAAGCATTAACTAAAAAAACACATAAAAAGTAGAATACTTGTACACATATCCAAGTCTTTCAGTCTGTCTTTCATTTTCTATTTGTGGTAATGAATTCTTTTTTTCATTGTAAACATTGGTAGATTGTTAAACAAATGTATAAGTAGCTTTTGTGAGATCACTATACATTTCATGCTTTTATTTTTGCCAAACAAATGAAAATCTCTTGCCAAGTGTTCATAATTATTTTTTTACATTTCTGGAACTGTATTTTATGAATGTTAAATGGTTGGCAATATTTATGCCTCACATGCAATAAAAGATACGTGAATGTTTAAAGGAGCTCAAGTCTGTTTCCTTGTCAAGTCTTCGATGCATTTTTTTATTTTGATTGAGTATTATTGTAATCAGTCTAAGTATTGCAGGCATTAACATGCAATATTATAAAGTAAATATTCCAATGTATTCCGACTAAGAACTGTCAAGTTTATTATAATTTTTATATTAATGTTAAGAATCTCATAGGCAGGAATAGATTTTTATTAAATCTATTAGCTTGTTACATTACTTAAAATCAATATCAGATGAAGTGTACATAGATTTTTGATGCTTGATGGTTTTTTAATGTGAAGTATACCTTTCTACATCTATATAATCTCATATCTTCTTATGTAGGCCTCTTATTTTACATCCAGTCTCATGCTTACACATGTAGGCTTCTTATTCAACATCCAATCTCATGCTTATACATGTAGGCCTCTTATTTTACATCCAATTTCATACCTACACATGAAGGCCTCTTATTTTACATCCAATCTCATGCGTACACATCTAGGCCTCTTATTTTACATCCATTCTCATGCTTACACATGTAGGCCTCTTATTTTTACATCCATTCTCATACCTACACTTGTAGGTCCCTTGTTCTACACCCAATTTCATACCTAGACAAGTAGGTCCCTTGTTCTACATCCAATTTCATACCTACACAAGTAGGTCCCTTGTTCTACATCCAATTTCATACCTAAACTTGTAGGTCCCTTGTTTTACATCCAATTTCATACCTACACAAGTAGGTCCCTTGTTCTACATCTTATTCCATACCTACACAAGTAGGTCTCTTGTTCTACATCCAATTTCATACCTAAACTTGTAGGTCCCTTGTTTTACATCCAATTTCATACCTACACAAGTAGGTCCCTTGTTCTACATCTTATTCCATACCTACACAAGTAGGTCTCTTGTTCTACATCCAATTTCATACCTACACAAGTAGGTCCCTTGTTCTACATCTAATTCCATACCTACACAGTCATGTAGGTCCCTTGTTCTACATCTAATTCCATACCTAAACATGTAGGTTCCTTGTTCTACATCCAATTTCATACCTACACAGTCATGTAGGTCCCTTGTTTAACATCCAATTTTACAATTACACAAGAAGGTTCCTTGTTCTACATCCAATTTCATACCTACTCTTGTAGGTCCCTTGTTATACATCCAATTTCATACCTACACAAGTAGGTCCCTTGTTCTACATCTAATTCCATACCTACACATGTAGTACTCTTGTTCTACATCCAATTTCATACCTACACATGTAAGTCTTTGTTCAACATTCAATTTCATACCTACACAGTCATGTAGGTCCCTTGTTCAACATCCAGTCTCACAACTACACATGTAGGTCTCTTGTTCTACATCTAATTCCATACCTACACGAGTAGGTCCCTTGTTCTACATCCAATTCCATACCTACACATGTAGGTCTCTTGTTCTACATCCAATTTCATACCTACACATGTAGGTCTCTTGTTCTACATCCAATTTCATACCTACACATGTAAGTCTTTGTTCAACATTCAATTTCATACCTACACAGTCATGTAGGTCCCTTGTTCAACATCCAGTCTCACAACTACACATGTAGGTCTCTTGTTCTACATCGTATTTCATATCCACACATATAGGTCTTTTGTTTTATATCCAATTTCATACTTACACTTGTAGGTCCTTGTTCTACATCCAATTTCATACCTACACATGTAAGTCTTTGTTCAACATTCAATTTCATACCTACACAGTCATGTAGGTCCCTTGTTCAACATCCAGTCTCACAACTACACATGTAGGTCTCTTGTTCTACATCTTATTTTATATCCACACATATAGGTCTTTTGTTTTATATCCAATTTCATACTTACACTTGTAGGTTCCTTGTTCTACATCCAATTTCATACCTACACAGTCATGTAGGTCCCTTGTTTAACATCCAATTTTACAATTCTACAAGAAGGTTCCTTGTTCTACATCCAATTTCATACCTACTCTTGTAGGTCCCTTGTTATACATCCAATTTCATAACTACACAAGAAGGTCTCTTGTTCTACATTCAATCTCATACGTACACACGTAAGCCTCTTATTTTACATCCAATTTCAAACCTAAACAAATAGGTCCCTTGGTACTCCTTAAACAACTACATTAGCTTTAATATTATGTTATGTATACCAGCCTGCCTTTGATCAATTTTTTCTAGATAATAATGTTAATATTTATGAGGGGAATTTACACTGAAAGTTATGCATGCATATGCATGTATATATTTATACTGTGTGGTAGTTCAACAATAGCTGCAGATGTACTTTTGTGTCAGGCCTGCACTATGACTCCAAACCATATTGTCACAGATGTATTTCTTTACTTGATCTACATGTTAGCTGCTCGCTACCCAGAGGAAAACTTCTTAATACTGCATGGTTACTTGTACATGCAACTACACAGAATCAAACATCTAGTCACATTTTTATTTTTACTGAATGTTAAGTTTTATGTGGTATAACCAGCCAACAAAATAGAGGAAAAGTAATTATTTTTCGTATAACTTGTACATGTAGCTACACTAAATAACCATTTAGTCAAGATTTGAATGTTAACTTATCTTTATATTATAACCAGCAACCCAGACAAAACCGAATTATTAAATGTATGTTAACATACATTTACTGCATGCAAATGTAGCTATTAACTGCCAGAAACCTTTAGTCTTTGCTACAGATGTGTTTAGTTCTTTTGTGAGATGAGAGCTAGAAATGAGTAACTGATATGCTGTACTGTTTCTTTCCTTTGAATTGTACTATGTATTTTATAATGCTTTATCAGGCGCTGGATCATTGATCCTAGTAGAAATGGATTTGTAAGTCCTTAACCAAATGCTATCCAACTTATACAGTCATTTTTAATGTAATTTATCTTTTTAAGAATTTACCACTCGAAAAACTGATAAATTAAAGAAGACACGGCTCCTCTATTTCTTTGTAACCGTTAAAAAATAAAATACAGGTACAATAATTATGATGATATTCTGGTGTGAGAGGACGGATGTGGTTGCGTGTGAAGGTTTGGCATTAGAGACTGGCTTTGTTAACCAGAGTAAGAAACGTGTCCCATTTACTGCTCCCTCGCTCCTAACTTACAACCGCCAATCTGTGCATACAATTCACGAAACTTAAGTTTAATCAGAAGGAAAATATTAAAACTTGAAAAGAATGCTTATTTTTTGTATCTTGGTACAAATCAATAAATTATCAGTAATTTATTTAAGCAAGACACAATGTTTTATTTATTGAACACTGCACAATAAACTAGTTTCCCGCCGTGATGCGCTTTCATGCATCATGGGATAGACAGCGAAGCAATTTGAAGTCTATAACGCTATGTTCATTAAATGTTTTGCAATTTTATTTTTTTTTATGAAAATACCCGATAGCATTAATCGATTACGAATGTTATGAAGCTGAATGTACATGGTTATATACTAGTAGTTTCATGCATCAAGTACGGGTATACGCATATTTTAAAATATTGAAAACGGGGCTTTTTTAAATATGTTATTTTTAATAACATTCTGAAAACAATATAAGCAAGTATGTATATGGCTGTACCACGGAATATTTCTGTGCTTTTTTTGTGCAAATGTTTTTGTTTTTACTGAGATTGGTGTAAACATTTATAAATGGACAAACAATTATTACTCAATGAAAGACCTGTAAAGGTGTATAGTTGAATGGAATAAACATTAATTTAAATGAAATGAAGGTGTCATTGGGTTTTTTGTGGAGAATGGAATATCCTATACATTGCAATTAAGTTTTATTTCAAAAAAAGCTAATGGATTTTCTAGAAAAAAGAAGTTTATAGTTTTGTAATTAATCTTCTGCACTGGGCTTTGTAGGTGCAAACAAATAACTGAATAAAACGTGGCCTGCACTTGTCAAGCAAGCAATGCTATGAGGTGAATTAATCAGACAGTGTTGGACTGTGACCGCGTGTCCTGGTACCTAGTCGGCGATTACTTACACTGAGGGTGAACCTGGTCACCGGTAAATGTCTGCAATCAATGCCCAGCAGTCTGTGTTATTACTCCAAGAAAGAACTTAAACAATTTTGTTACAATGTCCCTGGCTGAGTTAAAATCAATAATTTGGTGATAACCAAATATGCAATGCATGTACACAATACAATAATGAAAAATCTGAAGAAATATATATTTTTTTACTTCAAATTCCAGAATAAATCGACCATAGCAGAATCACTTTTTCTGGGTATCTTTGGGTGAGGGTGGGGTTGTATAATTTTCGTTTGGTAAGTGTACTGCACTGAGAGACACAAATCCATTAGCACGCAGTAGCGGATCCAGGATTTGTTAAGGGGGGGGGGGTCGAAAAGACCGGTGGTCAAGGGATCCTGTTTGTCCAAGGCAAAGCCCTGCCTGGCGGGGGCCCCTGAAGGTATCACACCGGTAATTGTTTTCACTATATAGCACTATAGAGGGGAAAAAATTCTTAAAAATCAGTTTGTATTCCTCATGACAAAACATTCGGAGGAAATGTTATTTGTTACCTATCTCATCAGCTAACACCATAAAATGGGCAAGCGATACTGCATTTTCTCATAATATCTAGCTCCAAACAGGTCTACCCTCAAAACCACGTGTTTTCCATTTGTATGTAAACAGACTGCACACTCCCCAGGAAGCTGCTGCATGTGCCCTGAAAGAAGTAGTCCCTGTGAAAAAAGATCATCACCTAACAAAATACATGAAATATCCTACTCAGTGGTACAAAAAATTTTAAAACTGAGTAAAGGAAAATGTAAAAATGCAGTCAAGGAAAAAAATAATTCTGAAGTATATATGGAACTACAATTGACTAAGTTCATTTTGATTGGCCGATTACCGGTGTGATACCTGAAAGCTCCCAGGTTCTGGGTTGTTTAAAACACTTTTTTGAGCTTTTCTGGCTGTACCTGACCTATCATAAAATCAATGATGAACAACAAAAAAAACTGATTTTCTGTAGTTTTATTTTTTTTAAATTATGATCACAAAAGGGGACGCCCCTAATTCCGCCTATTACATTTAACAAAATAGTCATCACCATTATTCCCCTTACAACAGAACTGCATAAAATTATTCGTTCATTGCACTGTTGTGTGACTCCTTCTATATAGATGACCTTCTCTGTTACGTGTTACCAAATATGATGCTTTCTGGTACCGCTATGGAATCCAGGTACAGACAACTGTAGCCGCCTCAAAACATCACTTGTAAACGGTCCAGAACAGTCTTATACACTGTACAACAATTACACTTTATGTATGTCACTGGGTGTTATGCGAAATTCTGGGGAAAAAAAGAATTGATCTACTTTAGCTTTTATGATCCCAATTGAGATCTAACATTTAACACTATTTAAGAATCGTTTACAAAACTCACCGTGTAATTTGTTGTGTTTTATCAAGCTCTCCAGATTTTCAAAGATGTAAAACCCCGTTTCCTTTGTTATTCGATTTCTTTTGGGAATGATAAGGGAAATGTCCTTGGCATTGGGTGCAAGAGGAGGCAGACTTTTAGGACGAAGAATCCGTGCCATCAAAATGTGATCTAAATCCAGAAATTGGTTACCATGGTTACCAAATAACGAAAATGCGAAGAAAGAAATATGTTTTCCTTAAAACAGGCACGTAGCAACAGCCCCCAAACTTTTTATCGCAGCAATTTTTTTTTTTTTTTTTATAAATTTTACATTTAAAAAATCGATTTTTCATGGAGTTGGCCCCTCTACTTCTTTTTGGAGCACGTAAAAAAATGAAATAAACAATTAACAGATACATTGAAGTTGTAAGTATTCTACGACGTCATGGCTTAAGATTTTCATGATTTTGGGGGGAAAAAATTAAATTTTTTGGATGAATCACCCCCTCCCCTTCAAAAACGATGCTACGTGCCTGCTTATTTAAAAAGAAGTGTGCACATTCACCTTTACATATTTTTTGCCACGGTATAACAGAACATATACGAAGATTGTTCAATATGTATTGTGTATTGTATGATACACGCATCTCAAAAGCTTTCGACTAAATATTATATCCCTTTTAATTTTTCTCAGCGGTTTGAAATAACTATTTATTTCAATCTCTGAATCCAGTTGTTTTGAAATGCGTCACTGTACGCTGATTTAGGTAATCCTCTGAGGCAGTGACTGATGGCTGAGCCAAGACAAGGGCTTGTCGGGACTTGTAAGGACGAACAAATAAGAACCTTTTAAGTTTGGAAAAAGAAAAAGGGGCTAGATCTGTGGATCCGGAGTATGGTGGTTGTGGCAAGACAACCACCTTCTCCGATTTCAAAATTCGCTGCACAAGCTCGAATATATGTGATAGAGCTTCATCATGCCTAAATCCTGACAGAGGGCGTCACTTATGTTAATATTTCTTGAGCCTTTCTAGTATAAATATATCGGTAATTACTTATCAATCTGCAAAACGTTTTTCCCTTTGTCACTGAATTCGGACGGCTATACCATCAGATGAGAAGAATAGGCAATAAAGAACCTTCTTTGTGCTAATGTTTCTATTGGCAACAACAGGCCCTCTACCGTGTTTAGTAACCCATTTTGTCTCCAATTTGTCTTACTGGTTCGAGAGAGGGAATCCATGTTTCGTCACCAGTAACAATATTTGAAAATTTTTGACTGAATACCGGAAACATATTTAGCAATTGCTTAGCGGTTTGTACTCGCGTTTGGTCATATGGTGATCTGTCCGTATAAACGCGGACAACATAGTCATCTGGCTGAAATCGTTCGTACTTTGAAAATACGCTTCAAAATGAAATGCATCCGCGTTAGCAAGATGCCAGCAGCTTGGACAATATCACGAACCGTGTATCTGCCATCACGTTTAACGATTGAAACATTTGCCTTGCCTGTTAACGTCAAAGGTCGGCCAGATTTAAATGCATCTTTGAACTATGTGCCCGTCGAAAAATTGTTTTATTCACCAACGAACTTTCTTATAAGATATCCTAACAGACCCATAAACTTTCCCAAATGGGGTTAAAACATGCGAACTTTTATATAAGCTATAATTTTTTCAAAATTCTCAACCCGTTTCCCAAACATTTTTACAACAGTGGTCAACGACTGGCATGACTCTACTGAAATGATATAAGTTGTCACCGTGTTTACACCGTTTGGTATTGAATAGAGCTTTTCAAGAGTATCATCCACGAAAGCGTGCAAAGCGTTATCGCACTGTTCTTCAATACACATAACACATGAAACAGCTATTGTGTAGTAACCCCCTGTCTAAAATCAGACTATTCTTGCTGTGATAAAATAGCTTTAAATCCACTGATACTCTGTACACATGAAAGTCAGACATGGATTCAGAAATTTCTAAAGGAAATTAATGGCGCATTTTCGGTAACTTTACTGTGTAAGTCTAATTGGTTTTTTTTTTTACCCCTTTCCGTTTCCTTGACATATACATGAAGATACTATATGACACTGACGCCAAAAATGGCATTTACCTGGTACTATATCCATACGCGGCCCATCGTCGGTGTTGTGGGGCGATACTGGCGTATGCTTCTTTGATTTCAGTTCCGCCTTTGTTGGACTCGAGAGCAGAAGATCGGAACCTTTATGTTTATTATGGAACAACCGGAATTGGTTTTTCAACTTTCTTCTTCTGTCATCTACCATTGGTAAAACATGGACAAACATGGTAACTGATATGTACATGTATAAAAGAAATATTAAACACAGACCAACAAATAGTTATTACATATACAAATGTTCATGTGTATGCAAACAAACATATAGAAGTTATAACATAAACCACTTACTAACCAACAAATAATACAGACAACTCAAAAATTAACAGGTAATAGTAATTACAGAATAGTAATTACAGAGACACATAAATCAACAAATAACACTTATTACATAGACCACACACAGACCAACAAATAACGCTGATTACATAGACCACACACAGATCAACAAATAACACTGATTACATAGACCACATACAGATCAACAAATAACACTGATTACATAGACCACACACAGATCAACAAATAACACTGATTACATAGACCACACACAGATCAACAAATAACACTGATTACATAGACCACACACAGATCAACAAATAACACTGATTACATAAACCCCACACAGATCAA
This sequence comes from Magallana angulata, assembly GCF_025612915.1. Lineage (NCBI taxonomy): Eukaryota > Metazoa > Mollusca > Bivalvia > Ostreida > Ostreidae > Magallana > Magallana angulata. The sequence continues at coordinate 36,766,472 of NC_069118.1, read as the reverse complement.
CAAATAACACTGATTACACAGACCACACACAGATCAGCAAATAACACTGATTACATCGACCACACACAGATCAACAAATAACACTGATTACATAGACCACACACAGATCAACAAATAACACTGATTACATAGACCACACACAGATCAACAAATAACACTGATTACATCGACCACACACAGATCAACAAATAACACTGATTACAAAGACCATATACAGATCAACAAATAACACTGATTACATAGACTACACACAGATCAACAAATAACACTGATTACATAGACCACATACAGATCAACAAATAACACTGATTACATAGACCACACACAGATCAACAAATAACACTGATTACATAGACCACACACAGATCAACAAATAACACTGATTACATAGACCACACATAGATCAACAAATAATCGGGTATTTTTACATTAAAACAGTAATTACTTTGGAAAATATACACAGACCAACAAATTACGGTATTTTCTACACAATCATATGAACACATGGTCAAAGGATTAGAAAGTTACAGTCGTTAACCTTTTTTCGTGTCTTTCTCCGTCGAGGTTTTTGAGGTTTCTACGCGACTGGAGACGGAAGATAGGCCGTTAGGTCCTTCAGAAAGCCAGCGGTACTGAGGCGCCGCTGTAAGTCAACAGAAAAAGCCGTGGACATTCCTGATAACAATTACTATATAGTATTACAATATCAGTGATATCACCAATCTAAAGAGTCTGACCTTTGTTCTTATGAATCGAATATCTAAATGCTTCGGACAGCTTTCGGACGATGGACATCGTGTTTGCTGTCGATTGAAATCAAATGTCAATGTGATGTTGAGTCATATACCGTTCAGTGATCTTAGTTAAAATTACAGAAGTAGTCACGTGACCGATCGTTACCTTTCAGCACTGAGGAGGACTTGGTGGGGCCATCCACGCGGGCTGGTCCCGGGCCTGCTTGGGACGTTTCATTTTTATTCTGGAGCAAAAGAAAGGTTCAACATTTGATATATTCGTTTAAAATTGTTAGTAGATAATTTCTTTCTTTCCGTATGAATTAGCCATCAATACATGTAAGAGGTGACCAAGCTGGTTGGGAATATATCCTGTAAGAACTGTAAAAATCGAATCAGACAGATCGGCATTAACTTTCTTTATCATTGAAACTCGAAATACTAGGAACGGAAATTACATGTAGACTAGAATTTAAAAGTCCCTGAAAAGCATGTTGTAAACACGTATACCTCACGTAAGTACAACAGGAGCACGCAACTGTTTCTTTCATTCAAAGTCAAAGAAAACAGCCGGCTCTTTCTGGTGTAATTGCCGTGATGATTGCTAAAGCAGTAAAAATTCTTAAAACAACTTACATTCGTTTGCCGTTTTTACCCCCACTTAATGTGAAGATGATGTTAATAAAATGATACACTCTCTTTACATTTCGTTATAAGTTATCGCGCAACCTGGGATGTATTCTTGGGCTAATATTATTTATAAGAAATTTATAACCATCCACTTCTAGATTGTTTCTGACCAAAGAAAACCCAGAAAGAACAGCGACAGATATATCCAAATATCCAACGGTCCCATTACCCACAAAAGGGGGGGGGGTGGCAAGAAGGAGATCCAAACTTTCGAAGATATATCATGATGTTAATCTTTAACGCCCTTCCCTGGCTTATAAAGAGGTGTAACAAGATGATCCTAAAGAAGCATCAGTAGGAATACATGAACATCGATAAGGTTAGCCTCGTTGGCGCGTTTCCTACTAACCCCAGCCACTAAACCGTAATCTATGTCAGCACAGCCGTCTGGGGTCTTAAGCTCTGTATTACATGTAATACATCTTCAATATTCAGAAAATCGAATTTTTTACTAATGGTCTTACCAAAACAACATCCTCTGAATCACCATAAACGCAAGAAAATAATCCCACCATCACCAAAACATTGCAGCATATTTTCAACATGTTGTAATTCTCATAAATTTCTAATATCTCTTCTTATATAAGTCAAAATAATGCGAATAGAAAAATCAGTAATGAAATGAATTATGATTCGCATTATCACGAACTAGTCATTTTAAATTACAAAGTCACTCATGAATATCACCTTAAATAATCAAACGATAATAATTATGTTTGTTATCTAAATTGCATATGTCGAACTTTTAAATGACTATAGATTTGGTTTGTCAGTACATATTCTGTATAAATGAATCTGAATCTTTGTAAATCATTTAGTCCTGATTAAGTTAACAATTATACCTTGAATTAGAATGTGTATGAATCATATATTCTACACTTCAACCATTATATTTTAAAACCTTTTCCTTATTTTAAGTATTAGATACTCGTAAGCTTTGTGGCAACGCACTTTGTAAAAATTAAGAACTTTCAAAACTTTTTTCAAAGTGCATTTATTTAATTTAATTTTCCAAGTGCGTTAAAAAGACCAATTTAACGCACTTTGAACATTTTTTTCAAACTGCGTTTTGAACGTAAATCAATATTTTTTATTATCGAGACACTTAACGCACTTTGAAAATATATATATATACAGATGTACACACACAGTAAAACTCGTTTATTACGAACACGGGTTCTCAGATATAGCGAAATTGTTTTGAGTCCCCGGTAAATCTATCAAATATTTGCAAAATTTTACGGTTATAACGAATTCGGATCTGACAAATTTACGGATATAGCGAATTGATTTTGAGTCCTGTAGAGATGAATAATAACGAAATTTAACACCTTTATTACGAATTTCTTTACAGTTTAAAAATGTTTGCACTACCATTTAACAAAATAGTTTGAATGAATTTATTTTCATTGTTTTTTTTTCAATTCACAATCCGATTTTTCAGGTATCAAAGTAATGAATTTTAAGTTTAAGCATCAATAAGCAAAAATTATACATGTAGTCTGGTGAAAGAAAATTTGTATATAGTGAATTCGCTATAGATGTAATTACGAGTTCGTTTTACGAATATAACGAATTACGGATATTACGAAGTAATTCCATTGGTCCCTAGTACTTCGCTATAACCGAGTTTTATTGTATATAAAACACAATTTCTAGAATTGGATTTCTGATCTGTTGATAGTATGATGATTCGTTAGCACTAGTGAATCTCATTTACAATCTTGGATAACGAGGGATGGGTGTATGTTAACCAATGATACAGGTCAATTACCAGTGCATTATTTATCTAATTACAGGAAAAGGGTCTCCTCATCTTCCCTTATAAAACATATGGTATTCAGCAACTTGGATAAAAAATATAAGAAATGAAAAACAAATAAGTTTTGCTATAAATTAAGTAAAGTGATATTGAAAAAACGAGCTAGCCAAACAATGATTTCTCCAATAGTATGTCAAAGAATATGGAAGTGTTTCAACATAAACAGTCTTTTCAATTTCCAATTAAATAAATCATTGCATTATTTAAAAAAAGTTACAGAGACAACCATAAATTTATCATAAACCAAACAATCAGCATTAGGATGTAGGGATTTGTTTATCTCGCACTGATCTTCTAAAAGATCATATTGTTTTTGATAAACATAACTAACGTATCCTTTTTCACATCATGTGTGTTTGTAAGCACATGCAATTGAAGTCAATTGAGATATGTTATGCACTGATCTAAAAAAATCACATATATAAATCATTTTCGTTTCTGACATAGACCAAATGTACCAAATAAGAAGGAAATTTGCTGCATTTTGGCAACGCACTTTGAAAAATTAACGCACTTTGAAAATTATGTTCAAAGTGCGTTGTAACACTGGTGTCCACTCCCTTGATGTACTTATTTGTAGGAGTATAAAATATTAAATCAGAATTAACATCGTTGGTAAACGCGGAATTATCACAGTTCATATTAAAATGCGTTACAGCTGTACATGTATTTGATAACAGTTCAATATTCCTATTATAATAACTATAATTTGTTTGTGTGAAAAAAATACAGAGTTTGTGAATCCTGATTTTGGTAGAACATATAATCAAATCGCTTATTTCACATTTGAATCAGACAATATATTAGATAGAAATAGTTTGTCTAATGTTATGGTTATAGGGATTATATGGGTTTTTTTTCCTGATAATATCAGGAATAGAGTTATTGGACGTGTTTCTGGTTCCATATAGAATAACATTTGTCTCTCTTGGCTTGAATTCTCTGGGTTGTAAAATTGTGCCCCCCCCCCTTCACCTAATAAAAAACCAGACAAACTTTCTTGAACAAAATTGAAAATCCACAATTTGATACGGCGAGGTAATCATAAATATTACTAAGTAATTTTAAAACTCGTTGAATAAAGACATAGAATTGTTGTCTACGTAAAATAAGTGTACTTCGTATGCTTGTGTGTATTTTTGTGCAAATTTTATGTACTGTTTGATCTACTTATTTAAATATTTTTTTTCCGTGTCTGTTACGTGACTGTATGTTTCTGATCATCTCAAATTTAATGAGCCATGCTGTATACATATGAGATCACTGACCATGCACTGTGCTCCAATTACATTTTTATTATTTATGATTTACACAACTCTGTGCAGGTGTACCATATCAGGAGTCAGGATCATCATAGACCCTTATCATCTGATGTTTCCAGAAATAAAAGTTGATAAAAATACGATTCATGTACTTTCCTGTAATATTATTCTTTACAATTCATAATAATTCATTGTTAATGACTTTAATACGTCTGACAACTGTACAAATAACCATTGAAAGTGAATAATCAATGAAAATGACAAAGAAAATAAAATAAAACCCTGCACAGACTTTACATACCCTGGTATAGGTATAGCATAATTATAGTAAACTCAAGAAAGCTTGTCTGATGAAAACTTGTCGTCCACTGCATTATATTTCTTTACGCTTTATTTTATTTTAAAGTTTTGAATCAGTTTCAGCTAAACTATGCAGGAAATTCATTAGTTCTAAATTTGATATACATGATAAGTTTTTCACTTTGGTCTCCCACTTTTTTGAAACGGACATTTTTCTTTAATTCATACCTTATCCACCTGACGTTAAAATATTGCTTTTTTAGTAAGATAATTTCCTTTACAAGAACAAGGTTCAAATCGGTTGCCTCTTGATTTTTTTTGTTACCACGCCCCCCCCCCCCCTCCCACACCATGTAACGAAAATGGATTTGTTTCCTTTTTCCGTGTATCAAGATGTGTGGATAGATTCGTCTTTCAGAAACGATGCTACATGTCTGAGTTGTTATAAAAGAATAAGAAGAGCATTCTTGGGTGACCATTATCGTCGGGACGTGATCAAATTCAATAAAACCCCAAGGGCTTTATGATGAATTTAACATGTAAAAATTGTTTTGAGAATAAGGAAATAAAAGTGGTAGGTATACTTCTAACAGCGCCCCCCCCCCCCCACGCCCCCGAACACTTACACACACCCACGCCCTCACACACACACACACACACACACACACACATGGATTAAGATTTTCACACGTCTTTTGGGGGTTTTGTTTACGTTATCAAGATTTTTTGACCTCATCCCCCCCCCCCCTTCAAAATCGATTCTACATTCCTGAAAAATCTCAAAACTTAACCTTTAAAATTTAATCAGTTTCCAATATCATAATATAGAGTAGCCTTATAATTGCCTCGACCGTCCATCATTTTAAACCTTCACCAGCACTCTATGTGATCTAGGTGAGAACGGACTTCACACTAACTCTCTGACTACACACACAGAACTATAAAGGAAGACTAACTCTCTGACTGCACACACAGTCGGCGTAGTATATTACTTCAATTTCCGTAATTTTCATATATTTTTTTACATACTCCCAAAAAAGTGGGGGGGGGGGGTGGCAACTCCATGATAATTCAATTTTTTATATGTAAATTTTAAAAAATTTGTTGCTGCGAGAAAAAGTGGGTGGGGGGGGGGCGCTGCCCCCCCCTGCTCCCCCCCTTTATGCTACGTGCCTGAAGAGGCCATTGTCAGGTTTGGCTGATAACCAATGAAGAGGTACATGAAGGGGTTTGTTCCCGTTTTGCACACATTTGAAAATTAGGTATCGAAAAAATGTGTGCGAAACGGGAATTTGACCAGGTGAGATAATTGCTTAACTCCTATAGTCTATATCACAGTTCCTGTAAGGGCAATTGACAATGAAATAAATAAATCATATCTACTCGCAATTGATATTTACATTTATTTTATGTTACAATATAACTTGCATAGAGGCACATTTACATAATAATTGACATCCATGTTCTGAAATTTAATTTAAACATCGATTTGGTCATCAACAATTTCATTAATTTCTTTAAACAAAAAAGATTATTGCAAAAATGTTGTGTATGTAGTGCTTTTGTTTAACTTCCTGCCTTTAGGAAGTACATTTACACGCTACACGTTTGAAGAGAAAATATCATAGATTAGTATTTATTTATTGCTTTTGCTTACATAAATGGAGGAAATGTGTCTAGTGAAAACGCTGCTAATTATTTTTCATTTATGCTGTGGCTTGAATAATCGAAGAGATTTGAACATATTTTATTGTGTAAGTAACACAAAAGGATCGGAAACAAGTTCTTGCAACTTACAAGTTCCTCTCCTAATGATAATACATACAATATATACAATTGTCATAGTACATATAATATTACATGTTACTTATAGTTATTGACTTTATAATAATTAAATTCATAGACATACATTTACAAAGTAATTGCAAATATATAGTAGATAACGTTAATGTACAGTATAGAAAGCAAAAGCAAAAAGGAATTTAATTATTAAATCTTCCAGACTCATTAATAAACTTTTGAACTGCTGAAAAAATAAAGCAGTTTGTATTGTAAGACAAATTGTCACTACCCCAAAGAAGCAAATGTGAGTTAATTAAAATTGTTTCATCAAGCCTATTAAAAAGTAATTCAAAAAGATTGTTTCTTGCATTTACATAATTCTTGCATACAAAGAAAAAGTGATAAACATCCTCCTTTTGACCACAAATACAATTGGGTGATTCAATAATGTTTCTTCTATACAGATCATAATTCAAAATACAGTTGTGTCTCAACTTGGTATGTAAAATATTAATAGTGCGTTTACCAAATGAAAAATATTTTGGAGGTTGAGGAATACTTTCAGTAATGTTTTTCTTGAATATGTTGAGAGACGTTGCTTCCCTAACTTCTAATTTGAGAGAATTCCATTTCCGAATGGTGTCAGGTACAAAAGATTTTTTGTAAAGTTCTAATCTGCTGATTGGAACACTATAATTTTCGCTATTTCTTGTGTGATATATTGAGACATTTTTTGTTACGGGAGGAATAATATTGCTCAAGTACTCAGGTACTTGATTTGTATGAATTTTAAACATGGTTATTAATTTAGCCTTATTTCGTCGACTGACCAGAGATTCCCAGCCAGTTTCTGTGTAGAGAGAATCTGTAGATGCTAAAATGGGTAAACCAGTAACAATCCTTGCAGCACTTAATTGAACTTTTTCTAATCTCTCCATGTCAAACATATTGCAACCGTCCCATACTACAGAAGCATATTCAAGAACTGGTCTAATAAACGTGATATACATTTTTGATAAATTAGTTCTACCTAGAGTAAACTTAAGTTTTTTCAAAAGTCCTAATTTTTTGTATGCACTGTTTACTATATTATTAATATATTGAGACCAACTTAAATCATTAGAAAAAAGTAAACCAAGATGTCTGTGGGTTGAAACATAGTCCAGTTGACACCCTTGAAAAAATAACTTAGGAAATTCTTCTACATGTTTCTTAGTGAAAAAAACAGCTTTTGTTTTAGACGGATTAAATTTCAATAACCACTTGTCAGACCAATCGCTGAGAATTTTCAGATCATGGTTCAATACAATTTCAATGTTTTTAGTATATAAATCACAATGCTGTAATGAATTATCATCAGCATAAAGTCTACAAAATGATAACATATTCGTTGCTACATCATTAATGTAAATAAGAAATAAAAGTGGTCCTAATACTGACCCTTGAGGAACACCAGCATTGATACATAACGTTGATGATAACTTGTTTTTGTACATTACCCTTTGTGTTCTATCACTTAAGTAACTTTTAAACCATTGTAAAAGATGCCCACTTATACCATAAGTTTGAAGTTTAAAAATTAGGGCTTCGTGCCACACCCTGTCAAAAGCTTTAGACAAATCACAAAAAATCATACAACACATTTTCCCATCTTCTATACTTTTGACAATGCTATGATATGTTTCTAATAGTTGGAATACCGTGGAATGGCCAGGCAAAAAACCTGCCTGGTATTTATAGAATAAATTATTTTCGTGAAAGAAATTATAAACGTGCTTAAAAACTATCCTTTCCATAATTTTGCTGACACAGCTTAGCAGGGATACCGGTCTGTAGTTACTTGCAACAGATGGATCATCTTTCTTAAAGAGCGGTAGAACATGAGCTATTTTCCAATAATTTGGAAATGAATTTTCAACAAGTGATTTGTTAAAAAGCATACATAAAGGTTTTGAAATGGAAAATTTTGTATATTTCAACATTCTATGACTAATATTATCAGGGCCAATAGCCTTATTAACGGGCAAGATTGATATAATGTCAAAAACTTCTTGAACCTCTATGTGAATATCTGAAAAAAAATCATTACACATATAGTATAAATTTGGTAATGAACGATTCGCAGATTCAATATTTGAAATTGATGAAAAATATCTGTTCAAAGTTTCTGTTTTTTCAATATCTGAAAAGGCTAATGTAGGTTGTCCATTTTCAAAGAATTGCAATGGGGGTATTTCAGTTGTTGAAGAGAATCGAAGAGAATACTATTAGACAAATTAATGTATGACGATATGATGATAAATAGGCAATTTTATATGCTTCAAAAACTGAAAATATTTTTTTCACAAAACCTATTAAATGTAGACCTAATTCATACATTTTCAACCTTCTTCAGTTTGAGGTATATCGAATCAATATTTAAATTATTATTTTTGTCGGAATTTATTGAGCTGCTGATTTGAAAATCCAGAAAAGTGACCCGCAATATACTAAAGCGGTGATGTCGATCATAAGATCTACTGTCAATACCGCTACTCCGAAGATTGAAATATTTTGTGATAAAGGTCTGTTTCTTTTCATAATAATCTTTCTGTTGATACCTAACAACCAATTATAAACATGCGATTTACATATTTTGCATCTACAATGTAAGTTGTAAAAAGAGACACGGACTACCCCATATGATCATGGCTGTCCGTGTAGTTTTCCCCTTTATCATATAATTATACACTGAATCAGCTTCCAATTGGCCCGGGACCAGCAATTTTTCCTCAATTCATCGAGTTTTATATTTAAAGTAAATGGGCAAAAATGTAAAAGTCAAATCATCTAATCCTTATTTTTCTTATCAGTGAGCGGAAATTTAAGACTAAAAATATTAATTTGATCTTTATTTTATCAAATGAAAAAAAATTGTGATAGTTATTAGTTATAAGACTAAAACACAACAAAATATCTATAGTCTTCTTGTTTCATGGCGCTGATGAATGAATGATAAAACACAAGTAAAAATCCAGGTAAAATCTTTGACTGAAAGCAGACTGTAATTGCTATCACAACACAATTCACACCTATTGTTCTATACCCAATTATCAAATGTGTGCAAAACGGGAACACACCCATGAAGGTCTGCTACTCTAATGAACGAACCCCATGCATGAATTCCCACTTTAGGTACATGTATTGAATAACCATGGTCTTATCAACTAACTCACGCTTTATCAAAATCAATCAAATTTTGATCAGGAACATTAGCAGATATTTTTTATAAAAAAAATATGCACCTGATTTTAGTTCAACTAAGTATACAGAAACTACGTCATGGGAGAAAACAGCCTAACACTAACAGCTAAGACCAGGAGAGGCTGAATTGATTTTTTAATAAAATATTTGCCATGAAGGATAACTAGGGACTGAAAAGTGTTTTGACAGAAGATCTTTGAAATGGACTCCACCAAGAAAGAGGAAGCCTGGAAGACAAAAGCATACATGGAGAAGGACCCTAGAAACAGAGACGAAGGCGGCAGGCTATGACTGGAATAGCATCACCAGAATTGTGAACAAAGTGAAAAGTTATCTTTCAGAAAATGCTGATGGACTACATTTTTTCTGAAGTTAAATGATGCCAGGTCAAAGGAAGAAGAAACGGCCAAGCTTCGGGAGAAAATGAGGTCAACCCTGTCATTATCAATCGTCTTAGATTTGAAAAATAAAAATTATTAAATCTCTCTCTCTCTCTCTCTCTCTCTCTCTCTCTCTCTCTCTCTCTCTCTCTCTCTCTCTCTCTCTCTCTCTCTCTCTCTCTCTCTCTCTCTCTCCCATGTGTCTTTTTCACGAATCTGCTGTGAAGTGTCATTCTATTCGTGCAGATTTTAGAAGGATGGATTATTTGTATGTAAAGAATGACAAATCGCCGCCGTGCGTAATTTATACGTGTTTAATGCAAGGCGAGTGATGAATTAACATATGAATGAATACAAAGCTTGTTAAAAGTATTTGTTGTCTATTAAACAAGTACATCCCAACCTGACTTTTGCAAACATCCATTGTCTGAACTGTATAAATATCAGAAATAAGACTCAGCTGAATGAGAATGTCGCTTTATAGATTGTAGGACTTTTATAGTTTTGTATTCAGGCTTTTAGATGATTACTTCCTTTGTTATTTTATATCTCTTTTGCTTTTCTCTCTCTAATTTTTTTTATTTACAAATTAAATGTCTTAATGAGATCCTGGGACTCTAATTAACTACAAGTGCTTGTAATTTATAAAACAATTAAAGCAGATAATCTATATTTAAATTGAAGTAGATATTCGAAAGAATGCAATTTAATGCAATGTTCTAGATTAAAATAAAATAAAATAACTTTTAGAGATGGTAATTTTGATAGATCTACATATATTTATATACGAGAATGACATTGTTTTCTGATAAACACGAATATATACTTTAATCCTCTTTGTTTTATGTGTTTTGACAAACATATATTTTTTTAAAATTTAATTCGTCAGAAATTAATACAAAGAAAAGAAATTGTACGATGTTATAATTAGACAGTTTGAGGCGCAATACATCCACAAATGCTTTCTTCTTGTGTATTTAGTGAATATTGCCACAGACACAGACATTCCTGACTTTATATATATAATATATATCAATCATATATACATTTGTAAACAGACGACAACAGTAGTGATATTTTCTATCCTAGTGCATTTACTTCTTTGGTGAATGTAAATCCAGTTTATCTGTATTACCACCCTCTGAAATGTGGTGGATGGGGGTATAGTCTGTTTAGAAAGAATACGTCAAATTTTTCCTTAAAAGATTGAAGATTAAGTGAAATTATTAATATTTTGAAAGCAGGCATATAAACATTTCAAGTCTGTTTAAACCAGAGTCTGTGGTTGATAGAGAGTGGTCACAATATGGATGGGTGTCTGATGTCTGTAAGTACGTCTACATATTAACCGAGGCATCACAAAGGCAACCTGAGACATATGGGATGTACTTGTAGGTTTAAATTACACTCGATTTATATTACATTTGAACTAGATTCACTTGTTTTTCATGATAATAACTACTGAGGATATCAATTCAGATTCTAATAGTATGGAAAGGTTTTTGCATTTAGTCATTTTTAATTTTGTTTTAAAATTTCTAAAAATCAAATAATATACCTGTAGTGCGTCACGCCACTTCTATCACAGAATTATAAACAATCACCGCAATGACGGTCAGGTACACGCAATACGCAGGTAAAACTGGTCCGGTTTTAGGAAAGGTAGTCCGCACTTTTTTTCCTTCCTAGTTCCCATTCCTAAGATTTATGATGTATTTGTAGCTTTAAGCTAATGAACTTAATAGCAAAAATTTCAATATTATAAAAAAGATAGACTAAATAAAACAATGGCTTTAAAAAGTCTTGAATTTTAGCAGGCAGATTGTAAAATGTAGAACCTATTTAACCAGTATTTTAAAGTAAATTTTACTGTTCACTCCGATCTTAACTGTCATAAACAACAGCAAGTCAAGGAATTATTATGATGGGCTGTTGTCATAAATCAAAATGAATCCAAACCAACGAAAACATTTTACAACAAAGGTGTTCTTTTTAGAAACCCGATGGAAAGAGAACTTTTATAACTATTTCGGAAAAAGAAAAAGAAAACCCTAAACTTACGTATGAACAAACAAACGAAACATAATAACACATTTCTTCTAAATAAAATCTCGATTTTTGTTGTAAAATTAAAATAACCGAAGGTAGACTTACAGGGAACTGAAATATTTTTGTAACATTTTGATGTTATCGAAATACTTTTCAAGTCATTGATTGAACTGTATTGAACTATACGTCACAAAATGTGATTTGCAGTCTTTCCACAGATGAAGACCCTAGAAAATGTAAATATAAAAAACAACAGTGATAAGAATGTTATCTAAGTTTATATAATTCATGTCGGCGAGCGTCATACAAAAATTCAATCACTTTAATTTTACGTCAACCAGCGTCTGGCTAATGGCGCCTATTCATGGTCTGTTCTGTTAACGTAATGTTGAAGCCGCCAATAAATCAGGGATCAGGGACTTCAAAACTTTTTAAAATCCATTTTTAGCAACAACAACAAAAAGATTTTAGAAAACATTCTCAGCAGATGGGCAGATAAAAACAAAAATGTACATTTATTCATTTAATTATACAGCATTGTCCCAACTTTGTAACATGTTTAAGAGACACACGTTTGTGAGTATGATAAGGTAAACTGTAGGTGTAATGAGGGAAATCGGTACATAATACTAAGTATTCCTGAAAATGAACCAATATCAAATAAAATGATAAAAACCAACAAGAGTAAACGGTAAATAAAGTACATGTACTCTGATTTCAATATTGATGATTTTAAAACAAAGATTGAAAAATACAACTTTGATTTCAATTGTGGTGATTTTTTTATTTAAAAAAATTAATGATACAGCATTAATATACTTTGATTTTATATTTAATGATTTAAAAAAACAATTTAAACAATATAGCATAATAAAACTGCTTTAATATCAACTGTAATGGTTTATTTTAAACAAATTTTTGTCAATATAAAACAACAAAATGATTAACTCCTGGAATTGTTGTCATCGATGATAAAGGTTTGAAGTGATACATTTATACTGGATACATGTTATCTTCTCACCATTATTAGCGTATAATGATATTATATTATAAATCGACCTGTCTATAACGCCATGATCAACTGGTCTCACTTTAATCATTAATCATTTAACTCGTGGTTTAAAGTGCGTAAAATTTAATTCAATCCAAGGATCAAACGATCAAAATTTAAATATCAATTCACACTAGTTCCCAATTAGCGATATCAACATTAAAGATGAATATCCAAAGATAAAGAGATAGCACAGTTTTCACTCCGATTTATGAATTTCCTATAAAATTGTTAAGACTATGGAAATGGCTCCATCACTTATTTTAAAAGAAGAAATATAATTCGCTATTGTGAAGATAGTCATTTATACGTACGGATCTTTATTTACATCACAAACCAAGCAATTAATCAAATGGACGTGAGCAGATTTACGGTAAATACCTGAAAATGCAAAAAATCAAAAAATACATTTACAGTACTTTCTAAAAACAGGAACGTGAGACTTGTGTCTAGAGTTTAGGAACGTGAGACTTGTAGCTAGAGTTTAGGAACGTTAGACTTGTAGATAGAGTTTAGGAACGGGAGACTTGTAGCTAGAGTTTAGGAACGTTAGACTTGTAGCTAGAGTTTAGGAACGTTAGACTTGTAGATAGAGTTTAGGAACGTTAGACTTGTAGATAGAGTTTAGGAACGGGAGACTTGTAGCTAGAGTTTAGGATCGTGAGACTTGTAGCTAGAGTTTAGGAACGTGAGACTTGTGGATAGAGCTTAGGAACGTGAGACTTGTATCTAGAGTTTAGGAACGGGAGACTTGTAGCTAGAGTTTAGGAACGGGAGACTTGTAGCTAGAGTTTAGGAACGGGAGACTTGTAGCTAGAGTTTAGGAACTTGAGACCTGTAGCTAGAGTTTAGGAACGTGAGACCTGTAGCTAGAGTTTGGGGACGTGAGACTTGTAGCTAGAGTTTAGGAACGGGAGACTTGTGGATAGAGTTTAGGAACGGGAGACTTGTGGATAGAGTTTAGTTACGTGAAACTTGTAGCTAGAGTTTAGGAACGGGAGACTTGTAGTTAGAGTTTAGGAACGGGAGACTTATGTCTAGAGTTTAGGAACGTGAGACTTGTAGCTAGAGTTTAGGAACGGGAGACTTGTAGCTAGAGTTTAGGAACGTGAGACTTGTAGCAAGAGTTTAAGAACGTGAGACTTGTAGCTAGAGTTGTTTAGTAACGTGAGACTTGTAGCTAGAGTTTAGGAACGTGAGACTTGTAGCAAGAGTTTAAGAACGTGAGACTTGTAGCTAGAGTTGTTTAGTAACGTGAGACTTGTAGCTAGAGTTTAGGAACGCATGCACCTCGTTGACTGCTGGTTGATGACCGCTCAAAATGACGATAAAAGCGGCCAGCATCGCCCTGGGTACTACTCCCTGATGATGATCCATGAGGCCACGCCTGTCAGCCATCACCGAGGCCTGATGAATAGGGATGGCAACAGTTGTGTTTTAAAAGTATACAAAAGATTGATGTTTACGTCATCATTACCTATCTGATTATATAGGCCTCAGTTAACTGAACTATTGCTCTAAAAATATGAATTACCTTCATAAACATATATTAGTTTGACCTACAGCTATGATGAAGTTTACTCATGTCATAATTCATCATTGTGTAAATCATGCAAACAAAATAAGATTAAAGTTTTTTTGCGTATGCAAAATTATGATAATTCAACAGGAGCGTTTTTTGATGCATTATAGCTTTGAGGTATCTTAAATATTTATGTTCGCGACAAAGTATTGGGTCATTTTAACAAACACATTTGAACCAATGAAAAAGAATTTCACAACTTTTGTTCCTATATAAAGTATATTCGACTGTGTTATGTAATGTCAAAATGAGATTCAAAGGAGAAATGTGGTCATCATTCGTTGTCTTTTCATTATTTTGGATTTCAATATGTGGACAGTACCTACCAAAGGTTCGTTGTTTGTTATCTTGCTTTGGATACTCCTTTTGTTGTTTATTAATTCTGTCAATCGCCACAGCCACTACATTGTACTATATCATAAGACCAATTTGCAATTTGTTTTGGAGAATAATCAAGTTTACATGTAAGGCTAGTATATACTATATAAACATAATAAAAGAACCTCATGAAAATGCAATGATTTTATAAATCAAAGAATGTAATTTTTGTGTTAAGAATTCATACTACTGTATATAAAAGGTTACCCTATATTGACAATTTCAGATAACGTACCTACACGTGGTGTCGGAGATTGACTACCGCTTCTCTAAGACAATAGTGACCAGTAAGATGGTCAACCAGAAGCCGTTTGCGACGGAAGCTAAATTTGATATCGATTTACCAAATGAAGCCTTTATAACTGCTTTCAAACTGTAAGGGTTATAATTTATTTCACAAAAATAATTTTTTTTAAAATAACATTTGCTTTACACATACTTTAACCCTTTTTTTGTTAAATTGTTACTGATTTGTATTTTTCATCAACCTGCATATATAAATACATATCACTTAACCAAAATACATATTTTCTTAAAAGACTTAATTGAACATTTTCTTGACCGATTTTGTAATTAAGAACAGTGAATGGAAGGGACTACCACGGGGATGTTAAAGAAAGAGAGATTGCACGACGACAATTCGAGGCCGCCAAGGCTCGTGGTGAAACCGCCGGACACATCATCTCCAGGTAAATGTCCCATAAATGAAGATGTCATGTACATTTTCAAATCTAAATGTCACACAGTGTCTGAAACACTGCTTTGGTCCAATATTTTCTTGTGGTTCTTATTTTTGTAAGTCGAGGTTCTTAGTTCAAATCTTATATATAAGGGTAAAACGAGGATTCTAAAGAGCTCTCTTTTTTTTAAACTGTGGACACTCTTAAGTAAGTCGGTGAAATATCACATCCTTATGTACAGGCCACGGAATACAAATAGCTTCCAAGTCCAAGTGAATGTAGAAGCGCTGGGGGAAGTGAAGTTTGAATTAGTGTACCGAGAGCTTCTAAAAAGAACCAAAGGCTACTACAATCATATCATCTACCTGAACCCTGGGCAGCTGGTGGAGGATTTCCTGATCACTGTGATGATCACCGAGTCCCGTACAGTCACTTATGTCAAGATCCCACCGCTACAGAAGGGACTGCTGGCAGAGGGACCACTAGGCAAGTGAAATGACGAGTGGAGTACAAATCGTTCTGAACCCAGAATAACGAGAAAATTAGACTTGACCTACACATTTTCGTTTTCTGTTCAACAATTGCTTTTCATTTTATCTCTTTCTAAACTACAATAATGACTTTGAAAATAATTCAATGCAATGAAAAATATATTTCAGGTGATAACGAATTAGCGCAGGTTGAATTCCTTTCTAAAACGCAAGTTTTGGTGACGTATCAGCCGACGCTACAACAGCAGGCCGCTCTGTCAGACGGGGGCGTGTCAGGCCAGTTCATCGTCCAGTATGACGTAGAGAGGTTCAATGACGCTGGTGAAATATTGGTGAGTAAGAGAGAGAGAGAGAGAGAGAGAGAGAGAGAGTACACGCAAATATCCTAAATAAAAAGAGACATATTTATTTTTTACTTTAATGGACAAAAAACAATAACTTTATTAAGTAGCACCAGAAAACTTATTTATATTTCAAATACATGTGCTAACTGTACTATCAATTATAAATCCAGTTTGATTTGGATAATAAAAAAATAACTTCATCACAGAAAAACCGACATTTTTTTTGTCATGTTTTCCCTAACAAGGAATCTGTTACATTAAAAAAATATAAAAGGCCCGATAACATTGTTTTTTGTAACAATTTTTAAAGGGACTTGAAAGCAATATTAGATAAAGAATTAAACGTATTTACTATAACTTGTATAACATGGTTTGTGCCAAGTGCGTTGTAACAATGGTTTCCTTATATATTTTGAATGATTCACCAATTGAATGTTAAAAGTCGAGGAACAAGCGAGGTAATGAGGGAAAAAAGTGTTTGTTATGTAAACAAAGCTCCAATATTATATTTGTTTACAAATAATGTAAAGTATGGAATAACCGTTTCTTTGACAAAATTGCTCGTGGCAAACAATTGTAAGGTGAACTGATTTAATGTGTTCATCAATAAAATTATCCACAGAAGAAAGAAACATATGATTGAAATTTATACCAATGAAATACAAATGAAAACAATTAGCAAGACTCGAAAATATTTCAAACCCTGTATCCTGCTTGTAAATCGTTTTTTGACTTTCAAATTTTGGAGAAGCATGAACAATGCCAATATTGAAAAATACATAGGCTAGGGAAAACAACAACAAAACAAAACAAAAGATTCCAAACCCTATATCTTGCATATAACTCAACATTTAACTTTCAAATCTTGACAAAGCAACAAAAAATTCCCGTATTTATCATTCTAAATATTAAAAATGGAAAACAAAATCTAAAATGTTGAGTGAGTTCAACTCCCTTTTCATTAATATATTATTCAGGCAGTGATTCTATTAGTTTATTATGCATCATTTCAGTGGATGGGCGAAGGCCAATCTTTCGAACAAGAAAATATAACTCCCTGCAAGCCATATTCTACGTCTTAAATAAAATCAAATAAAAAAAAACGTTTATAAAAATTTATATCTGCGGTCGATAAAAGAGGTTTTCTTTAGATAGGCATTGTAAACACCTCATTTTCGGAGGTCCAGCTGTCAAATCTGGTCGAAAAAAGCGACGTGATGGGTAAATCTTTCAATATCTGAGTATACTTTAATAGTTCATAAGGTTTACAGCATATGCATAATTAATGCAACACTTGCAAATGGATGCAATGTGTACGTGAATTCATTCCGCTAGTTTTATTTTAGGTCATGGACGGATGGATAGTGCACTATTTTGCCCCCGAGGGGTTACCTCCCATTCCCATGGATATCATCTTGGTCTTTGACAAGAGTGGCTCAATGTTAGGTCGCAAAATGAGCCAACTGCAGGCTGCTTTGATCAAAATTTTGGACGACACAAAAGATATCGACAGAATTATGTTGCTTTCATTTTCCCATACTGTCCACTCGTGGAATAGAGGCTTGGTGGCAGCTGACCGCAACAATAAAGAGGCAGCAAAGCAGTACATCAGAGAACAGATGGCATTTGGAGGTAAGTATTAGTAACGTGTACCGCTTTCATTTAATGGATGTCAATGGCCAAGGCAGTGGATATATTTGATGCTTATTAAGGCAAACATCTCTTGATATATCCTAGCTGCAGATCTGTAGATCTCGGTATGAAAAATCCATGCGCGTTAAAAAGTTGCAGTTTATGGCGCACAAAAATTGAGCTAGTTTTAATTAATCTTATTTCGACACAAATTGTGTGGAAAAAATAGTACCGCTAAATTCTTCAGTCTAATATTGTCAAATTACCTATCCGAGACTTTCTGTTAAAAACACTATTTGATCTGAAGGAATAAAATATGTTAAACATTCACGTGAGGATCGCAGTTTTTAATCTAGCATTGCATGATTTACATGTATTTTGGACCTCATCGTGTCAATAACAGCGGTCAAGTGAGCGGACAAATTGGAATAATGCGCGTTCGTGCCGAATGATTTGTCCGGTCCTCCGACGGTAGTTAGTGACACGACGACGTCAAAATACACCGGTAAATCATTATATGCTTATTTTTACATTTCCTTACTGAAAAAATTCATTATTTCATTAAATAAATCGGTAAAAATTGCAGACCATGGGGGGGGGGGGGGGGGGTTAAATTAATAAGAGCAAGAACAGCTGTTTAGTAAAACTAGTTTAAACTAGATCTCTCATACACCGTTTAGATGACCCCTGAGTCCTGAAAAAATATAATCCATGAAAAATAACTCGTAAAATTTTGGTTGAAACAATAGAGTCAATTTTATTGTTTAATAATTGTTAATCATGGTGTTTAAACAACATGTATGAAACGTATTTTTAAACCGATAACATAAAAATCAGGTTTGAAATCTTCTTATGTAAATTACATGTAAATTCATAGTCAGTAATTAGGCTGTTGCATTTAAAGGCATTAAAAGATGTAAAAACATAATTTAAGGGTAAACAAAGTAAAATGTAAATACATGTATAATTATGCAAACAAACTGCACCATGTACTTCACTTTAGAATATCAGAGGCAATTAAAGTGAAGTTAAAAGAAGTAAAATGTCCGAGGATTTCTTGGAATGAAATCTTTGTACAGAGGTTGTTAGGAAAAAGATTGACCAGTCCAAAACTAGTGCAATTTTCTGTGCGCCGAAAATTGCAACTTTTTAACACGTACGCAACTGGTTTTAGTCCACTAATGCATTTTCCATAGGCGGTAATGTTAACGTTATGGTTCATAGCTCCGGCCCTAATTTTCGTTCAGCAACGAGGGGCCTCTTGAATGAAAGCTCATCAAATTGTCTCTTTCCTGTTAAAATTTCGTGGTTTGAAGTCAGATTCGTTTTCCGGTAAAATGCGTCTGTATTGAAAAACTCTGAAAATGAAAGTAAAAGTAGGGAATTTCTCAGTTTTGGAAAGGGTGTACATCAAACAATTTCAATTCTTTTCTTCAAATGATAATTCAATTTTGACACTTGTTTTAAAAATTGCAAATCCTCTTTTCTGACATGTGTCAAGCATTCGGATTTAAAATGTCCCAATAAATGTATATACACTCTGCAAGTATAGGGACTATTTTGCTTAAAGGCACCCCTACCGATTCTAAAAATAGTTAGAGGGATATACCCAACTGTAGCTGCATGGTCTTCCATCCGATTTTTTTTCAGACCGGGAGCTACAAACTATCCAAATTATGTACTCAAATAATATAAAAACTTTTGAAAATAATATACACTTTAAGCTCTGATCACGAAGTGAATATTTCTAATACAAATTGAAGTTAACTTCTAGAAGTAAGAAAAAAATCACGTTAAAAATGAAATTATAATCTTTGTGGCTTGTAAACTTTCAATGTGATTCTTTAATTAAGGATGTATTAGTCTTTAGAGTGGGTTTTTTCTTTCTACGTGAGTAGTACATTGTTTATTCTGAAACTTATTATGTTTTTTAGTAAATAATATGATAAATAATATTCTTTAAGGAACGAACATCAACCTTGGCATCACAGAAGGACTGCGTGAACTTAAAACCTATAACCACGGCGACCGACCCGCCCTCATGATTTTCCTCACTGACGGCAAAGCAACATCAGGGGTAACAGACACGGACAGAATTCTGCAAAATATCATAAATGCTAACACTTATAATATCCCCATATTTGCTCTTGCTTTTGGAAGAGAGGCAGATTACACAATTTCTAAAAAGATCGCGGCAAAGAATTTTGGTTTTGCGCGCAAAATTTTCGAAGATGCCGATGCAACACTGCAGATTACAGGATTTTATGACGAGATATCCAGTTTACTCCTGGAAGATGTCAACTTTAAATACCTGGATGGAGCGCTCTATGACAGTACCGTCACCGACAGGCGCTTCAACAACTACTTCAAGGGCTCGGAACTCGTCGTCGCTGGAAGAGCAGACGATATCAACAGGCTGCAACAAGGAATGAAAATCTCGGCAACGGGATACGGTCACCGCAACATTTCTCTAAATTATCCCCCAAATCAATGCACCATTCTCCCTTACAAAGACCAAGGATTGCCCCCAGGGGAAAGACATCCTGGAATGATGGAGAAACTCTGGGCTTATTTAACTATTAAACAGTTGCTGAAGAAGATGGATGCCACCGACATTTATCAAGAAATAAAACAGATAGAAACTGAGATTCTACGTATTTCATTGAAGGTATAGCATTTCACCACAATCAATAAGTTACAACAGATGAAATATTACACTTTTAATAAGTAACTTATTGAAGATATACACACACACACATATATATATATATATATATATATATATATATATATATATATATATATATATATATATATATATATATATATAATTACAAATAGTCAATTAGTGAGTGTCACGTATTTGTTCTATACAGATAAAGATGGCCTTCTCGGGTTCTAAGATCAGTTTAAGATTATTAAAGCTTAATATTTAATTTTGATTGATATGTTATAATGATTGTAAAACATCATTGTAAAGCTTTTAAATTTATGATTGTAGTATCAATTTGTAACCCCATTAACATCTATGGTTGTAACATTGCCTAACCAACAAAAAGTAGAGCCATGCTCGTGCGGGGCGATACCAAGAGCTGGTAGGTTTAACGCTCATCAATTTTGTTTAGATAATAACCGATATCATGAAAGTCTTTTACTCCTCTTTAAATTTATTTTTTATTTAGGTCAAGGTTTAACAAATGGTCCCCTACCTTTGCCAGGTGAGTACAAGAAAAAAATACTTTTGTACATTTTATTATTTTTCTAATGTATAATTTTAAAAGATCTAAAACGCTTGAATATTGCTTTTACATCGTGGTTTACTTAGTATTCGTATTCTTTTTAATGATATACCGTTTTCACCAATTACTCAATGATTACAGAGAACTGTATACAAAATTTTATTTGCGACGATTTTTTGGCGATTGACAAGTGCTAAATTGTTTCGCAAGGAATATATTTTGCGAAACTTGCCTTATTACATGGACAACAATAAACGTTTTGAAGCCTGGTTTGCCAGAAGATATGCGTCTGCAATATTAATGCTCTTGATTCTTGCAAAATTCACCCACCAGCAAAAAGGCTGGTACATATAAACAGTTAATGTATTCTGTCGATTAAAGAATGACCGTGACAATACTTTAAGGACCCGATTCCTGGTGACCTAATATGTTTAACCGTCATTAAAGACAGAACAAGAGGTGAAGACTCAGTCTGTAGTCCACTCAACTGTAAACATTGATAGCAATTTTTTTTAAACTTTGTAAAGTAAATCAATACTTCTTGTAACGTGCAGGTGCAGGTGACCCTTTCCGTCCTGGTCAGTCCAACCCGCCCTTTGATCATTCCGATATTGACAAACACCTCGGTTCCTGTAAGTAACGGCTGGGTTTTTTTTTAAGTGTTTACACACATTCATTTGCAGTCATTGATCACTACATGTTTCCA
Source organism: Magallana angulata (assembly GCF_025612915.1). Taxonomy (NCBI): domain Eukaryota; kingdom Metazoa; phylum Mollusca; class Bivalvia; order Ostreida; family Ostreidae; genus Magallana; species Magallana angulata. The sequence continues at coordinate 36,744,107 of NC_069118.1, read as the reverse complement.
TGTTCTAAGTTTTTGACAACATCAGAACTGCGTGTACTAGATAATCTGTAGCGTTCAGAAGTAAATAATTTGACATCCAATTCAACATCTGTATCAATATTAAATCTTTAGATTTATTGTCAACGTATATTCATAAGAGAATTCGTATCTACATGTACCACATATTCCTCTATACATAAAATTATCTAATATCCTCTCATCAATGATCAATCATCTAGTCCTACTTACATAAAAATAATCTGATATCTTACTATTATTAACCGCATTCTAGTACATGACTTGTTCTTTTTATTATAGTTACTTGATAGATTACTATAATTTATAATTCATCTTGTAGTTTATTATTATATTATCTGAGATTTTATTTTTTAATTGTCAACCTTCTAGTGCTCAAACAAGCCTCTATATAGTTATCTACTTTGTAACCCTTTATATACATGTAATTATCTTTCATCTTACGTGTACAGTGCTATTAACTATCCGCCTACTTATCCTTTATAAACTTCATAAATCTGATATCTTACTATTAGTATTTGTTATCCACCCCCTAGTCTTCTGTATAATTGTCTGATATCTTACTGTTAATTATCCAACTTCTTGTCCTTTATACAATTATCTGATATTTTACTGTTAATTATCCAACTTCTTGTCCTTTATACAATTATCTGATATTTTACTGTTAATTATCCAACTTCTTGTCCTCTATATAATTATCTGATATTTTACTGTTAATTATCCAACTTCTTGTCCTCTATATAATCTGATATATTACAATTTAAAATCCACCGTCTAGTCCTCTTTTCAAAAAATTAAGCGGAGAAAATTATTCACACATGAGGGTCATGCCTCGACAAATTTCAACACTACACATTGGGCCTACAGAAATTTTTTTACCAAATGCTAAATGAATGTATTCTACTTCTATTCACAGTGGTTTTCTTTTTCAAACTTCTGTAATAACTAAGTAACAAGTTCAATCTGATGTAATTTTATACACTTTCCATATTTCAGTGCCAATAGGTGGAATACCTGGGTTAGGTAAAGTAGACATGGATACATACTATTTTGTTAGTAAAGACGGATGACTGAAATAATATACAGCAAAATGTGCCACATACGTTTCACATACGTTAAACATGTGTGATACGTATGTGACCTCACGTACGTTTAACGTGATTTAAGTACCACGTGTGTTTAACGTACGTTAATGAACATATGTGAAACGTATGTTACACGTGTGTTAGACATACGTGATACATTCCATATGTTTTACGTATGTGGATCAAACGTACGTTTTTCACATGAATTACATACATATCGCATGTAAATTGCTTAAAATTAAATTACTTGAATATTTTTAATTTTTCAGTTCATTCTTGATATACTTCATCTTGCTGCTTGAATCATTTCAATTAATTACTCAGTAACTTCAGTGGATCTTTGGAAACATTCATTTTGTATTTCCAGCTACTTGTTAATCTAAAATTAGAGTTACAGAAAAAAGACAGTTTCGAGATTAAAAATGAATTTAATTCCTTGAATGATTACATTTAGAATTATATTGTTGTCATTCTTCTGTGCTTTAATAGTTTCTGGAAAAAAACCAAAGAATTTTACATTAAATTTCATTTTATGATAAAGTAAATTTACAAATGCCTCGGTTGGGTTATTTATTTAACAATATTGTTAAAGAATAACAAGGGCAAAATAGAAGGTCAATCACAAGTATTAATTTGAAAAAATAATTTTTTACCTCCAGTACATGTATATTCATCCTGATTTTTGTCCACCACCAACTTCTTCCTTTTTAATGTTTTCCCATGACACTGCTTGTTTGAACTTCTTTCTAAAATATTAATACAAACTTAAGTACATACACGATAAGAGTTTTTAAATACACGATAAAAAATATAATTTATACATGTAAGCAAAAAACAACGTATACAGGTAAATATTTTTTATGCAAATAAGCTTGAATCATTTGGGTGAAATGATATTCTAAAGTACACTTACACATAGTTTCACATAGCCCCCAGAAAAGTGGGTGTATGTGTGCATGCATTTGGGGGGGGGGGGGGGGGCAACTCCTTGATAATTCACTTTTTATATGAAAATTTAAGTAAAATCTTTGCTGCAACAAAAAAAAAAAATAGGGGGGTATTGGGTTGGGGGTGACTGGATACATGTCTGTATTAATCCTTATCCTTATCTAAATTGAATTACCTTAATCTGTCACTAAATTAAGCAACCACATTGCAACTGTCTTTGAACTCCGCGAAGAACTTTTGGATCCTGGATCATTCATTACAAAATCTTCAGGCTACATCAAAACAGATCTTTGAAACTTCAGTATTATATCCATTTGCTACAAAATAAGTATTGGTTCTTCTGTATTAAACTAAATTAAATAGCTGCTTAGTTGTAGCTCTCTGGGGAAACATCATTTTTATCGTCATTAATTCAACCCGAATTTTCCCGGAGAACACAGTTACAGCTCCGTGCTACATGTTTACTCTTTTGACATCGGTAATTGTACGATATAATTTTCAAATGCAAGTAAATAAAACAAATACTTGACAATCATTACCTCTGCTAAATCCATCCTGCAGTTCGATCTTCTGCCTCCGTGACGTAAAAATGTGACGTATATTTTGTCATCGACAAAACTAAAACCGATTTCGTATTAATTCCGGATTCGTTATCGAATTAATTTTAAGAAGACACGTGGCTTCTGTTAATGAAACAACTTTTTTTTTACATAGTTTAAACCAATGAACACGCACAGTAGCAAGGCTTTTCTTCACACATGTTCACATGCATTCATTTCAAAGACATGAGTGATAAAGCAGCATCAGACATGTACATGCAGATCATGCGCGGATCCAGAATTTTTTTTTTCCCGGGGGGGGGGTCCGAAGGATAATTGTGTTTGCCCGGGGGGGGGGGGGGGGGTCCGAGGCATATTTGCGATAATTTTAAATTTCATTAACTTTCATTTTCCGGTGGGGGGGGGGGGGAGTTGGGATCCCTCCGACCCCCCCCCCCCCCCGCCCCTTAGATCCGCGCATGCAGATAAAGTTATTCAAATGCATGCCTTCAGTTCACACATATGTAAAACATACATATTATTAACGCACCTGTAACATGGTTTTTTGAACTCATGTTAACCATGTGTTTATTAACATATGTGTAACATGTGGTTGAGATCTACATATGTAAAACATGTGATTCACATAATTATGTTTAACTTGTGTAAAATTTAACGTATGTTAAACATATGTGATGTTGAACATATGTTACCACACGTATGTTAACCATGTGTTTCTCAACATATGTTTAACGTACGGTTTGACTTCACATGTGTGTAACGTATGTTTAACGTATGTTGTACGTGTGTTATGTTCAAACATATGTGAAACGTATGTGGCACAATTAGCTGTGTATACATGTTGCAAAGAAGTAAAGATCATGTTATATAAGACAAGATACATGTATACGATGTAACGAGTTTCCATTCAGTCTTCAGTAGTTCGTAATATATTTGGGAAATGGTTATGAATTGCGAATTCTTTTATTATTTTTTTTTTCGAAATGGATACGAATCCGGTTGATATGACTTGTCACTGGTATACATGTATGTCTACAAACTATTCATTGTACAGGAATTTAAGCTTTTAATAATGCCTTACAGTTCTCATTTCATCTAAAATTAATCTATTAATCTGTCTCGCCTTTAACGGCATGCACATGGACTAATCGTTATTATTATTATTAATCAACAGGATTACCAAAAGGATTATTTGCAAAAACAGTAGGAAAAACTGTGGTATCAGACTCACCAAACACAGGAGGTAAAATCACCCCCCCCCCCAAAAAAAAACCACAAAAAACCCCCACAAAATTGTTGAAAAGGCGTAACATTTTATATGAATCTACTTAGAAAAAGAGCCGTTTTGTTATCAAAATTTATTTTATTCTAGTTTTATGTGGAAACTCTATAGAAAAAAATAAAGTAACTTCGTAAATGACTTTCAGGATTGTGTGCATTATCAAAATTCTGATTCTCTTATCTCAGACTTTTTTTTCCACCCACACGTATTTTTTTTGTTTGACTGTTCTGTAGCTAATGGAGGTAATGTAGCTAGTGATGTCAATGCTCCAGTCGCACCCCCAGTCGCACCCCCCGTCAGCCCTTCTCTGTCAGGTATCTTTTATTTCATCTCTTGCATCTTTTCATGTGTTTTCTCTACATCATGAAAATTGATCTCATCTGTGTGTATTCTATCACAGCCACCTCAACCACCCCTCAGTTTGTGATCACGGTGACCGGGCTGAGTGATCCTTTGTGCTTCAATTTGCCACTAACCTCTGGAAAAGAGTACAAGTTATTAGATGCTGCAAGGGGTTCCTCTGGTGAGAAAACAAAGGTTTTTTTATTTATTTAATCAAACGTTTTCATATATTTATAATGTATTGTTTATATATGTAGCTAATGTGCAAATCGAACACATCTACTTCTTACACTTAAAACTTGCATTTTAACCAGGTGTTTATTTCGCTAGGTTATGTATTGGATGCAACCATTGGCAAAAGTTTAATTGAAAAACTGTCGGTTATCCGAAAGATAAGGCGTTTTTCGGTGCCTTCAACTGTGACCAAATCAAATGTCGAAGATACAGAAGTATACTCATACAATGAGATGGTCAGCGGGATGATTATTAAGGTGATCAGCAAAGCAGACGGACTGATGATTGTCATTGAAGTGAAGAATAACAGAGGAAACCCATCTGGAATACTTGGTATCTCTCTCTATCTGTCTCTGTCTCACTCTGTCTCTATCGCTCTTTCTCTCTCTCTCTTTGTGTGTCTTTCTCTCTTTCTCTCTCTCCCCCTCTCTCTCTCTCTGTGACGATAAGTAATTTCAATATATTTCTGTTTACATACTACAGTTTGTTTTATTTTTACAGGAATACTGAGAGATTTGCAAGCAACAGTTACAGCTAAATCTGGAAACCGATCTAGGCTATCGATCACCAGTGGCTCTCAGCAGATTGCGGCCACAGCAACCGAGGCCACATATACCGCCAACAACAAGTGCTTGTTTATAAAAGAGACAGATATTGCTAATCTTCAAATCGACGTTAACAGTTTTCTTAAACCTTGAATACAAAGTTATATTATTCCTGTAGATTTATGCTATGCAATTAAAATTCATTTGAAATATATGTATTAAAATTTAGAATGTACTATTGTTAATAGTACATACAATTGTTAATAGTACATGTTTTATTATGAAAAAATGACATTAACAAACCGTGTCTAATTAAGTAAATACTTATCTAGCGCTCTCAAAATGAGAGCGCAGCATTGTAATGACACTCCATTTTAAGCCACTTAGCATACATATATGCCAATTTATATTTTATGCATGTCTACATCGTTAATCATACAGACGAAATCTAAACTTAAACCATTTGTTATTATAGTAATTACTTTTTTTAAAGAAAATAATTATAGTATTATCAATACTACTTATGGGAGCTGTTCGGAAACTATTGAGACGTTTACTCCATTCAATTCAATTTATTGTGCTTTAGCTTAACAATTCATTGGAATGCAAAGTATAATAGATATAAAATTATATTACAAACTTGCAATGTCCAGTAGAAGAGTTGGCATATTAAGAGAATAACATGCACATAACATGCATAAAATATAAATTGGTATATATGTATGCTAAGTGGCTTAAAATTGCGTATCATTACAATGCTGTGCTCTCATTTGGGAGCGCTAGACAAATATTTACTTTTTAGATTGATTGAGTTCCTTTGTATTAGTTTAACTAACTTAAATCACTGGGCTTTTTGTAATAACAATTCTTTCTATGTTTTTTCGTAATTCAGCGTAAAAATGACACACGAGATAAAGTGGAACTCATCTTCTAAATCTTTTTCATAACAAAGATTGCAAAATATTTTATTTCTTGGCACCTTGTTGTGTCGACCTTTTTCAATTTTTAAAGAGTGTGAAAAATATTTTATAATTTATTTTTTTGGAAATGTAATTAATTGGTTTCCTGAGATAAGATTGCAGTCAAAAAATATCTACAAGATGTTGATATAACATTCTCTTTGCAGAGGTTGAAAAAGATGACATCTAAATCTTTTTTATGACAAAGATGGCAAAATATCTGATTTCTTGGCACCTTGTTGTGTCGACCTCTTTCAATATTTAAAGAGTGTGATGAAGTTTGAAAAATATTTACAATTTAAAAAAAATATATAATTAATTGATTTCCTGAGATAAAATTGTCTACAAGATGTTGATATAACATACTCTTCGCAGAGGTTGAAAAAGATGACCTCAAACTTTATTTATAGATATCTAATATTCTACACTCAAACATCCTGTTGGTTTTACATTGATTTCACCAAGGGCAATAAATGTCTGATTTCTGAAGCATCAACTCGTGTCAGTACTTTCAGTATTTGATTAAAAATAGCAATTAAATAGATCCACTTTCATTTTTTAAAAATGTCTTTAAAATGCGATTCAAAATTATAGAATTACACATATTTACAGTCCCGTACAAACCGGAGGTACATGTATATGTAAGCTCTCCCCTCCCCCAATTATACTCACAATTTCGAATTCATAACAATAGTATGTTGAATCACTTTTAAAAATATATACATGTCATGTAAGGTTAAGCAAGTTTATAATTATGGGCCTAAGAACACTAATCAGTTGAAAAAAATATCACTTTAACTGTTACATCTACCAAGTATCATTCCCTCTATTTCTTACAGAAGCTTATAGTTAATTCATAGCTCTATAGAAACAACAATACCGAAATCTACACGCGCCGTTTATATATTTATTGATCGAAATCTACAGCGGATGGAACTGACAAGAAACTGACAGGACTGAAATTGACACGGCCTGTAAAGCGATTGGTCGAAACTCGAAACCTACAGCGACCTAAGACTGCACGGAATAATCATGATGATGTCAGACTCAAAGTCTGAAAGGAGACGATTTTGCTGTTTCTTTCAGCAAACTTTTTTTCGTGAATGTTATCTCTAAATTAGGCTTAGTGGAACAGGTTAAGAAATTTTGTAGTTGTACTTGAATAGCAAAAGATCTAGCCAGAACACATGAAATTTTCATATAAATAATTTTTTAATCACTTTTACTTTATGCATTGAAACATTTCATAGATTCGTCTAAATTGTCTAAATGTTATTTGCAATTTCTCAAAATCACTCCATCGCTAAAGTAAAGAGGAAAATGCTAACGTTCCTATATATTTCATTAGAAAAGCGTCAAAACAGAAATCTAAACAATACTAAGTTTGCTCAGGCGTTATTGCATAAAAATAGCGCGGGCAAAGTTAGTAAAAATAACACATGATGAACTGTAAATCCTAGGAAACGATTGAACAAATTTCCAGGTTATGTTTTCTCGTGAGATTTTTTTTGGGTGTAAACCCGTGACCAACCCTAAGCCATTGGAATAATAAAGAAAAAAATATTCTATATGCTAATAATAATGCTAATTCAATCGTTAAGTACTTTGATGATGATTTATCACAGCAAATCTTATTGAAATAAATTTTAAAAGGCTAGGTGTGTTTTTCAGTAAAAACCAAGACCTAAGAATGATGGGTTTTGGGTATCCATGGTAAAAGAGTTGCTACGCAACCAAATATTGGTGTTTTTTTTGATAGGTATATGATAATATGCATTATATTAAAATTTGAAGAAAAAAAATCGGTGACTATGCGTGGCGATACTCGTATACAAGTGTTTAATTGTTTACAGAGAAGGCTCTTGAATTTTCATAAGCTGAGCAATTCATATTGCATAATTATGTTCGAGTTAGAATTTATTAAGTTCAAAATAATTTGTATTGTTCAAGGTTATGCATCATTTTTTTAATTCTTTTAAAGCACTTAGAATTACAAATATTCTAACTACTAGTATTATGATTATAAAATGGATACTTCAGATGATGTCACAGTTTATAATTAAGATATTTTTACATGTGCTTTAGTCAAATATTACTTCTAATCTTTTGATCTCAATTAATTAATGTTCAATTAAGAAAAAAGAACATTTTAAAACAAAAATAAAGAACCATTATGTATAATTTGCCATAGAGAATTTTGGTTTTTATGTCATAAGTCCTTTAAAGAACAAAATATGTCACCATAAAATTAACCATCCTACTCCTGGCAACAACAGGAGCAAAGTATATGTCACCATAAAATTAACACTACTCCTGGTAATAACGATAAAACAAAGCGGGGTATGATGTTGAATTTCTTGTTCGTAAATGCTGATAGACAGTTTCTACTGAAGGTATTTGTTATAAAAATGTTCTTCCTATCTTTGTTAAATGCTTCGCTGAAGTGTCCGTGACTGGTTTGTACTGCAGAGAGAAATATTAAAAGAGGAGGAGGGAGAGAGAGATCTTAAAATTTCGGGATTTCCCCTACTTTTTCATTTCTGGATGAGATTAAGATTTCTGACGTCTGACCAATCCAAGGTTTTTCCCCCTCGCAGCATCAACAACTTTGTTTATCAACATTTGCGCACGGTCGTCTGCCACCGGTGTATATATAAACAAGCAAAGCGATGAAGGAAACATATTCATGAGCACAATATTTGATGATGGATGTGCTGTGTAGACTTACTCTCTTTATAGCACTCTCTGTTTCTTTGAGCCTGTGTAAAGAATCAGCGGAAGATGTAAGTTTTACTTCATGTTATAACTCAATAATGAAATATTTTTTGAAATCATTTGATGTACATACGCAAAAGTTAACATTATTTTTTGTGTTAATCGTTTATTGGATTATTTTATTATAAATTACTTTATTAATTAATTTATTTTTTTTATTTTTGTTATTGTTGTTGATCGTTTCATGAAATCATTAACTGGTTGTTCGTTTCCAGGGCGTTACAAAGACTCCGACGATTTATTTTTTGCATGTGAATTCCGAGATAAAGTATCGCTTCTCAAAGACAGTGATAACAAGTAAAGTAGTGAACCCCTCCAGCGAGGCGTCCTCCGAGGCTCTGTTTGACGTCACGCTGCCAGACGAAGCCTTTCTCTCAGCCTTCAAACTGTAAGAGATCTGAAATTTAATGCATCGACCGATTTTATATAAATCTGTATTATTGTTACAACATGCGCGGATCCAGATTTTTTCCCGGGGGTAGTGGAGCGGAAGGGGATATGTATGTTTGCTAACTAGAGGGCCCAAGGCCTATTTGCATAGTAATTTTACTATGTAAATCTATCATCCAAATTTTCAGAGGATCTAGCCCCCCTCTCCCATACCCCCCCCCCTTTAAGATCCACCCATGGTAACAGTCGTTCAATTTCAGAATAATAAATGGAACCGAATACAATGGCGAAGTCAAGGAAAAAGAGCAAGCAAAGAAGGAATATGACGTGGCAAAATCGCGCGGCCAAAGCGCAGGGCACATTGTGTCAAAGTATGTTTTTTTCATTTATTAACAAAAAGGACTTAATAAATAACAAAACTTGTTTTCATGTCGAAGTTGTTGTACATCAAAAATAGAGACAAACGTGAATGAGTTTCATAACAGATCACACAATATAATGTATTTGTGTCCTAGTAACACGGAATGTGATTTAATTTGTCTTTTCTTCTAGGCCAAGGGACTCGAATAAATTTCAAATCCAGGTGAATGTTGCAGCCACCGAAAAAGTGACATTTGAGTTGACTTACCGGGAACTGTTACGGCGACGGATCGGAAACTACGAGCAGATAATCTTCATCAATCCTCGACAAATAGTGAACGATTTCAGGGTAGATGTCTCCATCGAGGAATATAGAAATATCACAACTGTCAATGTACCGCCATTACGTAACGATATTCTGACAGAAAACAGGGAAGGTAAGTGTTGTATATAGAGGTACACATATAAAATGATATGAAATACATGTAGACATTAATAATTTCCATTTCTAGAAGCCACTTGTGTGTTGGCTTATATTTTTTTAATGCATCACAATAAATATTAACATTAAACGTGAAGGAACATGCAACTAATACGGACAGTTTTGGCATATAATAAATAGAAAATTCAGGACTTTAATCAAACATTCATGATATGCTTTAGGAAATTATTTTTTGGGAAAATCAATATCTGATCTCTACTATAAGTTTTGTAGTATATGTTGACGTTTAAGACTGCTTCAGTTGTTAACAACTTAACACAAAGTTATTATTAATATGTTTTACGGTGCGACCGTTGGGGCGAGCACAGCATGTGATCAAACAATGAATTATAATAAATTAATAAAATAAAATTAACAACGTGAAATATGAATGCCAAAAAATAAAACATACCTATTTTTCAGTAAATTTTCAATATTCATAGTTTATAAGATTTGTTATAATTTATTTATTTATATGTAGAACAATAGTTTAATCTCAGATACAATGTTGTTAAATAATAAAGATTTTAATATATAAATATTCATTGCACTGCATCTCCTCTTTTAAAGTGATTGTGATTATGATTGATTGATTGATTTCCCCCTTTTTTTTTGCAGTAGACATTTTTTCTTAAACTTACATATAAAACTTGACTCATCATAGAGCTACCCCCATGTTAAAATTTTTTTCATTTTTGTCAATTTATACATAGAAAATCGACTTACCATGGATTTGCCCCTCCACTTAAAAAAAAAAATTAATGTTTAATTTTATTTTTAATTTACGCTTAAAAATATTTGCTTACAATGTTAAAAGAACATGATGTTGTCCCCCCCCCCCCCCCCCCCCCCCGCATGTAATAAATGGAAGTGAAAATAAAGAAACCATTGAACTGCTAAAGAGCTGAAGGATTAGAATTTTCATGATTTATTTTTCTTTTTGCTTGCAAAGATTTTTTGGGTGAGGCTGCCATCCACCCACCCACCCCCTTTAAAAAAAGGCGCTGCTACGTATAACGTTACGTTTCAGGAAATTACCGTAATTATAGTGAATAAAATATTTGTGAGCATTCATCCAAATTAGTGCAATTTACAACTGTTTCCTGTATCTGAAGAAATGTCCTTATTCGTCAGCTGTTCTTTATCTTAGCCTTTGCAAGATTTTAAGAGGATTTTGGTCATTTCAGCAGATTTACAATAACTTCAATTAGAGTAATTTCCCCTTACAAGTGCTTATTGTGACGTCAAAGCTGACGTTGGTTAAGTGTCGTCTTACTCTTTAAAACTCCCCTGAGAAATAAAAGTATGCGAAGTATACTGTTTTATTTAATTAAAAAGCATGATGTTCTTAAAATTACACATCTTATAAGCTTTTCAAAGGTTTTACTTTGATTCTCGGGAGAACGTGATGTTGGAACGTGAGGTTGGAAACCATTGGTACTATGAATTGTGGGTCAAAATTTACTGACTCCGAAAAAATATATCGGATCAATGTAAACGTTTGTGACGTCACACGATTATTTTTGATTGAAAGTGTACTGAGGTGAACTTTAGAGGTAACATTGACTGTATGTCGCTTACATCGTTATTGTTTTTACTGTCTAAATTTGTCTTGCTGATTCTCGTGAGAGTGTGAAGTGATAAAAATTGCCATGATTACAGGGAACTACTGGGACAATTAAAACGATGCATTACTGGTCCGATTTACTGACGCCAAAAAAATCCGTTGAATGAATGTGCAACTAGTCCGAATTTTCTATTCACACACGCCTTGCCGGTAGAGCTCGCTTCGCGCCGGCGCTGCGCGCCGGCGAGCTGCGCTCGCTATAACCCTTTCCAATAGATTTGACTTCTTTTACCTTGTAAAGCGTTAAGAGCTCATAATTAATGTTTTGCCTACAATTTCTAATACCTTTGTACTTATTTATATGACTCTTGACCAAGTTATGATTGTTTTGGTATGCAGGAGAAAACAGAGACGCCGATATTGTTCGCCTCTCAGAGACCGAAGTGAGCGTTTCCTACTCTCTCACAGCCTCTCAACAGCGGGCTCTATCTGAACAAGGCGTTTCCGGCCAGTTCGTCGTACAGTACGACATCGAGAGAGAGAAAGATTCCGGGGAAGTTTTGGTATTAACCGATTTATATTCCAGAAATGTTCAAGGCTAAACCACTTTCCTTCGAGAAATAAAATTAGTTTTTGGCAATGGTGTGTATGTATATATACATTCAGGCAAAGATCCATGTGTTAAGAATAAAACCGGTTGTAAACTATCTCCTAAAAAAAGTCACATTTATTTAAATATTATTTTATTGATAAAATTTCATTTCTATTTTAAATCGAAATTCTGTCAGATGCATCACAATACATACTGGATTCTTTAGGTGATGGACGGTTATTTTGTCCATTTTCTGGCACCAGAAGGTTTGGATCCGATGCCAATGGACATAGTCTTTGTTTTAGACCGAAGTGGATCTATGAGTGGAAACAAGATGAAACAGCTCCACGAATCCATGCTAAAGATATTAGATGAAATCAGCGAACAAGATCGGTTCATGTTAATTTCTTTTGATAACCAACTGAATTTCTGGCGTAACGAACTTGTTCAAGCAACAAGTAGTGCCATTGCAGACGCCAGGCGATTCATTACCAGTATTTCTGCCCGCGGAAGTAAGTGCATATCAAAATCAATCTTAAAAATGCTATATTTTAGCTTTCAGCTCAGGTGAGCTTTTCTGATCACATTTTGTCTGTCGTTCGTCTGTCCGCCCGTCTGTCCGTAAACATTTCACATTTTCAACATCTTCTCAAGAAATATTGGGCCAATTTAAACCAAACTTGGCACAAATCACCCTTAGGCAAGGGAATTTAAAGTTGTGAAAAAAGGACCACGCCCTTTTTCAAAGGGAGATACGGTAATAAGAAATTATTAAATTTCTTCTAGAAATTTAAATCTTCTTCTTAAGAACCATTAGGCCAGGAAAGCTGAAACTTGTGTGGAAGCATTCTCAGGTAGTGTAGATTATAAAGTTATAAAATTCATGACCCCCGGGGAAGGGGGGGGGGCCACAATGGAGGGGGGGGGGTCGAAGTGTTACATAGGAATATATAGAGTTAATCTTTTAAAAACTTCTTCTTATAAACATATCAGCTAGGAAAGCTGAAACTTGTGTGGAAGCGTCCTCAGGTAGTGTAGATTCAAAATTGTGAATATAATGACACCCCGGGAAGTAGGGTTGGGCCTCAATGGGGGGGGGGGTCAAAGTTTTACATAGGAATATGTAGAGTAAATCTTTAAAAATCTTCTTCTCAGAAACTAATCAGCCAGATAATTCTTTAAAATAGTTAAGACTTTGGCCCCAGGACAATTCCTAGGCCTCACAAGAGGTTCAGAGTTTGCTGTAGGTTTATATCCCGTATATAAACAATTGTTAAGGATCTTTTTGAGAACTGCAGTACTCAAAATGTGATATGACCATAAATGCATCCTGTTAAAAAAGGGAATAATGATTATTAAAATTAGAATAGCCAGGGGAAAATGGATTTTATTTATGGAGATGCAGGATCTACATGTATAATTGTATATTGTCCAGATAGTTTGTATTATGACATCATTAAGCTGATTTTATCATACCTATTGTTACTCAGGTGAGCGATGTAGCCCATGGGTCTCTTGAATATCCAAACTACAAAAAATATATAGTCAATGACTCTTCCAAAATTCTTCCGATGTGATTTTTAATCTCTATTGTAGTGTAGAGTAGTTTAGTGGGGTTTTTTGCATTTTTTTAAAATAAAAGAATCATAGACATCATATGTTAAATACTAGAAGAAGTGATTGTAAACAAGAAATTTATCTTCGATTTTTGATTTTGTAAATAATGAAATAACGTTCTTTAAATCATATATCTTTTATTTTGAAGGTACTGATATCAATTCAGCAATGACGGAGGGGTTGAAAGTATTGGCCAGTGAGAGAAACAATTCACGGGCACCTATTTTAGTTTTCCTCACGGACGGACAACCCACTTCAGGGGTCACAAACACTGTCAAAATTCTAGAGAACATTAAACTATTCAACGAAGTTCAGATTCCTATTTTCAGTCTGGCCTTTGGAAAAGGGGCCGATTACGACTTCACTAAAAAAGTCGCAGCTCAAAACAATGGACTTGGCAAAAGGATCTACGAGGATTCCGACGCGGCGCTACAAATAGCTGGGTTCTACCAGGAAATCTCCACGGTCCTCATGAGGAATATATCTTTTAAATACGTCGACGGTTCTCTTAATAAGACGACCCTTACTCGGAATAATTTCAATACGTACTTCAAAGGATCAGAGCTTATTGTTGCTGGACAAATACAAGACATAGAAAGATTACAAGATGGAGTACAAGTATTTGCAAAAGGATATGAAAACGTTGATATTGGACTTAAGAGACCATGGATTTGCGTTTTACCGCCTCCCATTACACTTCCACCAGTTCCAGCAATTCATTCAGAGCCATCCAAATCAGTGAAGCCAACGATGATGGAAAACTTGTGGGCATACCTTACAATCAAACAACTATTGCGTAAAAAGGATGGCATTGATGACAAGGAAGAAATAGAAAACATTAACAAGAAAATATTGGCGATGTCTCTAAAGGTTAGAAAATCAACTGGATCAATTTCAAGACATCTTAAAATATTTTCATATGTACGCTGATGATAAAACATCACATATTTTTTGTTATATTGCAGTACCAATTTGTTACCCCGTTGACGTCAATGGTTGTGACCCTCCCCGACAATTCAAAAGCTGGTCTAAGCAGTGATACGGTAGAAAAGCCAATAGCAGCAGGTAATTGATTGTGGTTTCAATTTGATGGATTCATGTTGTTAGGAATTTTGATGATGTAGGATAAAGCTACACTACAGAGAAGCAGCTGTTGCAAAACAGCGTTGTAGTGTTAAGAAAATACCGGTAATCAAAAGAATGAAAATAAGAAGAAAAGTATAAAGTACAAATGAATGTTTGTTAATGTACAGATAATGCAGTTCTATTTTATACATGTGCTTTAATCATAGTTTTCATACTATCAACAAAGTAGAAATTCAATTCTAGACTTTGTGATTTATACATAATTTTTCAAAGTGCGTTAAGATTTTCAATACTAAAAATTGTTGATGTACCTTCATAACGCGCTTAAAATAATTTTTTTCAAAGTGGGTTAACTTGGTTTAAAATTTTTCAAAGCGCGCAATTCTTTCAAAGTGTGTTGCCACACACCTTCAAATGTAAGATTCCTGTAAAGACGTTTAAATATCGTAGGTGCGGGGGATTGGACAGACATTGTACGCTCTTCTCCCGTATGGTTTTGTTCCTGTCATTTGTTTTTAGTATAAAATGAGGGAGACATTTCAATGCAGAAATTGTCTCCTATATTTGTATTTCTCCGCTGAAAGGTATAATCATTATGGATACAGTTTCTGTTAATCACGGAAAAGTGAAAGGAAAGTCAACCAAGGACATAGTGAAGTTTGCATATTGAAAACATTTCATTTTATATATTTACAGATTCCATGGGTGTGTTCTTTGCGAATAAACAGAAGATGAATATAAATTCGAATACCTTCGCTTACCAAGGAATGCATGCATATGGTATGCCCCAATTATTTCATAGTGGTCATGCCAGTATTCCATTCATGAAACGCATTGGGGTGTCTTTATTGCCGAAAAAGAAATCTAGAGGCAAAGTTAGAAGAAAATCTCGAAGAAAGAGCTCTAAAAAACCCAAATCTCCAAACATTCAAGGTAATGTGACCGCGTAGATCCGATCATTGTTAGGGAATTCTTCTGGAACTTGCAGTTGCACTGCAGTAGGTGTAGACCTGTATGTTTAAGTGTGCCGTATTCCCAAAGGTCCACCAAAATACAATTCCAGAGAAATAAAAGCCAATTTATGCAGGATTCCGAATTTATTATACAAATTTCAACGCTGGCAACATTAAAACGATTCAACTGACGGACATGTTACAAACGAGACGGATATTGCCGGTATTGGCCTCCGACCTCAGGCTCCTGTATGAGTCAGACGACTGGCCGCGAGGCTGGCCGCCGTATTCCAGACTTCAGATTGACAATTGTACATTATTTAAATAGTGCCTGTTTCGGAGGGTAACAGTTGAAATTGACACCCCGAGAAAACCATTGTCAACCGACGCGAAGCGGATGTTGACAATGGTTTTCGAGGGGTGTCAATTTCAACTGTTATCCTCCCAAACAGGCACTATTTATTTTGTTATACTGAATGTCTTAATTTTAAAGAAAACATCACTGCTTTTAGATAGGAATAACGTGAATTCTAAGGCGAACCGTACGCGCAGGATTTTCGCGCATGTAACAATTCGTAATGTTACCCGTTGCTAAGTGCGTTGCTAACGCTGAGGGTAATAGAACAGATTATGAACTGCGTCTAAACCAATCAGATTTCAGTATTTAACATGAAAGTATAACAATATATAAATAGTGTCTGTTTGGGAGGGTAACAGTTGAAATTGACACCCCGAGAAAACCATTGTCAACCGACGCGAAGCGGAGTTTGACAATTGTTTTCGAGGGGTGTCAATTTCAACTGTTATCCTCCCAAACAGGCACTATTTATTTTATTATACTAAATGTTTAAATTTTAGAGAAATTTTTACTGCTTTTGAAAAGAAATGACGTGAATTCTACGGCGAACCGTACGCGCATGTAACAATTCGTTGTGTTAACCGTTGCCAAGTGTGTTGCTAACGTTGAGGGTTATAGAACGGATTATCAACTGCGTCTAAACCAATCAGATTTCAGTATTTAACATGAAAGTATAATAAAACTTTATATACGAATCTTAACTATCAGTAAAATTTGACAGGTGATGACATTAAGTAAGCTGAGTGGGGGGTTCACAGATATAAAATAAGTAAATAAACCCAATGGGTCTTTGATGTCCTGGACATAAAAAAAGGAAATTGCACAATGTTGTTTTAACAGATTATCAGTTCTTGAGATATAACAGTCATGTCTCTTTAATATCACACTCATAGATTCCGAAAAGTGTCAATCACTAATTGAATAAATAACTTTGATAGAATTAAATTGTGAGGAAATATTACAACACAGGTGTTTAATTTAAAAAGTAACGGCCAAAATAAAGATAATAATGAACAGTGAATTGTGCACTGTGATAGTAAGATCCATCAAATGAATATTTTGATAGCGCAAATAAATAGGTTATATATCTTTTCAACTGTCACTGATGTCCATGTAATGTCTACAAATTCTCCTGGTTTGTATCCTTGTTGTGCGCCCGGGAGGTCCATTATTTAAAATTGTTTTATTGATTTACATTTTAGGGACTCGGCAGCACCTCCCTGCATTTTTTGTTAATGTATCCTCAGTAAACATGTGTTTCGACTTACCATTGATAGAGTCGAAGAGGTATAGCATTATAAACATGGTGCAGCAAAAAAATGGTAAGTGAATAATTGGAATGTTGAGAATCTTCTTAGATTATTTAAATCTGATAAAAATCTATATAGATATTGAAACATGAAAAAAAATAAAAGGAAAAGCAATTCCATTTTTTAATACGCGCGAAAAATATTATTAACAGGTTGCTCTGTGTCCGCGGAACCATTAGGCCTACAGACCTGGACGCCAAAGATTACCATTCCTAGCCTTAGAGTAAACAAATTTAGAGGGAGTAAACTGCAGGAAACAGTCGTCATCAGTTCAAATCAAACCGTTCCACAGGTCGACTGCCTCGCGGACGGAATCCGCCTCGGCATCTTATCCGATCAAGGTGTCCGTGTGACGGCTGATATATCCGGTCGTCAGAGGAAACAGTATACTGGAATTCTGAGTAAGTTTATACATTAGGGCTTAGAAACTTTGTAATTGTGTTTTTTAAATAAGAATTTTGCATTTAATATGATCATGTTTATAATCATAATCACGCATTTGTTTCACGTTTAAAAAGTACATATTTGTTTCCACGCCATAACACAAAATGTCTGATCTACAGGTCGCTTTGTCAACATGAAGTGCAAGGTTGTCAGAAGAACACCAAGAAATGGAAAACAAGTTGTAAAAATCAAGTGCCGACAGCGAAATAAGCCAACCTTAAAGCTGAAGGCCATTGAAAGAACGGCTTCATCTGGAGAATCCTGCTTATTTCTGAACAAAAAAATGACGAATCTTCTGAACTTAATCCCATCAAATTACGAAATCATTCCGTGACGTCACAAGAAAGTCATCTACATTGACCTTTAAGGGGGCAGTGAAGAATTCCGATTTCAAATGTACATATATTTCGTTTGAACAAATTAAACATTTTGTAAATAGCATCAATGTTAATATTTTACAGTCATATAATTGATGATATGATTTTTTTAATTTACTTTTTCTTCTCAATTTGTTGAATGATTAGCGAATAACATATGTTTTAAGAGAGATGGATCTTACAAAAAATTGTTCCTTTATAATTTCACGGTCATTGAGCAGTTCAAGCTATATTTTGGACTTTTAATACATTTCTATTTTAAAGATGTGACAAAAATGGGGAAACATGAAATCATTAAGAAAGTAATTGTTTCCTACATAACGGGGGATCACTAATACATCAACTTTGATGTATTAGTCTTTCAAATATAAGTCTTTCAAACAGATTAAAAAGAAAGGCAGCGAAATATATTTTTTCTTTTCATAAGATTACATGAATAAGAACATATGTAAGATTTTTTTTTAACTGGAAGGATTTCAAATCATTAATATTTATGAGATACAATGTCACATATTTTTTTTCCATTTAAAAAAAAATTGTTCTCACAGTAAACATTTACAATATTTTGTCATGTTTATTCTTTATGCTATAATAGAATTTCAAAAACTGTGACACTCTTGCATATAACTAAATGTTTAAAATACGCTATAAATAAAACCAAAAGATTTCCTGAATAAAAAAAAAGATTAGCCTGTGTCTTGTAGGTGTCATTCGCTTAACTGTGACCATCAAACGTACACAACGACAATATCAGACAAGTTGGTATAAACGTCTGGCATAAAATTCAAGATAATAATACTTTCATTATTGATTTAATGCATTATAAGATTAAAGAAAAGAGTTTTTCATCATTAGAAATCAAATCAAAATATCTTCCCGAATAGCCTACATGTATAATCCTACCGCAATTGCTTTTCGTTTTCCTGTCTGGAAAACGAAAAGCAATTGCGATAGGTAGACACTACGAGAGAGAGAGAGAGAGAGAGAGAGAGAGAGAGAGAGAGAGAGAGAGAGAGAGAGAGAGAGAGAGAGAGAGAGAGAGAGAGCAATGCACCACGCGGGCGGGAAAATATGACACTGAATTACAACCTTAGAATAAAATGTAATTATATTGTATTTTGTCTTGTTTCTCAGATGTTGAATTTCAACTAAACAACAATCCGAATCTAGGCGACGGGTTTTCGAATTTCTCCTATGTAACGTCCATTCCTCATTCACGTATATTCCCGTGTTGCGTTGTTTTTTTTACCACTTTAATTTGTCATATCGTTTCATATGAAATAATTATTAACCATACTTAATTACATATAACACAGTTTAGGTCACATTAGTCTCTTTGGAATTCAAGTACAGATAAAAAGCCATTTTGTTTTATGATCTCAACTCTCTAGAATCAATATTTTTGAATCAGATACATAGGCGTTGTCATAGTAACATTTTCTACCTGAACTCAGTTATAAGAGTGATAAAGAAGCACGTCGAATCTGGGGTTGTTTGGTGGTGTTTATTTTCATACGGCCGTATATACCTGCGAAGATCGATAAGATCGACAGAAACAAAGCCACAAAAAGTAAACGTAGACCTACAAATACATGTACGGATGTGTCAAGCTGGCTTATGGATATAATTGTGTCAATGTTGTTAGTTTTGCCAGCCATCTTTATTTTGCTTGGAATAGCTTCATCTGAAGGTTAGTAGCCCATTTTATATTAAACAGCAGAAAAAATTATAATAAATGAATTAATCATTCCCATGATAAAAAGAAAATATTAAACGAAAGAGATGGCACACAAAAGAAGAATTTTCGACTTGTGAATATTTCGAAAAACCCTACAACATAAATCTGTCAAGAGAATTAATTCTTTAAGCAGTCTTTAAGCAATCTTATGTCTGCAACTCTTACAAATGTATCACTGTAAATGCCGGAAAAAAAATTCGTTGTCCAGAAAGTTATAACGCTAAGATCTAGTAGTGTTTGAAATGTTAAACTGTTTCTTTTTCTTTTTGTTTTGGAACGTTTAGGGAGGCCATTAATCCATTTGTAAAACCAACTTTAGTATATTTGCAAAGTTTCAAGAAAATCTACCATCTTGTTCACATTAACTGTAGGAATATTGAGGAAATTGTCATTTTCCGCACTTCGAGGCAGATTAAAAAACATACTTCAATATCGATTTTTCCCAAATTGTGATAGGCCTACGTGATAAGTAATATCATTTTCCACATAATATGTAAAAAAAAAATTTAAAAAAATACTAAATTCTGGTGTCTGGTTTTAATGGGGGTCATATCATAATATCAAAATGCACCAAATTTTGGAATTCATTAAAAAATAAAAGAAAATTACACAGAGGATAGCATTTTTCTTTGTGTATTTTTAAAAACTTTTATGTTATTTCTTATAACCTGCTCCTACACAGCTTCATTTGATCATAACGTCGTAAACCCTCACTGACCGAACAACCAGCAAATCGTAAAAAAAAATAAAATTGAAACGCCACTGTGCCACTGTGTACTGTGGAATCATTAGAATTCGTGGTGGCTCAATTGTCGTGGTATTTGTGGGTAGCCCTCCTCCACGAATTTAAATCATCAACAAAAACAATTTTAGAAACAGTTATCTTTGTTGCTGAAACAATAGGCTACGCATCCACGAAATTACATCCCCACGAATCAGCAAAAAAGTCATAATCCACGAAAATTGGCCTCCACGAATTTAAATGATTCCACAGTATTTTAAAAAAACTCTCAAGCTTTTGTTTACTAACTTGTCTCTATTATCATACTAAGTTAGAAAATGACATTTACCCGCAAAATTCGCCTATCATCTTTTGTAAGTTTTTATTGAGTAATTAGTATACACAATGGTATACCTTCTTCTTTTCAGTGATGCCAGCATGTCCCAGAAACGGACTTCCAGGTAAATATTTGTTTGTCATTTTAAGCTTTGTTCATGTAACTAACGTTGGGGTAGAGAAGGAGGTCCGCCCATTTCCTTTATGTTGATATTGCGGCTTTATTTTTGAAAAAGTGAGGTTTTATATTCTAATATTCCTAAATTTAAAATATATTTCATACAAATTAGATAGTGATACATGCTCATCAAAAAATAGACTTTATGGGTTCTTCACGCACTGAGAAAGTTTCACAAACGAGTATAAACTGGTTACAGTAATATTATTATATAGGTTTATATTTAGATAGAATGTTCTATCGCATCTGGTTTTACCTGAGCGTAGCCTGGTCACAGTAAGATCATTCTTTCTAGTTTATATTCTACAAAATGTAAGATTAATTAAAATAATCAGAATTTCTTGATTAGGAAAACATAATAATCAGAAATAATTGTAATACGCAAGTAAACAATAGTCGTTGACTTATTTAAACGATCAGTAATCTGATGCCAAATCTACTGAGCACGATGTTAAAGAAGCAACTGTGTCGACATAAACAATACTTCAATGCATTAAAATCTTCATGTTGTGACAAACAGTCACAAAAGTAAAAGTTACTTGGTGTAGAGGAACATTAAGTACTTATATCATTAACAGGTTGACAAAAAGATAATATTACAAAATATACATGCAACTATCTTAAAAAATAATTAGTATGGGCCGCTCCTCGAGTGACGTCAGAACTGGTTGTTCTTTGTTCAATGCTTTGAAAATATGCAATCATCATTATTGGAGAATCACAGAGTTTTTAGAAAGTTATCGGTAAATGACATTGCATGAGTAGCAGAACAAAGTGTATATATACAAGCATCTTCATTTCTGAAGGGTTTGAAATTTGAATACTTTACGCACTTACTTAATATAATATCAAGAGAGAAAAAAAAACCACTGCTGCTAAGTAGGTACCCATCTTACTGAATGCGCAAAAACGCCCATTCAAAAGGTTATCGGTCTTCGATACAGTAAAGGGAAAGTTAGGTTATTTTAATGAATTCAAACAATCGATATGAGATACTATTTCTATACCCTCTTTCAATCTAAACCAACAATATATCTATGTATTTACATATTCCAGTGTCTTCGTCTGCGATTACATGTACTATACAGTCCAATAAATTCATTTGACGTATTGTCCTTTCTGACATATATTATTTTTCAAATAATATCTGCAATATGACTACTTTAAAGTAGTCATATTGCAGATATTATTTGAAAAATAATATATGTCAGAAAGGACAGTATTGTTGGAGCGCAAGCGGGGTTTGCATACCTAATATTCTAACTTCAATCGTACAACTGTTGAAAATTATATAAATATAAGTAATAAGGAATCATTCTTTGTATATTATGAAGTGATAATGTCGGTAGGGGCGATAAAGCTCTTCGGGCTTTATTGGTTTGATCACACCCCGACCAAAATTATCACCTCATAATATACGAAAAATGGTTCCTTACATATAAATCGCCCCTGCTTTACAAGGACTAAGATTTATGCTTCTGTAGTAAAAGGGATATGGTCTACATATATCATCAATTTACACATCAGAGAGTGACCATGTTATGTTTCGCACGAGTTCTCCCTCTGATAATTATTAAATACCAATAATTTAAAAACTGTATGAAGTAAACATGTAAGTGCACGATGTGCTTAGTGGTACATCATTGGTGTATTATATGTCATAATACTTTCATGTTAAATACTGAAATCTGATTGATCAAGACGCAGTTTATAATCCATTCTATTACCCTCAGCCAGCGTTAGCAACCACAGGGCGAAAAACCATCTTTAAGCAAGTCCTTAAAGGTGGCTTAAAGGTGACTTAAAGGAGCTTAAAGGCTATACAACCTTTAAGCCGCCTTTAAGTCACCTTTAAGCAAGTGCTTATAGGTCCTTAATGTCCAAACTTCTTTAAGCTACCTTTAAGCCACCTTTAAGCATCTTTAAGTGGCATTTACGCTCTCTTTACACTGCCTTTACACTGTCTTTAAGTGGCCTTTAAGTCAATATTGATCAAGCTGAACAATAAAAACATATATTAAATGCAAAAGCTCTTTTATAGAGATGGGAGGGGGTCATCCGAGTGATAATATAATTTCCAAGGCAGGGGGGGGGGGGTGTTCCAGGCGGTTTTAATCGTCGCTCCATTAAACACAGATCGCTATCATCAGCACCGCTCCGATGGACACATATTGCCGTTATAAAATTCTTTATAATTTTTGGGGGGTTTCAAAATTATTGTAGGGATAAGCGCACTCTCTGTATCTTAATATGTGCATAAAACTAAATAAAGTATGTTTGTTTCCTATTATAAATTAATCGGTGAAAAAATCTCTCTCTCTCTCTCTCTCTCTCTCTCTCTCTCTCTCTCTCTCTCTCTCTCTCTCTCTCTCTCTCTCTCTCTCAGTTCATCCGGTTATTAAACAAAATAAAGATAATGAACCAAAAATGCATGATTTAATTTGTTAATCGGTTTAAGGTTTGTATTTTTTTTTCAATTTTCATTATTTCTAACTCTAGATCTGCTAGATACATGTTAAAGATGAAAAGACTCTCAACTGCCTTTGTTATATCGGGCAGGATATTACTGCTTTGTTTGTCTAGACATAGTTTTGTTCATTTGTGTATATCTAATTAGAGTCTATTGTTTGTCCAACTTAAGAAAACCCCTGGAACTAACACAGAATATACAAGATATACACAACAGTTGTGTCGTGTGCCCAGGTGCATGTTTGTGTATATCTAATTAAAGTCTATTGTTTGTCCAACTTAAGAAAACCCCTGGAACTAACACAGAATATACAAGATATACACAACAGGTGTGTCGTGTGCCCAGGTGCACGTCAGGGTTTCTAAAGGCGTTGAATCTTAGTATGTACGAGTATACGATAAGTCTAGTGAATAAAAGTTAATTTACATTTGTAATTCATTTTCAAAGTATTATTTCCTAGCTCTGGGTTTCAAAGATGTTACGTCTACAAATTAACGATACATGTATGTAAGAGTAAAATCTTGAGGCTAATTAATTAATGTACCGGTGATCATAAATAAGGGTTGATTATTTAAATATATGTATAAGGGTAAATATGTCAAATCTACCCGGCCTGGCACATCATACAATTGTATGTACAAGTCATTTGCAATTGCCACATGCAGTTAATACGTCACCGGTAATTGGTAATTTTGTTTGTTATAGAATTGATAGTTTTAAAATCATGTACATTCAATTACATGTAAATATTTAAACATATTGGAACGGCGCCGAGATCATGAAAACCGGGAAATTGCGGGAAATTGAACAAATACCCTAATAGTATCAATGCATTTAATAAAAGAAATGATTTCATTTTCTTTCTTACATTTTTATAGCTATAAATTAGATGAACGTATATCTACTCGGTTTAAATTCATTAACTAAGAAAGCCTACTATAGTGAACCTAACGGTTTCCATTTAGGTATAATATATTTTTGTTCACTGAAGACCAAGTTCCGTATTTCATTCTAAATACATGCATGCATGTAATTTATAAATTAGATATAATTGATTGTTACAAACTGAATGGTTTGTCAAAATCAAGTAAACACATTCAATACAGTGATTCAATATCCACTGATATATAGGATATAAAATGCTCATAGATATGTAAGTTGCCGTGGCGCAGAGGATGTGTGGTGATGCTAGAAAACTAAGGGTCCCGGGTTCAATTCTCGCCGCGGCCGGTTTTTTTTGGTGTTTTTTTTTTCATTTTTCTTTCTAGAACAAAAACCGTTTTAATACCTTTTCTTTCATAAAGTTAATACATTTTGTTGGAAATTAAGCACAATATTGAATTAAATTTTTTTTAATGGCTTAAAGGTGGCTTAAAGGTGGCTTAAAGGTGGCTTAAAGAAGTTTGGACATTAAGGACCTATAAGTTGTCCTTAAAGGTGGCTTAAAGGTGGCTTAAAGATAGTCTTTAAGCTGCCTTTAAGCCATCTTTACGCTTTCTTTAAGCCACCTTTAAGCAATACATATAGCTTAAAGGTAGCTTAAAGGTGGCTTAAAGATCGTCTTTAAGCTACCTTTAAACACCTTTAAGCTATCTTTAAGGAGGACTTAAAGATGGTCATTCATCCTGTGAACACACTTGCCAACAAGTAACACTTTACAATTACTGCTGTTTTTGAGGTCAATACGATGATTTCGCTACCCGAGAAGTACAATATTCACTGAGCCGGATGCGAGGTGAATATTGTACTTCGAGGGTAGCTAAATCATCGTATTGATCGAAATATCAACAATAATTAATTTATCAATTTTATCAGCGGCGAATTGATACAGACACATCAACTGAGTGCTATCAAGCAAAGATTTTGATGCCATAACCGAACAAATTGAAAAACGCAATATTTCATTAGATGATCTATTTTCAGTCCAATGTAGAGAAAATCAAATGTTATATTGACCTCCTAGGTCACGTGGAGGTAACGTTCTGTGTTTTTTTCCGAGATAGTTAGATATGAGCTAATTAGAGAGCTAGGTCAGTAGGAATTAATCAATTATATAATAAAACGAATCGTTACATGCGCGTAAATTATGCGCGTACGGTTTGCCGTAGAATTCATGTCATTTATATATAAAAGCAGTAAAGTTTTCTTTAAAATTAAGACTCTCAGTATGATAAAATAAATAGTGCCTGTTTTGGACATTGAAATTGACAGTGGTTTTCTCGCGGGTGTCAATTTCAATTGCTACCCTCCCAAACAGGCACTATTCATATTTGATGTCGTAAATCTGTGTTCAAAAGTTAACCACCATTATAAGATTGACCATTTTGCAGTTATCAACGCGTGTGAGAGCGGCTCCATTGTGAAGTCGAGTCTATTGATCGATTTCTCCCTGGCCCAACACCCCTCAGTGGTCACATGTCATTGTGAGGTACTCGTTATTCAAGGGAAGCAATTCCACTTCAGTCAAGTTATTGCCCCTGGCTATGTTGGATGTGGCACGGAAATCCACGTTCAAAAGTCTGACAAGCCACATTCCGGGGACATCATCCCGTGCTATGGCGGGACAACGGTTTCCGGGCTGAGGGAGGGAAATACCCTGGGAATTACCGTGATGAAACACAACTCACCATTTGACGTACAGTATTGTTACAGACTGGATATAAGTAAATGCCTATGTTAAAAATCCTCGTTTATATATAAAAGCTGTCAATATAATATCATTTAAAGAAAACGATGATATGATCTCATAATGCTGTTGTAAAATTGTTGTGGTTTTTTTTTCAATACGATCGCTTACAATTTACAAAGCCCTTGTTGTTTACGTATATAAAACCACAGTTATCAAAAAATGTAAGTATCTATCCATAGAGCTAATTGATTCAAGGCGAGGGGGGGGGGGGGTAGGGATGGGAGGTCCTTTTTTAAAGCGCTAAGCATAGCTCAGCGCTTTATTGTCGTTAGACTTCTATTTCCGGTGCAAGGAATAACTGCCCTCTATGAGCAGAAATATACATCATTTAAACTGGTAAGAGGTATAGGGAACCAGTTATCTGGGTGACGGAAATGGCCGAGTAGATACGATTGGTTTGCGGGGCTTACATACATCAGAACGGGATGCTACGCAGTGATGAAAAAATATAGTGCGTATTCAGAAGCTAAAATATAGAAAAATAAAATCGATTCTTTGCAGGAAAATGTCAAACACTGTGATAAATTACTGTTCAAAAGGTATAATTTGTGATTTTAACATATCTTTTTTTCAGGCAAGTATCCATATACAAGTCGTGTTCAGCTTTAATTCACATCATCTTTAGAAAGTAACATATATTTAAAGAAATCTGGCCTTCGATACTTTAAATTGATATTCATTAAACATAAACCAAAATTTCAATAAGGCTTATTTCCGCCTACGCTTGCACACAGTAAATTTTCTTAGAACCAAGCTAGGTTAGCGCTTTTCAGTACTTTCAGTACTTTGATTATATAAAGCTTGCGAGCTTCACAGGTTTTCATCACATGGCCATTAAAGTTTATTTCCCAGTCACATTGCTATTCAAATTTCGCTATAATTTGAATCATTAATTGCATGTTAAAAGGTAGCTACTTTTTTACCGCCACACAAGTTATATTCAATAGTATATGGTTGGTCAAAAAGTAAGAATACAGTTCCTTTCATGTTTCTGCTTGCTATTTAACAAAAGGAATTTTTGTCACGCAAACCTTATAGATTTATTTGGTATCATGTCATCATACAAATAAACATAATATTGTACAAAGTATGCTTTAATATTAAATGGTTATAACTTCAAAGACACCGTGTTTGAAAGACATAATAAATATGATACCAGGATAACCCATGAGAGCTCGCAATCAGAGGCTTATTTCCAAATGGGATCTTATTAATAATATAATATATGAAACATAACTTTTTTAGTTTTTAAAGCAATACTGAATATATGTTTGCAAAAAAGGCTTTGGCACTGTGTTAATATACGATACATGATATGTTAAATTAATTATTCTATGGTTTGATAGAAATAAAACAGACAACAATTTAGTAAAATCTAAAACATTATAAAATGTAAGGTGCTATTTCTACATAGTCTTTTTTTCAGCTGGACACCCTCAAGCCGCCATGTCAGTTACTTGTTACGATGAAACAACCGAGACAACGCACACACATCCCTCCACGTCAGAACAAGCAGAAACTACCCCACTCATCACAACAATCTCAACACAAACTGATGACGTCACCACACAGCTTAGAAACTCTTCTCTTGTGGGCGACAAGAACTTAAGTTTGGCGCCTTATATAAGCAATGATCGCTGCAGTGAATCCACGTTATTTACGGGTCTGTGCTTAAAATAATTAGCTTTATCACTCTGTTACTGTTCAGCTGTGAAATTCAAGATTCTCTGACGCATCTTTCAGATTTCCCAAGTCCCAAGTTTTTCTTTAATAGAAATTAAGTTTTTACGTACTTATAGTTTTATTTTTAAAAATATTTATACAAGAGGCTTATTGATCGCATAACTCTTTCAAAGTACAATTCTTAAGCGAGTTCTATTACCTGAATTTTTTTAAACAATTTTGAATCATCATTCATCAAGATGCCCGCACCTCTTTTTTATAGATTGCTCCCTATGTGTCCGACACCAGTACTTGTTCGAAGGTCACAGTTTGAACAGTTAAAAACATGAAACAAATTTTATATATATATATATATATATATATATATATATATATATATATATATATATATATATATATATATATATATATATATATATATATATATATATAAATTCTTCCCCGATTCAATTTCAGTAATTGCGCTTTTGCTGGTTCTTCTTACCACCGTTGCCTGTTATGCTGCTATCATCACATTCAAATACTTCACAAGGTTTGTAGACAGGGCTGTTTTTTTAGGACTAAACTTTGGACAGGGGCGTACAAGACATTATATTTCCCCCACTTTGACCAATAAAGAACAAGTTCAAATGTTAATAAAAATATGTATTGTTGGCATGTATACACTGTTTATAACATAAATTTCACGATGCATCTTAATAGCGTGTTTTCATTCTGTAAACACAAGAGATTTAGGTTTCCAAATTAAGCAACACGTTTTGTACCTAAATCTTCACCATTTACTGTGCAAAATTTCATTTCTTTGATGTGAATGGGTCTAGTCTCCATCCAAAAAGTCCTTTTATTAAAAGGATAAGTTTCAATTCTTGATTATTAATGATTTATTAAAGTGGAGTCTAACCCATTATGGGTCAAAATTCGTGGTTTTCACAAAAACTTCAAAAATTTATTTATAATTGTCGAATTATAAGCTATTCTCTCACATCGACATATGTCAACGTAGCTCAGTGTGATAAGCGGAGGACGGTAGACAGTACCTTTCGGCTGAGAGGGTGTTCGATTCATAGTGGACCTTTCTCTTTAAATTTGCGCTTTTGCCTTCCTTTTAAGTAAAATATTGATTTTCAAAATGTTTTATGCAATAGATCTAGAATAATTTGGAAAACATATAAAACTCTTCAGATAACAACAAAAAGTAAATAATGATCTTGCCCATTCCAAATAACGATTTATAAACAATAGCGCTAGCACAATCAGAGATTGTTTGAGATCACGTTGTAAAGAAAATAAACATAGAAATAAAAATAAGAAGAAAAGTATAAATGTATGTTTGTTAATGCCCAGGGAATGGAGTTCTATAATATACATGTACTGCTGCAAACCTTCAATGTAAGCTTCTTTTATATGAGATTTACACAAGTTGTTACATGTCCTAGGTGTGGGGGACTCGACAGGCATTGTACGCTCTTCTCCTTTGACATTTTAAACATTACGGTACACCAATGCTTGTTAATTTGCATAAATACTCGTTATTAAATATCAATTTTCATCATATTTCATTGTCACTCATTTTGGACTACACCGATTATTTGGTTTAACTAGACATGACAAATCACAAAAGATGCAACAAAGCAGTGATATCTACGAAGAGATTCCAGCTAGAGCCTATCTGAGCTCACATCCGGTATACGAGAGGGACTTACAGCCACAGCGATGTAGTGGTTGTCAAAATGGCGGTAGAACAACGCAAACTCAGGATCAAGGTCACTGGAATTGGACGTATGATGAGCACAGAGCCCAACCCTCCAAACCAGAAAAACCATTTGACCCTCATATATATGACTATGAAGTGGCCAAATTTTAAAACTGTTACAAAATTGTTTGAAACATTTTTTTATATCCTGTGGTTTAATTAATGTTCGTGGGCATTAATGTTCGTGGATTTGATAAAAAAAATTCTCTGTTTCGAAGATACGCTTATTCACGGACATTTGTAATTTCGTAATATACCGATACGCTCTTCATGGGCAACAATGACCATATGCATTGAAATTGTTTATCGAGGAATGGATCAAATAAAAATTTTATTGTCAACATATAAAGTATTGTGAACGGTTTGCCTTACGTATATATAAGTAATAAACAGTAATTTTAAAAAGTTCACCAGGATAAGAACTTGGTTGGTATGTAATCAAATCTACTGAAGATCCCTTTGGGCTCACAGGATTTGATCACGTGACCAACCACGTTCATATCCTGGTGAACTTTGTAACTTGCTGTTTACTTCTTCACAAAACCAGGGAGGGGAAAAGGTTACACAAATCTCTTTCGGTGGGATTTAACTATCTATAATTGCTCATCAAATCAAGCTGTTTAATTAATATTGACATTTCTTCAGAATTATATTCATTATTATTCTGTCGAAATTGTAAAGTTGGTTTTTTTTCAAAGGTCTGCTATATTGTGTGAATTTTAACGCTATTTAAACATACAACCCTGGATGAGGTCGGGCAATGGTCATTACGTTCCATGTATTCATGAACAGATTGCGTCTTCATAAAATCGGACAGGTATAACACGGTCTGTTCTGTTAATTAATGTTAATTAAAAAGGCTTGACATAACGACTTGACCCAAGGTCCATGAATACCCGTAACCCATCCAAGTTTGGTCGAGATAGAACTGGTAATAACATGGCAACTGCTACAAAAACTCACCTCCAACAATCTAAACCTATAACTCACATTCAGCATCCAAGACTATAAAATCCCAAGCATCCCTATATACACATAAAATTACTTGTAGTTTAGATAAAAACTCTGCTTGAACAAGAGGCACATTGGCCACTTCGCTCACATGAGTAATAGCAAACATAAGGCTACTTCAACACAAGATGCAGCTTCATTTTTGAGAAAAATAGACTTTTCTGTTCTCCACTTATTTTCAATTTCATCCTCAGGCCCCATCCTACCTCCGCGAATCGTGATTGGAACAAAGGATGAATGCACTTAACCACGGGTTTGGGGTCTTTTTCGGTCGCTTCTGCTTCGTTTGTTTCTTTTAACCTAATATCACCTTTATTCATTTTATTAAAGAGTCTCGTCAATTTCCAACATCAATTAAGATTTAAGACTGTGATACAATAAGTTCATTCTGTGTTTTTCTCCTTACAACTTTGGAAAAAAAGAGAGAATTTTCGCTTATCTGCCCTTGGTCGGACATAAGACTGATATCAATATGCATGAGAGGTGGTGCTGGCATTATCAGAATGTGGTACTAAAATTAGACTATACTCTGTCCCAAGATATTTTGGATTCACGTTTGGCTTAAGTGCTTGATATTTATAGATACCTCAGGATTCAAACAGTATGAAAAATTTCCAAGAGTTCTCTGTCAAAACGCCCCTGTTTGCTTATCTGGTTTCAATACAATGCTAAAAAATGTGATGTCTACGGAGATTTTGCATTGCAGCAAGCCCGGATGATAACGTTGAAATATTGCGCGATGTATTCCGAGTGTATTCCGAATGGAGAAAAGATGTAAACAATCCCCATTATAAATCTCCGTAAGGAATCTGTTTTCGTTCCTGTGAATTTTTCCGAGTGAAAGATGATAATGTGTCAATGAAATTATCTTGGAAAATATCCCTTTCAACTATTTCAACTGCACTTCTTTCACAGGTAAGTGTATTTCTATAAAAAATCGTCCAAATGTGCATCATAAATATCTTGGGACAGACTTTTTTTTATAACATGAATAACATGATGACCCCTGCCTATGAAAACAAATTCGTACTTGGTAACAACATACTTTTATATAACGCAATTACGAAAAGTTGCAGTTTGGATGTTGACCATATCTGTAATTGAAAGAAAGATGCTTGTTTTAAAAGTTTACTTCTCGCAAATATCACACTATCTAAGGATGCCTCCACACAAGTTTCAACTTTTCTGGTTGAATGGTCTCTGAGAAAAATTTTTTAAAAAGATTTTTCTGCATACTACATGTAGTACATTTCTATGTAAAATTCAACCCCCAATAAAAACAAGAGACCCATGGGCCACATCGCTCACCTTAGCAACAATACACATAATAAAACCAGCTTTATGGAGTCATATACAAAATATCTGAACACTGTTGTATAATAAATCCTGTATTTAAAAAAATTACCCCTGCATATTCTTATATATGTTTATCGTGCCGTTTAGTAACAGGAGGATTTTAGTCATTTCACATATTGAGCCTTGCATTGCACGAGAAGATGATGCTTCCACACAATATACAGCTTTT
The DNA here is from genome assembly GCF_025612915.1 of Magallana angulata. Lineage (NCBI taxonomy): Eukaryota > Metazoa > Mollusca > Bivalvia > Ostreida > Ostreidae > Magallana > Magallana angulata. The sequence continues at coordinate 36,711,723 of NC_069118.1, read as the reverse complement.
CTGTCTAATTGGTTTCTGAGAAGATTTTTAAAGATTTATTTCTATATATTACTATGTAAAAATTCGCCCCCCCCCCCCCCATTGTGGCCCCATCCTACCCCTGAGGATCAAAATTTAAACAAACTTGAATTTACGCTACCTGAGAATGCTTCCACACAAGTTTCAGATTTTCTGGCCAAATGGTTTTTGAGAAGATTTTTGAAAAATAACAAATATTCAATGATTTTTAATTATCTCCCCTTGAAAGAGTGTGTGACCCTTAATTTTACCAAACTTCAATCCCCTTTACCTAAGAATGCTTTGTGCCAAGTTTGTTTGAAATCGGCCCTGTGGTTCTGGAGAAGAAGTCAAAAATATAAAAAGGTTACAGACAGACAGACGGATGCAAAAAAGTGATTAGAAAAGCTCACTTGAGCTTTCAGCTCAGGTGAGCTTAAAACTTGAATCTACATTAATTTTTAGGCCAATTGTTTTTAAGAAGGTTTTCAAAATATTCAAATAATTTTTCTGGAGAAGAAGTAAAAAATGTAAAAAAGTTTCCAGACAGACAAACAGCAGACTGATACTGGACAAAAAGTGATCAGCAAGGCTTACTAGCAGATCTACAGCTTTTAGCTCAAGTAAGCTCAAAACTTGAACAAAGCAATGATGAAAATAACCCTTTTGTCTTAATAAGCTTAAAAATCTACTACTTTTTACCTTGTATACAATAACATTCAAGTTGCCTTGATGTGCAATATATATACCATTAGTATGCTTTTAGTTGAAATTGGGAAGTGAAAATTAAAACAGTGTCAAAGCTTCTATAATTTAATAATTCCTGTTCAAGTGAAAAGGGTTTCCATGGTAATTGTTTAAACATTGTGATGGAGTTCTTCATTAGGAAGGAGCCTTATCAGGTTTTCAACTTGTGCGAAAACATTTCTAAAATTTGATTTTTTTTCTTACTAAATGGTCAATACATTAGCTTTTCTGTCAACTTATATCTTTACATAGTCTTCATAGTATGTACAAGTGAAAAGCTGCCAATGTGACAGCAAACCAGGTTCTCTTTTATGTGAACTGTATCCATAATCCATGTCAACCCTGAATTGATAAACACTACCTACTGTATCCAGTGAAATGGAGTACCCTATATTCTACTTTAAGTTGAGGAAAAGGGTATTGACCTTTACCTGACCTTGATGCAAAAACAAGATGGTCAAATTTGATTATACTGAAACAATCATTTGGAAATATGGTCTGTTTTACTGTGTGAAAATTTTATGAATTTCTCAATATAAGAAGTTTTTCCGATAACCAGAAGACTCCTTCCTTGAGTAATATGATTTTAACTTTCATATTTTTGTTAATTTTAAAGAATCCTCTTTGAAACTAGAAATTTATTCATTTTCTTCTCTTCCTTTTCTCTTCCATCTTTTTTCTTCTTGACAAACTCTTGTGTTTTGTCCTGTATGCCTATTTTTGAATAAACAGAAATAAAATATCCCAATAATTTTACAACTGGACTATATGAACAGTTCAATGGACAATAGGATGGGTGATAAACAACAGTTGCAATATGCATTTTAAGGCATAAAAATTAGTTAACAACTGTTCAATTAACAAAGAGTCAAACTTACATTGACTAAACTTTGTCTGTTTTGGAGCCATTCTTTTCTGATTTCATCAAAATCTTCCTTTCTGTAGAATGCACTTATTCCTTCTGTAAAAATGAAATCTGACTGATGTATATGAAAACCATCGTTATTAAATGATGACTTATCAATTGCTCATATTTTTGTGGATTGCCAGAAAGGTAATCTAATTACTGTTTATCTTTTTGCATTTTGTGTGGCATATATCATGAGTGTGGCATTGCACACAAAAAAAAACTTTGATCAAAAACTAGCAATCCTTGTTTTTTCAATCAATGCAATTTATAAACAGTTAGAACATCTCTTAAGATAACGATGTCCTAAGATAAAGCAGATGCATCTTTTATGAATACTTGTATAGAGATCTGCATGTCCAATAGAATCTAGACAAGCCATTTACCAAAAGGAAATATTAACATGAATGCATTTCTGCCAAATTGTTACTATAATTATACTATAAATAAAAGCATTAAAGTTTTCTTTAAAATTGAGCCATTCAGTATAATAAATAAATAGTGCCTGTGTGGGAGGGCAACAGTTAAACTTGACAACCCTCGAAATTCACTGTCAATCTCCTCATCACGTCAGTTCACAGTGGGGTTTTTTCGGGGTGTCAATTTCAACTGTTATCCTCCCAAACAGGCACTATTTATTTTGTTATACTGAATGTCTTAATTTTTAAGAAAATTTCACTTCTTTTATATAGGAATAACGTGAATTCTACAGCAAACCGTACGTGCATAATCATTTATTTTGTTATACTGAATGTCTTAATTTTTAAGAAAATTTCACTTCTTTTATATAGGAATAACGTGAATTCTACAGCGAACCGTACGTGCATAATTTTCGCGCATGTAATAATTTTTAATTTTACCCGTTGCGAAGTGCGTTGCTAACCCTGAGGGTAATAGAAAGAATTATGAACTGCATCTTAACCAATCAGATTTCAGTATTTAACATGAAAGTATAACAATATATAATGTAATACATTTACAAATTTCTGATCCAATAATATTTTTTTTTCATTTGTTGTAGAAAAAAACCTCCACAAAATGACAAAAACTCCTCTCTTTGAAGTATCGGTATATGAAAAAATAGCCATCAAAGCTTCCTTATGAATAAAATCTTATATATGTTTCTTGCATTTTGCTAACTTGGATTAACTCGCAAAACAGTATCATAATTTGCATATTTCCATTATTTACATGTAAATGTAAAAAGAGAATATAATGTAAAACAACTTTAAAATTGCCAAAACACTACAATCATATCAATGATTTTGAATTTCATTTACATTAATGCCTTTTAGGGTCACTTCATCAATTTAGTTTACTACTGCCAATTCAAAAAGACTGTAAGTAAATTGACCTGCAAAACAACTTCCTATCTTGAAAACAGTAGGAAGAGTTATCTGTACAATAGGGGTACCCTATATGCAATATTATGCAAAAAATGACCATGTTCAAGAGCAGGTATTTTTTTTCAATAAATTATCAAAAATCAAAATCCAAGTAATATGCACATCTCTTATATATGTACGATAGATCTGCAAAACAATAACTTCCCATTTTGAAAATTGTAGGAGGAGTTATCCTTACAATAGGGGTACCATTTTGGCAACCATCCACTCAGCATTTTCACCATTTCAATATAAACCAGATTTTTTAATGGAAAAAATGGTTGATAAAATGGAATTATTTTGTAGTGACATATACACTCAGCATGTAAACTAAAACATTGTTGAAATACTGACCTTTTACTCTCTCGTCATTTTCTGAAGAAAAGAAGAAAGTTTGGTTGCTGGTGCATAATCTCACTGGATTATATAATTCTCTGCAAGTAAAATGGAAATAAATGTACAGTAACTGTGATTTCTGTTTTATAAGCCGCTGCTATCTGTGGTGACTGCTGACTATCACTATCCTTATCTGTCTCTAGAATGTTGAATCAATGAATCAAATACACAAAATAAATTGATAAAGAGCATAACTTGCAAAAAAATCATCAGCTAAAAACTTCCTGCAAGTATGCACATCTATTCCTTTGTCTTCAACAACTAAAAAATTCAAAGTTCAAAAGGGACTAAATTCGCAGAAAAATAATGGAACCCAAATTTCCTGGTATTATGCACATCTACACATTGTGTCCTAAATACCTAGTAGTACAAATTTCACTAAATTCCAAGTGGTGATTTAGAGGGAGTTGAGCTTATAAAATATTCATTAGTATATGCAACATTGAACCAAAATTTTTAGTTCAAAAAGGCCTAAATTTACAAAAAAAAATGATGGAATCAGAATTTTCTGGTATTATGCACATCGAGTCCTAAAAGCCTGCAAAGTTTCTCTAAACTCCATTCAGCTGTTTAAGAAGAGTTGCACTTACAAAAAACAGGACTGACTGACTTCGTTGCAAGGGGTATTATGACTGACAGATAGATGAACAACAGTGATAAAAATTATTGTCTCCAACAGTTTCACTAGTAGGGGACTTACATTACACAATAATTAATGCATACCCATCTTCATGATCTGAAGACATAACACAATCATTCCTATCAGCACCATCAGGGTTCCATAGAGTCTGTTCAAGTTTCTTATAGTCAGGCACTTTACTATCTACAACAAAAAAATATAAATTTGAAGGAAGAATGATTATTTCACAACTTACCAGAGAAAACCTGTTTGGCAGTGACTGGTATGTGGCGAGATACATTCACGACGAGGCTCCTGCAAACTTCCTGAGACTATCGTGAAAATTACTCCGATGCGAATAAAAGTTGATTTACAATACACCAGTATTCATGTTTGAAAGGTTACTCTTAAATTTTTGCAATTCTGTTACAGATCTAATCTTTATTTGATTGTTCACACATCAAAAGGACTGGGCAAATATTCCATGCAAAATAACTACAACGAATTTGTGTTGAGATGATGTAATAGTACACAGTATCAGGAGGATATTCATCTAAAAAAACCTTACCAAACATGTCCTGATCGTTGGTGTCACTATCCTGTTTTCCTTCAAAAGTAGACATAAGAGAGAATGGTTTGCTTGCCAAGTCTGGTCCTTTGTCTGAAAATACGTCCTTGAAGGAATCGGACATCACTTCATAGAACCTTTCTTTGGTCACTTCAGGAAGTTCTTCATTTTCTTTTTCAGCATTCTGAGTTTCTTCATCATCTGAAGAATCCATAATATCTCTGAAACAATAAAAGAATACATGTATGTTAAAAAATAAACAGGTCTATATGTTGATCACAATATTGCACTGAATTTAGATTATACAAAATTTTTATTACAGATATTTGATTACATGAACACATTTATTTCACCAACTTGTTTGTTTTCACTACTTTCTCTTTTTTCTTATTGGGTTCCATTTCAAACTGTTTGTGGTCCTCCTTTGTTGGGTCAAAATGAATGGCTGACACATCCCTACAAAGAAATGTTCATACAGGTACATGGATAATCTTATACCAAAAATAACAACTTATATTCCACAATTCATCATTTTTTAGTCATTTTTTCTTTTCATAATGGTAATTTTTAATTATGTCTGAGAAGCAAAATTTTGGAATCTCGAACAGTTTTGAAGGACACGTTAATTAAAGATGAGAACCGCTTGTAAATAGGCATTGTCCGTCATATTTCTCTTTCACCACCATTATCCCTACAACCAATATATAAGCTGCAGACCTCTTAACAGTTTTAAGTATTTCACTGTAGAGGTCTCAAATGTGTGGATGTACAACTTGCCTCACCGTGTTACTTGGTTGTGATGAAATTATCAAGTTTACGCACTTTTTTCAAGCCAATAGAATGCTAACATCAAATAAACTGGTCAAAATATAATTCACAAACAGAATAACGTATCACATAAAAATAAGAATTAAATGCACAAAATCCAAAGACCATGTAAGAAATACTACTCGTCGGCTAAGATTTTCAGGTGTGCAATCTGGTGTAACAAAATCAAAGGGTGTGTGATGGTGCCTATTTACGAGGGTGTTCAGCTTTAAAGTCATATTGCCTGCAAATGGTAGATTATAGTAAAAATTCAAAATGTGGCAGATTTTAATTTTTAATAAATTTGATTGGTTTTGCACTTCTATTGGGGCCCTCTTATTGGTGAGTGGGTATGTTTAAAAAAAAATCTGTTTTTTTTTTTTTACATGATGCATTTCTGCAAGTATAAATGGTAACTCTTTAGAAATTCCAGATGCCACACAAATAGTGATCAGATAGGGTTACTTCAGGTTTCAGCTCAGAAAGATCTCTCTGAGTACTACCTAAACATTGCTTTTTTTCTCTCTACTTTTGCTACTGTTGTAGTTCCTAGGACTTCTCCCAATATCTTGTAGGCTCGTGATTTTTCATCACTGGTTTCTTTTTGGCTGTTGTTACCTGCATAAAATAACGTAGAATATTGTTGCAATATTGTTGATTGTTAATTATTTCTCTTCAATACAATAATTCAATTGTAATGAAAAAACTTTTCAATTAAAAGTAGTTGATATTCCTTGGGTAATTTTATACAAAGATCTTTTCCCCCAAACATTTAGAAATAAATTTTAATGAATGATGTCATGTAAACAATTTAGAAATGTAAAATAACCATGTTTTTCCTCTTCTTCAGAGTCCACCTCTGATGAATCAGGTTCATCAATGAACTTTTCATCCATCCTAAATCTCTCATCATTCTGAAATCTGGCCTGCAGTTTCATCAGCTACAAAAGATTGTTACTCTGCTAAAGTGTGCCTATTTCATCAAAATTAATTAAGGCAACAAAATTGTGTAATACATGTATTGTCAAACTTTAAGACACCAGAATTGGCCAGAAATGAAGTTACCATATTAAACAGAAAATATAATTGACCTCAGAGTCACTTTTAAAACATGAATGAGTGTAACCTGTTTGCCTGCTTTCCCTTCATATTCTGGTCTAATTCTAAATCGCTCCTCATCTATTTCTTCATCATCTTCATTCTCTGAGGAAGAGTCAAACAGAGCTGGTTTCTTTTGCGGCCCTTCCTGGTAAACATATTAACAGAAAAAATAATGACAAGAGATTCAAGAGCTTAAATTGTGACCTGTATAGGGAACAACTCTGTGATAGATTCACAGAATGGATATTCTTCATTTTAGCAACAAATTATTTAGCATGATGATTAAGATTAATTTACTCAATGAAGGTGAATACCAACATTTATAATACATGTATCAAGTTGTGCAATTGTAAGGAAGAAAAAACAATGTAATGAAAATAGTTTTAATTTATTAGCACAATATAAAGAAATTTGAGTGAATTAGGTGATCTAATTAAAGATAATAAAAGAAAATAATAAATTCCATGAATATAAATATTTTCACAGTACCATTATTAAAGAACTGAACCAGTGTTTGATCTTACATTAAAATTGTCATGTCCAAGTTGAATTTCATCCTCTTCATGATCTTCACTGACATCACTGCTCTCTGAATCAAAAATAATTTTTTTGTTTGGTTTTTCTCCAGCACTGTCCTGAAAGAGAAAATTTTTTATGTAAATAAAAATATCTACAAAGCAGGTGTGTGTGCTTATCTCTAAATAAAATTATAAAAACTTTACATTGAATAAATAATTTTATACATGTATGTACTTTCTAAGTGTAAATTTATACATGTATTGTAAAAGTAAACATGACTTGTACGATAACTTGATAAATAAATGTAAATTAATTGTAATTTATATAAAATTGGAACTATAAGTATTGATATCCAATGCGTATGGGTTTTTTTTACTATTGATTACTTGAAAGCTGTTTAAAGGAAGTTGAAAGGTTAAGTAACTTTTGTTCAGTTGAGCTACAGTTATCTTTAATGTTTTCTCTGGCTTCAATAAACAGCCATTATGGCTGATGATAACAAATGTACATAGATCACACAATAGATTCTTGGTAGCTCAAATTCCAGGAGGTCAGGTTCACATGACAACAACTGAAAACCTATTAATATGCTTCTGTAGTATGGATATGTTTGACATGGAGAGATTAGAAAAAGTTCAATTAAGTGCTGCAAGGATTGTTACTGGTTTACCCATTTTAGCATCTACAGAATCTCTCTACACAGAAACTGGCTGGGAATCTTTGGTCAGTTGACGAAATAAGGCTAAATTAATAACCATGTTTAAAATTCATACAAATCAAGTACGGTACCTGAGTACTTGAGCAACATTATTCCTCCCGTAACAAAAAATGTCTCAATATATCACACAAGAAATAGCGAAAATTATACTGTTCCAATCAGCAGATTAGAACTTTACAAAAAATCTTTTGTACCTGACACCATTCGAAAATGGAATTCTCTCAAATTAGAAGTTAGGGAAGCAACGTCTCTCAACATATTCAAGAAAAACATTACTGAAAGTATTCCTCAACCTCCAAAATATTTTTCATTTGGTAAACGCACTATTAATATTTTACATACCAAGTTGAGACACAAATGTATTTTGAATTATGATCTATATAGAAGAAACATTATTGAATCACCCAATTGTATTTGTGGTCAAAAGGAAGATGTTTATCACTTTTTCTTTGTATGCAAGAATTATGTAAATGCAAGAAACAATCTTTTTGAATTACTTTTTAATAGGCTTGATGAAACAATTTTAATTAACTCACATTTGCTTCTTTGGGGTAGTGACAATTTGTCTTACAATACAAACTGCTTTATTTTTTCAGCAGTTCAAAAGTTCATTAAAGAGTCTGGAAGATTTAATAATTAAATTCCTTTTTACTTTTGCTTTCTTTACTGTATATTAACGTTATCTACTATATATTTGCAATTACTTTGTAAATGTATGTCTATGAATTTAATTATTATAAAGTCAATAACTATAAGTAACATGTAATATTACATGTACTATAATGACAATTGTATATATTGTATGTATTATCATTAGGAGAGGAACTTGTAAGTTGCAAGAACTTGTTTCCAATCCTTTTGTGTTATTTACACAATAAAATATGTTCAAATCACATGCCTTGGAAAAATAATGTATTACAGGCCACTATAGAGGTATAATAAATGTTCTTATTGATTATAACTTTTTGTTAAACATAAATATTTACATTTGCAAATATTCTTGCGTGTGTATGAACCTATAGAATAGCAAAAACGTTCAATTCTGTATGAACTTTTTCATGACTCACAATGATCATAGCACGCGCTTATAGCTTGTCGCTTGGATTATTGTAAATATAAAATCTCAGTAATTTGTACAGTTCTGAACGATTTGTCTTTCTCAAACGTAAATATAAGTAATAAACAGCAATGTTAAAAAGTTTACCGGGATATGAAGTTGGTTGGTATGTGATCAAATCTATTGAGAAGACCTTTGGGCTTCACAGGATTTGATCACATGACTATGCAACTTCATATCCTAGTGAACATTTTAGTTTGATGATTATTTTTAAACAATACATAGATGACAATTTACATCAGAACATGATTTAAGAAAAATTCCAGGGTTTAATCAGTATGGTAGAATAGAAACAAAGAGGTGAATAGCGAGTAAAATCACTCTAAACGCGTTGCTACATACAAACTGACAGCCACACACTTCTGTACCTAAAGTGAAGTCAATTTAAAATTGAAAAGGGGGTCAAAACTTTGTATTTTTATGTTTTATCTACTGAATGCATTAAAGACAATAGTACATCCTCCAGACATCAAAGGTCATCTTAACTAGGCTATGTGGGATACAAGTTGCTGTCCTTTAAAAAAGGACTACAATACGTGGACCATTTGAATGTGTTTCCAACGAAAACGTGAAAGCCTTAAGATTATCAGAGATTCCACCAACTCTAGCCCTCTTCTTTTAACCGCTAAATTTGTACGTTGTATTACGTATAAAGCCCCGACTTTTTATCTCAGAATTTAAAGGGTTCTTACTTCTAAAATAATTATGATCTATCTATGAATGAAGTTTGCGTGTATAGTATCAGGCATTCGGTGAATTCTACTATTTGCGCACACATTACGATTCGCACTACTTTGTTAGCTATGCAGTGACAGCTTTGTGTAAATTAAAAATTTCATATTTTGATGCATTTTTCTTGAGATTTAAACTTGTATACAGTGACAATTTTTCAATCATACTTAATTGCTTAAAAAATTTAATTGGGAAGAACTCTAGCCTCGCCTATTATAAAAGTAAAGTGAAGTTACATGTGTATTCGGAAAACAACAAAACATTGCAAATTATGCTATTTGATGCATGTTGTAGTTTCGGCATAACATTAACTTATTTCATAATACTGATAGTTCATATCACATGCCAATCATTTCTTTAAAAGGAATACTTTGTTTCTGTACTGTTTACTGACAACTTTACAATTACAGCGCCTTTGAACTTATGTGTATATGGCACGGAATCCCGATCCCGATTCAGATAAACGTGTGCTAGCCTGGTTCCCTGATCTACCCATTACGCACGGGAACCAGGCTAGCTCATGCGCAGGCTGCATTTTCCCCATAGCATCCGGTTTAACCTCGCTTATATATTTTCTGCGTGGACCTCAGGGTCCACGCAATGACGATATTGTTGGCAATTCTAACTGTTTAGACAACGGGTTATCAGAGGGATTAAATCATAACTTTAAGCTCACCTGAACATTAACACAAATCATGAATTTGGTAATTAATGTGACATTTTAATATTGCTGATTACTCTATCACAATGTTTAAACCATACAATTTTGATATGAAGTAGCCTCCAAATAGCTGAAATAGATTCCTATTATGTCTTAAGATATTAATGCTGCACGTTTTCTTAAATTATTCGTGATTCATAAATACGTCTGGGTTCATACAATGTTTATTCAATAGAATGAAAAAATCCAAAGATTTCTTCTTTGAAACATCTCCTCTAGCTTGTCAGGTTTATACAGCTTTAAAGTTGCATTGCAACACTCATGGAATAGCTGGATGATAACAATGAAAAATTGTGCAAGGTATTCTGAGTGACTTCCCAAAAGAGAAAAGAAGTCAACATTTCCAATAAAAAATCTCCATAATAAATCTGTATCCATTCATTAGAATTTTTCCCTTACTTTAATTTCAATAATTATTGTACTTCTTTCACAGGTATGTGGGTTTTTTTATTTTATTAAACATCGCCCAAATTAGCTGCATAAAAACTTTGGACAGACTATAACTGACGATACATAATAAGAAAAGCATTCTCATTTTCCACTTACCAATGCAAGAGCTTGATGAATGGCTTTCTTTTTCCTTTCTGTTTCTTTACTTCTTTCCATCATTGACTCTAATCTCTTTAGCTCTGATTCTCTGCTTTTCTGTCTCTCTTTTTCTATTGAATCTGTAACCCTGTCATTCTTTAACACTTTTAAATTTTTCCCCATTGAAATCAAACCACAAATGTCACCTTTATCCCCCTGCTTGTGCTGTTCTGTTGTAGAACTGCTGGGTTCCGTCCTGTTTGAAGCAGTTTGACTAGACACTACAGTGACTGTGGTTGTACTAGGAAGGTCCCCAAAGGAAGCTCTATCTTCTGTACTTCTTTCTTGCACCTTACTATCCCTAGATCCATATAAACTAGAGGTTCCTTTAAATGGAGGTAGGGCAATGTTCGATATTGTTTTGTTTGATTCACTTCTAAATGCTGATAATTCCTCATTACCTATTGTTGTCATTTCTTTGAGTGAAGTATTTTCAAAGTGACTTTTAGTTTCATCATCAGTGCTGTTGTCCTCCCAATGCATTGAATAATTATCCAAATTAGGGCTATTTTTGGAGGCAAGTAATTCTGTGGATGTTGAGCTATCCCCACAATCAGAGTTTACATCTACAGTCTGTGAGACATTAAGTTCTTGGTTATCTGAAGACAAGTTCGGTTCCTGAAAACCACAGCTTTTCCGATGATTCCTTTGGGATTGCTTTGCAATGATGATATCTGTATCAGCTGATGAAACGGAATCTTCGTCTGAACTTGTGTATCCACCAACAGATGACACTTCATCCGAATCAAAATTTACACAATTATCATCTTTATATACATTTGAAGAAGATTTCACTTCCTTTCTTTTTATGATTGAACATTTTTTTATTGCAAAATCTGGATCTTTTTTGTAAGGCTTTTTGTTCTTAAAATGCACAGGATTTTCTTCTCTCAAATGCCAAGTCAAAGCATCAATATTACTGCTATCATCCCTGTCATCTTTCATCCTTTTTAAATTATGACAAAACTTTGAAGGGTCCACAGTCATGATCTGGTATGTATTAAGGATGAAATATGTATTCCAGAGTACAAAACTATGAATGATTGTAACTTGATTAGATCATTTCATTTGATTGGCTGTCAACCATTATTATTATTATATGATTATTGAACATATCGAGATGTTTCCGTTGATGTATGCCCACTAGACATGAAGTAATAATTAATCAAGAAATCTAGTGTACACTATATGAGAATGCTTGCATAGTAATATCATAAACTTTTGCATTGTACTTCTTGAGGAAATGAGTTTCAATTATTTTCTCCCACATATTTCTATGCTGAACTTTGAACCCTTCTTCAGCCCGAGGTCATTGTTTCAGCAATTCAAAATCTAGTGGTTCTTGAGAAGGAGAATTTTTAAGACAAACACCCCATTTTCACAGTTTCATGAATGTTATCTTTGACACTTATTTTAACAATCTAGAACTCTCTTCCCATAAAAATGTTTTGTGCCAAGTTTGGTTATTAAACAAACAAATGGTGTTAAGAAAAGCATGCTTGATTCTTTGGTTCAGGTGAGCTAAAATACCCGGTAGATATTAAATAAGTACATGTATAAAACAATAAAACTCACAAAGATGAAAGCAATTTTACTTTTAAAAAGGATACTTTCTTGCCATGTCTGCTGGGAATGTGAACAATTGGTAACACTCTACCATATTTTCCAACCACCCAATCCTACAAAAAAACCAATTTACATAGTTAAACTCATATATACACATACATGTACATATACGGTATATTATGATTTAGAATGTACATGTATGTACCTATGTATCAAAGGTGATTACTCAAAACTCCTTTAGATAACTATGAAACCAGAAGAGTTTTGAATTGGCTTTCAGTTATTCAAGATCTAGTCAGAGGAATCTTCTATATCCTAGCTCCACGGAACAAATATAATAATTGTAAAATTTAAGCACAGAGACCTGCAGGCTTTTAATGGCAATATTTTTTTTTTTAATTCACAGTTTCATTTTAAATGCATACAACATGCATGCAGCTTTTTGCTACAAGCATTCAATACACAAGAAATTTAAATTAGATTTCTTTAAAACATATTAAGACAAATTTAATCTAATTTTGCCGAGTGACAATTTACCATGTTGTTTTCAAGATTAAGTTAACTGTAGAGGTGAAGTATGTTAGGAGCTTGATAATATTTATGGATATCACAAGAAAATGAAAATAAAACTGATCATTTGTAAATGGATTTAATTAAAATTAAAAAAAAAAATCAATAGTAAACAACTGCTGAAGAAAACAAATCTCCTCTGTGTATAAACATGTAATATCTGAATCACTTTACCTTTCCCCCCTCTATCAAGGTTCCTGGCACTGCCCCTTGCATTACAAAATCCTGAATTTTTGGATTTTTCAGTGGCTCCTGATGCTTTCCCTTGGGCTTTTTAATTTTTGGTTTCACAGCAAAACCATTCTCACGCTCCTTAATCAATCTGAAAGAAACTCTAAGGAATCACTTTATTTTATTTGAAAGTTACCTTAAACTCTGATTTGATAATACTGAGAGCGGCTAGTGAGATGTAATAGAAATTCAACAATCCATTGGAAAGAAAGTGTTCTTTAACTAAACAGTGCTCAAACCTTTTCAAAAAGTCCTCTTTTGCAAGCTGTATCCTCAATGAGAGACCTTTCCACTTTGTTTTATTGTACAGACTGAAACCTGTTGATAATAAAAAATCTCCACCTCAAAAATGTGCATGAATACTGATAATAAATAAAAATAAATTGATTTAACCTTCTGCGTGCAACTTATGCCCCAGTACTGATGTTTAAGAACATGACAGGACATTTTTACATTCATTTAAGGTCAGACGACACCTTCCTCAAAAATCTTTTTTGTATCTCCTCGTAATAAAGAGTTCCAATAAAAAATATTTATTTTACAAATACTTTAAAAATGATCAAAATTTACTTGGATTTGGTTATATGTCTAGATGGTTGAGTGGTGAGAACCGTGGCCGCTCACTGCCAAAAGCGTATAGGTTCTAGAGGTTGTGAGTTCAAAGCCCCGCCCCGGCGGAGATATTTTTCTAATATAGTGAATTTCGCTGTGCTGTAGATGTATTTATTTGTATATCAGCAATTCAAGTGTATTTTCAAGAAGATTATTTAGGATATTGCATACTCAAGTATTTTGCAGAAATGCCTGATAAGGTACTCTAGTTTTTTGCAAGAAAGCTTGTCAAAGTAGTAGTAAACTATTAACAAATTCCTGGAAAAAGTTATCTAAAATTGAGGAACGTGTCGTCTGACCTTAAGGAATAAGAAATCATTTTTTTGAGTATTATGATTTGATAATTTTGGTCAGGTGTGATCAAATTCAATAAAGCCCGAAGGGCTTTATGATAGATTTGATCACGCCCGACCGAAATTATCATCTCATAATATTCAAAGAATGATTCCTTATTACTTATATTCATACAATTTTAAGCCATTGTACGATTTAATATTTAAATATAAATAAGCAAACCCCGCTGGTAACCCAATTATACATCATATGAAGTTATGGGTTATATAGTACAAAATGGATATGTAGTGCTATCACAGGCAAAGACACTGAAAAATGTAAATATATTTAAATCATATTTTCTCTTGATCATGCATATATGTTGAAATGACACATTTTCATTGGTTTAAACATGACACATGACTGCCAGATATATTTCTATGTCTGACTGGTGGGATTAACATTTGGCAATGTGGCGGAAAACTAATACAATTTTTATGCATTGTAAATTGCAACTTTTTAACACGTATGGAACTGCATGTGGCTCCCAGGTCATCTATCCAAATTTTTTCAGACTGGGAGCTACAGACCCGCATATATATTTAGGTTTGTTAATGTCTAACTACAGATATTTATCAGGTTGATCAATCTTGATATAATTCTGTAGTCAGTTAGTAACAAACCTATAACAAGTTATATTGACCACTGACCTAGTAACTTTATGCAAGGTCACCACCAACTTAACTCAGACAAAGTGTTAGTGAAGAGTTAGCCAGATTGGGACAGGGGGAGAGAGTATATAGTCAGGACAAGGATTTACAGATATGTCTTTTATTACCTTAACAACTTGGTTTAAAAATGTTGCACACCCTTCACCCTATTGGCACTCTGTGGATAGAGTATAAGCCAGATTCGACCATTGGAACAGGGAAGAGAAAATATGTACCTGCAGACAAGTTATGTTGAGTGGACAGTACATATTTTACCTCCAATTAAAATGAAAGAAATGTTTGATGTATTATCATCTGTTGTTTACCCATCACCAAAGCTTAGGGCTAGAAAACCCAACTGTTGTGTCAACAAATTCTTGTACCAAATCCTCAGAAAGTCAGCTCTTAAATTCAAATAACTGTTAATGTGGTACTGTCAGTACCAAACAATTGCTATCTGAAGTACTAAATAATGAAAATGGTTCAAATTTGTCTGCAAATGTTCAAGATGAAAACGAGAATGTAAAAGTTAACCAAACGCCTCAAAACTCTCATGGCCAATTATTAAAAAATGCCAGTCAAGTGCACATTCACTATTACATGGGAAAAGAATAACAACAGTAAAGAAGATACTGTAAAGTTCTTTATTAGATTCTACAAATGATTCTAAGATGTGCTTTTTGACTTTTTAATTGAACATTCAAAGTTAATCTTTCTAAAACTGATATATTTAGAATATGCATTATTCTGCTGAAATAAAATGTTATTTATGTGTTAAAAACTACTGTTATTATTGTCGGTATAATAAAAAAATTGATCACCATTCATGAGGTCAACATGGTGAAATGATGCCCTTTGACCTGACCCACCTGATGATCTCGGTCAGGTCAGGTCACCTCTTGGGTCATGTCTTAGATCATCATTTCACCATGTTGACCTCATGAAGGGTGATTAATTGTATAATACTGACCCTCCTAAAAAAAAAAAACTCTTTTCTGGAGTAAAAAAAATTAAAACAGAAACATGGGGAAAAAATTAGAACCAATTTGCTAAAAAAGAACTCTGAAAAAAAAATCTGAGCTTTTAAATTTAGCACATTGAAATTAATACATGCTCATATACTTACATTTAGACAAGTTTTCATCTGTGATGTTAAGATCAATGTAAGCAAATGTGTTGCCTAAAGAAGCTGCAAAAAATAAAGTAAAACAAATGAGTCATACAGCCTTAAGGCCCAAGTATAATATCACCCTGCAAAAGCTAATATCTAAATTAACAAAATCATACAAAATCATTGAATAGAATTGTTTTGTACACTTTTATTGTTGCAAAACAATGCAATTTTTTAAAATTCAAACATTCATATGAGATGATCAAAATACATCTTAGCATACTGAATTAAATACAAGTATCAGAGCATCAAAATTTCTTTTCATATTAAAAGGGTAAAATGCAGCCTCATCTAACAATGACTATGACAACCTGACTACAAAAGTTAACACTCATACAACAGGGATTATGACATCCTGACTACAAAAGTTAACACCCATACAACAGGAACTATGACAACCTAACTACAAAAGTAAACACTCATACAACAGGAACTATGGCAACCTGACTACAAAAGTTAACACTCATACAACAGGAACTATGGCAACCTGACTACAAAAATTAACACTCATACAACAGGGACTATGGCAACCTGACTACAAAAGTAAACACCCATACAACAGGGACTATGACATCCTGACTACAAAAGTTAACACTCATACACCAGGAACTATGGCAAACTGACTACAAAAGTAAACACCCATACAACAGGGACAATGAAAACCTGACTACAAGAGTTAACACCCATATAACAGGAACTATGACATCCTGACTACAAAAGTTAACACTCATACAACAGGAACTATGGCAACCTGACTACAAAAGTAAACATCCATACAACAGGAACTATGGCAACCTGACTACAAAAGTAAACATCCATACAACAGGGACAATGACATCCTGACTACAAAAGTTAACACCCATACAACAGGGACTATGACATCCTGATTACAAAAGTTAACACTCATACAACAGGAAATATGGCAACCTGACTACAAAAGTAAACACCCATACAACAGGGACTATGACATCCTGACTACAAAAGTTAACACTCATACAACAGGAACTTTGGCAACCTGACTACAAAAGTAAACATCCATACAACAGGGACAATGACAACCTGACTACAAAAGTTTTCACCGACAAAACAGGGACTATGACATCCTAACTACAAAAGTTAACACCCATACAACAGGGACTATGGCATCCTGACTACAAAAGTTAACACCGATAGAACAGGGACTATGACAACCTGACTACAAAAGTTAACAACCATACAACAGGGACTATGACATCCTAACTACAAAAGTTAACACTCATACAACAGGGATATTACATTCTGACTACAAGAGTTAACACCCATACAATGTACAACAGGGACTATGACATTCTGACTACAAAAGTTAACACCCATTCAACAGGGACTATGACAACCTGACTACAAAAGTTAACACCCATACAACAGGGACTATGACAACCTGACTACAAAAGTTAACAACCATACAACAGGGACTATGACATTCTGACTACAAAAGTTAACACCCATACAACATAGAAAGACATCTTGATAACAAAAGTTAACACTCATAAAACAAGGACTGTGACATTCTGACTACTAAAGTTAATATCCATACAAGGACCTTGACAACCAGACTACAAATGTTAACACCCACACAACAAGAACCTTGACATCCTGGTTACAAAAGTTAACACCCATAAAACAAGGACCTTGACAACCTTACAGTCTTTGTAGAGTGTAACTTGATTTTCAAACATTTTCAAATTTTTCTTATACATATTCTTAAGTCAAACATTTAACTCTTTTTTTCAGTTTTTGAGAATGGGATTTTTAGATATTTTATCTCTATTTTTTCCTACCTAAAATCCACCCCATCTTGCCCCAGGGATCATGACTTGAAAACCCTTGAATCTACACTACCTATGGATACTTCCACACAAGTTACAGCTTTTTGGCCAATTGATTTTTGAGAAAAGGATTTTTAAAAAACTTTTTCCTATGTATTTCCACGCCACATGTAAAAATTTGACACCCCCCCCCCCCCAAGTTGCGGCTTCACCCTACCCTTAGAGATAATGATTCAAACAAACTTGTATCCATATACCTAAGAACAAATCAACCCAACTTACAGTTTTTATGGCAACTGCTTTTCGAGAAGATTTCTAGAAGTGTTTTTTTTCCATTATATACTCCTATGAAATAATTTGACACCATAATTTGACCATGATTTGAACAACCTGGAGTCTACACTGTCTGAAGATGCTTCTACACAAGCTAAAATTTTTCTGACCTAAATAGTTTTTGAGAAGAAGATTTTTAAAGATTCTTCCTATGTAAAAATTTGACCCCCCTCCCCACCTTGTAGCCCCACCCTACATTCAGGGATCATGGTCATGGATTGAACAAACTTGAATCTACACTATGTGTGGATGCTTCCACACAAGGTTAAGCTTTTCTGGCCCAATGATTATTGAGAAGAAAATACCAACACATTTTTAAGAAATCAAAATTATTTCCCCTTTAAAGAGAGCTTGGTCCTTCATTGAACAAATTTGAATCCTCTTCACCCTACAATGCTTTGTGTCAAGTTTTGTTGAAATTGACACAGCAGTTTTGAAGAAAAAGATGAAAATGTATAAAGTTTACAATGACAACAGCAATGACAACGATAGATAATCGAAAGATTTTGATCAGAAAAGCTTTGCTGAGTCTTCAGCTCAGATGAGCTAAAATGATATTTAAAATTATTTAGCCAAACTGTAACGATGCACTATGTCACATAATATCAATACCAGTATCAGTTGTTTTCTTCTTCTTTATTTCAACACCTGTTATTTCTCCAAAACGTTTAAATCTCTCAATAATATCGTCTTCTGTGACCCCAGGAAAGAGGCCCCCGACAAATAATCGCTTCATTCTCTGTTTATAAAAAAAAACATTCAATATAAAACAAAGATTTTCGCTACAATGAATTCTTAAGTTCATATTTATATCAGGGCATTTCAACAAGCAGCACATCAGGCTCTACCCACAGACTCTCATAAGTAGAGACCCAGCATCTTTGCTAGCCAAGGGTTTTTAGTCCAACTGGCTCCCCATAAACCCTTGGCAGATCTCATGATGAAAACTCAGTGATGTCTTGGCACTATCTAGCAAAGGACTATATATGATAAGGGCCTAAAATGGCCCCCTAATATGAACATCGTCATTTTACTATCATTCTTTGTTTTCTTTGTACAGATATGCATGTGATGTGTTTCCATGATATTCATTTTGGTTCAAGTGCCCACAATTTAGAAATATGACATTGTAAAGACAACCTTTTCCCACCATTTTTGCATTTTTAGCGTAAAACAGCTTGTTTTCAAGCAGTTTTTCCTTCCGAAAACATAGAGCGCATTCTTGAACAATTAAAATATTTTAATCAGAGATGTATCTAGCCAAGACTAATAAGTGACAAAAACATTTTCCTTGTTCAAGCATGCGCTCTATATTTCCCATTTGTAAATAGATAAGAAAATGTCAATTTTTGGCTGATTTTGATTGAATTATAGAAATGGCGTCACTTCTGACGTCATGTACTGCCAGTGAGTGCAAATAAATCAAATAAATAGATGAAAAATATATTTAATATCAACTCTTCTAAAAAAATTAGTTAACATTTTTATTAATAATAAATAAATAATAATAATAATAAGTTTTATTGTACCCGAAACACTTGAAAAATGGCGAATTATGGGGGCCAAATTTAACTCTTATCATATATAGTTCTTTCAAGAGTTGCACCCCTTGCAACTTCATATTTTTATCCAATGAAATAACAGGTAATATACACGATATGGCAGAATAACAAAGTATAAACATGTCAGCCGATAAATCTCAGAAAACAGACACAGTCTACTTTAAAAGTTTAATTAAAATATAATCTAAAGAGAGCAAAATATGTTTCATTTATTTTTATAATACTCTCATGTTAAATACTGAAAATCTAGGTGGTTTAGACGCAGTTTATTATGTTCTATTACCCTCAGCTTTAGCAACACACTTGACAACAATAACACTTTATAATTGGGAGGGTAAAAGTTGAAATTGACACACTCTTGAAAACTATTGTTAATGGTCAATTGACAATGGTTTTTGAGGGGTGTTAATTTCAACTCTTGCCCTCCCAAATGCGCACTATTTATTACATTATACTAAATGTCGTAATTTTTAAGAAAACTTTACTGCTTTTAAATTTATATAAAAATCGATCAACAAATAAACTTGAATTCTACGACAAACCATATGTGCATAATTTACTTGCATGTAACAATGTTAAATACTGAAATCTGATTGGTTAAGACACATTGACAATCCACTCTATTACCCTCAGCGTTAGCAACACACTTAGCAATGGGTAACACAACGAATTGTTACATGCTCATAAATTATGCGCGTACGATTCGCCATGGAATTCACGTCACTTCTATATCACGTCATTTCTATATAAAATCAGTAAAAAAAAATCTCTAAAATTAAGACATTCAGTATAATAAAATAAATAGTGCCTGCTTGGGAGGACAACAGTTGAAATTGACACCCCTCGAAAACCATTGACAACCTCCGCTTCGCGTCGGTTGACAATAGTTTTCTCGGGGTGTCAATTTCAACTGTTACCCTCCCAAACAGGCATTATTTATATAGTGTTACCCCATTGTGTTGCTAAAGTTGAGGGTAATAGAATGGATCATAAACTGCATCTAAACCAACAAGATTTCAGTATTTAACATGAAAGTATAATAAAAAGAATTGTTAAATGCACATTTGTTTTGCCGTAGAATTCACGTCATTCCTAAAGAAGTCAGTTAAATGAAATATATACATTTTATAATTCTATATCTTCAGAAAGACGTAAGTGGTCTAATTGTTAGTATTAAATGCCGTAAATTATAGATATAAACTATCTTGACGTCTTTTTTAATGATTTGCGTAGTGTTTTCAACAATTAAAGAAATTAAGACATTAATCAGTTAATTGGTCCATATTAAAGGTAAGCAGGGGATGAGCAGCTAATGCCAGCTATTCTTTCTTTAAAGAATTATATACCCGAGTACAACACAATCCTTTGATCCTTAAATGAGATATATACGTAGATGGAACATTTAACTTTATCAAACTACTGTTAACCATAATTAAATAATTAATTCGCCCTGACAATAAGTCATTGTATTATTTTGAGGTCAGTCCATTTGTTATCGTTATGTAAAGGTGCTACAATAGTGTTGTTTTCTGACCATTTTAAAAATTATTAAGAGATATATAATTACACAAATATGAAAATATACAACTACATTAATCTTGTATTAAAAGAAGGCGCCGGACCTTGGGCGAATGGAATCAACAGCGAATGGACCTAAGGCGAACAGAAACTAGGGTGAACGGCATCAAGGGTGAATGCAATTAAGGGCGAATGAACATACATTCTATAGTCTCTCCCAAGTTATTGCTTTCATAACTTTTTGATGATTTTTAATGAAAATACACATACCTGTGAAAGAAATACAGTTGAAATCGATAAAAGGGAATCTGTCCAAGATATCTTCATTGAACAATCATCATTTTTCACTCATAAAAGTTCAAAGGAACAAAAACAAATTTCTAACAGAGATTTATAATGGGAAATATTTACATCTTTAGTCCATTCAGAAGCACTTGGGATACTTCACGCAATTTTTCAACGTCATCATCTGGGTTTATTAATGGCTGATGCAATGCAAAATCCCTGTAGACTTTCTATTTTGGGATGTGTATTGAAACCTGAAGCGATAGAGGGGGCATTTCAAAACAGATAATCTGGACATTTTTCATATAAGTGGATGAACGTAGTTTGAGCACAAACTTAAGGTATTTATGATTATCGAAATATCCAGCAAAAAGTGGTGGAAGCAAAAACTAGAGACAGAGTATAGAATTTATATCTTGGGACAAACATAGTGCTTTTTTTTGTGTACAACCAAACTCAAATAGTTACAAATTCAATTCCATCAGATTTTTTTTTAACAAGTCTTCATTTAACACCGATTAACAATTAATCATAAGCTTACTATCTTAACTCAAAGATTGTATTACTTACATGTATTTTGACTTTATATCGTGTTTGCTGATAACACTTGTCGACTCCTGTGTAGGTGAATAAAGGCCTTACCATACAGTGACAACTTGTTAAATATTTAACTTGTTAAATATCCTTTCCAATCAAGGTCTTAGTAACAGAACTGAGATTAGTCACTCATCATGCTAACAGAACAATGGATTGTCGGATTTCGATTAACTTTGAACATTCATCTGAGAACATGCCTTGTTGTTATCTACCGGAAATGCATATACGCACAAAATTACAAACTATACGACGTACAGAAAACTTTCTTCCGGTAATGAGACGTTACGCTCCTCTGCATGGACGTTTCGCACTGAGGCGTTTCGTTCATGGAGACCTTTCGCGCTGAGACGTTTCACGCCTAAATTATTTATTTTGTATCATTATATATATTGAGATGTTTATGAGTTTTTAAATAAATATTTATCAATATATAAATGCGTGTACTGATCAATATTGACTTTATTGAAAACATATAGATCTATATACAAATGACCATCCTTATTGTGGCACATTCACTGATAACTTTAATTAAACAATAAAATGCTTGCTTTGGGCATTCATTCGGGATATGAAGGTAGCGACATTGCAGAAAAAATACATGTACATAACCCGCGTTAGCATTTTTTCTGCAATAATCGCTACCTCCATAACCCGCTAAAAAAAAACAGCCAAATCGTCTCCTGTGAGACTTTGAGCCTGACATCGTCATGATTATTTTGTGCAGTCCGTGATTTTTTTTTAGGTTGCTGGTGGCTTCAACCAATCGATAAACAGGGTGTGTCCACAGAGGCGGATTCAGCAATTTGGAAAAAGGGGGGGGGTTCCAATTGATGAAAATCAATACGTGCAAAATCCATTACTTGTCAATAAACAATGACTTTTTGAAATTTTTCCGTGCGTAAATTTAATAAACATTTATCTAGTCACTATCTATATCACATCTATTTCAACAGCAGAGTGCACTGCATTATTGAGCGTTTTGCTGTTTTGGTTTAGGTAAAGAAGATTCAGGCACGTAGCATCAGGGGGGGGGGCCAGGGGGGGCCTGGCCCCCCCACTTTTTCTCGCAGCAGCAAATTTTTTAAAATTTACATATAAAAAAATGAATTATAATGGAGTTGGCCCCCCCACTTTTTTGGAAGTTAGTAAAAAATTGGTATGAAAATTAGGAAATGAGTAGTGAAATTGAAGTTACCGCCCCCCCCCCCCCCCCCGGATTAGGAATTTCATGATTTGGAGGAAAAAAAAATTTTGGTAGGGAAGAATTTTTTTTTTAGCTGAGTCTACCCCCCCCCCCCCCCCCACGGATTAGGATTTTGAAGATTTTTGGAAAACTTTAAATTTCCCTTTTTTTGCTTTGGATGGGTCTGGCCCCCCCACTTTCAAAAACGATGCTACGTGCCTGAGATTTGCATATAATTTCTAGCCTTAAAAAAAACCAAGTATCCAGCAATAAGAACGTGCGTCTTTGCTTAATAGAAAAGAAACACTGAAAAACAAAAAATAATTCGGACTAATTACGACAAGTTATTATAAAAATGGATTTTGTTGGTAATTTTTTATGTCTTTGATGTTTAAATTCTGAACTATTTATCGATTTTGATTTCTATCGATTGCCTTCTTAAATAAAGGTCTAAATGATCCGATATGACAAAAGAATGGGGATAATTTATCTGCTGAATATATGGTACATGTGTAATACAATGGTACAAGCAATTGTTGTCCCAGGGTACTTCTGTAATGGGTGTGCTACATGATCCAGTAGTAGTACAGATGCGATCATACATGTATTTAGTATGGTGTTCCGATGGGGCCACTTCGACCTTCGCACTTTCGCCTTTAGGTCGAAGATGCGAGAGTGCGAAGTTGCGAAGGCGAAAGTGCGAGAGTGCGACGGCGAAGGAGCGAAAGTGCGAAGATGCGACGGCGAAGCGCGAAGGTGCGACGGCGAAAGTGCGAAGGTGCGACGGCGAAGGAGCGATACTACTATCGCTCCTTCGCCGTCGCAACTTCGCACTCTCGCCTTCGCATCTTCGCACTTTCGCCTTCGCCTTTTTGATAGCATTCAGAAAGTCTCGGTCGATTACATAAAATTTGATGCAGGCACCGTACTCGCCAAGGTTTTCCGATTAATCCATGATATCATTGGTACGCATGCGCTAGGCCATTGTGCTTACTATGAATGTTTATAACTATTTTAATGTGTATATGTGACATGTATATATATGTGTTTACCAGTGCTGGCTATGCCTAATCATTATATACATGTACTCAATAAAAAATGTAATGTCCGCCATAATGCATACATATGCACTTCCAGACTCCTGTCACTTACCAGCTGTCTGTTTACCGTGGATCAAACACAGTAACATTTTAATTTCATTATGCGACACTGCTTGCTGATGTATGGATCTAAAGGGGGAGAGGGGGTCCCCCCCCCCGGAGAATTCAATATAAATAACTTCACACATGCAGTAAAGGGGGAGAGGGTCCGGATTTCATTCCCCCGGAAAATTTAATTTTATTAATTATATATAATAAAATCTCCAAAATATGTCTCGGAACATAATTATCCACCCCCCCCCCCCCCCTAGAAAAAGTTATGGATCTGCGCAGGCTGTTGAAAATAAATTCTAAAAAGTTAATCGTCTGCCTTAGATGTCCTTTTATACAGCTAAAATTGTCTTTAAACGATAGAGAGCTCCACAAATATAAAAAGGCGAAGGCGAAAGTGCGAAGATGCGAAGGCGAGAGTGCGAAGTTGCGATGGCGAAGGTACGATAGTAGTATCGCTTCTTCGCCTTCGCAACTTCGCACTTTCGCCGTCGCATCTTCGCACTTTCGCTCCTTCGCCGTCGCACCTTCGCACTGTCGCCGTCGCAACTTCGCACTCTCGCACCTCGACCTAAAGGCGAAAGTGCGAAGGTCGAAGTGGCCCCATCGGAACACCATAATTTAGGAAAGTTTTGAAAAGTTCTGCACTTTCGTAATGGTTTACATATAACCCTTTAACACGGTAGTTTTGTAACAGAATTTCCGATTGTTGGAAACAAAAAAACAAAAAAAAAGGCTTTTGTTTGGTCTCATGTGGGTATGAGGGTAGCTAGCATTCCAGAAAAATAGCATAACCCACGTGTTTATTCGGTGTAGTAAACACCGGATGCTGAAGGAGAGTATTTAATCAAAAAAATTCGATAGGGTTTTTTTCATATAGGAACAAAATTACGGTACACTGTACGAAATTCTTTAAATAAGCAATTATATAAGCATTTATTTGAGATTTTTAGAGTATTTATATTATAAATCGGGAAATTGTCTTTAAATAGACATTAAAAGTTTTTTAAAAAATTCATTTGTCCCAGAGAAAGGGGGGGTTCCGACCCCCGAAACCCCCCCCCCCCCCCTCTGGATCCGCCAATGGTCCATATTTTATTCCTGTCAGTATCTTGTCAGTTTCAGCCGTTGTAGATTTCGACCAAACGGGGCGTGAAGATTTCAGTTTGGCTGTTTCTATAGAGCTATGAATTAACTATATGTTTCCGTAAGAAATAAAGGAAATAATACTTTGTAGATGTAAATATTAATGTATAAAACGAATATCCACGTGCAGATATAATCATGTTTGTTTAGCAATCATTATTGAGTGTCTGAATCGGTTTTCTAATTAAGGTTCTATGATAAGCCCCATTTCAAGCTAAAGAAAGAAATTAATTATGAGATGGGTGTTATAAGTAAGTAAATAATTTATTATACATAGGCGTCGGAACCGGGGGGGGCTAAGGGGGGGGGGGGGGCTTAGCCTCCCCCCCACTTTTTTTGCAAAGTTATACCTAACATAGCATGATAGAGGGTTCAGCCCCCCCCCCCCCCCCCCCCCCCCACACACACTTTTTCTCGTAGGAAAGATTATTGTTCCTAAATTTACCTTGAAAGATTGAGAAGTTGGATTCAGAAACATAATTTGGGTAAGTAAGTTTTTTTTCTTTTGGAAGTATAGGTATACTGCCCCCCCCCCCCCCAACGGATTAGGATTTCCATGATTTTGGGAATTACTTTTTTCTCAATATTTCCGAGGATTAGTCTAGCCCCCCCCCCCCCCCACTTTCAATTTGCTTCCGACGCCAGTGTTATAGTGACATGTGTATATAGCATAATTATAAAATTCCATTTGTTTACAAATATAACATCAATACACCCGGCCCAACGGAGCTATAAGTCACTTTCAAACTGTTAAAATGTGAATAAATTTTACATGTTTTGGGAGCAAGATGGCTTTGTCAAGTGTTTCTGTTTTAAATTGTATAATTCATTAATAAAATAAGCGATTTGGCGGGGGTAGTTACATATTAGGTCAACGAACAGAGTACTATCATTTGTATTATTTTGACTTACAGTTAAATCATATCCGATTTTATAAAATAAATGACTTCTCTGGTTATTAAAGAATGGACAACGTAATAAAAAGTGCTTTTCAGTTTCGATTTCGTTAAGATCACATAAGTTACATATTCTGTCCTCCACCGGTTCTCCTCTGTGGCGACCTGTTTCGATCCTCAGGGGGGAGTACATCACATCTAAACATAGCCAATTTTAATCTGATGGGTTTTGGGAGATCTAGCGTAACGTATTTTAATTTCGACTATATAGCTGGATTTAACTGTTTAAAAAAGATAAATGTACTAAGTTTTGGTATACTTTGGATATCGTTGTGCCATTCGGGGGGGGGGGGGGCACTTTTCGGCGCAGCAAAGATTTTTCTTAAATTTACATACAAAAGATGAAATATCAGTGAGTTTACACCCCCCCCCCCCCCCCCCACACACACACACACTTTTAGGGACCATGTGAAAAATAAGAAAATGAACAGTGGCATTGATTGAAGCTGTACAGTGTACGTAAATTCACGCTATCCCCACCCCCACAAACACACTCACGGATTATAATTTTCAAGATTTTGTAAAACTTTTTTTTTTGCTCGTCAAGATTTTTTGGATGAGGTCGCCCCCCCCCCCCCTCCAATTTTAAAATCGATGCTACGTGCCTGAATCCTAGAGATAAGAAAAAAGTTTTCTATACTTGGTAGTTGAGGACCTAAATTAATATTTTTTCGGTACCAGCATATTGTCAATGCATATTGACAAAGCAAGGTTTAGAGAACGTTTATTTAGTTTTAATGAGATGTGATAGCTGCTTCGTCAGCCTTCTTTGATGATTCATGCGGGTTGGTTTGAACATATTTTATTGCATTAACTTGATATATACAAATGGTTCGAACACAAGTTCTAGCAACTTACGAGGTTCTTCCCATGCGGGTTATGAAGGCAGCGATCATTGCAGAAAAAAATTTAGGTGGTTAATATGTATATTTTTTCTGCAATATCGCTACCTTCATATCCCGCATGAATCACCAAAGATAGCTTTTTATTGTTTAAATATACATGAGGTCTATTTCGGGTATTCTATTTGTAAATACCGGTACTTGTTATTATAACATGTTGATACATTTGACGTTGGTTTTTATATATTTTATTATTGAATTGATACACTTTCTGCAATGTGTTGTTTTAAAATTAATGTCTAATTTTACAACAACTCAAAATACAAAGCCCTATTCACTTTCTTTTGGCGTTTCTTTTGTGCCTTCTTCTAAATCTGGTAAGACTGTCTTGTTTAGCGTGATCTCTTTCCTGGTAGAACCACATTCAACAGTGCCCTCCATCTTAAAGAAATCTATCATCAATCTACAAAAAAAAAGAATCATCGACAATGATTATGAGCACAAAAATATTTTTTAAAATAAGTTACATGTACTAGTTCTTAGTTGCTTAAGCAAAATTTATTAAATCAGTTTCAACTCATTTTATTATTTTAACAACATGCTTAATTAAGCACAAATGCTAATTATTTCATTTCTATGTTTAACAAATATAATTGAATGTATAGTAACTATGTACTAAAATAAATCTTAGTGAAAATTCATGACATCAACGTTTTTTAGCACTATAGTTCATTTAAAAAAATGGGATGCAAAGTAGTAAAGAAAATATTTTTATTACTCACTGTTTATTTCCAAAAGAAAAAGAAAATTCTTTGCATTTCAAAAAGTTTTCATATGCTGCTTTATATTTCTTGAAATTTTGTTGAATTATCTCATCTTCCTCTTTTGTAAACTCATTCCAGTTTTCTGGAGTTATACCATCATCTTTGGACCTCCAAGAAAATATTGGAAGGTTTGCTTTAGGTAGATCTATACATCTAGGGTGTTCTGAAACTTCAGTTGTTGTATCTTTTCTCACTTTGGTCGGGTTTGAATGCTGAGTATCCACAAAAGATGAACGCAAAAGCAAATCAAAAACTTCTTCCTTCCTGACTTGGCTCATATTGATGCCATACTTCTGCAATATCATTCTTGGCTGCCTGTCTAACAAGTTGTGTGAAAATTTACAAAATGGATAGTATCTGCAGGTCTCAGCTACTTGCAGGCATACATGTAGATATGGACATGCTTCAGCATTTCTACATCCTACAATTTTATTGTAAAATCTGCATATACCAGGGACAGTTACTCCTCGTCTGTTTGACATGGCCCTCAGCAGGGAATTCACTTGAGCAGGTTGCAAATACTGCATTAAGTGTGCTGTCAATACTCTCTGGTTATGAGGAGAATCATAACCATGGCCAAATTTACAATTCCAGATTTCACATGCACTTAAAGCATAAAATTTGCAGACATGGAGATCATTACAGTTTCCCTCACATTGACCACTAGTATAAGGTAGACAAATGCCCACATTTTCTACTAGCAGAACATCCTCAGATTTTGTTGGGTTTTGTGATTCCTGTACATTAAATATACGATCAAAGCTTTTTAAAAACTTAATAAAATTCTCTTTGTCCTCAAACCCAAGAGAAATAGGTGGAATGTTCACATTCCTTTTCAAATCGTCCACATTCATTCTAGAGCTATTATCTGCTAGTTCATGAACAATCATAGCTGCCTTATGCAAATCATCTGGTGATGCATTTTTCTGTAATTCCTTCTCAATTTCTGTAGAAAAAACAGCACCTGACAGTGATTGTGTTCCACTTAAGTCACTGGCTAACTTGTGGCTGGTCTCTTGGGTATTCGCCTCTTCCAAATAATTCCTTGGATCTAAATTTCCAACATTAGATGCCATACTAGAACCATCACCTCTCACAAAACTGGAATATTGTTTCAGTTTTTTCAAGCGTGCTTTTTCTTTTTCTTTTTTACGTCTTTTCGGATTTAGTCTTTTCTGTGCTATTTTCGGCACCTTGTTTTCTTCATATCTGAAATTGGTGGTGAATCCAATGTCAGACCTATAGGTGGGATAAGATCTGTTTGACTGCATTGTTATGTCTGTCAACAAAAAATAAATATTATTTAACTATATATGTCCTGGTAGTACTGTAATTATTAAGGTATACTAAAGTAACAACAAATGGTGGAGCAGAGACCAACATCAAACAGAGACTATCCAAAGCAAGAGCAGCATTTAACAGCCTACAAACCATTTGGAGTCAGTAAACCAACAAAACTAATACTATACAGTCAAATGATGCACTCTACAATGTACCTATCCTTTTGACTTTTGTATGGATCGAAGTGTTGGTGAATGACACACAGTTTTATTTACAGTGGGCTTTTAATATGATCTGGCTGCATGTTGCTGTTTGTCAGTCTGTATTTCTCCTGTGTTTGAGTTGTTGTGTTGAATTTTTCTCTGTCATTGCAGAGTCTTGATGAATTCAACATTAAATCTATGTATCTATGTAAATTCAGCAGAATTTATAGCGGTTTCGTCAACTGATAAATTGGTGTTATCTTATTGTTTAAAATGAATGACGCTTTCGCCAACTAATAAATTGGTGTTACTGTATAAAATGAATGAATCTGTTAATAACCAGATCTGAATCTTTGAATTTATCAATTTTTGAATTAATTAATAATTAGAATAAAAAGAAATGACAAGGAATGCCAACTATCTGCTTATAGCAATTAAGCTGATTAAGGACTGCATGTTGTTGCTAATTTTAATCAGCTAATTATTGTTATTTCTTTCACACTTATTTATTTACATTTTCCTATGTCTTTGCTTGTACTACGTATCGATTTGTACAATATAACTCATAAAGCCAAATTGAGGCACCAGTGGGGTTTGCTTATTTATATTTAATTTATATTTAAATATTTAATAGTAAGATAGTTTAAAATTATATAAATATAAGTAAT
This sequence comes from Magallana angulata, assembly GCF_025612915.1. Lineage (NCBI taxonomy): Eukaryota > Metazoa > Mollusca > Bivalvia > Ostreida > Ostreidae > Magallana > Magallana angulata. Next base: position 36,681,314 of record NC_069118.1, on the reverse strand, counting down.
AAGGAATCATTCTTTGAATATTATGAGATGATAATTTCGGTCGGGGCTTGATCAAATCTATCATAAAGCCCTTTGGGCTTTATTGGATTTGATCACGCCCCGACCAAAATTATCACCTCATAATACTCAGAGAATGATTCCTTATTCCTTATATATATCACATGTTGGAATGTCCACTATGTGGCAGTTTGAAACATCAATCAGATCGAAAATGTACTTATACACATGTAACAGGATGCGAGAAATAAAGATCAATGCACCAGATCGGGGTTCGAACCTGATCCCCCTGAATCCCTATAGAGTCAGGTGCTCTACCAACTGAGCTATATCTGGCGCCCGTATTTAAACTCATCTGACCTTCACATTCCTCCCCCTTAAATGGTCTTTGCCCTCAAAGATCACCTCAGGCTCTTTCCCTGGCAGGAGTTAACCTGCCAGTTCCAGGGGTTGGCATGGCACCAAAGGTAACAGGATGGGAGAAAAAGTGACAGTCAGACCGGTTCGAATACTGGTGCCAGATAACTCAGCTGGTATAGAGCACCTGACTAGAGATTCAGGGAGCCCGGGCTTGAATCCTGGTCTGGTCCGTTATTTTTTCTTTCATAGGCTATATTCTGTATGGTTTGAATTAAAGTAACAACCCAAAATCTGACAAGTCGACATAACTATCTGACAAGTGGTGGCAGACTTATGCCACCATAGCTTATAACTCAACGGATGACACTTAAATTTTAGATGCCTATTAAAAATGCCTTACTGTAGCATGACATGCTATGATGAATGTTTATCATTTAGATTCAAAGAATTTGCTTATTTATTTTTAACACACTCACGTTTGGATGTCTACAAACGTAACGTTTTCTATCATGGCCTACAGGCCTTAGCCTATATAAAACAGTACAGTCTAAGGCCAAACGCTATAATATAAGTTATAATAGTAACATTCAAAATCTTGTCCCCACTGATCGGTTGCGTGTTACTCCTTGTTTAGATACAATCCTAGAACCTTACAATAGCATTTTAGATCAAGAAACAAAATTGTCAATATACACACAGATAATACTGACCTCAGACTACAAGACCGTCAACCATCAGGTTCCTACAGTGTTGAGCCCACTGCTAAATCGTCCCCTGTATAAGGGCCCTGAACATAACGTTACATGTACATAATTATTGCATATTATGTAATAACATTCGTACTTCATGATGCACCTGTTAACTGTTATATTTATCATCGATCAAAGTGGACATGCTGTAAAGTAATTAATCTTTGAGAATTTAAAGGAACATGGTCACGATTTCGGTCAAAAATTATTTTCCCGATTTTAATGTTTACAATGCTACAGTAAGGCATTTTTAATAGGCAACTAAAATTTAAGTGTCATTCTTTGAGTTATAAGCTATGGTGGCATAGGTCTGCCACCACTTGTCAGATAGTTATGTCGACTTGTCAGATCTTGATGTCGACTTGTCAGATAATTATGTGGACTTGTCAGTTCTTAAAGTCGACTTGTCACTTACCCACGTGTTTAAAAATTTAACACTATAACCTTTCCACGCCCAATTTGTGCCATCAAGTTGAAATAATATTTTCTGACAAATCGACATAAGGATCTGACAAGTCGACTTAATTATTTGACAAGTCGACATAATTATTTGACAAGACGACATAACATCTGACAAGTCAACATCATGAATGATAAATTTCTTTAAACTAGTGGCCTCTCTGATATCTTGGTAAAATGGGTACGCAAACCCGGGCCGGGGCAAAATTACTGAAAAGCAGGGGCAGATCGAGATTTTTTGATTCGGTATATTTGTATTCGCTGTAAATATTGCTGCACCACAACAATGTTTATTTTGGAATATAAAAATAATGATTTCTTTAATGGAAATCTTAATGATTAAGTCTCACTTTCATAAAGAAATAAGTAGTGGAAAAGTGAGCTTGAAATCAAAAGTAAGCTCATTTTAGTATATATGACCCCGGACCAGGTGAGCTAATAAACTAAAAAAAAAAATGTACTTTCGTTTTGAACATAAATATTAATCGGGTTCGGTATACAAACTTTAGATTTCCCCTAGCTTAGATACTAAGTCTAAGAAAGGAGGATATGATGTGAAGAGTTATTAGAGTGATAAGTGAATTTTCTGTGTATTGAAATAGTATTTTTTTTTACTAAAACTTGCAATCTGTCTTGAATTTGGCAGTATTTACTGTTTAGAATGTCACAAACGAAGAATTTAGCAGAATCACACAACGGTCTCGGCCCGCCCCGACGGCGCCTGGCGAGGATTCGATGTCTGCTGGAGTGTGTGAAGTGTCTCTACGAGAAGACAGCACTGCCTGAGTCGTTCTGCTATGTTGCTTCAGAGGTGGAGTACAGAAGTCAGTGTAAGACGACGATCAGACTCTTCTCCGAACCTAAGAAAACCAAGAAACTGACGGGGTTACAGCCCAAGGAACTTCAGCTGACCTCGGAGTCCCGCCTAGTAGCCACGGGAGAGGAGTTCTGTGACAGTCAGGGGAAGTGGCTCAAACTTAGAAAGTACAAAATAACTGCTTCAGATGAATATCAGAACTTTGATAAAGATGTTTGGACTCTGCAGTACAGCAATAGATCGGCCTCAGATGATTCTCCAGCCATCGTTCCTGTAGAAAAAGACCCTAAAAGAATCGTTATTAACAGCTGGGAAGATGTAATAGAGCAAAAGTTTTCAGTACAGCTTGTACCGGGTCGACACAAGATAATCCAACCTGAGAATGACTGTGTGGCACTATTGAGGGAAATCCCCCCAAACTGGACGCTGGACCATGATGAATCTCTGGTACACCTTATGTCTCAACACCTACCCCCAGAAAACAACCACCTTGGCAGCATCAAAAACTTTGTGGAGTCTGTTAATGTCTCTACTTTTGGTGATGACATGTCTGGACCCTCCTGTCTTACTGATGGTTTGCTAGACACATACTGGGAGAGTGACGGGAGTCAAGGCAACCACTGGATCCGGCTCAAAATGAAGAAGGGAACGGTCGTACTAAAACTACAACTTACAATTGATGGTAGTGATGATAATTATGTGCCCTCAAAGATTGTGGTGCAAGGAGGCGAGCAAGACAATCAGAAGATACTCAATACCATAGAAATAGACAGGGAGGTGTCAGAGGTGGAGGACATAACAATCCTAGAGAACATGTCAGAACATTTCCCAGTCATCACCATCAATATCAAGGAATGCAAAGGTGGAGGAATTGATACTCGAGTGAGAGGGCTGAAAATCCAGTCATCTGAAGGTCGATATCTGGGATTTGATCGGGATTTCTTCAAGGGGGAGAACTTAACAAGGTATCCCAAATTGGATTCTTACTCCCCCGACCAGCTGTACCGGCGCTCTCAGATACTGCAGAGATTTGTGGTGATACTAGACAGCGTGCTTCAGTTTATTGCCCCGGCCTGGGAGTACTCAGTGGGATCCTACAGCTCACTGGAGCAAGTACGGCAGCTGCTGCCTCTGTCCAAGAAAAGACTGATCCTAATTGAGATGTTCCTCAAAGAATCCTGTCTAGAGAGGCCATCAGAGATGCCCAAGCTTTTCATCAATCGTCGCGCAGCCATGGAACATAGATGTGACCCAAGTCTGGACCCCGAGTACAAACACAGCATATTTTATCAGATTTATGAAGGTCTTAAGCCAAAGGATCGAAACTCAGAACTCTTAAACTACAGGTGGTCCTCCAGGTATGATCAGTGGTGGGAGTGTAAGTTTATGTTTGAGGGGGTCATAGACCAGGGTGGAGGCTTCAGGGACAGTCTGTCTGACATTGCAGAGGAGCTGTGTCCAACCTCAGGTGACTCACCTATCCCCCTGCCATTTTTCATCCGTTCACCTAATCAGCTGTGTGATGATATTAATGTGAACAGAGACACCTATATTCCTAACCCAGCATGTAAAGAGTTCCTCAAGTATGAGTGGATCGGTCAGCTGATGGGGGCGTGTATGCGTGGAAAAGAAAACCTGATTCTATCACTGCCTTCCTTTGTGTGGAAGAAGTTGTTGGCAGAAAAGACAACCTGGTCCAGGGACTATGCATCAGTGGATGCAGCAGAGGTTCACCTAATTGACAATTTGTTACAAATGAAGGAGGAGGATTTTAAAGCCCTGGGAAGAACTTGGAGCATGACACAGGCAGATGGAACCCTTGTCACCCTCAAAATGGATGAGGACGGGAATCCCTTGGAGCTGAAGTTCGAGGACTGTGAGGATTATTGTGTGGCCGTGAAAGAGATCAGGCTGAACGAGTTCAACTCTCAGATCAAGGCCATAAGAAAGGGTTTACTGAAGGTGGTGCCACAGGCTGTTCTTGATCTGTTGACATGGCAGGAAGTGGAGCATCGCGTCAGTGGTGACCCAGAGATCACCATTGATGCCCTCAAGAGATCCATTCATTACGATGACCTGGATGAAAATGATACTCGAGTCAAATACATGTGGTCTGCACTCGCTAATTTTACCAATGAGGATCGGAGTCGATTTTTACGCTTCATTACTGGACGCCGTAGGCTACCAGCGCCTGTGTACATAGCTTCGGGCAAATGTGATGCCATTGATTGCCTGCCTGAGTCCTCCACCTGTGCCAACATGCTGTATCTGCCAGACTTCACTAGCGCCCAGGTTTGTGAGGAGAAGCTGCACTATGCTGCCTATAACTGTGTTGACATGGATACAGATGTCAATTACATGGACGACTAATCCAGCAGCAGTACAACCATCCAGTGACATGTGAAAAAATTTAACACCTTTTGAGAATTTACGGGAATCTAATCATGTTGAAAACATTTATATTTATGTTTTAGTAGAAGGATTGTATTTATACAGGGTGTGCCAGAATAGCTAGTACCATCTAAAATATGTATACATGAAACAATATTTGGCCAAAAATTCTAAATTGTGGCTCAAATGAATAGTAAAATTGTTTTATTTTGCCCCACAAAGAAGTTTGAGGTAAAAAAGCATGCTTTTAACTACAATGTCACAAAATTTTAATCATATATTTTCTTTCTTTTATTGAGTTTTCTGAGGAATCTGACAACAGAACATTTTATGTTTTAAAACTGTATTATTAATTAAAGACTCCAGTTATGATTGTGAACTAATTATGAAAATTATGAATTATGAAAAAAGGTAACCAACTCAACAAGCAATAGATTCTTGGAATATTGAGAAGGTAGCTGTTGTGAGTCATCAACTTAATTAACATTATCCTTGATAAGAAAGGACATCATTTGGAGCACTCTTTTTAAATTTGTTGTGTTATTATATTAAACAATGCTCAATTTGCCAGAAACTAATGAATATTTGTAAAATTTGTTGAGTAAAATTAATGCCTTATACAATTATGAAAGTGCATTGATGTTTTTGTTAAATAAAGGTATCATTTATTTTGGCACACCCTGCATATTTTGTGTATGCATGTATAAATTAAATAAAAAATATTAAATGAAATTTTTTTTAAATGTAGAAACATGTGAAAATAAAATTCTATCTATGGGGTATCAGGCCTATTCTTTTTCACCATTCTACAAGAGTTTAAATTGTGATGCGCTACAGCAACGGCATAAAATCATGCAGAGGCGTTTTTTTGTTATTTATTCAAAATTCTTTTATTTAATTTATTGATAAATATTTTCTCCAGTTTAGACTAAATTTAAGGATTTCTTTGAAATATCTATTCTTTATATCTAATTTACATAGATTGATCCATATTACTTTATAAATACATATTGTCACCTGAGAATTAGAGTGTTGTACATGTATCTGATTATGTGAAATTTTGGGAAATAATGTTGATTTAAAGAATTGATAAAAATAAATAATGTTCTTTCCTTCAAGTTCTATGGCCAATCATTACTCATTTCACCACTAAGAAACAGTTTGATTGGTCAAGTGGGAGACACTCTTTTATTAAAGAATTTGTATTAAATGGAGAAAGAACAAAATATTACAGTGTCACATGTAATATTTTCTTTATTAATGAAACATTTTAATATATGGTGTCATGGATATAATAGATAGATCTCATTTAGCCAATTCTAACAATATGTGCATATACCGTAATCCATTTAGAACATATAATTTTCAGGTGACAATATAGTTTTATAAGTAACTTTGTTGTACTGTAAATTTCATTTAGAATTTACTGGGTGAGTGTAACGTAACTACAATATTTACATTGGGTGCGCGTTCATAGTTCTGCCGTTGGTAGACAAAAGTTGCTGTTGGTAAAATTAACTACCATTAACTAACAATGGTACCAATAATTTTTTTGCCAATGGTATATTTTTCTGCAGATGATCGATCTAGAGTGTGGGAAGTATCGGTAAGTGACATCACAACTCATTATAGTGTAACGGGATGGGAGAAATAATGACGGACCAGACTGGGTTTCGAACCCGGGCCCCCTGAATCTCTAGTCAAGTGGTCTAGCTACCAACTGAGCTATCTGGCGCCGGTATTCGAACCTGTCTGACCGTCACAATAGACATGGAGATGAAAATTAAAACATTAGATACCGATTTTGGGAAAGCAATTTTTTAATTATCACAATTGGTGTGCAATGTATAATGAAAGTTGGTACCACTGGTAAACTATGAACGCACCCCATATGACAATGTAAATTGTGTATTAATTTACACAAACCAAGTTAATCCATTTACATTATGAGTTTATCATGATTGTTACTGTGCCAAAAATGGCCCACATTTCATAAAATAAAAAATTAGGAAACCCAAACCCCAAAATATCAAAGGGGGATGAATTAGAGGAGGTGCGAACTGAGGGTTTACAAATTCGTGATTAACCAATCAACGTCGCACTTTACTTCCTCTTCCAACCTTTAAGATGTAAACATGGCGTCACCGAAACGACAACACAGAAGGGAAAATCATTTTATCTATGACCTGCCGTATAGTATAACCAGGCAGATTTGTTGTAATCTAGATGTGGATAGAGCATGGGAAAAATTAGGTGTGTTTCAAAACTTTTCTTAAAAGTCAGGCATGAGTTTAAGCAGGGAAGTATATAACGTTACGTCCCTGGTTTAAGATATTTGGTATCTGATTATTATAGGGTAAATGAATTTATATCCTTCATTTATTTATAAGACTAATATGTGATGTAAAGAGTCGTCTTTTTTTTTTACTTTAGGAATTTCTCAATGATATTAGCTTAATTTTCAGATATCGTTTTTTTGCGATAGTATCTGTTTTGCATAAACAACATGCAACAATATGTTAACCAACAATTTATGACCCCCTCTGATAGTTTCTATATACGTTTAATTTCCTTTGACCGTTATAGATTCTGTAAATTTTTCTTTGTGATCAACCGATTTCAAATGAGTAAGACAGAAATCCAAACAATATTACATAATACATTACAACTTAAAGGGACATGGTCACGATTTTGGTCAAATTCTATTTTGAAATTCATGTTTTTATTATTTACAATACTTTAGAAATGCATCTCTAATAATCAAATAAAATTTGAGAGTCATTTGTAGAGTTATAAGCAAGGTACAGGGCTAAAGATTCTTTGTAATGTAAACAAGGCTCATGCCCTGTTTTTGTTTACATAGGTTCAAAATACCAGTAAAAAATCTTTTTCCAGCTTTCTTGTCTATCTTTTTATTTATTTTAAGCATAGATAAACAATTCTTAACGTTTTTCACATTTGTTTTAAGTTTAAAACTGAAATTTTTACTTCAACGTTCAAAATGTAAACAAACGCCTTGTTTACATAGCTAAGAATTTCAAGCTCTGTAACTCGCATATAACTCAACAAATGACACTCAAATTTCAATTGCTTATTAAAAATGCCTTTCTAAAGCATTGTAAATATTAAAATCGAAAAAAATAATTTTTGACCAAAATCGTGACCATGCCCCTTTAAAGGAGGCATTAACAAATGTATTTTTTCATATAACATTTAACAAATAAACAGTGTGTCTTAAACGGTACCCTGTCTTAAACTGCCAAGCGTGATAGGTTAAAATTGGTTTAATAATGAAAGAGTGTTGGCAGGCTGACCCTTGTGTCAGTCTGGACCATACATAGTGTATATTCTCTTTCTTTGGCCTTAGAATCATACTTTACACAGACAGTCCTATGGGTAAAGGAACCAAGTTTCTTATCTATAGGTCAAAGGTGAAGGTCAAAGTCCATTTCTTTAAGATGCAGTCTATGCTTTTTACTCCCATTTATTTGGTGGCTGTTGAATTCATTCCTCAGTTATGGTTCTCTGTTAGGAGCCATCAATTTTTGTTATCGGCAAATCCTCATGGAAACAAGGTTGGCCCACCCTTTGCAAGTTATCTAGAAATAACTGTAATTGAAATCCACAGATAACTCACTAAAGCGAAGCTAGAGGTCTGTTTACATTGCTTAGTACATCTGTTACTTTTCTTCTTTTGAATAATTTCTGTGTTTAAGACATTTCTTGATGCATTTTTAAAAGCTCAACTGAGCCAAAGGCTTGAGCTTTTCTGATCAACATTTGTCCGTTGTCTGTTGTCATCATAGTTGTTGTCATAATCTTTTAACATTTCCGTCTTCTTTTTCAGATTCAATGGGCTAATTTTAATCAAACTTAGCACAAAGTATAATTTGGGAAAGGGCTTTCAAGTTAATTGTACAAATGAATGGCCAGGTGCACTCTAAAGAGGAGATAATATAGAATAATTGAAAATTTGCTAGATCGAATTAAGAAAAAAAAATCTTCTCAAAATCCCTTTTAGTTAGAAAAGCTGAAACTTGTGTTGAAACTCAGGTTGTGTAGATTCAAATTTGTTCAAATCTTGATACCTGGGGTTAGGGTGTGGCCACAATATTTGGGGTGAAATTTTTAAATAGGAATATATGGAGAAAACTCTTTTTATCAAAAACCATTTAGCTAGAAAATCTGTAATTTGTGTGGAAGCATCCTCAGTTGATGTAGATTCAAGTTTGTTCCCATCTTGATACCAGGGATAGGGTGGGGCCACATTATTACGAATGAATGTTTTTCATACATCAAATAATAAAAGTGGGGTAACAGTCAGAGGAGTCTCAGGTTAGGGTTTAGACCTCAGAGTAAAGCTAACATGAGATATCTGACATGTCAATCTAAGGGCTATGGTACTCGGGTGACCACCAAGGCCTGTGGCCCTCTTGTTATACTGTAAATAAATATTTATGTTGGTGATAACAATTTAACTTGGTCCTAATATTTTTATCTTGACCTGTCCTAATATACATAAAATACATATCTTAAGACATACATGTGTTGTTATAGTAATTGTATGGTTCATTATCCCAGAAATAAGGAGAGTTTCTCTGTATGATGAAGTACATGTGTAACTATTAGGTGACACATTCATGTTCTATAGACATAGCTTACTTTTTAATTGTTGAATATGCATTTAAATCAGGTTTCTTCTTTTTAGCATCAGAAATAGGTTACACGATTCAGGAGGTGAGGGTTTTTGAGATGGCATTCCAGCATCACAGTGGAAGTCCATGTAAAGATGTTTTAAGTGACTGGGGTTCAAAGAATGCCACAGCAAAAGACCTGTACCTGATATTACAGCGTATAGGAAGACGAAGAGAGATGCAACTTCTGGAGTCATACTGTTAGTTTACTTCATGTAATTTAAAGTGTAATTAAACTACATGTACTTCTTTTATATGCTTATCAACAAATAACTATGTGTAAGTACACAAGGATAAAACAGAGAAAATCAATTAAATGATAGTCAATGTATCCAGTCAACATTTTCTAAATCTAAAACTTAAGCATTTTGGTAAGTGTATACCATTGGGTTTTTTTATTAAAGTCCTTTTGTCAAGGTTTCAATATCATATCATATTATGAAAGGTGAAAAAAAGAAGTAACGTATGATACAATATCCAATTGCATGGTAAGATAAGATATCAAAGGTAGCTTAATCATTGCATTGATAGAAAAATACCCAGCAAGAATTGTTTTATTATATGATTCATCAACAAATTGAAACAGACTGACATATCAAGTTGAGTGTTATCAAGAAAAGAAAACTTCATCACCTTTAAGTTTGAAGCCATTGCAGAACAAATTTAAAAACACAATAATTCATTTGGAAACATGAATAATGATAACCAACTTTAGCATTTTGGAAATTCCTGATCTTTTTTTGGTCCAATGTAGAAAAAATCAGATGTTATATTGACATTCTAGGTCATGTACGGTACAAGTGAAAAAAACGTTTTATTTTTTAGCCAGGTTTTGCAAATTGCATCTGTTTCTATAAATAGCAAAACTGCAAAGACTATGCATTTTGGGCACATATACAATGGACATGCAATTCTGTAAGATACTTTACAAAGGATTGGAATTTGAATTGATATATCATATAATAAAATATTATACTTTGTACTGTATAACATTATATTCTACCGTATATTGATACTAAACAATACTTTATAAGTATCGCGTGATTTGATAAGATCATATTGTATCATATCATACTTATTGCTGTTTTTGAGGTCAATATGATGATTTAACCACCAAGAAGTACAATATTCACCAAACCAAAGGCGATATTTCATTGGATGACATAAATTAATTATGATAACCAATTGTAACATTTTGGAAATTCCTGATCTATTTTTAGTCCAGTTTAGATGACCTGGAAGGTGGTGAATATTGTATAATTAGTGCCTGTTTGTGCTAAATAATGTAATGATAATGCACCGATGTGGCAGTGATGTACTACCCGATTTTATTACATTGACATCTAAATGTATTTCAAAGGATACTACTAAGTTTTTGATCTGATTCAAATCAGTTATTTAATCTCATGATCTTTAATAAAACAGTTGAAACAGTATGCTAAATTGCCCATATGCTTCCTTAACACCCCCACGCTCCGAGAATACCATTGTCAACCGACGCAAAGCGGAGGTTGACAATTGTTTTCAATTGTTGCCCTCCCAAACAGGCATTATTTATTTCATTATACTGAATATCTTTATATTAAAGAAAACTTTCCTGCTGAGTGCTGACGTGAATTCTACAGCGAACCGTAAGGGCATAATTTACACACTTGTAACAATTCGTTGTGTTATCCATTGCCAAGTGTGTTGTGATCGCTGAGGGTAATAGAACAGATTATAAACTGCGTCCAATCCAATCAGATTTCAGTATTTAACATGAAAGTATAAAAAAACATTTCGTTTTTTCTAGATTGTTGGATATCAGCCAATCAGAGAACTAGGAATTAGTCAGTCAAAATAAAATATTGTATTATTTATAGGTCATGAACTATGATTTTTATATAACATGATGATGGTCATCTTGTAAGAGAGTTGAGCTCTGTAATCATTGGTTAACTATGCTTCTACTCCAAAACAGAAGCTACATTTGTAGCTAGAGATATATCCTCTACATGTGTAATGAGTTAAAAATTCTGATTTGGTGGGGAGTGCTAGCATACAGAGAAAGAAGGCTTTTCTGTTTTTGATCTCATGAACTTAAGCTATTTAGATACTTGAGAGTTCGACACGAGTTATGTGGCTCATGTATACCATATCTTATTTCCATATGTTCTCATCATGTAAAACTTTATAACTTACTTTCGTAATAGCCAGGGATGGACATTAATGGTTGTCCGATTGCATGGTCCAACTTAAATCTCATTTTGGGCAAGTGAAACTATAAACTTCTTTGTCCGATTGGGCAAGTGAAAATTTGGATAGAAATATTTAAAGTAAAAAATAATTTGTAAACATAGCTTTCACTTGCTTTATACGGTAGTCAGAAAACTTCTGTACAGTACTGATTATAGATTAGTCATTCCATGTTAACTTTTATGCAATTATCAATTTAAATTCTGATGTAGCCTTGCTAATTGAAATTACCGGTAATTACACCCACAATCTCCTTTGACAATCTCATTGTTACATTATATTTTTTTGATAAAATTATTGAATGTGGTATGTCTTTTTACTAATTTTGGGGCTACCAGTTTTTCACTTGGGCAAGTCATAATTTGAAGTTATGTTTATCTCTGATAGCAGATATAAAATGGATATCAAAGCTTGCAACATGTTACAATTTTCCATTACAGTCAACTGTGACTCCAAACAAAACAAAATTGCCTTCCAAACTGATCAGATGTCCTGTCATGGAATGGAGACACCCTCCATGATTCTTCGGGCTTTGGACAACAGCAGTAAGTAAAAGCACCTTCCTTACTCAAGGTTACCCCTTTGGTCACCTGAGTCATTGGAACTGCTGGGTATCAGCTGTCATCCAGTGTCCACCATTACTTAAACATTATTTACTTTTTAGCTCACCTGAGGCATAGGCTCAAGTGAGATTTTCTGATTAAAATTTCTCCATTGTCTGCTGTTGGCATTGTTCTTGCAGTTGTCATAAACTTTTTGCATTTCATCATCTTCAATTTCAACGAAACTTGGCAAAAAGCATCCCTGGGCCAAAGAAATTTAAGTTTTTTAATAAGAATGCCCTATGTAAAGGAAATTAGGAAATGATGAACATTTATAAGGAAAAGGAAGCTTCCACAGGTAAAGAGGATGCAAGTTTGTTCAGATCATGATACCCGGGTATAGGTTGGGGCTTTTACATTGGAATTTATAGTGAAAATCATTAAAAAAACCTCTTCTGGAAAACAATTTGGCCAGATAAGTTTTAACTTATGTAGAAGCATCCTCAGGTAGGGTAGATTCAAGTTTGTTATACCCCCACTATGAAGAAGAGACGGTATACTGTTTTACCTTGTTTGTCTGTCCATAATTTCTGTCACATTTTTCTCAGCAATTATGAAGAGCAAATGCTCAAAATTTTGAGATATACTCTTGTTTAAGTATGTGATATGGTTGGATTCATTTTTGTACCAATCAGACATCAACTTCCAGTTAAATGCCAACTTTGTTTATTTTGAGTCTGAATTTCTAACAAATTTTCAGCAACCACATATTGAAGATGATTGAAATTTTAACACACTCTTTGATTAGGAATGCCATGTGGTGGAATTTATTCTTTTATTAATTAGACATCAGCTTCCTGTTAAATGCCAACTTTGTTTATTTTTAGTCACAATTTTCAAACAAATTTCCGTCAAAAATTTCTCAACAACTATAAATTGAAGATGCTTGAAATTTGAACACACTATTTGTTTAGTTGGAGTCATTTTTTATATATTCACAACAAAAGTGAGCATTGGCAAACATATATCTTGTTCAAATCATGACCTATGGAGGTAGGGTGGGCCACAATTGGTGGGGGGTGGGGGTTCAAATTGATCCCAGGGGTAAGACGAGGCCACAATTGGGGATGGGGGCAAATTTTAACAGAGGAATATATAGGGGATAATCTTTAAAAATCTTCTTATAAAGATAGTGTAGTATCAAGTTTGTTCAAACCATTATCCCTGGAGGTAAGGTGGACGGCAATACTACAATTTTTTACATAGGAATATATTAAGGAAAGTTGTTCAAAACAGTCATTTTTATTAGGGACTGAATGCTAGAAAATATGCTAAAAAATTTAAAATCTGCAAAATTTTACAGATATTTTCATGTTTGATTTATTTAAGCTGTTTGATTAGAGTTATATCAGTTTGGTATTGTTGATCAGATGAGCAGTGTTGCGCCTTGGCCTCTTGTTCTCAATTGCTACATACCCAATTTGGATACTGGTAAATTATATAAGTAGCATATAGAAGTAAAAGGAATCTAATTATTATTATCATAAAAAAAAAATATAATTAACTTAACTAATGCATTAAAGGGGCATTGTCACAATTTTGCTCTAATTCTATTTTTCTGTTTTTAAGCATAAACAGCTCCTAACGTTTATCACATTCATTTTCGGTCTGAAAATGGAGTTTTCACTTCAACATTCAAAATGTAAACAAAAGCTTTGTTTACATAGTAAAGAAATGTTATCTTATAACTCAACAAATGACACTAAAATTTTGGTTGCCTATTAATGCCTTAGTGAAGCATTGTAAACATTAAAATTGGAACAATAATTTTTGACCAAAATCATGACCATGCCCTTTAAAACATTTTCAATTTAAAGAGCATATTATTCTAACTTGTAAGTACTTCCTCTCTACAATTCCTATCAAAATGAGGGCCTTGCACATAGAAACAAAAAAAACCAGTTATTTTTATTTTAACATCTCCATAATTGCTGAACATTAAAAAACGAAGGCTTAGAGTAAATTACAGCATCTTCAGGACACAAAAATGCCAAGCATCTAGAGTTCTTTATTAAAGTTTACAACCAGCAAATCTCTGTGACTTACTTTCAGCAAACTTGCTGCCTTCTTCTTTGATTTGTTAAGCTTAATTTTCTTTTTCTTTTTTACGTGCCCTGGAGCTACGTTTCTTACTTATTTGCAATTTATGGTGCACCTATGCAAATTAAGGATTAAATTATATAGTTTTCCAACATATTTTACAACTTGACACATGTAAAACTTCACCACTACGAGAGTGGTTTGGGTGTTTAAAAGAATTTCAGAGGCAAGATTAAAAACCAAATCTGTAGTAAAATGATTTTTGTGGTACAAAGCATATTTCACAGATTGTTTTTCAAATTACATGTATGTTAATCAGTCTGATATATAAGTTACAAGTTTTTGTTAATTAACAAAAGTAAAATGTATACATGTGCATACTGATATTACATGGTTATAGTAAAGACCTGTTGGCTTTCATTTTGTATTATGGATAGCAGAGTGATGTAAATGTTATTACAGGTCTGCCACCTCCTCCAAGTAAGAGTTCCACAAAAGCTAGTGTTGGGGCATGGAGTACATCATCCATGAATGGTTCCACATCTATGTCAGACAAAAATGTCAACCTAAATATGCCAGAGAACCCTAAAGGGAAAGCAACCAAAAAACATGCAGAATACAAGGCTATTCCATCCTTGACTGATGAACAGTTTTATCCCCAAAAGAAACATGACTATTTGGTAAATGCTAGGCAGAGCACCATGCTGTAAACCAACTTTTATTCCAGTGCAAGAAATTTTCGTAAGATTTACGAGAGCTTAGTGGTAATGAATATTTCTCGCCACGAAAACATCATCATTATTGTCTTTTTAAACCTATTTTTCAGATAAGAAAGTTCGTTCTGTTTGTAAAATAAAAAATATAAATTGATAAAAGCAATATTTCTGTTAAAACTATAGAAATTTCTCTCAACATATTAGCAGTTATCCTTCCCAATGTGCACTCTCTGGTGGTGTCATATATAGAGGGATGTAAACATTTACATATACTGGTAAATGCAGATATCATGTAGATAAAATTCTTCAAAAAGAATTTAAACCTGCACTGAATCGACAAAAACACTGGCAGGATTGATGAACGAATGTTGAGTCAATATCCAATGTTCAAGATGGTGCCTCTCCTCACACTGCCCTGGTAACACAGAATTGGTGTAAATATAATTTACCTAACTTCATTTTGAAAGAAGAATAGCCTGGCAATTCCCAAGATCTATATCTGTATTGTAGACAGTGAGGCCTTCAAGGATCTGTGCCTGATACCCATGGACCAATTATGCTCTCATCTTCACCAAGCAGGGAGGGAGATACCTCACAAACATGTTATCTCTTTAATTCATTCTGATCAGTGCCAAACAAAATTAAAAATTCACTGAAAAACAAATGTAGATTGTCGGCTTATTAAAAATTAAAATTCATGCAATAAGTTGTTTATTATTGAGTCTAAGCTAAAGTAAATCACAGAACAAACTTTCTTAACAACCTTTACATCTTGATTGCAAGGCAGTTTATCTCTGGTAAATACGAATGAAGTCGTCACGACTAAAAGTTGGTTTACAGCCATTATTTATTTATTTTATTTTATAATCATACTTGTGTATTTCAGGAATTATTCAATAGCTACCCAATTTATTAAGTATAAACTATGTTGGGACAGTTTACATTTTATAATCTGTGAATCATTCAGTGTATAAAACTCTGTAAATTAGTAAATTAGTGTACTGGTTTAAAGTTGGAACAAAATACCGATATCTCTTCAGACCTGGAGAATTCTAGGTTGAGCCCAATGGATAATTGCACTTAACACAAGAATGAATGCTATCATTAGTGATGAATGATGTATTCAGTACCTTGAAAGTAAGGCTTTTACATAATATTGGATAAAATTGGCTTTCAGGGAATCATGAAGGAGACATCAGGATTGTCAAGCACCTCAACTTCTAGTTTTGACTCCAAGTCCTCCATGTCAGGTGTAAAGGTTAACCAGTGTGAAATGGATGGTCCAGCTCAAGAGAAGGGGGATATGGATGAAAAACCTCTGGACTCAAGCTTAATGGAGACTCTCAAGTATGTAGACGGGGCTACATAGCACTCTTTGGTACAGAAACCAGGGTCTCAGTTGGGGAAAATCATTCACAATTTTTGTCAGATTGAAAAACTTGATACTAAAATGATATTTAATATTTGTGTTACTTTTAAAAAGATCAAATAATCATTTGTGTATATCTTTTGACCAACTTAATTCAGTGTATTGGTCCTCAGGTCAAATTCTGCTGAAATGATTATTCCCTATTGCAAAGGGATATAAGATTTGCAAAGGGAATAACTCAATTTTCAGTTGAAATTAATGATTGCAAAAATTGAGTTACATAAATTTTCATATTTTAACTGAATATTGATCGAACTTCTTTTGCCTACTTGCCAACTGACCCGATTTCGTCGGGTCACACCCGATTTTTCAACCCTTCACCCGATTATTTTTTATGACCCGGCGGGTCATGCTTTTCACCCGATTTTTGTCGAACAACCCGAAAATCTCCCGATTTCCGGATTTGGTTCGTAAATTACGTTGCGCGTTTGACTTCCAGTTATGAATCCAAGCTGAGCTTGGATTTACCATTGACATATAACGTTATATCTTTCAAGTCACTTACAACTTTCATGCCATCATTTACAGAGTTCAAAAGCAGGGTAAATGTAGCAGAAACTCTTTTTGCATTTTTTTTTTTTAGCTGAACACAACCTACCATTTTCTGTGTCAGATCACTTTACAAAATTCAAAATCAGCAACTGTTAGTTAAAATGCTTCTTTGCAATAAAGTATTACACATAAGTTTTAACACATACATGTATTTCTATTGTATATACCTATGAAATGCAAGATAAATATGTCGTGAATGTCGTTACGCGCTATGACCAGATTTTTTACTTTCCAAATCTGGTCATGACCAGATTTTCACATGTTGGAGGTTGGCAAGTATGCTTTTGCAAATCTTGCAATATTGAATAAAAATGAATTAATTGCCTGCCAAATTCCATTTCAAAATGTTTTGCCTTAAAATCAAAAGGTTGTGATATTTTTGCCTTTAAAGCTCAAATGCTATGGAAATTGTTTACAGAAATAAAGATGGCTATTCCTCACTAGCTAAAGAGGGAGGGTGTGACATTGATGTTGCAGTTGCCTTAGTGGGAACTCAGAGCTTCACAACCAAGGAACTCAACCATGCTACAAACGGTTTTAGTGAGGAATACAAGATTGGGGAAGGAGCATTTGGCGAGGTTTTCAAAGGATTCCTGAAGCGCACACACTGTGCCATAAAAAAACTGTTCTCAGTTAGTATTTTCAATGACTTAGTTATTAACATGGAGAGTTGTGGTAGACATTCTGCTATTGAAAGGCTTTTCTCAGATAGCTTTTGCAATGCTGCAGACTAGTTGCAAGTACATGTATTAAATGTTGACAGCTCAGTGAGATGTTCTGATCCCATTTTGTCTGGTGCTCAGCTCTCCATCTGTTCATTTGTCAATAAATTTTCTACTTTCTCAACTTCTTCTCCAGAACCACTGTAGTGTATAATAAGCATCCTTTCCTCAACAAAAAAAATATTCTTGAAACAAGGTTTGTATTGTATTTGGCATCCTAACACTGACACGTTTTAAATTGTTTCCATCGACTTACATGTAGTATGGTCAGAAATGTTTGTTTGATCACAATGCCAATATGCAACTTCAAAGCTTTGATATATGATTTTTTTTCCAAACATAACATAATGCATAAAGTATAATTCAGCAAAAGTGCCAATTGATCCACCAATAGAAAAATGTTCATTTAGATGTCTCCTCCCTCTGATTTAAATAGACACAATTCAAATAGGTTTGGTATGATTTTTCCGGATTTAGATTGTCTATAGGCATTTAAAAATCTTCAGTTGTTTAAAATGTTATGCCAATGTTGGTGAAGTGTGTACGAAATCAGAAGCATCCATCAATGCTTAAATAATACAGAAAAAAAATTGTTGATGTTTAAAAAAAAAACAACAACAAAAAACAGGGGGGGGGGGGGGGGGGGGACCTCTCTCTAGCTTAAGTGCACTTGTTCTTTAGGAATTTTCAAATCGACTTTAATCTTTAATGCCAGCTATCTGCTTGAAATTTCTTCAATAGGAAAATCTATCTCTTTCCGCCTGAAATAATTCAAGAAAATATGTATTCTAATTAAAAAGGTGATTTGTTTAAAAAAGCTTGTGGGCAAGATTGAAAGTAACCTTCGTTATGTAGAATCATCAAAATTTGCACACTGCGATAAGTCAAGTCTGATGCATTCATGTCCAAATTAAGTTATGGATGAATAATACCTCTGAATAGCTGATACTCTTGAGTAAATACAACTGTAATTTTATGTTCAGGTTAACAAAATTATAGCAATAATACTATTGAGTAAATACAACTGTAATTTTATGTTCAGGTTAACAAAATTATGGCAATGATACTCTTGAGTAAATACAACAGTACTGTAATTTTATGTGCTGGGGGTACAGGTAAATAAAAATTTGGCTATAACGCACAAAATTGTGGCCATAACGCATTGTTGACAAGGTGTTTTTAGTATGTGATATGGAAATTTTACACTATATTCTTTATTGTTATTGCACATTTATTCTTTTGAATTTTGTAGAGACAAGAAGAAGGAATAAGTCATCAAGATCATTTGACATCAGAACTTAAATCACTGATCAAGTAAGCTATGACATATCATTAACAATGCATTTATTGACATTTCCACCTGTCTGTGATAATTTAGCTGTAGTTGATCTCTTGATATTTACATTTTCTAGAGTCTTTGCCTGTGATAAAACTACCTATCGATTTTGTACTATATAACCAATAATTTCAAATGACGTATAATTTGGGCGCCAGTTGGGTTTGCTTATTTATATATGAATATTTAATCATACAATGGCTTAAAATTATATAAATATAAGTAATAAGGACTCATTCTTTGAATATTATGAGGCGATAATTCCAGTCGGGTGGAATAGATGTACATATTTGCAGGAAGTGTTTAGCTGATGATTTTTTTGCAAGTTATGCCCTTTATCAAATTATTTTGTGTATTAAATGCATACCTTGCCATTCATTATATGTAACATTGTCAAGTAATGGGAGAACTTGGGATATTTGAGCTAGCTCACTTTTACTTTTATTATTTCTAACCCAAATATATTTTGTTTAAATTTCTTGAAGCAAGACTGAGGGTCTTAAATTTAAATCTCCAATTTAACTTGATTAGAAAGTGGTCTCAAAAAGACAAAAAATAAAGTTTATGTTGAAATTGCGTTAAAATCAACATTATTTTTTTCGACTAACCGATTGAGTAATTGATTAAGCGTTTAGAGATTGCCATCTCTAATTTTTTTTTTTACCAGCCCAATTTCCTAGGGGGTTGTCTCAAAAGCTATCAATTATTACTATTGAACCAAAATTTTTGGAGATTGTTAGAAATGTGCCAAGTTCTATATATTGTGCTTTTCTGCCATAGGAATTTCCATTTTTTTCTTCAAAAATAAGAAAACTTATTCCATTTTTTTCTTCCAATATATGAAAACTTGACACCCACCTCATAGTAAAGTAGACTATATAACATAGTAAAACAAACCATTTCAAAATTTAGATCTTTAGAAAATATTTGCAAATGTTTTTTAGATACAGGCATGAAAATATTGTTCCGCTGTATGGGTACACATTTGAAGAAGGAGAAACCTGTTTAGTATACCAGTTCATGCAGAATGGATCACTGGAAGACAGACTTAGGTGTACAGTAAGTCAGACTTTCCTCTGTTTCTTGCTTGGTTTATTAGCTGTTATTCCTGGATGTCATCTGGCAAGTGACCAATGTCAACTATGAAAAGCAAAACTGCAAAAGTTGTCAATAAACCTGATGGCTTCAAAGTAGAAGCTTCCAATATAATAAAAATGTATGCAATAAATAGTTTTGTCTATTATTGATATGATATTTTAAAGAATTAAAAGAAAGAATGGTAGGTATAAATTATGATAAATCGCCTTGCGTTGATATAGTATTGTGGTAAATAGGAATTTATATGATAGCGATAAAGCATTAATTTGCCTTGTAGTAAGGTAAGTGTGCAAGGATTGGATATTATTCACGTGGGCGCAAACAATCATGAGCCTCTTGTTTTTAAGTCTACAAAATAAATATCAAAATCAACGCAGATTTTTTCCTTGTTTATTAACAGAATAACACACGGCCATTAGATTGGCATCAAAGATTAGAAATCATGAAAGGAGCAGCTTGTGGTTTACAGTATCTTCATACACTGGATCAAAAACCCCTGATTCACGGGGACATCAAAAGGTAATTAAAATTAATCCATACAGTTTTTCACAGTCATGAATGGGGGTTACCTGTATACGGTAGCATTCTACTTGCAAGATTCACTCAATTTACCAAATATTTTAAATTCATAGAACAAGTGAAGGTTCTGAATATTTATTTAACACTTTAACCGCAATTTTGCAATAAGGGCTTGTGTAGTTTGATATACATTTTTGTCTTGATATTAAACAAACCCTTAACATTTGAACTTAATGCTGCACCAATAATAAGTTACACTCTATGATACCCGATGAATCTGTCGTAACCTGGCTATGGGAAACAGCTAGCACCTGTATGATGGAGGCTGTAAATGCACGTTAGTTTGCTTTAGAGTTTTAACATTAACATGCATCTTCTTGGTATGAGCAAGAATACTTCAACTGAAGTTGTGATACGTGAGGTGGTGTAAGAAGTATCACTTCAAAATGGCATGGATAAATAATGGAGTTAAGGCCAAATAAAATTAATATTTAGATTCTCATCCTGATTTGCAAAAAATATGGGGTAGGTTGGAAGATTTTATTTTTTATTCACTTATTTTTTAAAAAACACCTTTTTCACTGTTCATGTTCTAAACATAACAAAAGCTCTATTCTTTTAAATTATTAATGCTAATATGAATTAACAAACCAACTTTTAATCTTTCAATTCCATTTTATTTCAACTTAACTGTTAATGCAAGAAGACATTTGTATCCTTATGATAACACACATGACTGGAATCAAACGGTAATCCACATGTTTAGGGTGCCATTTAAATGTTTTAATTTCTCATACACCGAGCCCGATTTTTTGTTGCCGAATTCTTTCTTCAACACAACTTTTTTTTCAAAATAAAATGTATTGGGGCGGGCCATTTTCAGAGGGGCAGGCGAGTATGAGAATCTAAAAATTAATTTTATGTGGCCTAACAATTTGAAGATTTGAATGAAAAGCTCTTAGGCGTTTAATTTACTTTTAGTTCCAATATTTTACTGGATAAGCACTTGGAGGCAAAAATAGCAGATTTGGGATTGGCCAGGCATGCAACTGGTGGATCTAGCCAGTCAGGAAGATTAACACACATCACCAAGAAACAGACATTCACAAAACAGTATCAAACTAAAGCCTATCTTCCACCAGAGGTTATTAGAGGGAATGCTATGTCAATCAAAGGAGATACATATTCATTTGGTGTGGTAAGTTTTATTTGCTATTTTTTATCAAAAGCTCCATGTACATAAACTTTGACACCCTCAAACCTCAAACAGGTTTTTGTTAAATTTAACAATTCCTAGTGTCAGGTTTACTGATCTTTGGAAGGTTCTATTCTCATTTCATAACAACTGGATGTTATATTTTTAAAATGATGTAGAAATTGATTGAGTAAACACTGAAAACTATTGAGCAAAAAGGACTATACGTGGTATTATGCATTTTTCGCCCCCAAAATTAAACTTTTTATAAAGAAAGGTCTTGGAACTCTCCCCCTCCCTCCAAAAGGATATCTTTCTGAATCTGTACATAATGTTTAATTGATTTGGATTTTTATGTGTTTATGATAAGATGTAGACTTGGTTTAGATATTTTGAAATTTTCACTATTTGTTTATTTTTAAAGGTAATGTTAGAGGTTTTTACTGGAGAGTCGGCATATGATGAAAACCGGGAAGGGGGACAATTTCTGGTAAGATCACTTTTCTTTTTCTGTCTGTCTGTCTCTCTCTCTCTCTGCATTTATAAAACATTTTTCAGTTCGTGTTATTGAGATTCACCTGTATAGATCAATCTTTAAAAATCTTCTTCTTAGAAACTGATCAGCCAGAAAAACTATTACATGTACTCATGTGGAATCATCATCAAGTAAAAAGATTCAAGTTTGTTCAAATCATGACCTAGTGGTAGGGGTGGGGCCACATTGGGGGCTCATATTTTTACATAGGAATATATTAGGGATAGCAATTGATTGCAGAATTGCTAATTGGTGAATTGCAATTTGTTCCAACCGATTAACTGGTTACTCATTTCAAAATATGCAGGTTTTTTAAATTTATATTTTTATTAATTAAATGGTTAAAATAACACAGAAAACATGATAGGAATATTTTGTTTATGTGTTAATCAAAATATAATATTAAAATTATGTCTCTTTATAAATACAGTTGCACCTGTTTTAGGCGGCCACTTGTGGGACAATGACAAACTGGCAGCTTAAGACTGGTGGCCTCTTATTCCAGGTTTCAAATTAATGAAGAAAAAAGCCACCAAGTTTATTCATTTTAGCTCTATAGCACAGATTTAGAAATATCATCTGTAATGGCGGCGTACACGTAGATGGTGAATGCACAGCTCGGATTGCTGAATAAACAGTTTTAAGTTTAAATGGCCGTTTTAATTTAATTTATCTATCAAGGGGTTAAGAGCAAAACATTTTCTGCTAAATACGCCCAAACAATATTTTTAAATTGATTAAATGCTGTAATCAATCAGAAGTAGCGTTTCCGTACAAAGGCTATGTACTGAACTATGATAGCCAATGTTTAACCTCTAAAAAAAGTGTCAAAATTCCATTGGGGTGTATAATAACCACACCTTTATTTCTCTCAGAAGAATTTTCTAGAAAAAAAATGTGCATATTATCGGCAAATTGCTGTACATGTTAAGTGCAAGACTGGCCATTTAATAACTTTATAATGAAGTACATGTCAATATATAAACAACACAAAACAGGTGTTATAATCAATTATCTCATTAAATCTCGGCAGACTTCAAATTACAGACACAATTATTTGTCATTTACTCACTATCAGCGGTCAAAGTTTTGCTTCTTTCGATACGGGGTCACATGTCAGAGTCAGAAGTCATATGACAAAACAGTCAAAATGGTCGTTGAGAACAGGCACGTTGAAACCACGGGACCTAAAAACACTGGCCGCTGGCTGCGTTAGACAGGTGGTCACTTAAAGCAGTTAAGATATAGTGAAAAACTAAAAGGGCGGAATTGAAACTGGCCGCTCATGGCGAGTGGCTGCTGATTAAAGGTGGCCGTAACAGCAGGTGCGACTGAACATGCATTCAAAAAGAAATCCCAGACAACGAGCAAACATATAGTTTCACTGATCACATGTCCCAGTCAGTACAACTTCTGAAAACAAAGCCTGCCCATGATAAGTTATAGATCTCCATTGAAGTGATTATCCTTTTGGATCGTAGTAAGGCGTATACATGAACTGGCTATTGCCTTTTCTATTTAATAAATTGATGTGATTTTAAAAGAAACAAGCAAAATAAACACATTGAACATTGTGTACAAAAATGAGTATTGTAACGGTACACTCAATAGGGATATTATCATCTTTAATTTATTTGATAATTTATGAAAGGCTGAACAGACAGAGAGATTGCTTTCCCTAGAATATATAGAGAAAAATCTTTAAAAAATTATCTTCTGAAACACCATCCTAGAAAAGCTGTAACTATAGTCAGTTCAGATTGTTTGAATTAAAATTTGTCCAAATTATAATTTTCAGGAGAAGGGTTGGCCCACATTGAGAGGGGAGGGGGTTCCAATTTTACAACATCACAAAGTTCCATAATCACAAAGCCTTGATGTTGTGAAGATGATTTTACAAAGAAAAGCATTTAAATTATTCACAAAAACTTAAATGTTATTATATATATGGTTTTACATATGCATTTTGACATGTTGTTGATTCCTAATTCTCGAGCCTCACAATGGGTGGAAAATTTGATTTTGGTCTAAAATCCATATATTATAAACAGTTTTTAAGATCTTCTCAGGAACTGCAATGCTCAATATGTGATATGACTGTAAAATTATCCTGTTACAAAGGGGTTCAATGATAAACATAAAAATATGCAGGGGAATTATTTTTACTGGATCTATTATATGACATTGTTCAGATATTTTGTATATGACTCCAGAAAGCTGATTTTATTATGTCTTTTGTTGTTCAGGTGAGTGATGTGGCCCATGGGCCTCTTGTTACTTTGACTGTGCCATTTAATTTCTAGTGGTAAAGCTGATTGCCTAAAAATGAAAAACACAAAAAATAAATATACAGTAGCTTTTTATTTTAATGAGCTATATTTAGTGCTGGAAAATAATAATTCAATTGCTCATATTTGTTATATGCTAATGTACAGTAATGTACTCTTTTTTTCCAGAAGGACTATGTGAAAGACTTCAGTGATACCGAGGAGAAATGGTTAAATCTATTTGAAAAAGGCCTTCAATTTACAAGTAAAGATGTGATTAAACAGTTTTTCAAACTGGCTTTACAGTGCATATCACAACTTAAAAAGAGCAGACCTGATATGGTGGAGGTAATGTAAAGCATACCCAATTTACTGGTTCTTACTTGATCAAAATATGTTCAAATATATTTTTGGTATCTTTTTTTTTTATCTCCCTATACAGTGAAATTTAAAAGAGATATAGCGAAATCTCAGATAAAGCAAAGTTTACCCAGAAAAATTCTAACAAATCCAAAAAATTTATGGAGATGATGAGCTCGGTCATGACAAACTTATGGATATAGCAAACTAATTTTGAGGCTCCTAGAGGTGAAAAAAATAACAAAATTTACAATTTTGATAACAAATGGCTTAAAATTGTAAAACGTTAACAATAATTTATATTGGTAACATTTGACAGTTTGACATAGTTGTTAAAGTGAATTAATTTTCACATACGTTTTTCAAGTCACAATCTTTCAGGTTTCCTGAAAATGTATTTTCATTTAATGCCTAAATAAATACAAATGATGGACATGTTGGAGGAACCAATAACGACTTTGTTATGCCAATTATTATGATTTTTTTATATGGTTATAAAGAATTACAGATATGTCAAAGTAAATCCAATTACTTCTAGGAACTTCCTTTAATAATCAATCTTTTACAGTGACTTTTTATAATGTTTAAGACAGATAAAATTTTACCTCCTTATTTACACTGATTCATTATAATATATAAATTATGTTATGATAATGTGTGTGATATCCTGTTTTGAGATTGGGAAAATTGACATGGGGCAAGTTGACTACAAATGTCAAAACTGGTACAAGATTGGCTCATTTTCAAGTTGTCCAAATATGTTCACTTCTTGCAAAGTTGACTTAATTTTTTTTTTAATTGTTTAACACAACTTCATAGCTAAGATATTTAACTTATTCCTGAACAGGTTCACACAAATTTGAGTAACTTGGAGGCATCCATCAATAAAGAATTTCCCACCACATGTTCAGGTATGTAAAGAGTACACTGTTACTTGTGTGAAAGTTAAATCAGAAGGATGAAGGGCATAAAGTTCTTAATTTCAACAATATTTTTCAACAGGAATTGATGAAATTCATATTGAGCACCTTCCATCTGAGGCAATGTCTGATTTAGGCACACCACAAGAATCGCCATTTACCAGCAATGAGAATCAACCAGAACATATTCCCCATCAAATACCAACTTATCCAGTGATTAAGATGGGTCAACCTATTACAGAAGCTATGAAATTACAATTGGAATATGACTCTGGATTAAAGCAAGGTGAATTTGGAATCTTAAAGACACAAACTGCATACGAATCGGATCCGCTTCAAATGGAAGAAAAAGACATGCAATGCTCATCTGAATTTCAAAATCATGAGAACATGTATACTGAAAATAAAGGGACAGATTTAACAAAGAAGGATTTTGTGTGCTCCCATGATGTTCCAACAAACAGTAGTGTTTACCCAACAGACATCAACAAGCTGGAAGATATTAAAAAGATTGGAGAAAATTTAGACATTTCAAGTACCCAACAAGATGAGCCTCACTCTGATGAGCAACAAAATGAGGGAACTGAATCAGGTTTTATGACATCAAATGAAACTGAGACAACAGTATCTGATTTAAAGAATATGGCACTAACTGATACCATTTCTCATGACTACCAAACATCTACTGTTACTTCTCAATCAGAATTTTCTTTTTATGATACCAACCCTGAAATTACTGCAAAAGCGAATCTTCCAGGAGGAAATCAAGAAAGACTTGCACAAGAAATTGCAGCAGTTGGTGAGAAATCAGGATTTGGTTCTTTGTCTCTCTTTGAAAAATACAAGGAGGCCTTAGATATGGAGCATGAAGAGGACTATGACACTGGAGAATCAGTGGAGTATGATGGGGATTACAACATCATTACAGGAGTAAGTGAAAATGATGACAGTGCTTACTACTGGGATCCAGAAGAGGAGGAGCAGAGTCAAGAGGATACTTTTACTACTCAAACTGCTGAACAAGATGATGATCAAATTGAGACCCTTCAAGATGCAGAAGTTCAACGTCAAGGACCCGTCAACATTCATTTCTGCCCATCCAGTCCGGCGGAGGCCACTGAGGAGGAGGACTACGGGGACAATGATTCCAGGCTCTTCTCATCCCAAGTCAGTGAAGAGCCACAAACTAATATTGTTACAGACAAGTATCAAAAAGATTTGACACCACACTTGGGATTTAATGAGGTTTTTTGTGAAGAAGATACAATGGATCAAATGTTATTTGAAAACCCCAAAAACAGTGCAAGCCAGTTCACGAGTACTATACCTTCAGTAAGCACAGAAAACATGAGAACTTTCTCACCAGTTGCAGCTAATGGTTGTGAATCAGAAAAAGATGTAAAACTGTTGAAAGTCAATTCCAACACACACTGGCAACATCAGAGGCTTGAACCCAGTGAGGGAGAATGCTTTGTGTGACAAAGTTATTAGCATTGCGTGATTAATTAAAGAGTTTGATCTGGAACCTTCATAATGATTGAAAGGACTATATATGATATTGTGCATTTTTTTTATCTGAAAATTCAAGTTCTTAATAGAGCTTTTAAAATAAGGTTAAAATATTTTAAATTATGTTGAACATAAGTATATAAGAATTAATTATCCTAATGACATCATAATGTCATAAATCATTGGGTTGTCCCAAAATAGCATAGACAATTGGCGTATTCAGCTAATTGAAGACACAGGAAGATGAAACTTTTGACACAAAGGATGCAAGTAATTGCAATAAATTAACGCTTTGATATCAATTATTGTATGAGATTAGTGATATGAAAGCATAGTTACTCGTTTAAAAATTTGACATGCGGTGCAATGTCAGAAATGAAAAGTTAAAATCAAAACAAAAGAAATAAAAATCGTGAGAATGAGTACTTTTAGAATAAAAAAAATATCAAATAATAAATGCGCATAATTTTGTTTATTATTCTATTATTTACACAATAAATAATTAGTTATAATGACATTTTCAAATGGCGTGTTTTGTCAAGTCGAAAGGGGGACCAGTAGTGAAATGATGACGTCAGCATTTTAGGCGGTGCACTGATAATTAAAAAAATTCTGTAAAGACCTTAAAACAAATCATAAGCTAATTTTAAAGGAAATGAAAATGACCAAAATTGCATAGAAATGAATTTTGGGAATAAGTTGTCTAGCAACATCGAAAATATTCGGATGAATATGATGACATCATTTGAAATGGAAGACAAAATGTGGAATGACACATTTCGGGAAGACAGACGTAGGCAACAAGTAATGCAGGTTCTTAAAGTTTTAAAAACAGAACTAGAAATGCATGGTACATGTTAAAAAAATGAATTTCCAAGACATTTCGGGAAATAGAATGTGCATGTTATCATGAATGATGTGAAGGGTTTAACAGCGACGAAAAGGCTTGCTATTTTCAACACCACGCATTGCGCCGCCTGACAAAACCCACTGATATGAATAATTGCTGTATATTTTTCAAAGAATATATTAAGCACACATGGTCAATGATCAAAATACAGTTGTCTGACGAAATTACAGTGTACAGAATTTAAGTATTGCTCCCATTTCACGCAATTTTGGGACAACCCTTGTAATGGATATTTCCCGACTGTTTTTCAACTAGGAAACATTTTGCACATGCTTGCTATATTACCATATTTTTATGAACAAAAACATTGAAAGTAGTACTTGAGCAGACATGCTCTTAATGTTTCTGGAAGCAAAATATGAAACAATAAGGCCTTTTTTCCATTATTTGCTTAATTATGGGGGAAAGCGCATTTTACTGGTGTCTTAGTGGAATAACTATTGGAGAATGACCACTGAAAAATACTATTATGATTGACATTTAATGTTTAATGAAGATATGATTTTGATTTTGATGTAATACTGTGTAAAAGTTGGAAAAAATGGGGGCAGATATCTGACTTGATAAAATAACGTTCTTGGCATCGTGCAAAATATTTTAAGGTGGTATGGGACACTTCCAATTTTTACCTCTCCAAATATTTTTAAAAGCTAACCTTTGGTTAAATATTGTAAAATTTGAAAATTCTAAACCGGTGAAAGTATTTTAATTATATTGTACTATAATCCACATTAATATTGACAGGTTTCCCATACCACCTTAAAAGAATTTGTATGTTTTTTAGTTAACATTTATTAACATGTATTTTGGTTACTGATTAAAATCCATTAGCACTTTCAGGTTACTATAGAATTCTTTTTGTAGATTGTCAATGATATTTAAAGGTTCATGGAGTTGTGATTTTTTTTAAAGATTTTTTTGTACGTTTATAAAATTATGAAAATAATTTCATAACATGTTTAGGGACATAAATTATGGTGAGTTCTACAAAACATTTAGCCACCAAAAATTTAAATGATTTCACAGACAGTGTCTTTTTTATGCTTGTTGTGTGCCATTGATATATGTTTATTTGAATAAAATGACATATAAATGTAAAATGAGTGTCCCTGAGAGTTTGTATAGTTTTCCTCCATCTATCCAAGATAAAAATCTTTTTAAAAATTCCTAAATTAATTTTGTGCAGTATTATATCAGTGATTGGATATTTTTAGCCTACATGTATTTGACCAATTTTAACCAGACTTTGCACAAAGCATCTTGTGAAAGACTTTTAAAGGACAAGAGCGTACAAGGCCTGACAAAATCCCCCAGTAACCAGGATTTTGAAATGGCATATGAACATATGAAAAAAAACCTTTACATTTGAAAGTGTACATTAGGACATGTACATGTATAGTAAAGAACTGCAATTTCTGACAAATAAATATTATACATTTATACATGTACATACACTAGGTACTTACATTTGTATTTCCTTTGGTTTATTTGTCTGCTTTCTAAACATTACAGCATGATCTCTTATCTGTGTTAGTGCTATTTTAATCCGACATTGTGTGTAAAATGAACATTACGTAAATTTTTGTCTTTATATAAATGGTATAAGATATTTTTTCATAATAATCCAATAAAAAAGCAAATAATGTTTACTTATAAGCAAATGAATTAAAAATAGAACGCCGTCTTTACGATTCGAATACCCTCTCAATCGAGAAGAATGGAATATGAGCCGCCGCCTATCCAAGTGAGCTACGTTGACACATTATGGTATAGGTGAATAAATTTAACTGTTTGATAATAATTAATAAAGTTAAACGTTTTTGGTTAAAACCACGAATTTGACCCATTATGGATCTAGACTCCATTTTAATAAATCAATGATAAAAATCAATTAAAAGAACTTATTCTTTAAATAAAAGTACTTTTAGGATGGAGTCGGGACCCATTCATACCTAAATTTTGCAATTTAGAGCAGTAAATGATCCAAGATTTGGCATAAAACGATGTGCAGCTTAATTTGGAAACCTATAACTGTCGTGTTTACAGAATGAAAGCACAATATTGACTTCCATCGTGAAATTTATACTAAAAACAATGCATACATGCCAGTTATTAATATTCTAATTCAAAGTGAAATTCTTTCGTCTTCATTGCTCCAAGAGGAAAATATATACAACGGAATAAAAAAGGGTGGGTATTACAATTAACAGTATTTCAAGAATTAAGCTTTTACCCTAGCTATCCATTGTATGACTGATTTAAAATTTTAACATTCATAACCAGGGGTCAACAAGTTTCACAAAACCCTTGTGTCATAATTCCAATACGTTACCTTGGAGGTGGCATAAAATTATTTCTTGGGTTATCATAAAAAAGTGGTTGTGTTCACTGGGTTTGATGGCAGCTGCTTCAAACTTTGTGTAGACAGTTATGTACCAAAGGTGTAAGCAGTTACTCTGGTGCAGGCGTTTTGTAGTTTATTTGCAAAATGCCTGAATTTATAAGTATAGATTTTACTGTCTATTATACGATACATGTTCTTTATATGCGTTTATTAACAACCAAGGACATATATTAGCAACTATCGAAAGTCTTGCATGACGCAATTTCATAGGTCAATGCATGTCGCCATAGTTTTTCCAACAGAAATAACAGGAAAATGATGTTTGTAAATGTAGAAGGATTTTTACCAGCGTTCGAACACTATCATCATTCACTGTACATTCAACTGAACTCTTTCCGTATTAACAGCTGCATCCTTTGTACAAGGGAACGTACCTAACGTCAGGAAGGCAAGGGGACGGAAAACTCTAACTGACCCACCCAATTTTATTCTAATCAATAAACCTTCCTCCTGCATTTTTGGCTTAACCCCCCCCCCCCCACCCCCAGAAATATACCATTTTACTGAGAAAATGCTGTTTTAGCCAACTTTGAAAATATATGATAAGTTCAAAATGCACATTCGAAAAATTTAGAAATATTTACAATAGAAAATAGCAAAAAAACCTTTGATTTTCAAAAGAGATCTTTCCCGGGGAAATCCATCTCCCCTACAGGTCAATTCTTTTGTTATTTGCAATAGTAGTTATTAGTACCTTTGTCAGAATGTGGTTCACCATTTTTGATAAGACATAACAATACAATTATGAGATTCATTTTATTTCTTTTACCTGTCTAATCAAAATATTTTCCCCTTTAATAATTCAGACAGCATCATACAATTTTACACACACTGTTATCACCAATATTCAAATGTTCCGATAAACAAAACTAAAACAAGGATTCCAAAATTGCTGTTTTAGGACTAAAAAAATCGGGAAAAGTTTTATAAAATCCACATTTCTATATTATCACCAACACTTTATAGCAAATGCTACACATTAACAGTTAATAGCTTTCCCTGCATAGGCTGCCAAGTTAGCTTCTCGAAGTGCCTCCGAAACAGTCTAAAAAAACAATAATACACGTATAAGTATAAATTGCATTAATTAAACCTACAAGTTTCATATTCTAAGAAAAAGATATAACTTACTGGATGTGCATGACAAACACGAGCTATGTCTTCACAGGAAGCTCCATATTCCATTGCCAATACAGCTTCATTAATGAGTTCTCCTGCCACCTGCATAAAAATAATATTAATAGCATTATACAATATTATCACATCATTACTATGATTGAAGACCTGCTCACAAGGAGAAGACACATTTATGATTTACTTAATAAGGTTTTTCCACCTTAGCTGGTATAAAAGAATAAATATTCTTTAAAAAAATAATGGAATAAGAATTTTCAGTTAGTAATGTACAAATCTACAAAATATATATAAATATATATAAATTACATATTTTTCATGAAATTTTGTTCAATTGTTTAGAGATGCATGGTCACAATTTGTGATGGAAAGTTTCAAATTTTCTTCTTAAAAATAAAAATGGTTTATTTTAGATAAATGCAGATTTTTTTCAATTTGTGAGCTTGTTATGAACACAAATTGTTTGTCACATTTGCATTTTTTGTTTTAAACCATGTATTTTCTAATAAGATCTCATTGACAACATGTAAACAAAAACATGGCCTGAGGTTTGTTAACAAAGATTTTTGAGTTACTGGCACACATATTTTGATTGACCTTTGAAAACACCCCCCCCCCCCACCCCCCCCCCCCCAAAAAAAAAAGCATTGTAATTTGTAGGCATTAAAATTGTAAAGATAAAATAAAAATATCTATATTAGCTAAAATTGTTACTATGCCTTTATAAGAGAATTTTGTGAAGATCATTGTTTTCTTTGAATACATTAAATATTGGTCAAATTTTAAAGTTCAAAATAGCAGTTTATGAATTAATATTTATA
Source organism: Magallana angulata (assembly GCF_025612915.1). Taxonomy (NCBI): domain Eukaryota; kingdom Metazoa; phylum Mollusca; class Bivalvia; order Ostreida; family Ostreidae; genus Magallana; species Magallana angulata. The sequence continues at coordinate 36,648,543 of NC_069118.1, read as the reverse complement.
CTACCTAATAATTTTCCTCCCCAAAAATAAGTGTAGTCACATATTCATTATTTTTTTTCATGATTATCAAAAAATCACAGTTTGATGCTTATATCTGGTGCATGGTATCTATACAACTGAAGTGCAAATAATTTTTAATAAATCTTGAAAACTTCAGAAAGAGTTATCTGGACAAATGATGTACCCTGTGTGCAATATTATAAAACAAATACTAAGTTTAATAGTTAACATTTATTTAATAATTCACAAAAACAAAATACAAGAAATTAATGTACACATCTTGTAAATACATGCATGTACAATAAACTGCAAAACTAACAAGAGGCCCATGGGCCACATTGCTCACCCGAACAATAAGTCTTGTATCAATCTATTTCAAAATGTTCAATAGGTTTATAAACAAGAGGCCCATGGGCCACATCGCTCACCTGAGGAACAATAGGTATGATAAAGTCAGCTTAATGGAGTCATAATACAAACAATCTGGACAATGTACAATAATACATGTAGATCCTGTATAAATAAAATCCATTTTTCCCCCTTGGAACTCGGATAGCCCTGATTGCTGCCATTATTTACAAGAGCAGACTTTAATCACTGCTCCTGCACATATATAGGGACTCAACGTTACGCAGGCAGGGATGACCGCACACCTACGCAACTGAACAGGTACCACGTTAACGCAAGCAGGGATAACGCAAGCAGGGATGACCACACACTTGCGCCAACAGCTCAACCTAACGCAAGCAGGGAGTACCGCACACTTGCGCTAGAAAGGCCAGAACACCAGCAGGGATGACCATACACTATTGCTCCGCCGCAACCACCACCAATACAAGCAGGTATGACCGCACACTTGTATTAATGCGATACAGGGCAAGAATGACCGCACACTCTGTATCATAGGTTAGAAAACACGATGATTAGATAGAGCAGGGATGTCCACACACTCAATCTATCCATACCTGTTCAAGGTTAAACCCAATCGGTCGCTCATCGAAATGCAATAGACATTGTCCCTATATATGTGCAGGCCTAAAATAGTTCATAGTATCTAAAAATTGGAAATCAAAGATAAACAAACTTATCTGGCCTAACCCAAAACTACTTATGCAGAACAACTTATATACATTGAATATTTATTATTGTATAAAAATATTCATCACAATAATTGGTTAACAGTGGATGCATTAATTAAAAATAATCAAGAATCAATAAATCAAGGGCAATAACTCAATACAGTAATACAAAAAGATTCTAATGAAAAAATAGCTGCCTGCTTCAATTTTATAGTCATATCACATGTTGAGTATTGCAGTTCTCAAAAAGATCCTTTACAAATGTTTATATATGGGATATTTAGCTACATCAAACTCTGAGTCTTCTTGTGAGGCCGAAGAATTGTCCTGGAGCCAAAGACTTAACAATTATAAAGAATCATCTTGCTGATTAGTTTCTGAGAAGAAGATTTTTAAAGATTTACTCTATATATTCCTATGTAAAACTTTAACCCCCCCCCAATGTGGCCTCACCCTACCCCCAGGGATCATGATTTTCACAACTTTGAATCTACACTACCTGAGGATGCTTCCACACAAGTTTCAGCTTTCCTGGCTGATTAGTTTCTGAGAAGTAGATTTTTAAAGATTAACTCTATATTTTCCTATGTAAAACTTTGACCCCCCATTGTGGCCCCACCCTACCCCCAGGGGTCATGATTTTCACAACTTTGAATCTACACTACCTGAGGATGCTTCCACACAAGTTTTAGCTTTCCTGGCTGTTTAGTTTCTGAGAAGAAGATTTTTAAAGATTTACTCTATATATTCCTATGTAAAACTTCGACCCCCAATTGTGGCCCCACCCTACCCCTGGGGGGTCATGATTTTCACAATTTTGAATCTACACTACCTGAGGATGCTTCCACACAAGTTTCAGCTTCCCTGGCTGTTTAGTTTCTGAGAAAAAGATTTTTAAAGATTTACTCTATATATTCCTATGTAAAACTTCGACCCCCGATTGTGCCCTACCCTACCCCCAGGGAACATGATTTTCACAACTTTGAATCTACACTGCCTGAGGATGCTTCCACACAAGTTTCAGTTTTCCTGGCTGATTAGTTTCTGAGAAGAAGATTTTTAAAGATTTACTCTATATTTTCCTATGTAAAACTTCGACCCCCCATTGTGGCCCCACCCTACCCCCGGGGGTCATGATTTTCACAACTTTGAATCTACACTATCTGAGGATGCTTCCACACAAGTTTCAGCTTTCCTGGCTGTTTAGTTTCTGAGAAGAAGATTTTTAAAGATTTACTATATATATTCCTATGTTAAACTTCGACCCCCCCATTGTGGCCCCACCCTACCCCCAGGGGTCATGAATTTCACAACTTTGAATCTACACTACCTGAGGATGCTTCCACACAAGTTTCAGCTCTCCTGGCTGTTTAGTTTCTGAGAAGAAGATTTTTAAAGATTTACTCTATATATTCCTATGTAAAACTTCGACCCCCCATTGTGGCCCCAACCTACCCCTGGGGGTCATGAATTTCACAACTTTGAATCTACACTACCTGAGGATGCTTCCACACAAGTTTCAGCTTTCCTGGCTTTCTGGTTCTTGAGAAGAAGATTTTTGAAAATTTCTCGAAATTTTTCATTAATTTCTAATTATCTCCCCTTGAAAACGGGTGTGGCCCTTAATTTTCACAACTTTGAATCCCCTTTGCCTAAGGATGATTTGTGCCAAGTTTGGTTGAAATTGGCCCAGTAGTTCTTTAGAAGATGTTGAAAATGTGAAAAGTTTACGGACGGACCGACGGACAGACGGATGACAGACAAAATGTGATCAGAATAGCTCACTTGAGCTTTCAGCTCAGGTGAGCTAAAAATTATAAACTCTCATATTCCTACATTTGACAATACATTAAACAATGTCTAAAATGAAGCCTATTTATTTGTACATCATATCCTAAGATCTAAGAGGCATCAACTGACCAATCTTAATTCTAGGCCTCAACTTAATAAAGACAACAAAATTCTAAAATGAACCATTAAGAAATAATAATAAAAATTGAAAGAAGGTCACTGTTACTTTGATATGAGGATATGAGCTTTCCTGGCTGAACAATATCAGAGAAGAAGATTTTTAAAGATTTACTTGATATATGTTCCTATTTAAAAATTAAAAATGTAAAAAGTTTACAGACAGACAGATAGATAGACAGACAGGTGGACAGACAGATGGATGCCAGACAAAAGGTGATCAGAAAGATAAAAAAAACTAACAAATGTTGAAAAACTTCTTACAGTTTCAGAAGTATAATCTACTAGTTTTCATTTTTTTTTTAAAGTAATTTGATAAAATTACTTATAATCAGTTTACTTTACTTTCAACACTACAAACTCTGAATTTACACTTTGCTTTGTTACATTTGAGTTCATTGAAATATACTTACTGATCCAATAAAGTGACATCCTAACAATTTGTCTGTTTCTTTATCTGCCAAGACTTTGACAAAACCATCCGTATCATCATTGGTTTTGGCACGACTATTAGCCACCAAGGGAAACTTCCCAATTTTGTATACTACCCCCTGCAATACAATGAATCAACTTCAAAAATCAAATCAAATATTCTCATATGAATTTTTAACATAAATAGGTAAAGCATCGGCCATATTGCATAAATTCTCACCAGCTGCACATAAATATAGTAATTTGTCTTATATAATATGCAATTGTGTATAATGTGCAACCCCCCACCCAACACTTTGGGCCTGAAAACTCATGAAAAAACGCAGTTCGGGTGTTTTGACCAAAATGTCATGGTAATATTCAGGGAAAACAGCAAATTTTCATCTTCAATGTAACGTTTCTGATGCACACGTATTGTATCGTATGAAAAACGTACTGTATCATATGAGAAACATGGCAGGATGATTTTATTTCCACTATTGCTTTGGCTGGGTATTACCGGGGTATTTGTCTATGAGGCCAAATTTTAGATTGTCAATGACGATATATTTATTTAAACTTCTGGTAATCTTAACTAATTAAATACTTTGAAACTAATGTGAATAAGATGTTCTAAAAAAGTAAATAATCATCAATTGTTAGAAATTAAACTCATATTGTATAGCGTACAAACCGTATGGAAGGCATATAGAAAAAGTACCAAATGATCGTACAAGAAATGTATTTTATCGTACAAAAAGCGTATCGTATCGACTGAAAAACGTACCGTATCATGTGAGAAACATATTGTATCGTACAAGAAGCATACCATACTGTGCGAGAAACGTATCGTACAAATATTATAGCGTGTGAGAAGCGTGCGAGAAATGTACAGCTGGTGTAGTAGTGTGTTTCAGGGTCTGTATGTGTATGTGTTTTGAAACTGTCCCAAAATAACCAGACAATAGATTTATTAATGTAATTTTGTAATGAATGACCATCAATAGGTTATATGAAGGCTTCAGTCCTAAATTTAAGCTGAGCCAAATCTCAGCAAAGATTAAAAGTTTACCTCTTCTTGAAGTTGCTCTTCCGTTTTGCCAACCCATGCCACTTCTGGATGTGTGTAAATGACCGATGGGACACAATTATAATCAATATGGACAGCACCTCCATTCATTCCTTCAACACAGATTATACCTGGAAAAGAAAGCCAATCTATGGGTCTGATCCTTGCAGATAGCCAAGAATAAAAAATACATTTTCATACCATTTTCGTGTGTGTGTGCCTGATATATCATTAACTTTAATTTTACTCTTAATTTCCTTATTTTCCTTTCAATTTTTTAAATACTCCTAAAAAGTAGGGGGGGGAGCCAACTCCACAATAATTAAATTCTTTATATGAAATTAAAATCAAAATGTTTCCTGATACTACATGCCTGCATCGAGATGAGGCATCACCTTTATGAGACCTTATATTTTCATTATATTATATGAAAATCATATTTCATAATCTTTATTTGAATATCATATAGTGCAGCGTGGTATGACACAATTTCATATTATACAAATATTGACTTGGGTTGAGGGCAACATTGATTATATTAGCCCCCGAGGGACGAAATATTGCCCGACGCTTAGCAACATTTTCGTCCCAAGGGGGCTGATATTATCGATGTTGCCCGAAAACACAGTCAACATTTGTTTTGTTATATGAAGGAACAAACCAAAATTTAAGAAAGTAATTGAAAACAGATCGCCGTAATTTTCTCAGCTCAACAAATAATTCACGAATTCAATTTTGTGCAATGTTCACTTCCCAATGTGGCCTCAATCCTTCCCCAAGGATTGTGATTTGAATATACTTGAATCTACACAACCTAATGACGCTTCCACACAGTGGTTGTGGAAAAGAAGTCCAAAATGTACAATGTTTACAGTCAGATGAACAGAGGGACAGATAAACACTAAACAAAAAGTGATCAGAAAATCTCACTTCAGCTCAAGTGAGCCAAAAACTGAAGATCTATTATGTATATATTTCTTGAAACTACTTTGAAACAATTATCCATACACATGTAATATCTCTTTTATCCCTATCCCCAAGCTCTTTGGTGTATACAAGTATATTTGGAGGGAGGTGGTGTAACATTTACATGGTTGTACCGTTTCCATTTTCCTAACAGAAAAACAGCCCATATTTTCAAAGTTTACTTATTTAGCTAAACTTAGTGACATACAATTAACGATTTGCGTAGGTAAATTTATATTTCATATAAATGAAACGTAGCTAAAGATCTAGTGATCGGTACTGTAGTGGTCAGGTGGTTGTCTGATTTGATAGAAATTGGAATGAATTTAATCTCCTGCCTGATTTAATTTTTAACATTGGACATTCTTCTATCTCTCCATTTCTAGAAAATGTTTGTTTCTTGCCTCTACAAGGTCTAAATCACAAAAATATCACGTTGTTAATTTAAACTGTTTAAATTCACTTTATTTCTACAGAAGTGAAAACTGGAGGTCAATGTTGTCATGTTGTACACAGAATTAATGTTAAAATGTTGTTATTAAAACAATATTTTAATAAATATTCAACAAATTTATTCGAAAATCAATAAGGTTTCTCCTTTTACCCTGTCAAAGAAGTGTATAAAGTTTGATTAACATTTGTGTGAGGGTGTTCTTTGAATCTTGCCCAACAGCTGAATAAAGTACATACATGCATACGCACAGCAGTGATGCTATATCCTCTTCGCAACAAGTTAAGCGAGAAAATAATAACTGGCAACACTCATTGCAAATATATTATCTGAATGCATTACCTTCATCTTCTGCTTTATGTGCCAACATTGGTCCTTGTATACAATCACCTATGGCATAAACACTGCAAGAGGAACAAGTTTATTCATTAGAATGTAAAAACCATGCTAACAGTGCAAATAAATATAAAATTACATAATTTTTCCATTTTTATTTCTCGGCTTTTGCACTTAAATTTAGAACTACATTGACAAGTATCATGAAGCACATGACTAAGTGGTAATAGATGTTATGTAAGTAATGCAGGTGTCTTGATGTTTTACACTTATGGTACCCCCGTATATTGATACATGTACTATGTATAATCTATGTATTGAGAGCGAATTCAAAATTAATTTCATATCCAAAATACTGGGTATATCTTCAACAACATAGGTAATCACATATTACAAAGCTTACAGAGACGGGGCAACACCTTTATCATATCATATGAAAATCATAGTTTACGATCTTGGATATTCATCGATACTATAGTGTGGTTTTACACAACATTGTATATGATATGTTAAAATATTGTTTGAAAATCATATTACATCAATTTCATATGGGATTGTAAGATACAAGATTAATCAATACAGTAAAATAAAACGATATTACATCCTATGATACTATACAATATTGTGTCATATGAATTATCAGAAGAGTGTATTGTATCATACAATACTGTATTTTTGAAAACATGCTTAGCATATATTCTTTACCAACAAATTTAAACAAAATTGAGTATTTGGTAGGGGATGTTTTTAGCATCCTTCCTAATGGAGATCAAACCCCGTATCTGAAGCTACATCTGCGATCCGTTTATATTAAGTTAAATCAACCATGCAAGTTTTTAATATTACTATTATTTATTAAACATGTGACCTGTTCCAAAAAACTAAACCCCCTCCAGCATCTGAAACCCTTGGCTCTGATTCAGCATCCTTGCGTGTAAGGTGCACCAGAATCACAAGATGCATCATCTAATCAAATTTGATAAAGACTGAACCAATAATAACTAAGATTTATCTATCAAAGAGCAAATGCTACAAAAACTTTAACCAGTTAAAAAACCTTAACCTCATCCAGCATCCTAAACCTAGTATGTCTCAGTCTCAGCATTCAAGCTTGAATGCTGAGACTGAGACATAGGTTTAGGGTGATGGTATTCAGTGGTTAAAAGACCTTGGAACAATGGTTTGGAATCTTGAATTGACTTCTATTCTTCCTCTGTTGTCCTTTGGGATTCCTAATTCTTCTAAACCAATGTTACTTGTGAAAGGTCTTCGGCCAATGCAAACCAGTAAAACATCACATTCCAACTGAAAAATCATACCAAAAAAGTCAATGTACCAGTAGTTGAAGAAAACAAAAAGTGTATATAAATCCTATGCAAAGTTTAAAAAACTCTATAAGCTTGACACTATTTGTTAACCTGTTAACCAGTAGTCCAGAACATCATAAAACTTCTATCTTCAAAAATATTTAGGAGTCTATAGCTATCAGATTATGTCTATCAAATAAAAATGGGAGTCAATCACCTTGAGACTGAATCTTTTTTCTATACTTTTCACTAAAGAATGAATAGCAAATCTTTTAAAAGATTCACCAATGCCTGCATTTTAACACCCAAGAAACCAGATTCCCTTTGTGCAAGCTCAGCAATGACATGGATAGATTCGATGGTTGTAAACATAAAATAATGGGTAATAAGTCTTATTGCAAAGACAACTGCATTTAAGTCGTCGGCTGTAATGCTTGCATAAACCATTACATATTGGAATAGAGGACTTCTGCAAGAAAAAAAAATTAACATCCATCCTTTTTACTATAACTATCTTAGTTTAAAAAGGATGTCTTGTCAACCTTGTGTTCGTTTGATTTTTAGTCTCCATTTTTTTTACATCAAGTTTGTATTTAATTCAGTTCAGACTTTTCTGATAATCGATGTAGATAGTTCTTTACCGAGGTACTCTTGGACCAGAATTTTATATACCTAAGGTCAGAGGGTCTTTGTGTAAAATTTAAAAAACATTTATTATGATTAATTTGGTTATTCCTGAACATTGACATATAGTAAATTCATCTCTTGTTGCACTACTATACTTGTATTTTATCCTCATAGAATACCATTTTTTATGCAAGATAAAATGATCACGTGAAAAGTAAAATCACTTTAAATATATGTATGAAAAGAGTAGAGTGTACACTGTTTATGCACAGTTTCAGTAGACTTTAAGCTCAGTCCCACATTTAAAAGTCTTATTCAGACTTCATTAAGTGAAAAGGACAAAAATATATTACTTCACTGCACTTACATGCAATTTCTTCAAAAAGATGTAAAACTCAAGTTACTGTAGAATCATTTAATTTTGTGGGGGCCAAATTTCGTAGATTGTTGGATTTTTGCTTAATATTCTAAAGACATGTAATTTTGTATATGTGTTGGTTTTCAATTTCAGTATAAGTAAACCAAATCTTTCAAAATTTGTTTTCAAGGAGGATGTAAATTCGAGGGAGAGGTCTACCTACAAATACCATGAAAATTGAGCCACTAGAATTCTAATGATTTCACAACAGTCTTTCCCATAGATTATAAACAGATATTGTTTATAGCTAATATGAAGTGCCTTTACCTTTCAAAATGTTTCTTGTGGTGCGATATACTGTATATAATCCAGTTCGAAGTGACTGAATGTGCCATTGTCCTTCATGGATGCAAATTTGTAGCTTAATAAATTATTTTCAATGATATTACAGTGTATATCTCATAGCCAATCCTTTTTGTGTCTTTGTGTCTTTTGTGATCTGTCTGTTTTTCACATATACATACTGTCTATACTGAGGTCCTCCTAAGGTTCTGTTCATATTTAATCATTAATAGCAAAGAGTTACAAACTAGAACAGAACTGTCTGTTATTGGGCCAAAGGAATCATCAGTATCAAATTAGTCAATTATTGCAGCAATTAATAAGATCAAAGCTATTGCCATTTATAAGATTCTATTACTTTATTCCCTCAGACTCTCGCTTTGAAAGTATCAAAATAATGGTTGTTGTTTTTATCAAAATTCACCTAAGAAAAAAATAGGGGACTGCTGTTATGTTATAAGATCTCATTTCTTTCTGCAAAAATTTCGCATTTATTTACATGTATATCTATACTACTATATTAAAATAATAGACTCGAATTTTTGGTCTTTAATACTGAGAAATCGGAAGAATACTGTCTTTTGTTTTATATATTTTAAACATCATTGGTACTTGAAGATTACCAATTTGTTTTTATTTTTTCTAAGTTAAGCTTCGCTAATTAATAATCAACGAAAATTCCTCAAAAAATCCCGGAAATCACCTGGATTTTTTGGATTTTACAATCTTGCGCTTGCGCAACACATTCACGCTAACGGGATCTTTAGTTTATGTTTCCACACATCTGCATAAATAAACACAGAAATGATAATACAAATACGGGTAAATTTTCATTGGACTTTTGCTATATATTCTGTTCATATATATTAATGATTTCTTATATGAGAGAAAGTATAAAATAAATATACATTTCAACCAAGTACTTACTTTTGTCTTCGTGATGACAAAAAATATTTTATTACATGCAAAAAAGTTACATTCTATGGATTAAAATTTTTAGTTGAATGGTATTTGCAGTCTCAAAAAGGTTTGTTGTGATGAATTTGACTGTTATTTTTAAGACAACTTCATTAACTTTCCCCAAAATCGTTCCGGAGCGATTCTGCAATTTTCTGCTACATTACGGGTATAAGGGAGGCATTCTAACTGTGGTGAGGACCTTTCCCGAGACACAGTTGGATTATTCAAACTAAGGAAAGTGTAGTGATATTAATAGCATTATTGTAGGCTTATAGCTTTGTTAAGGTGTGTCGATGTACCTATTCCGTAAATATGCGGTATGCAATGTCAACCCGTGCAAGCACGGGTCAAAGTCTAGTCATAAAATAAACATGTTTATCAGTTATCTAAACTTTTCCAACATTACCTCATCTTGTTTTTGATTTTTAACACTTTCAATGGCCACTTTGATTTTGTCCCCAACTCTTGTTGCATTGGTAACCTTGGTGTCCAATTTGAATTTCAGTCCTTGTTTCTGAAGGATTCGTTGGAAGTTTTTAGCAACATCCAAGTCAATTCCCATGCCTCCTATGTTTGATAAAAACTCAACACAGGTAACATCTGATCCATATCTTTGCCACACTGATCCCTAAATAAAAGAATTGATACCACATATGAGAAGAATCTCAAACGAGAGACCCACAGGCACTGACAGTCACCTGAGTACCATAGCCCTTAGATGGACTTCTCAGGGAGCCTCATGTTTGCATTTTAAGCTTTTGGAGTCTAAACCCTAATTTAAGATTTCTCTGAATGTTACACCCACTTTTATTATTTGATGTCTGCAAACATTAAGGTGGTATGGGACACTTCCAAGTTGTGATGTATTGTTTATAGAAAAAAAACAATAAAACCAAGTGTGCGTTGAAGTGTAACTAGTGCCCTGTAAAGAGTTACTATGTACACAAGAGGGGTGTCAAACAATGAAACAAAGGAATATACAGGTGTAAGAGGGTGGGAAATCATTATTACATGGTCACAATCCTATCAGATTAACCGATTTTTCTATCAGATTATCAGGGGAAAAATAAAGGAATATATTAGAAATGGTTCAGTGTTTTGGTATTATATCAGATTAACCGAATTATTCAATTAACTGCTATCAGATTAAGTAGAACCCTCTGTATAAGTAGTTTCTTTTCCAACATGGTTACCTAACAGCATAACGCAGTGGGTTAGACTGTTTACTACGAATCTGTAGGTAATGAGATCAATTCCTGTTGGGAGGTTTACAACTTTTACCTCTTCAAATATTTTTAAAAGCTATTTTTTGGTTAAATATTGTAAAATTTAAAAATTCTAAAACTGGTGAAAGTTATTATACATTTATGTATTATTATGTATTTAATAATTTTAATGATAATGTAATTAAAATTTTAATCCACATTAATATCCACAGATGTCCCATACCACCTTAAATCATTCATATGGGGGTGGGGTTTTTGAGATATTTCAAAAGACTTTTGGCTAGTCCCTAAATCTTGAAGTCTTTGAGCAGGTTTCGGTATTTGCAATACTTTTTGATCTGAAGTTATAACAAAATATTTCTTAGTTGTTAGATATTGTATGAGACAATCAGTTTTGAAGGCCAAGCATGTTACTCCCTAATGGGAGTCACTATGACAGTTTTGAAGATAGCATGTTGTTAAGAATCAAAATTCTAAATGACTTTTTTTCTACAACATTTAGCAAAATATTTTTCATTGAAAAGTTATATAACGTTTCAAAATTTTTGCCTCTAAATATCCCTATTACATAACAGATTCTCATTTTAAAGCTAGAATCAAAGTTGTAAATGTAAAGAAAAAAAGTTTTGCTTCAATTATTCCAAAGTAAACTTCAATCATTTTAATGATATTTAGAAAACACTTCTGGCCCCTTGTAGATCCCTAATATAAGGGGCTGGCCCCTAAATCTTGATATCATTAAACAGGTTTTGGTGTTTGTGACACTATTTCTTCTAAAAGTAAAAACATAATGTTTCTGAGTCATTAGATAAATGGGTCAACTATTTTAAAGAGACAGTATGATGCATCTTATTAAAAAACCGACTTGAAAAAAGTTTCTGATTTGGTATATATAGGTTCAATATACCAGTAAAAAAATGTTCAAACTGATTTGTCTATCTTCTTATTCATTCTAAGCATAAATAAACAGTTTCCAACACATTTATTTTAGGTATAAAACTGGAATTTTCACTTCAACATTCAAATTGTAAACAAAAGCTTTGTTTACAGAGCAAAGAATTGTAAGCTCTGTAACTCACTTATAACTCATCGAACGATACTCAATTTTTGTTGCCTATTAAAAATGTCTTACTGAAGCATTGTAAGCATTAAAATCGAATAAATAATTTTCGACCAAAAACATGACCACGCCCCTTTAAATCAATTTCAATAATTTCATTAAAATAAATAATTATTAATGGTCCATAGATATATACTGTACATCACAACTTGTTACAGGGTTCCGCCTCCTATAATATTACACATGCATATTTACAATAAACAAAACACATGCAGGGCTCACGAAGATTCTCCTGGATAGGTTTGTTGATAGAATGTCTTTTCTACTTCTCCCAGGCAATAATTGTTCAAAGTTTTTAAAATAACCAGAATTATCATTTTGTAAGTATGAATTTTGCATTATCTTTTAAAAATTTTATCACTGGAGTTGCTAAAAACTCAATTCATTCTGTAAGTGTGGCCCCTTGAGGGTTATTTGACATATTTATGTCTTTTCATGTTAAAATGAACTGAAATTCATAAGCCATTTATAATTTATAGAGGAAGTGATGATACGTTCCATTTTACCTTGTCAACCATGATGACGGAAGTCGTGAGAAAATCTTGTAGTATTCAGCACGTCAATTACGTGTCAATCAAAATCCATGTGGTACAAATAAATGATATAAGATTAATCGGTTTGTACTACCCTTCAATTTCAAAGTATATTTTATCCTGGTGTACTTTCAGGATAATATTTAAGGGTTAAACTATTTTTTCAAAGGAATAAGAGTAAATGTCTCAATAATTTCCCAACAACCCTCATATACATAGTGTTAATGGTAAGTTGATGAACTGAATTCAACAATGTGAAAGTTTGAAGAAATTGATCTTTAATTCAATGTACACTTGATTTTAAATAATATGATATGTCCTATCCTAAAAAAAAATGTGATTGGAAATTGTCTTATTGTAGGCCTATATATACAATTTACAATATTTACAACACATTTTGTTTTTGTAGTGAATATTTATATGTAAAAAAAAAATCTACAAACATTTCTGTCTACTCTGAATTGATTTTGTTTTGTTTCAATGTTTTGTATCTTTTGAATTGCCGGTTTTATTTGATTTAATTTCATTTTTTTTCCTTTTAATTTTATTTCGCACTTTACAGGTACCCAAAAGAGGTAGCATACATATAAATACAGTTTCTTTTGACCATTAATTAAGCATATCAACATTATTAACATGCAAAGAAATAGATATGCTTTGTATCTAAGTGTCTTGTAGTTGCTTTTGATCAATCAACACAAACATGCTAAAACATTTACTACTGCAACAAATGAATTGATGGAAAGAACTACAATTATATACTCACAAGTTCTACTCCAATAACACCTGCACCAATGACCACCATTTTCTCTGGAACTTTTTCCAAGGAAAGGGCACCAGTTGATGACACTATTGTTTTCTCATCTATCTTTTGACATAAAAAAATTTTAATAGGATCAATATATGTATTATATGAGTCATTTGTAAGTGTAAATAAAAACTAATTATTATCATATTATGGAGTTTATAAAATTATTAAGGAATCTACAGTAAAAAATGATAAGATATATACACCAAATTTTATAGCTATTATAATTCCTAAATCCACGGCCTGGCCTTTCATTTTTAAAACGAGATCCACAGGCCTTGGCAGTAACCTGAGTGAAGATTTTCTAAGGTTTAATAATTTTCACAAAATGACTTTATTGGCCCTGCCGCCAGCAATTTTACAAGAGGGCTTCAATGGACATCATAACCTGTGGAAGCAGAGAAGAAGATTTTTGAAAATCTGACCAACCATATTTTGTAAATTTGCTTCAACCATGAAACCTCAATGATGGTAAGGTCATAAATTTCACAATTTAGATTCCTCTTATCCTAGCTTCAAACCAAAAATCGTAATAATTGGCTTGTAGTTTTCACAGGTAATCAAAATACAGAGCCAAACAAGATAAGGTACACCTTTATTATATTAAATGAAAAGCATAGGAATTGGTCTTTATTAAAAAATATTGTAAATGTGTGGTCTGACACAATATTGTATATTATTTAAAATATGCTTGCTGTAAGTTTGTCGCTATATATTCAATACCCATCTATTTTCGCATAGTATTCAATGGGTTTATATAGCGTAAGCATACTATGCTGAAATAGAGCACGGCAAATGTTTACAACGAAAACTTTGCTAGCGCCGACAGCGGGTTTTAAACTCTTGCCACTAAAAGCATTACGTCTTGAAGCCCAATGCGTTACCGTTACACTAAAGCAGCCGATGATGTATCTGACAGTATTAATATATATAATACGTAGAAACATACGATTGACAACAAGCAGTTAAAATTATTAATCTTTCTAAAAACACCTCATTATTGACGGTAATTTAATAAGTTAAAGTTTTGATAAACTTTTGAACAAATTGATTAAACAATTTCGAAAGAAATTCTACACGTGAATCACAAAAATGCTTTTTTAAATGACGCTTGATAAAGAATGTACAAGAACAAAATTCAATGAGACTTTGCTAGACATTTCGAGTTTTCTCTGTAAGGTGAAACGTCTCTCATTTCTTGAAAAGAACATAATATAAAGCGTTATTGTCAAAATGTTAATCACAATTGGCAGCAATATCGGAGACATCCTGTGCATCATACACAGATAAAGTTACTTGCAGTTTGATATGCCATTTTGAAGCGATAAGATCGACATATTGTTGGAATTTATCAAATTTTGGGCTAAAAATGAGCAATTCGACTAGTCGTCCGCATCGACGATTCGTCCGAATAAATAAGGTAATCAAGGTCCCTCAAATTTTTAGTTTTATTAAGAGTCACCTATATCTATTTTCAAGTAAAATTTCCAATCAAAAGAAAAGAGGTAGCATTCCTTATCAAAATCTTAATGTTCCTAAGGAATACAGCAATGTTTTTACCACTTTAAAGGCATTGTTGGAACCCACAGGTTTTCTATCCATTACACTACAGATAGAAAACCCATGGGTTCCGACGATGCTGATAAGGTGACAAAATATATTCAGCAAAATTGATAAACACATTTTACTACCTCTATACCAGGAAATGGAGTAACTTCAGATCCAGTAGCAATTAAGATATTTTTGGTGGAAATTTTTTCCTGACTTCCATCTGCCTTTGAAACTGTCACTTCATTTGGGCCTGTAATTTTTCCAAATCCATCTATCCTTGTGACCTGTGAAAGAGAGAATATTTTTATTTTTGCTTTCATTAAGTTTTTATCATATTCATAACAAACAATTTTTGAAATTTTTTTTTCTTCTGATTTTTAATGATTTTTAAAATTTGCCTTTGAATTACAGATACATCAGAGTAAAAACTCTGAATATCGGATAAAACTGCTACCAGCTTGAATAGCTCTGAATTTTGTGATTTCGATGTAAACAAACACATTAGAAATAAGGCTATGTAGCAACCTCTAATGATAGAGTGTCCACTAATAATATAACGTTGCATTAGTAGTCAGACATCTTACCGTTAATGATATAATTTTATCATAAACGAACTCCCAACCGTCCACTAATGATACAATTTCAAAATTATATCATTAAGGTTCAGAATTCACATCCACGAATGATAATATGTTTTACGGTGCGACCGTTGGGGCGAGCGCAGCATGTAATCAAATAATGAATTATGATAAATCAATAAAAATAAAAATATCAACGTAACTGAATTTGAATGCAAAATAAAATATAAACATGCCTTTTTTTTCTAGTAAATTTTCATTATTCAGAATTTATAAGATTGTTTATTTATTTAAATATAATTTATCTCAGATACAATGTTGTTGAATAATAAAGATTTTAACATAATGTTTATTGCAGTTTATTTCCTCTTTTCTTGTAGCAGACATTTTTCTTAAACTTATTACATATAAAAAATTGACTTATCATAGAGTCCCCCCCCCCCCCCCCCGTTTAAAAAAAATGTAATTTACGTATAAAAAAAATTGCTGATCATATAAGAAAAACGGTTTTGGACCCCCCCCCCCCCCGGGGAGGATGTAATAAATGTGAAAACAAAGATACCGTTGAGCAGTTAAAGAGATAAATGCATACTACGCACTCACCATTCCTTACCCGGATTAGAATTTCCCTGATTTTGAGAATTTCTTTTTCATTTTGCTTGTAAATATTTTTTGAATGATGCTGCCGCGCCCCCTTTTAAAAAACGTTCCTGGAAATTACTGTAATTATATAGTGAATAAAATAAATGTGAGCATTCATCCAAATGAGAGCAAGTTACAACTGTTTTATTTCCTATCTAAAAAAAAAATGTCCCCATTCGTTAGCTTTGCAAGATTTTGAGAAGATTTTGGTATTTATATTTCAGCAGATTTACAATAACTACTTAGAGTAATTTCCCCTTATTGTGACGTCAAAGTTCACGTCGGTCAAGTGTCGTCTGTCTCTTTGAAAAAACCCTGAAAAAAAAACTAAGTGAAATATACTGTTTTGTTTACTTAAAAAGCATGATATTCTTGAAATTACACAATTTATCTGTTTCTCAAAAGTTTAACTTTGATTCTCGCGAGAAGGAATCAAGTCTAGTGAGATCGTCCGACATTGATAAATTGCATTGTGGGTCGAAATTTACTGACTCCGAAAAATTCTGTGGGATCAATGTGCAAGAAATCCATTGTGACGTCACTCGAAGGAACGACAACTCTGTTAGTCTTACGTAATGGAATTATTTTATTTACAATGCATTATGTACATAGTCTTTTATCTTGTTCTCGTGAGAGTGTGAAATAGGAAACCATATTTATAGGGAACTACTGGGACGATTAAAACAAGGCATTACTGGTCCGATTTACTGACGCCAAAAAAATCCGTTGAATGAATGTGCAACTAGTCCGAATTTTCTATTCACACACGCCTTGCCGGTAGAGCTCGCTTCGCGCCGGCGCGCTCACTATAAGAAAAAAATGCAAAATACGTACATCGTTGACTTTTATTTATTTAATTCTTATTGCATTAGAGGACAAACATCCACCGCCAATGACACAATTAAGTATAAAATAGTACTATCTTAAATTTTGCATTTTGTATGTACACCTGTCTATTTCTCTGTTGACTAACAGGAGTCAGACAGATTATTTAGATTCTACTTTGCTTTGAATTCCTGGTTCTTTGAATTTGATAATATTTAATCTTTATGTCTCAGGGTAATTTATTCATTGATCCAATATTTACTTTAATATATTGATATACATGTATAATGACAGATCACTGGAATTTATTACTTTTCCACACACATTCATATTCATGGTGTTTTACATTCATTGGTTGAGTTTGGAGTGTGAAGGGTAAAAGGTGTTGGGGTCATGTAAGAGTTGTATGATTGGTTGTTATTTTAGAAATAGTAGTCAATGAGTGGTTTTACAAGTTTTACACTAAAGTGCGCATGCTTTGCGCCTAACCCTAAAATTAGCGTGTACTAGATATTGTTTCAGTGAATTCTATCCTGATATACTTATATTCAATAGAAATTACTCACTTTGTTTTGTTTGAATAGATGTGCAATGCCTCCTGTTAGTCCTTTCACAGCTTTTTCTTTTGTTGCCATTGATTTTTGGAGATTAAGACGAATGCCATCAACTGAAATCATCAAAATAATTATGTTTATTAAAGCTGCTTGGTCAAATTTTTTTGCTATAACAGTATCAAATAATTTTCCATACAAACCAATTATCTTAGAAAGTTATATGCTTTCACCTACTTACACCATCATCTACTCCTTTCAAAGATAGAAATATCAAAGTATAAAATGAAATAATTTATTTACTGAAACACACAAAAAAAAGCAAATGCATCATGTGCATATTTAGAAAATGGAACCGTTTGGTTTAGTCCCCTGATTGGTCGTTTGTGCCAAGTTTGGTTGGAATTTGCCAATTGGTTCTGGAGAAGATGTTGAAAAATGTAAAAAGTTAAGAACAAACGGATGGACAGACAGACAGATGAAAGACAAAATGTGATCAGAAAAGCTCACTTGAGCTTTCAGCTCAGAAGAGATAAAAAAAAAAATGAGCACTTACACTCAATGCCTCTGTTTTTAAGGTCATTTGAAGTAGCTAGGTGGTAAAAATGAGAATTGTTTAGCAGAGCTTTGGAAGGGATGCAGCCTACATTAAGACAAGTGCCTCCAAGGGTTGGATTTTTCTCCACACAAACTGTCTACAAAATTAAAATTAATAATGCAAGTTATTAAAAGAGGCCTACAGGCCTCAACAGTCACTTGAGTACTTTAGCACATTAAAAGATGTGTTAGGGAGTCTCATATTTGCTTTAAAGCCTTATTCTGAAGTGCAAATCTTTCTGATCTTTCTGAATATATGCATTGAATTCCCATTAAATAAAAAAATAAGGAAACATGAGATTTAAAATTTTTACAGCCCTTCTTCACCCCCACCCCAATACATAAACAATGCATTTCACAATTTAAGAAGAATGCTTTATAGACATGACATCATTACCAAGTATACAAGTTGATACATGGACATCATATTAAGAATAAGATATTTTTGACAAAATAAGTGAAGTGTATACCCACACAACTTGCACAACATGCAATATTGGCAGTCATACTTCCCTGGTATCCAGTTATAATTTTGTTCTTTTGTATAAATTGCAACCCATTCTCCACTTTTGATCAAATTTTGGCTTAGCTGCAGGTCTGTAGCTCCCGGTCTGAAAAAATTCAGATGGACGACCTGGGAGCTACAGGGCCTCCCTTAGTAAAAAACTGCAATTTACGGCGCACAAAAAATTGCACTAGTTTTGGACTGATTAACCTTATTTTCAAACATATTCTGTACAAATATTTGTTTCCAAAATATTCTCGGACATTTTACTACAGATATCATCACTTCACTTGCCTCTGGTATTCTTTTAAACACCATTACCAGTCCTTTAAAGTGAAGTTTTGTTGTTTGTTTAAACGTGAAAATGGCGACTCTCGATCTCGAAGTAAATTCATATACTTCGTTTTCCGAGGTCGGTTAGCATGTTTAAGAGAAAGTCTGAGGCAAGTAAAGGAACAATATCAGTAGTAAATTGTCTGAAGAATTAAATGGTACCTATTGTTTTCACAGAATTTGTGTGCAAATAAGGTTAATCAGTCCAAATCTAGCGCAATTGTTTGTGCGCCGTAAATTGCAGATTTTTAGTATGGGAGGCACTGTAGCTCCCAGGTCGTCAATCCGAATTTTTTCAGACCGGGAGCTACAGACCTGCAGCTAATTTTGGCTAAACAAGAGACCCATGGGCCACATCACTCACCTGAGCAACAACAGACATTATAAAATCATTACAAAAAATTGTGAAATCCTTGACAGTAATTCTGGTTATTGAGCGAGGCTTTATTGGTCATATAGTGAACCTCTATTAATCTTCTTTTCCACTTGTAATGTAGTAGGCAAACTAAGTGCATGGTGGGTTAATCAATGATGGAACCTATTACTAAACCCCTTTTATTGTTTTAGATTTTTCTCTATTCCTTTGAAAAAAGGAATAAAGAAAAATCTAAAACAATAAAAGGGGTTTGGTAATATTTGTCACCCCACCGTACCCCTGGGGACCATAATTTGAACTTAATTGTTTTTGAAAGATACCAACAAATTTTTAATAATTTTAAATCAAGTCCCTTTTAAAAAGGGTGTGACTCTTCATTTGAACAAACTTGAATCCCCTTTACCCTGTAATGTTTTGTGTCAAAGGACGAGTGCACTTATGGGCCCCGGTGAAAAGTGAAAATATGAAGAATCAAATTAAGCATATTTTTTCCCCTAACATTATCTATTGATATCTATTCCATAAGAATTAACAAGTTTTAGCGCTGAATTTATTGTATATAAAATGCACGAAGCTTTAAAACATAGTAGGGGTCAGCAGACATTCGTGATTTTGTATAGTAAATCGAGGACAGGCATTCATTTTAAAGCCTTTGTTTACTGTCAGCCTAACCGAGTACAAACTTGTGGAAAAGACAAAATACGCATTATACATTTAGTAAACTCCCGTGAAAGTAAGAAGTTTGTACTCGGTTAGGCTGGTACCTAAAAAATGAAAAACGTATGAAAATTTCAAGGTTTTTCCTATAGCAAGCGAAAGCTATTACCTGCATGACCCATGTTTGAACTCATGCATGGAATAAATTATTTCAAACAATCACGTGGTTTCTATACAGGTAAACGTTTGTCAAATGTGCTCACTGTAAAACATTGACACGTTTTAGATCGCTTTCCATCATCTTTGTATGGTCAGGAATGTTTGTTTGTCACTATGGTAATATGCAACTTCAAAGCTTCATTCGATTTTTTTCAGGAGTAAAATAATGCATAAAGTATAATTCAGCAAACGCGCCAATCGATCCACCAACAGAGCAATGTTGATTTAAATGTCTCCTCCCTCTGATTTAAATAGACACAATTCAAGTAGGTTCGGTTCGATTTTTCCGGATTTAGATTATTTATAGGCATTTAAAAATCCTCAGTTTTTCAAATTGTATTCTAATTTTGGTAAATTTAAGCGTGCATATAAATCAGAAGTATCTATGAGTGTTTAACTATTACGAGAAAAAAGCAATTTGTTGATATTTTCTACATATAAACGGCACTGAAAAAGGGCCCATTCTCTATAGCTTAAGTGCACTTGTTCTTTGGTTGAAATCGGCCCAATGGTTCTGGAGAAGATGAAAATCTGAAAAGTTTACAACCACTGCAGACAACAAACAAATCTTTAATCAGAAAAGCTTACTTGAGCCTTCGGCTCAGGTGAACTAAAAAGACATTGAAATCTCTTCAAGTATCCATTGCATTTAGTATTTCTCTGTTGATAATAATAGATATTGACTGTACTTTTTTCTTGGTAAGTGAAAATGAATAATAGATTAAAATTTTATTTTTACCTTCATTCCTAGTTGAGCAGCTTTGATGGCAGCTACATATCCTCCTGGACCAGACCCAATAACCACAAGATCATTGTCACCTAACATGTAAAAATACGGAGAAATGCCTTTTTAAACTGCTCAATTCTGTCAAGAAATGCATTAAGTCAAGCTCATATTTCACTGTGGGTTGATCGGTTTTGAACTTGATTTGGGTGTCAGGCTTCGGGATCAAGAAAGATCTTAGGCTTAATTCAAAATTATAATCATTCACCAAAAACTTATTAACCATAGTTATTTTACTTGAAGTGTGTAGGTAGGAAAAAGATAGGGAAACAATCCTAAAACATGTTTCAAATTTTGTTTGTATGTTATTATTAAACTGTGATGGTCCTGTGATGTCATAGATGACATTTAATCAATATTTGTTCAATACAGTAATTGTGATAAATAATCCATAATTATGTTCAGTCAACAGGAATGTCTTTTGCAATACTCTCCTATCAAATCAAGTTTCAGGTTCATTCTTAATCAATAGCTGTACAATTTTTCAATGTTTTTAAGATTGAAAAAAGGTAAATCTTTAAAAAAACAATTTAATACATGTATATATATATATGTATGCACAAGTCCTAAATGTTACACTTGCAGTTCATACTGATCTTGTAAAAACACCAAATGAATACAGTTGTATAAACTGATCCCACTTAGACATGAAACATTTTTGTATGAATTAATCCTTACACAATATTTTGATATGGATTAAATGCAATGTCTTTCAAAATTGTTCAACAAAGTTAAACTGGCATATCATAAAATGTGCAATCGATTTCACCTTGACAAGAAAGAGCTGATGTGATTGAATATTACTATAGTCTGTCCCAAGATATTTATGCAGCACATTGGGTGGATTTTTAATAAATGTATGCATACATGTATCTGTGAAAAGGGTGCAATATTAAAATCAATGAAAGGGATAATATTCCTGGTATCTTCATTAACACATGATTATTTGCACTCACAAAAATTCATAGGAATGAAAACAGAATTCTTACAGAATTTTATAATGGCAAATGTTTACATCTTTTCTTCATAAGGAAGTCACTCGGAATACCTTGCACAATTTTTCAACGTTATCATCCGGGTACCTTCGTCTCATTTGCAATGCAAAATCCCCATTGACTTTTTATTTTTAGCCATGTAGTGAAACCTGACAAGCTAGAGGGGGACATTTCAAAGGAAAAATCTTGGTATTTTTCATACTATTGAATGAACATCATTGAAACCTAGAGGTGTTTATAAAATTTAATATAGAATAATTCAAGAATTGTGTGGCAAAAGTAACTTGGGACAGAGCACCATCTTGCAACATGTGCAAAAAAAACCAATTTGGTCTAATAGGAAACTGTTTGGTTTGACAAGATCTTTCATAATCTCAGAGGAAATGCAGAACATTTCTCAAAAAATCATAAACTACTCAGGATTTATTAGTGTACTTATCTGCAAAATATGTTCTATAAGAAACAAAAGCATTTTCTTAAAAATTCAAATTATATACAGTAGCTAACCCAGCACAAAGAATCAGTGTATTAACGAAATACCTTCATTTGAGTAGTTCCTGTGTTGTGTGACAAGACATCTCATTAATCCGCCATTGTGTCCTGTCTGTCAAAAGAAATCTAAATCTAAATGATTACAAATTATATTCAGTCTTTTTCAATATATATTGTAAGTCTGCCAACACATGCAGAACTTTTCAAGATGATTTCTTGTAGACGAATGCAGGAATGTTAACATTATGCATTCTGACATTAAAATTTTATTTATCCACATATTTCTGTCATAAACGTAAATTGAAAGATAATGTGGGATAAAAATTAAGGAAAACATGTATGACATAAATACATGTATTGGTCACTTTAAAACGTTAACATTATGATTAATCATCATTTTCAAAAATACTATTCTCTTTTGTGGATGTAGGCTATGCCTGTCTTCTTCTCAAAAGAGAATACATATATACAGTACGATGCAATAAGTATTCGTACAAAATGGCAGCATGTTTACATTACTCTTCGCATCATTACATTGCAAGGGGGATAAAATGGGTTATATTTATAGCATCGATGACGTTTTAATATGTCACAAGATTTTTTTTCGTCTGCATTTGTAAACAAATCTCAGATATCAAAAGTAAAATGGGTCGCAAAGGAAAAGAACTAAGCAATTATGTAAAAGAAATCGCTCAGAAATTATTTGAAGTAGGTAAAACCATCGATTATGTGTCAAATACGTTGCATATACCAAGATCTACTGTTGGGAGCTTAAAAAAGCATATTGAACATCGGGGCTCGATAGAAAACATCCCCTGAAGAGAAAGGACCTCCTCGGTGACAGCAAGGGACTATAGAAAGTAAGAGCGGTTAGTAAAAGTTAACATAAGAGAAAATTTACAAGACATTACATCAAAATTCAATGAGAATAGGGAAAGACCAATCTCAAAACGTACTTTGCAGTTTCATTTACATAAAAATGGGTAGGTTTACAGAAGATCGGTTTCAAAGAAGAAAGTGTAGTTGTTAAAGATGTGAATCGTCGGAAACGTGTATCTTGGTGCCGTGAAAAGCGAAAACTGACTGTAGAGAATTACTGGAGGAAGGTGATCATACGAATCCAAGATAGTGGTAGGGCAAGATTCTCGTGTAATGAATACATGTATGTGTGGAGAAAGAGAGGCGAGGGCTGGAAACCCGATTTGGTGAGGGCACGGAAAACCAAGCCGTGTTACGAAGTGAAGGTCTGGCGGTGTCTCACATGGCATGGAGTCGGCATTATTTCTGCAGTAGATGGTAACAATAAAGCATATAAATATCAGCAGATACTAGACGACAATTTGTGGCCTGTCATTTTCTGACTGGAAACTGTTTTTCAAGACGAAAAATGCCCCAGTGCATTGTGCGCTTTCTACCCAAGATTATTTACACAGAAATGGCATAAGAACAATGAGCTGGCCAGCACATAACCCCAACATCAACATCATTGAAAATATTTGGCTTTTGATTAAAAGAAAACTTCAGGGAAGAGTTGGGAGAATACAAAACAAAGAAAACATGTTCCATGAAATCTAGAAAGAATAATCTTACCGTGACCAGGCTACGCTCAGGTCACAGTAAGAATTCGTCCCATATACTTGCAATGTAGCAGCAGCGAAGCGGATTAGCTCTGCGTCAATTTTAAGTCTGTTATAAATAATCTGCAGGGGAAAAACACATTTTTATACATTTCAATCCTTTTTGAACATGCATATGTAGTTTAGTCCACAAAATATCCATTTAATGAGTCGTACCAAGGCATTTTGTTAAAATACCCGTTTGAATTTGCCTGACCTTTTGTCGGAAATCGCACTCGGAATGTCTCGGATTTTAACGTTAACATGGTGACCATAAACAGCGAATTTTCAAACATGATGTTAAAAGTGGCAGTCGTTTCGTTGCAAAAACAGTTAATGTGGTAATATGGAATTAAAGAGCAACATTGTAGGTATTCGCGACCAATCATATGAATATTTAGGCAAGATATGGCGCGACATAATTTTTTTATTTGCTACGAAGCGAGTAAATGGGACGAATTCTATCGTTAAACCGGGTCCGTAGGACATCTGTCATTTTAACTATAGAACATTATATCTACATGAAATCCAGCGCATCTGGACTGAGATAACGCCTGAATATATAAAAAGCCTATATCAGACAATTCCTCGGCAACTAGAAAGTGTTATTCGACTGAAAGGTCATCTTAGAAAGTATTAGGTAAGCTTTAGCTATTAAAAATATTTTTAAACATGAAAACTGAAGTTTGAAGAGTGACCTAATTCCGTCTCAAATGTAAACATGCCGCCATTTTGTACGAATTCTTATTGCATCATACTGTACATGTATAGTCACTGCATGTCAAACTTTACAGGGGATGAAACAAAACATTACCTATAAAACATAAGAAACATGCTCAGCGGTCGTGCGAATAACCGATGAGAAAGTAAATACACAACAGTTTTGCAAAAAGGAAATAAATGAGAGTAAATAGAAAACGGTCTTGCGAATAGCTGACGAGAGTGAATACACGACGGTCGTGCGAATAGCTGCTGAGTGATTTACATACAAGACGGTCGTGCGTATAAACAATACCCGATTTAATGCTTAAATAAGTTTTATGTTGATTGTTAAATCATTTATTAAGACCGTCAAAATAAAAATAATAAGTGTTAACCAGAGACATAAATAACATTGTTATTTGTGTCTCTGGTGTTATCCAAATAATCAGCTGATAATGCTGATGCCGATGTAAATATTGTTGAGGAAATTTTGCTCGATTGAAAGGCATGTGGTTTTGTAGTTCATATTTCTTCGCTATCTTCGGTCTTTCGGTAGCATGTGGAAATTCGCGTTGGTTAAATGAAATAAAGTTGTATAATTACCCAAAATTTCTTTACTGTTGATGCCAACATGATATTGTCTCCTTGAAAAAATAATATTTATACACTATACGTCGTAATCACTTAAACGCTTGGTACGACTACTAGAGGGAAAACACAGAAAACAGCATGATTTGTGTAAACAATGGTAAATGTCGGAATAAGTCGTCTATTTATATTTTTAAAAAATATAGAAATATGTCTACGGCATTTTTAAAGGCTACATATGCATTTAATTCAGAGAAAAACAAAACACAATGGCCTCAAAGCACGGGTCACCTTGTTGAGGTGCTAATCATTTCGCACCAACACCATATAATCGCCCTATGCACAAGTGCCCCAGACTTGTCAGTGCATGGTGTTTGGTACGCAATTGGCTGCTTTAGCAGATATTTTCTCGTTTTGTGGTCAAGAAAATAAATTCGTGGCCGCAAAATAAAATTCGTTTCTATTGTTCCCAGAATATTTTCGTTCCCATGAATTTTATTTGTTTTAAGGGTTTACACAAGGTAACACATACTAGCCTATGTAAAACAAGAGGACCGTAGGCCAACATTGCTCACCTGAGCTACACTAGCAATAATAAAATTAGCTTTATGGAACCATATACAAAATATCTGCACAATGAAGTAGAAGAGATCTTGTATAAACAGATAAAAAGATTTTCAAAATGTTCTCATTATATTCTTATGTTAAGCATTGAGCCACTTTTTTAAACGGGTGATTTCATAGCCATATCACACATTAAGTATCGCAGTTCTTAAGAAGACCTCAAAGTTCAAACAATTGCTCACATATCTATAAACCTATATCAGACTTTGAAACCTTGTGGGGCCCAGTAATTGTCATGGGGCCACAGTCTTAATAGCTGAGAATCAACAATATGTCAAGAAGCTTGCATATAAGTTATACCATATACATGTATTATTACACTTGAGTTTTTGAGAATAATTTTTTATAATTTGACCCCGCCATTGTGGCCCCCCCCCCCCCGCCCGGGGATCATATATAATATCAATCGAATATCTGCACCATCTGAGGATGCTTCCACGCAAGCCACAGCTTTTCTGACCAAAGGGTTTTTGAAAGGATTTTTAAAAAATTCCTATGTTAAAATTCGACACCCCCCCCCCCCCATTTTGTGGCCACACTCTACTCCCAGGGATTATGATTTGAACAAACTTGAAAATACTTAACCTGAGTCCACAGAAATTTAAAGCTATTTTGGCCAACTAGTTTTTCAGAAGATTTAAAATAAACAACAACACACCAACAAATTTTCAAAAGGTCTTAATTATCTCCTTTTGAAAGAGGACATGACCCTTAATTTTAACAAACTTGAATCCCATATCCCCAATAATCTTTTGCGACAACTTTTGGTACATTTCCTCGCTACATTTGTTAAAAAAGAGAAACATTTGTAATTAAGTATACTAGTATCAAAAATATAAAATAAATTACTACAGCCATCCTTAAAATTTTAATTGGAAGTTTATTTCTAAATTAATTTTATCATTTTTCAGTGCAATACTGGTATTACGTATATCTGACTTCTCTGGTTTTGTTCTGACTTCTCTGGTTTTGTTCTGACTTCTCTGGTTTTGTCTGGTTTCTGGTTTGGGTTTTGTTTATGTCACAGGGATACAATTGAATATAGTTTAGTATATAGTAAATCATTTATCTACTCATTCATCCATACATTTCAATATTAAATCATTTCCATTCATGGTGTATTCGTGTTTGACTGGTATTCGTACGTGTTCTGTCACGTGATTGTGTAATTTTGGGTTGTGATTCACCAAACACGGTAATAGCTACAATTTGTCTGTATTGGGAAGTGGTAAAACAGGTTTTTATGGGTGTGTATGGTCAGTGCGCAAGTGTTAGTAATAGCACTTATAGTCTGTCCCATGATATTTATGCAGTACATTTGGACGATTTTTGATAAAAATACACATACCTGTGTGAAAGAAGTGCAATTGAAATAGTTGAAAGGGCTAAACTGATCCTCAGAATTATTAAGAGAAAAAAACCTAATTCACAAAATCATGAAAATCCTAATCCGTGGGGGGGGGGGGGGGGGGGGGGGGGAGGAAATCTATACTTCCAAAAAAATCCTAATCCGTGGGGTGGGGGGGGGGGGGGTTTTATACCTATAGTTACAATAAAAAAATAATCTTACCTAACAAAATTTTCCTTTTTTCAAAAATAACAAAATTCCTAATCCGTTGGGGGGGGGGGGGGGGGGCTGGGGGGGGGGGGGGGGGGGGGGGGGGGGCTAGTATGCCTTTGACTCCAACTTCACAATCTTTCAAACGTACATTACGGAACAATAATGTTTCCTGCAGAAAAAAGTGGGGGGGGGGGGGGGGCTTAACCCTCTATTCTGCTATATGCCTAATGGTTAGGTCTAACTTAGCGAAAAAAGTGGGGGGGGGGGGGGGGGGGCTAACCCCCCCCCCCCCTTTAGCCCCCCGGTTTCGACGTCTATGCATTATCATCTTTCACTCGGAAAAATTCACAGGAACAAAAACAGATTCCTTACGGAGATTTATAATGGGGAATGTTTACATCTTTTCTCCATTCGGAATACACTCGGAATACATTTTTCAACGTTATCATCCGTGCCTACTGCAATACAAAATTCCCGTATACATTAAATTTTTATTGAAACCTGATAAGCTAACAGGGGTGTTTCAACTGAAAATTTTTGGAAATTTTTCATACTTTTGAATGAACATCGTTTGGACCCTAAGGTATTTATAAATATCAAGCAATTAAGCAAAATCTGTATTCAGGATAGCTTGGGACAGACTATAATTCATAATGTTTTGCACTTTGATTTTAGAACATATATAATTCGTTTGCCATTAAACAGCGACAGTTTGACGACTTGTCTGTTTAAATAGTCTGAAACTGTCCATAGTTTTAGTCTATTACGTATATTACAACGCACTTCGAAAAATTACGCACTTTGAAAACAAAATGTTCAAAGTGCGTTAATTTTGGGACCAAGTCAACGCACTTTGAAATTTTTTTTTCTCAAAGTGCGTTGATATCGTTGATATTAATGCACTTTGAAAAAAAAATGTTCAGGGTCTAGTCGAGATAATATAGATACAATAAACAATTGTTTTAATATAACTTTGTGTAGTTTTTAGAGAGAACCCACTGCATTATCAGCTAACTTGATTAACAGTTTTTCGATTAGAATTGTTTTCCTTTTCTTATAAGCTTACGTTGTTTGACAATTTACATAAAGAACAACTCAGGAATTTGAATTACCCCTGAATTGCTTTCCTTTTTTGTGTATACAGCAAACTTGTTAAATCATCTGGTACATTGTGCTGTGCCAGAAACGAAAATTATTTAATTGATAATGGAGATAATGTATACATAACATATTTCAACTGTCTTCAATTGCATATGTTTATAAACAAACATGATGTGAAAAAAAGATACGTTAGTTATGGTTATTAAAAACAATACGATCTTTTAGAGAGAAAATACTCACACCCTAATGCTTATTTTTAAGTTTATAATAATTTCATGTTAGTCAATGTACATGTATAAGAGGGCCTATGTTGAAACTCTTATAGATTCTTAAACATACCATTGGAGAAATTATTGTTTGGCCAGCTGGTTTTTTTTTTCAATATCACTGTACTTAATTATAGAACAAAGCGTATCGCGGTTTATAAAGCCCCAAACCATTTTATATCGTATAAAACAATTAAATATTGAATTCATTCCTTATAATTTAATTTCTTTACTCTTCATTGTAGATAAAAACGGTCATTTGACCTTTAAAACGTCGTAAAATTGTACAAAATTCAAACGTAACGTCAGGCGTATTGATACGTTTTTGACGTTAGTCTTACTATGACGTAGGCAACATTCTTTATACGATATGAAATAATTTTTTAGCCAATCAGAAAGCGCGTTACAACCAGAATTAAATTATATACATTTGGAAGGAAAAAGAGGGGTAGGGGACCTTCTTTCTGTAATCAATGAAAAGAAGTTCTGGTAATTGACATGTGCCATAAGTTAACCCCCACCCTTACCCCTATCCCGTTTTTAAAGATGGTAAATTAGATTCATAAGTATTAACAAATCATCATACTATCAACAAATTAAGAATTAAATTCCAGAATTTGTGATTTTTACATCTGTTTTTCAAAGTGTGTTAAGTGTCTTGATACTAAAAAATGTTGATGTACCTTCGTAACGCACTTTGAACAATTTTTTTTCAAAGTGCGTTGCCACATACGTATCTACTGAAGGCGAACTTGGTGAGAAATTCTTTCTTTATTTATTTAATCTTAAAATTTAAAATGTCGAAGCATTATAAAAATTTGTGCGTCAATTGTATGAATGTTTTCATTTCAGTTCACCTTCTCATCATTATCATTGACATTCATCATAATAAAATGACGTTCGAAAACTGAACCATGCATCCTTTTATTTATTTTGTACGAGGAGTGACGACCCCGTGACATTTATGTAGGTTTGTTTCGTCTAGTTCGTTTCTCAGTTTATAGTTACCCCTGTGAATGTGCTGATCGTTTTACCCAATCAAATACACTGGACCAACGATATTGGAAATTAATCAACTAATTTCATACATGTAACCATTGTTCTTACGTTCGATAGAAAACGTTACTAAATCATTTTCATGTACATGTATTTGATTTTTTAAAATTGACCTTACCTATATCTAAAAATTGTTTACGTTGATCTCCCTATGCTAAACCTTTCTTTTCAAATACGAAAAATGCTTATTTTTGTAGTTTCTTCGGAAGTGTTTAAGTAAGCTGATAGCATAGTGAATTAAGTAATGAATAAAGGATTGATGTAGCGAAGACAATAATTAAATCACATATTATTTGTTAATATGTGAGAAACATGGACCGCGGGGTGATTTGGACTGTACTATACATGAGGTAAACTAGTGCCTGATATTTCCGATCACAACTCAACTCTACAAGAGAAACAATGTGAAGAACAGAAATCAGTGGATTGTGAAGATCATGCATAGCATGGTGTACATCCATCAGGATAGTTTTATTGAAATGTATATAGCAAC
Organism: Magallana angulata; assembly: GCF_025612915.1. Taxonomy (NCBI): domain Eukaryota; kingdom Metazoa; phylum Mollusca; class Bivalvia; order Ostreida; family Ostreidae; genus Magallana; species Magallana angulata. The sequence continues at coordinate 36,617,870 of NC_069118.1, read as the reverse complement.
TGTTCTCAAGTAATGTAATAAGTTGGTAATAAAATGCATGTATCAATAGAGTTTGGTGTCTACTACATTCTTTGGATGATATTTTCACTTCATTTTTCGGACTTTTGTAGCATCCTTTTTTTATTATACTCATAAATTTGCTAATAATTCCAAATATATTTTTAATCAACGCTTTGTACTCTTAAAGAAACAGAAGTGGATTTATAACATGTGACAGGCTAAATAGGTTGAACCCATAATTATCATATTAATCAATTCTAGCTTTATCCTACTAGGTTTTTGCTCATCAATATCACCTACTTTAAAATATGCCACTGTTTCTGTGGTATTTCACTAAAGTGTTTATAAAATCATTTCGCAGTTAAACGCAAACCACTCAAATCCAGTTAACTATCTATGAAATAAACAGAAAGTTAAAAAGTTCACCGGGACATGAACTTGGCTGGTCATGATCACGTGATAAAAACCGGTGAACTTTTCAACATCGCTGTTTATTACTTATATTTACATCTGAAAATTGCAAATTGTTCAGAATTGTTCAAATTACCGAGATTTTATGTTTAAGATAATCCAAGTGACAAGCGATAAGCGCGTGCTATGATCATTGAGATATCATGCAAAAGTTCAAACAAATTTGATCGGTACTCTAAAGGTTCATATAAGGAAACATATTTGAAATATGTAATTAAACTAGTATAAATGGAGTATCTCTTGATTTAATTTTTTAACCAATCCTTCAGGCGTATATATCCTAATGCTGATCATGGACACATAATTCAGACTGATGAACCAGTAGATGCCGATCATGCATTCTTCAGGTTAAAGAAAATACTGGCGCTGATCCTGAACAAACACCTAAACCTGCAGAGCCTGTTGACAATGGTTCTTGTATTCATACTTCAACCTGACGAACCCGTTAATGTTGATCATGAACACATGTGTCGTGATCACTGTTTATGCTAATCTTGAACCTATTTTTCAGGCTGAAGAACCTGCCGATTTTCACCAATTTGAGATATCTAACTTGTATCAACAGATGTTGTAAGAGTTGGTCACAGGTTTACGTTTGTTGGTAATTCCCAGCAGTTGGCATTTGCTGGGATGGAACTCCATCTGCCAGTCTGTTTCCCACTGGAATATACTATTGAGGTCTTCTTGTAGTTGAACTGTGTCTGTGTTGGTACAGATTTTACGATTAAGTAAACAATCGCAGCAAAAAGTCGTACATTGGAGTAATGGACATATTCCGGGAGGTCATTAATGAAGAGAGGGAACATCTGCGGTCTAAGAACGCTACCTTGACGGACTCCTGGCTGGACGGGGGCATTGTTGGAGCTCTTCCCATCTACCAATACACGCTGGTTCCTTCCACTGAGGAAGTCCCTGATCCGTTGTAGTGTGGACTGTATGTGTAAACCACGTAATGTCATTGGTCAGTGCGTTTCTGGGTTCTGTGCTTGATATGCAAATTAGTATTAACTTCAATGAAATCGAACAACCAATCGATGAGTAATATGATAATCAGCGTACAAAATTTAAGCACGGCCCAACAAGCAAACTAGCACGCTCTTAGTAAAACGATAATAGGTCCAAACACTGTTTCACTTTCAGTTTGCCAGAGTAACTGCATAGGAGAGTTGATTATAATCAACTCCCAAAAATTGATTCTGTATCATTTTCGTTGTCCGGGTTTACTTCTTCACCGATGTAGTCGGACCTGACAGCAACCAGCACATCTCCGTAACCATCCCTCCTGTATTTTATGTAGACATTGAATCCATCTAGGAAGATCTCAGAACTGCATATGTCTTTTCGCAGCCAGGTTTTGGTGCCAATAATGATATTTGGGTTTGATGAATCAATTAGATAACCAATTTCAGCTTTTTTATTCTTTACACTCTGAAAGTTGATAAGGGTTTTAGTGTTCTTTGTTTTTCATATTTTGCTCAGAAATGGTTCTTTGTCATTTGATTTGAGCGGTGAAGATGTAGCAGCTGGAGGCCCGGGATTCAAGGAAATGTTGAAATCTTTTAGGTGCTCAAAGATATTAGATAAAGAGTGCAGTGGGGGTGGTGGGTGGTGACGTAATAAGTTTAAAATAGAATATAGCCCAACTCAAGTTTGTGATACATTACCATACCCCTTCTCTGATTTGACATATAATATCACTACATATAACATGTAGAAACAAAAGAAATTCACTAAATTCATAGCGCAATTACATGTAATACCTGATTGAACAATAGTCTACGATATTTTGCATTACCAAATGATAACAAACGAATAATTTTATGACTTTTGTCTATGTACATGTCTCATAACCCCTAAGATCTTTCTTCTGACCACATAAGGGACTTAATTCAAATTACTTAATTATTCAATCATGCTTAAATGCTTAAAAAATTTAATCGGGATGTATACTTTAGCCTCGCCTACTATAAAGTAAAGTTAAGTTACATTTGTATTCGGAAAACAACCAAACATTGCAAATTATGCTATTTGATGTTGTAGTTTCGACATAACATTAACTTATTTCATAATACTGACAGTTTATATCACATGCCGATCATTTCTTTAAAAGAAATACTTTGTTTCTGTATTATACCGTTTACCGATAACTTTCCAATCATAGCGCCTTTGAACTTTGTTTCTGTACTGTTTACCGATAACTTTCCAATCATAGCGCCTTTGAACTTATGGAATCATTATAGTATATACATTTGTTTTGCCTCGGACTGGAATGGATGAATATAGCGTCACGTGATTGCCTTATAAATTCCTTTACACGGCAAGCGTCAAAATTTATCTGTACACAGTCAGTAACAAGCCTAATAAGTAATAGTATAGGTCCCTGTTAATCAACCTGTTCAGTGGCGTTGGAAGCAAATTGAAAGTGAGGGGGCTAGACTAATCATCAGAAATCTTGACAATAGTAATAAAAAAAAATTCCCAAAAATCATGAAAATCCTAATCCGGGGGGGGGGGGGGGGGGCTAGTATACCTATAACTCCAGTTTTCAGATATTTCAATCTTTTTAAGGTAACTTTAGGGTAACAATTTTTTTGCTGCGAGAAAAAGTTGGGGGGGGGGGGGGCTGAACCCTCCCTGATGCTATGTTCCTAATGGTTAGGTCAAACTTTGCAAAAAAAGTGGGCACTAGCCCCCGCGGTTCCGACGCCTTTGCTGTTAATATGTAATTTATATGAGAATTTAACTTAAATTTTTACTTAGACGTTCATTCTTTTTTTTTTACAGAAAAAAATCGTGTTTCATTCAATTCCGAACATTCTGTACAGTCAGAGACTATGTCTCTGGTACATTGTCTATTTAACAACTACCCTGGGTTCCTAATTTGAATAGGATCAATTACTGTAGCTACCTCATTGATCGCATTTCCGGAGAAAGTAAAAGTAGGTGTTACCAGAATGTTTAAGAGGTTGCTGAACAGAAAAGATGAAAAGGTAATCTACATAACCTTTAGTTTAACTTTGACACAAACTATATGCTGAAAAATTCATTTACGACTGTGAACGTTACAAAGGACGCATATGAGGGCGTCCTGGAGCGATGGGCCAATTTACCCAAATGGCGATCCAAGTGGAAAGTATTGTTATATAGTAATACTGTTTTGTTCTTGTAATATGAATTAAAATAGTTATTTAAAATGAAAAAATGATTTTTTTATTAAATTAGTTTTGTTGACAGGTATCGTAGTTTAAATCGAGATTCCTCTGACTCTTGCCATATATGCCACCGTTTGCAAATGAAGTCATATGTGTCGCTGTAGACTTATAGAGCACATTTGGACAATTTTTAATAAAAATACACATATCCGTGAAAGAAGTGAAATTCAAATAGATGAGGGAAAAATATATGGCAAACCAAATTCTAAAAAATGAGCAAATCATGGTTTCACAGTCAACTAGGTTTAAACAGTTAAGGTTGTAAACTATAGTTTATGAACAGAAAACTACTGGCATGCAACCAGTTCTCGCCGAGTACCATTTCTCGCAAATACATTGTGATGTCATTTTATCAACACATAAAATTATAGACGAAAAATGATGTCACAATGTACTGGCTAGAAATGGTGCTTGGCGAGAACTGGTCGCACGCCAGTATAGTTAACACCGTCAATCTATATTTCACATCTGTAAACCATAGTTAATGCAATCATCTATGTTTCAGAAGTGTAAAACTATAATTAACCCTTGCTCTGCTATATTGTTATTCAATTTAAAGAGCACCTGTGCTCAATTGTTTTGGAAATCACATTTTGATGACATCAATACTTCATCAATGCATAAAATCTTTATTTACAAAGATATATATATGAAATTTTCCAAAGTTGTAGAGCACAGTTGTTTTGTTTTTTTGAGAAAGTTTGCATTCATTTCATAAAGAATTGTTGCCATGGCAACTAGCGATGTTCCAATCATCGATTATAATCGAAAATCGATCAATTGTTATCGCATTGTAAGCGCTTGATCATAAAAGAATTCATTACGATTAATCGGTTGAGGTTTTTTTCCCTTTCAACGAGCGCATATATATCATAAACAGAATATTCTAGGCGTGAACTCTCTAAACCCTAAAAAGGGTCTGAAAATGGCTGACATGTCAGATGAGCTCCATATTCTCACTCGGGAAATATAGCACATTCCCGAATTTGGACGCATCTTGGTTTCAAGAAAATTTATGTTGGACTGCCTATACTAAAGAAAATCTTTTGAATATAATTTTTTTATAGCTAGAAATACTAAGTATATAAAATTACAAAAGCCTATAGTCTGTCCCAAGTTATTGCTTCCATCAATTTTCGATGATTTTTAATAAAAATACACATACCTGTGAAAGAAATACAATTGAAATTGATGAAAGGGAATATATCCAAGATATCTTCATTGAACAATTATCCCTTTTCACTCATAAAATTTCACAGGAAAGAAAATAATTTTCTTACGGGGATATATAATGGGAAATGTTTACATCTTTTCTCCATTCGTAAGTACTCGGGATACCTTGCGCGATTTTTTAATGTTATTATCCGGGCTTATTAATGGCTGATGCAATGCAAAATCTCCGCAGACATTCAATTTTGGGATGTGTATTGAAACCCAAAGTGGTAGAGGGGGCGTTTCAAAACAGATAATCTGGACATTTTTCATATTAGTGGATGAACGTAGTTTGAGCTCAAAGGTATTTACTATTATTGAAATATCAAGCAAAAAGTGGTGGAAGCAAAAACTCGGGACAGAGTATAGTAATAGGTCTGTTCATTGTAACTTGTTTATTTACATTTATTTAGCACTACACTATAAAATATAAAAAATCTCCGATTATAATCGATAATTAGTTAGTTGTGGGAAACCGATTATCGATTATGAAAATCTCACCGATTCCCATCACTAAAGGTAACTATTTTATTTACTAATTGCAGAAAAAACGTTAATATTCTTTTTAAATTAGCATCAATTTTATTCAAGGCAGTGAACCAAAGGACAATTGATTTAAAAATGATACAAAAATAACAAAATAATACAAAATTAATTCATAGTCTTAAAATTTTTATTCAATGAACTAATATCACCTTGTGATTTGACACAATTTCAATTGGAAATTAAAGTATCATTAATTGAATTTTTATCATATCACTGTAAAAAATTTGGACCAATCATTCTTCAGGTGGCATTTTTTCTAGGTTTTACAAAAAGATATTTCCCAAGGTCATATTCAAAGAGGTCAAGGTCACCACAGCAAGTTAAAACCCAAAACCACATTTTAAACATTAACAATGCGTTATTTATGTTGACTACTTTTAAGAAATAAACAGCAATTTAAAAAGTTCATCGGGATATGAAAATTGTTGGTCACGTGATCAAATCCTGTGAAGCCCGAAGGGATTCTCGGTAGATTTGATCCAGTACCGTATTTGGAAATATCCATTTGACAATGTGTAATGATGCCCATTGCTATAACAACGGCAAAGAACTTCTTCATCTCTAAAGCTGTTGTATCCTTCCATTTTTTAAAGCGAGAATTTTCCTTTAATTGTTTGTTTGCAAGAAATTGATCAGCGTATTTGTTTCTGTCATCAGAGATATTCTGGTAATCAAAGTCATCCGTAAATATAGTTTAACTGTCGATAAACCTAGTTTATCATCTGTGAAACGTTATTTAACGCCGTTAATTTTTATTTTACATCTGTAAACCATAGTTAACGATTATCTATGTTTCAGAAGTGTAAAACATTAATTTACACTAAAAACAAAAATACTTTGCGATTGCAAAACATAAACTATCTGATGAATATAGCTTCATGATTGTGAAACTATGTTTAACAACTCTTAAATATAGTTAACGAAAGTAAATTATAGTTTTCAGATGTGAATCTATATTTATCAGCAAAATCTATTGTTAACGTTATTTGCAGACATGTAAACTTCGATAACCATTTGTTAACTATAGTTTACAACCGTTAAATATAGTTTTACAGATGAAAACTATAGTTAACAAATCATTAACTATACTTTGCGATTTGTAAACTATTGTCACCAGTCAATAAACCTAACTTTTCAAATGTGAAACTATATTTAGCTTACTTTTTTGAATTTGGCATGCCATAAAAATAACCAAGATAAATTCATTCACACATTATCATTGTTCACTCAGAAAAATTAATAGGAACGAAAAAAAGATTCTTTACTGAGATTTATAATAGTAGGGTGATTCACCATGCATCGTACACCCTTGGATTTTTGTCTTTGATCATGCATCAACTATATTCCAGATATAATACAACTTAATGTTTGAAATAGTACAGGTTTTCCCCTTGCTTAATTATTAGAGAAAAAATACCGGTAGCGAAATTGTTAAAAACACAGAAATAAAGTAAATTAATGAAGTTAATGAAGAATGAAGAACTATTTCACCATGGATTGGACAATATTTTACAAATTTCAAACAGCTATACAGTAGATATTAAAAATAACAAAATTTACTGGTTTCAATGGTAAAATACCCAGGTTAGGCTACATAAAATTAATTTTTAGATTCTAATCCCCGCCTGCTCCTCAGAAAATGGCCCGCCCTGATGCATTTTATTTTATCCTGAAAAAAAATTGTGTGAAAAAAAAATTCGGGAAAGAAAATCCGGCTTTGTATACAAAAAATTCAAAACATTTTAATGGCTGCCAAAACATGGGGAATACTGTTTGGGAAAAAGAGTACCAATTCATTTCCCATAGGGCTAAATGTTAAAGCTATACACGCTATAATTTCCATCAAATTTGAATGACAATGAAAACCCATGTGTTTGTCTACTAATAAAAGTCGCCTTTATTCTGTAAATTACAATGGTGAACTCCATCTCGTTGTAAAAATACAGATTTGTAATTGTTTATTTCGCAAGTTGTCAAGAAATTGGAGTCTAAATAAATTTCAATGTCTATAATAAAAATACAATGTAAAAAGAAACATTAACTGACGAAACATTAAAGAGAAAATATGTCACATATGTATTCTTACTGTTTATTATCTTTCAATAATATCATAATCTTCAGAAGATATTTATGTAATGAATAAAAATATGAATTGAGTTTAGGTAACTTTAAATAAAAAATAAACCAATTTAAGTATTTTTAATTGAAATTAAACCTGAGTTGATCTAGCTCTAGCTATCACAGTGATGAATATTTTCCATTTTTCCAGTGCTTTTTTCACTTTGATTCTTTTCTTTAAATTTTGCTACAGGCTTCATCTCAAGGGGTCTCCAGCCAAATTGATGAGGCACAGGTAAGTAAATTTCATAATTTTTATGCATAAAAATGCTGTTGAATAAAATTTTATACCATTATTCATCACCCAGTTTGAAGCAACTCTACTGGTACTCATAATAATTATTATCATTAACTGATCAAGAATTTTATGTGCTTTCTGATTGATCTGGAAGATCTTAAGACTTCAGGTGTAGTATTGTGGTCAGGAGATTTGGCCCCATTTGTCGCTGACTTTAGGGGAAGAGTTATATATAGGAGATGTGGCGCCTTTTGTTGCTGACTTAAGGGGTAGTGATAAGGTCAAGAGTTTGGCACTCTTTGTTGCTGAATTCATGTTTTAAAAAGTTAGGGAGATCTGGCATATTTTATTATTGAGTTTAGAAATAAAGTAAAGTACAGGAGATTTGGTGCCTAGTAAGTACAGTAGATTTGTAATTATTTGTCTTTATTTCATACTTAAGAGTTAGAGCGTATGTTACATGTACTATTGGGAATAAACAAGATAGTTTGCTTCATATCTCTTATCTTCTTTCATGAAAGATTAACCAACATCTGGAGATCACACGCATATTTTAAAGTTTCACTTCAAAATCTGCACATTCATTTGTATTTAATAGCAGTTTGTAAATATTAGAATCAGATTTCTATTTCCCAAGTGAATAGGTATGAGATTTATTTTCAAGAATACTTTATTTCATCAGGAAATTAGTGTAACCTGCTTTCTTTTCAACTGTCCTGTTTATATTAATATATTTACACTCAGTGTGTTTGCATTGAGAATATGTGAAGTTCAGTTTTCAATAACGCGTCAAACCTGATCATGGCGTATGCATGAGCACAAATAAACGTTGTCATGTGATTTAAATAGATTTGTTATTGAATGCCGCATGTTAGCACGGTATGATAATTTGTCTGCACAGATTGGTGTGTTATAGGACCAACTATATACAAAAATAAGCATTCAATGCTTATATTATTAGTTGTATGAAATATTTTTATACCCCCTTCAAAGAATGAAGGGCATATTGCTTTGCTGCTTGTCCATCTCTCTGTCGCTCGGTCAGTCCACCAATAGTTTCAGTTCATATTCTTCGCAGAGATTGCACGTATTTAGATAAAATTTGGTATACAGATTTATTATAATGTCTAGGTCAAGATTGATTTTGAATACGATCAAGCAATTTTTGACAGAGTTATGCCCCTGGGACTTAGAAGAAAAATTTCAATTATTTGCAGTTTCAATTAATTTTCTTCGTGGATGTTTCCATGGGAGGGGGTGCGCGCATAAGTGTTTACAAACATCTCTTGTTGTATCATTGCTTTAAAGCCATATTATATATACGCTCTTTGTCAGGGTTATGAATAATTGATGGAACATCCATAGAATATTTTATTTAGTGCTCTTTTGCCGCTAAAAATATAGTGCCAGAAACTTTGCTGAGAAAACTCTTTTTTGAGATAATAAAGATCTGATTTAATTAACTATTATTTTTCAAAATTTCATTTCAAAATAAATAATATGTAAGTTTCATTTAATCTTACAATAATAAATCAATTCAAATGCATGAAGAGGTTCACTTGTGCTCACATGCTCATACGCCATGTGTGTTATTGAAAATTGAACATCACAGATTTCCAATGGTAACAAAGGGGAAATAAATACCATGTGGCCCTTTGACCTCTTTTGAGTTCACCTGAGCTGAAAGTGAGCTTTTCTGATAACTTTTTGTCCTGCATCCGCCTGTTTGTCCGTCCCTCTGTCTGTAAACTTTTTACATTTTTGACTTCTTCACCAGAACCACTGGGCCAATTTCAACCAAACGTGGCATTAGGCATCATTAGGTGAAGGGGGTTCATGTTTCTCAACATGAAGGGCCAAGCGGGCTTTCAAGGGGAGATAAATAGGATTTATTGAAATTTTTTTTAGATATTTTTCAAAAATCTTCTATAAAACCATTTGGGCAGAAAAGCTGTAACTTGTGTGAAGTTCCTCAGGTAGGGTAGATTCAAGTTTGTTCAAACCCCAGGGGTAGTGTAGGGGCACAATGGGGAGGGAATATATTTTTACATAGGAATATATAGAGAAAATCTTTTTCTAAAAAAGAAAATCATTTTCTTAGAAAAGGCGCAACGTTAGTGAAAGCAACCTTAGATAGTGTATATTCAAAATTTTTTTTTCTCAAATCTTCTTCTCAGAACACAATTGGCCAGAAAAGCTGTAACTTGTGTAAAGTATCTTCAGGTAGGGTAGATTCAAGATTGTTCAAATCATGATCCCCAAGGATAGGGTGGGGGCACAATGGGGAGGGGATATATTTTTACATAGAAATATATAGAGAAAAATCTTATTCGAAGAAAAAATTTCTTAGAAAAGGCACAACTTTAGTGACAGCAACCTTAGATAGTGTAGATTCAGATTTGTCAAAATCATATTTTTCAGGAGTAGGCTGGGGCCACATCTAGGGGTCCAATTTTACAAAGGAAAACACTTTAATTTCACCAAAACTTAAATATATGGTTTTACTTATATGCAAGCATTTTGACATGTTGCTGATTCTTTAAAATTGTTTAGATTTTGGTCCGTGGACAATTCTTGGGCTTCACAAGTTTGACGAAGGTGTATATCCCATTTAATTTAGATCTTCTTGAGAACTGTTATACTCAATATGTGAAATGACTGTAAAATCATCATGTGACAAAAAGGGCTCAATGATAAAAAGAATATCCAGGGGAAAAATATTTTTTGAGTACAGGATCTGTTATACTACATTGTCCAGATATTTTGTATATGACTCTGTAAAGCTGATTTTATGATGTCTATTGTTGCTCAGGTGAGCAATGTGACCCATGGGCCTCTTGTTTTTTCTTTTGCAGGGGTTTGTATGTCCTATTTGTATGATATCTCTTCAATCTGCTGAGGGATTGCAGCAACACTTTGAAGATGCTCATGATGAAAATAAACAACACCAAGGGGTATTGAAAGATTAATTTGTTCTTCATCTAAGCACATTAACTTTTCTGACCAAATTTTGTGTATAGGGGCCTATAACCTTTCAATTGCAATAGTTCACTCCATTTCGACTACTTTTCTTATCTTTTCTTCGGAAAAAATTTAACAAAACTTAGCACAAAGCCACAATGCACCCCTATTTAAAATGATTTTCACCTTCAGCGTAAGGCCAAAAAAAATATTCCTATATCCTGTCACCTGACCAAGAAAATTAGGGTAGGTAGGTAGGAAAAAAAAATTTTTTTTTAAATATTTATTTTTTAAAACTTGGAGCATATGTGTCAGTGTGTAATAATGAGAAAGAAGTATATTCACAGTGTACAGTATGTTAATCATGATTTAAAATTTCCAAAGGTCTTTGTATTATTGATGCATGTGATGTATAGAAAACAACAGGCAAAAAATAGATTAATTCTTTATTTAAAAATAAAAACTAATATTATTTGCAAAATTTAGTCTACATGTGTATGAATGTATTTATCCTTTTCTGGATAAATTTTTCTGTATTGTATTAGCTTAATGTCAATATTAATTAAATCAGTCTCTGTACTCTTTGATCCACTTACTACCGTACATTATGTAGAGGATCTGTTAAATTCTCAAGAAAATTTAGAAAGCAGTTTTATGATAATTTTAGCATTTATTGCATTAATTAACTACTATCAGGTTATTAACTAATTGCAATATCAGGATTTAAAGTAATAAACATTGTTTTTGTAATTTCCAATGCACAGTATGTTGTTGCATCACCCGTATTAATATAACCCCTGAAGATAAGATAGTCACAAGTTTATATTAACCACAAGGTTAATTTATGCAGTAAAAATGTCTGTAGATTAGATTTTTATCATTCTTTTGCCAGTGAGGTTAATTTACACGATTTTGAACTCAGAAGATAAGCACCTTCACTTCTCTTTCTGAGGAAATTCTGAAGTTACCGATCACCACCATGATCACCAAAAAAACTTAGATTCAGTCAGGCAACAGGAAATGGGAATAATATTTTTTTGGCCTAATGACCTATTAATAGGGTATACCTAGCTAGCATAAGATATGAATGTGAAGCATCAAAGCCATTCGTTTTTAACAATTATTAAAACATAAAAATTCAATAAACCAAATTATGTTACACTGTTCTAAAGATATGGAAAATCATTTTATTCTCCTGCAACTCTAATTTCAATTCAGTTATCATGTTTGACCATGGTAGCAAGCCACTGTATTGATCAAGTCTAAAAGTTCCCTCAAATAGATAGAGAGAACTAATATGAATCTCCTCGTTTGGGCTACTGACGATGATATTTCATAAGACTACCGGTATTACTGACACACACGCACACATATCGGTTAAGTTCATGTAATAAAAATGATATACTCCAAAAGTCCTTATTCCAATTTGCTTCTATTCATACCCAAGCTTTGAAGGATAGGGGGTATACTGTTTTATATTTGTGTGTCTGTGTGTGTGTGTCTTTCTGTCTGTCTGTAACAAATTTCTGTCGCATTTTGCCATAATTATGGTGGTGTTCCTTTTTGAACAAAGGACTATATATGGTTTGAGCCTAAAATGGCCCTCTAAAATGAACATTGTCATTTTACTGTAATTCTTTGTTTTATTTGTACAAATATACATTTGAAGTTTTTTCATAATTTTCATTTTGATTTTAGTCCCCACAATTTAAAAATATGAGTTCATAAAGTTTACCTTTTCCCGCCATTTTCTCATTTTTAGCATAAAATGGCTTGTTTTGAGGCAGTTTTTCTTTAAGGAAACATTGAGCGACTGTTTGAACAAACAAAATATTTTCACCAAAGATGTATCTCTCCAATACTTATAAGTGACAAAAAGTTCGTTCTTGTTCAAAGAGTCGCTCTATATTTCCCATTCGAAAAAAGATAAGAAAAATGTCAATTTTTGATTGATTTTGATTGAATTATAAAAATAGCGTCACTTCTGACGTCATATACAGCCAGTAAGTGCATATAAATCAAATAAATAGGTGAAAAAGATATTTCATGTCAACTCTTTTATAAAATAACACAACAAAGTAATGTACCTGAATCATTTTGAAAATAGCGAATTTTGGGGGCCAAATTTGACTAATATCATATATAGTTCTTTGAAGTGAGCATTGACTCACATATATACTGTATCTTGTTTTTTCCCCCTATATTTTGGATGTCTTGAACACTTTGAATTTATTATGTTTGTAGGAAGGTTTTTTGTGTCCCATATGCAAGATATCACTGTCATCCCCAGAAGAACTTCAGGCTCATTTTGACTCCAAACATGATGATAAGTCTGTTGCAACTGAAAACAGGTAATCTATTTAAAAGTTTCATGCACCAGTAGGGTGTAGTACCTCTATAGAAAAAATAACTTTTTAAAGCTCAGTACTCTGCATAAATTAGTGTGAGAATAAAAATACTATCAAATGCTCACATGCTTACACATGCAATCACACACACAGACATGCATATTTTTATTGGGGGATATATTCTAATAAATGCTGCCCTTAATGCTGGACTATAGAATTAATTCATATTAATAATCATTATCAAATAATCGACAGATTTAAAGCTTTGCTTGAAGTAAAAGACTAATTATAATTAGTGGTTCGGAGACTCTCCCTGCTACGTGTATACAACTGAATGAAGAAATTTTAATGCATGTAAAAAACAGCTTGGCGCAGGTGAATGATCAATACAATTTAAGAATATTTTACTTTAAATTGGTAGAGAATATATATCATGCTTGGGAAACCAACAGATTTATCCCAATTTTAAGTAAATTGCTTTCAGTTAGTAAAAATGTGCTTTATTTTGATGATTTAGCGATGTGTTTTTTCAGTATGTTTGATAAACGAAATATTTATTTCAAGCCCATGCAAGCAAAAATTTCAAAGTATATGACAGAACAAAGGATTCTTCTTAAAAATATGTATGATTTAATGTCATTAATCACTTGCGCCGATGCGATTTAAGTAGATAATTTGCAATGTTAGGATATGCATATTACGTGACAACAAAGTACATATGACGTCACAAAAATGCATCGAAAATAATGTTTAACATTTATGTCAATATATGTTATTAAGCTTTTAAGAAATACTCCTGGTCAAAGTATTTATTTGTTGATTCAGAAAATATTGTTTTTCAGCCGTATTTTAGCTCCAGGACACCTTAACATTGCTGCATCCCCTTTTGTACAGTACAGCAGATAGATATTTCTGCTGAATTCATAGGAATATGTTGCTCTTGAATTTAATGTTCAGTAACTTCAAGATCTAAAAAACGAGTAGTCTTGAATATTGTATTATCTCTACATAAAATGATTACACTAGTATATGGATTTTCATGTAATGTTTTCATAAAAAAAAAATACTTATCATAAAAGTTATTTTTAGTGAAATCTTTAGAATAATGTTCAGCAGTATTTAATCATTTCACCGCTTCTTGAAAATCGACGTTATTCATGCCATATGATGATGTCTGTTGAGACTTTGATGTAACAATTGACAAAAAAAAAACATTGTGTATTTTTATTTCAGGGTCAATTATAAAAATTAAAAATAAAATTTGCATAATAAAAACATGTGCACAATCTTTTTATGTTCTGTGTGAGTTGAAATTGGGTATAATTTATCTGTTTCAAATAAAATTAAATTTGATTCGTAAACATCGCTTTCTTCTATAATAATTCTATATGTAAAATGGCTGGTACAACATGTTTATAGGACCAAATTTTGAGGGCTCAGATAGCATAAAAACTATCCTGTCAATTTTGTTTTAATTTGGCAAAAAGTTAACTTATTTGTTATCCTTCCATCGCTGAAAATTAAGAAAAAATCATATGTTTGTAATTTTCTACATATGAAATTGATAAACGAAAACCCCCTTTTTCCTATATAATTTTATATAAAATGTCGGGGATGATTCGGACATATGACCAAATTATTGGAGTGGCAAATAGATAAACTATCTGGTCAATTTATTTGAGACTTTGCACATAGTTTACTCAGCTGAACTGAAAGCTCAAATGAGCCATTTTTATCACATTTTGTATGTTGACCGTCTGTCTGTCTGGCCATCCGTCTGTGCAAAATTCGTGTCCGGTCCATATCTTTCTTATGGAGAAACATTGGAAGTTCATACTTCACACAAAGATTGCTATTGACTTGAGGGTGAGTCATGACCCTGACCCAAGGTCAATTGGACAAGGTCAAGGTCACTGGCAGGAAAAGTGCAAAATTCGTGTCCAGTCTGTATCTTTTTAATGGATAAACATTGGAAGTTCTTACTTCACACAAAGATTGCTTATGATCTGAGAATGTGTCTTGACATTGACCCAAGGTAATTTGGGCAACTTCAAGGTCATTGTTCAGGGTTGTCTCTAAAAATTGAAGTAGAAGGGAGAAATAAAAAAGTAGAAGGGGATCTGAAGGTCTAGCTTATAGCTAGATTGTGTTTGAAATGCAATAATAGCCGGGTAATTACGTCACTTTAGGCGGGGGAATTCCCCGCTTCACGGGTCTTAGAGACAACCCTGATTGTTTATAAAAAAGCTTTTATCATCCCCATCCTTCTGAATATGGTCTGCTCCGATGCATTTTATCTTCTTTTTTTTGAAATTGTGTGGAATTTTTTTTTCCAAAAAAGTGGGCTCAGTATACCAAAAATTCAAAATATAATGGCTGTTTGACATGTGATTCATGTTTGATTCCATTCATGTTTGTTATCATAAGGATGCAAATGTCTTTGTCCATTAACAGTTAAGTTGAAATAAATTGAATTTAAAGAATAGAAATTGGTTCAGGTACTCATGTTAGCATTAACAATTAAAAAAAAAAAGAGAGCAGTTGTTATTGATAGAACGTGAGGGTTAAATAGATAGCATCCATCATTTTCTCTTTTAGAATATATTTGAGTCATGATGTTTTTCATAGCAGGGAGTATCATTTGTGAGCTTCTTCACAGTACCTCTAGTTAACCGTGGTGGGCTGCGATTGATAAAATGTATCCCGGGTGCCTTGTGTAGAACTCTGAACAATTAAATTTTTTGTTTGGATTGAGGTATCGGATAAATCGCTCAATTTTCAAGGAGCTGTTCAGAATAATTGATATTTGATATTTGCTTTTGATATTTGTAGAGATGGGGATGTTCTTGCAATGAGACAAGAAATTGATGATTTGAAAACATCATTAAAGGAAGAGAGATGGTACACAGGAGAATTGAAAAAAGAACTTGAAAAGATTCCGAGCGAAGGAGGCACTAAAGCTATTCCCTTGTCAATACAGGTGTGTTGTTGAGAGATATAAATTTATTACATGAGTATCTCTAAACATGAAAATAAAGCTATTTTAATGCATTAACTTTCTAGGTCACCCAAATGACCCAGGTGACCTAAAGTGACCTATTGGTATCCATCCATCACTGTCCGTCATCATGCATTGATATAATGTACTACATTTGTTAACAAATAAAGATTTTTAACTTCTTCTTGAAAACTGCATAGCCAATTCTTTTCAAATTTATTACAGTACCCGCTGCGTTATTCTTTACAATCCTATACTATCGTATCGTGTATCAATTCTATCACATCGTGTGTGTATACTGTTCTATCATGCGTTAATCCTATCCTATTGTGCGTTAATCCTATCAGGTTTATCATTTGATTTTAACAGTTTTTCCGTTTATCCTATCATGTTAATTGTTTCATGTCTTTTCATTAGCAATTACAATCATTTCAAGTAGTTCAGTGCGCCGTATATGAAAATTTATCGAACAAGAAATGTAAAACCCTATCCAGCATTTTATCATAATACTAAATTCTGAATTCTTAATACAGAGGATTCCACTTAATCTGATAGTGGTTAATCGAATAATTCGATTAATCTGATATACAGTTGTGCCTCAGATATCTGGACGCCAGATAACCGGACGCTTCAGTTTACGGACAATTTTATATGGGAACAGATTTTTTTATACGTTATTTTGTCTCATTTATCTGGAATTCCGTGTTCTGGATCTGGACGGTTTGTTTTTACCACAAAACACTGATTTACTACTAATCTTGCTTCCTTTAACCGGACGGTAAAAATTGATGATATCCTACTCAGTACAAAAGATTACTCCTGTCAATTAAGTTTCACACCTTTTTACGTGCTAGACCCTCATGAGTAGCTTGTATAAACACACTGACTTCCCAAATCACTTTCAAAATTTGGAAAATTGTGAACAACAGTGTATCACACACATATCACACTTGGACACAAAGAATTTAGTTAGATTCGGTTATCATTATTGTCCAGTTAATGACAAAATAATAAAATAAAGCAGAGTTCTTTATATCTAAAAACGTTCATATCAACAGACAACTCTAGTATGTGTTGCTATATGGTATGAAAGGCAAAAAAACCTATTATCAACACTGGGAGCCATTGTATACAAATACATTATCATTCATGACAACTGCTTACAATAGACACATTTCAGATATCCGGACGCTTCACCTATCCGGACGATTGGACTTGGGAACGAAAGCCTCCGGATAACTGAGGCTCCACTGTAATATAACCCTTTATATTTTTTCCTGAAAATCCAATAGGAAAAAACTATTTTCGGTTAATCTGAAAGGATTGTGACCATGTAATAATTATTTCCCACCCTCTTACATTGTATATTCCTTTGTTTCATTGTTTGACACCCCTCTTGTGTACACAGTTACTCTTTACTGGGCATTAGTTACACTTAAATGCACACGGGTGGCTCCCTTCTTCGTAAGATGAAAGCTACCGTCATCAATAGCTGTTCCGGATGACCGCACACAGGACTGACCTTTCCTGTGTACACATTTTATTGTTTGTTTATTTACCTATTGCATGTGTTAATTTCATGCTGTTGGTATTTAGTTGGTAATGGAATGCTTATCATTGCAGGAGAGATCAGAGTTAGAGATGATGAGGCTACAACTAAAAGGTTCAGAAGAAAGTCGCACACTGTGTAAGTCTAAGATTGATGGAAGAATTGGTATAAGTTATTATTGAAATACTAAACACTTAAACATCAAGAATGAGTGATGAGGATTTTATTATTCAAAAAAGAAAGCATTCCTTAATTAATCTAGAAAAACCAGACTTTTTTTGAATTGCAAATACACTTATTTCCCCCCCCCCTCCCCCCCAAAAAAACCCAAAACAAAACAAAAAAACAAACAATCTAAACATTGAACTCTATTTCAAATTATTTATGTCTTTGTTTTAAAGATAAAAATCATTGTCTTCACCCAAATCTTTATTTGAAATTGAATAAATGACAAACAAAATATTATGACCAAACATTAATTAACTCAGATAAGAAACTGTTGAAATTTGTTGTGCTTAGAAGAAATATAGAAGAGTTTCTTAATTTAAGTGCAATGTGAATTTTAGATAAATCTCTCGTTAGCTTTGTGATTTGACAGTTAGAAGAATTAAGTGTTTGTTTTAAAAAAAAAACAGCATGAGAAACCAATGAAAGCAAAATGAGAATTATCTCAGACAATAAAACAGTAATCTATACCAATTTAAGTATAATTAAGGAGATCAGTGATAATAACATTTCAGATATACAATTTACATGTATCAGCAGGAAAATAATTTGTTCTAAATCGACGTTATCCACATCAGAGTCAAGGTCTTACAATGATGTCAGTTGACACTTTGACATAACAATTGACAAAAATAAACATCATGCATTTTTTTAATGCAGGATCAATAATTAAAATTAAAAAAATAAATTGCTAAACAGCATATGAGTGCGAACAATTGTTGTTCTGTGTGAGTGGAAAGGTATTTTCTATCCATTACAAATAAAATTTAATTTGATTCTTAAACATCCTTTTATTTTATACAATTCTGTATATAAAATGGCTGGCTTAACATGTTTATAGGACCGAACTATGAGGGCGGATAGCATAAAAACTATTTGGTCACTTTTGTTGTAATTTGGCAAAAAGTTTACTTATATGGTTAGGACACACGAGACGTTCCTCAATTTTATATAATTTTCATTGATATTTTATTCCTTATTTATTAACATTTAAAACCTGTTAATTCTCAAAATTTCAAGGTACATTACCAGGCTCTTTTCGGAGCTAGAATATTTCGAATATTTTGTTAAAAAGCATGCAAAATGCATTTGAATGCTTATAAATAAAGCAATACTATACATTTCAATTAAACACTTTTTATCTAAATAAAAAAAGAATCATATAACATGAAAATATAATTATAAAATTACTAAGTGGAAATCTTCACTTTGTGGAGATAGGAAAAAATAGGAAAATGGAAGAGAGGTCGCGTCTGACTTTAACCTTCCATCACTGAAAATTAAAAGAAAATCGTATGTTTGTAATTTTTTACATGTAAAATTGCCTATTGTTAACAAATTGTTCCTTGTCTATATTTTATATTTGATAAACTTACCTGCAATTTTTTTGCTAGCTGTTTATATAGCATGTTGACATCAACGTAACTATTTGACGTCATACTCGAAAATCGGAGTTGAACGAGGCTTACCAAACTCTACGTCATAATAGCCAATGATTAATGGAAAGGGATGTGATAAAATTATATCACACGGATAGGCAAATTTCCTGTTTATATCGCACAGGGAAAAAAAGGGTATATTTTCTATAAGTATATGATATACTGTAGATTCCTTATATTACGCGAGTACTTAATTCCGCGATTCAACGGTTTTCCATCAAATCGCGAGAACTTAAAATTGCGAATGCTGAAATTTTATCATAGTTTATATGTCTGAAAATTAAAAGTGAGATTTTAAAATTCGCGTGACGGGCTTCTCGCGATTTTATGCAGATATTAATTCCTCGCATTTAATTAGGAATTTACAGTACTCGTATAATGCCTATTGTGATGATAATATTTTTTCATAATTTTATGACTTCAGTGAGTGCTGAAGTTCATCATCTTCAATCCAAAATATCAGAGATAAGCAGTAAGCTGGAAAATGAAACAATGGAAAAAGAAAAGCTGCTGAATAATTTTGAGAAATTGGTAAGTAAGTGTACATTACAATTTAAGTCACCTGAGTCACTAACCTATTGCAATTGGTTTTTTATTTATTGTCATGTGTTGTCTATCATGCCTTTTACATTTTCTTCTGAATGGTTATGATTCCCATGAATCCCTCTACCAAATTTGTGAAATTCATGGCCCCTGGGTTCAGGCCCGTGGGATGGGCTAATATGGCCACATATTGAATTTAACATGTAATTTGAAATATTACAATATTTTCCTCTGTTCTTGGAGTTGTTGGAGATGAAGTAAATGCTTTGTTATTATGTCCAATGCATAATGTCCTCTTCTTAACAATCTCTGATCCTCAGCAATGATTGATAACTCAAAGTTATCTGGAATATTTTGATTGGTACCATAAATCTGCCTTTTATATAGAACATTTATTAATGATTAGTCTTGAAGTGTTATTATTATGCAAAGCCATGTAATAAACTGCTTGGCTTAGAGGCTCCTTGGAGACCTACTACTTAGAGGTAAGGGGGTTTGAGCCTTCGATGCATGGGCACAACCATTTTTAGCTCATTAGAAATGAGTAAATTCACAAAGATATATAGCTACCCGAAATTGCAGATTAGATGATTTCTATAAGAGATGGGAAACTTGGCTTTTTCTTCTTAATAGACTTGACTGAACAATTATAGCAGACTCTGACTGTATAGAGATGATATAAAACTATAAATCAATTTCTAACTCATGTTCAACAACCAGTCCTCTCTCTCTCTCTCTCTCTCTCTCTCTCTCTTCCAAGGAATAATTTTGTTTTGAAGTAAATTTTCTCAAAGCTGTTATAATCACTTTATTGTATACAAATGTATTTGAAAAAAAAATCAAAAAATCACAAATATAAAAAAAGAGTATGAATAGAGCTGTCAATCAAAGTTAAGAGATTTTGAAAGCATTTGGAAAGAGTTCAAGAGAGGGGGGGGGGGGATAAAAGTTAATGGAGTTATCTCCCTTTGCTGGTTCATATTTAGTAATTTATCATTGAATACAATGTAATTATAAAGAAGTTATATAATCAAAAGAGTTATGCAAGTCTTTTTATCATTTGAAACAAAAACAATGTTTTAACTTTCTAGATAAACAAATAGATTTGTCAATAAAAAAGTAATTATTGGCTAACTAAAATCACTGATACATGTAAAATGATTTTGGTATATAAATGCCAGATGGTGATTAATCTTCAATGAAGGTTAATATTCAAAAGCTGGAACAGGAGAAGTGAGTAACTCATGATGCCTTTAAAGCTGTTTATTTGTTTTTTGTCTAAATGCCCACAGGGAGAGTTTCTGTCTGCTTCTGGGGATGTGGGATGGGAGGTTGTTTTAGATAAAACATGTATACTAGCCACATTGTTTTAGATTATCCATGAAAACATATATATATAAAACCTATCCTGAAAGTTAACAGATATGGGAAAAATTATTTTTGATTATAATCTTTAAGTTTTTTGCTAAAATTATAGGTTTCATAGTCCTGAAAGATTTCAGGCAGGGAAGGTGGTCGTCATTACAAATTTATAATTTTTCTACTCCAGAATAAAACTTAATTAAATGCATATATGATACTCCTCGACAAGTTTGTGTATGGGTTAAATGCTTCTCAGGTGACCGTTAAGGCCTATTGGCCTCGTGTTATTTTTTTTTCATTTATAAAGTTTGGAGGATAAATAACATTTTTTGATGAATAAAGTACTTTGAGGCTGAGGATGGTAGAGCTTTCAGCTCAGGTGAGCTTTTCTGATCTTTTTTCGGCTGTTGTTTTGAATTTGGAATGTCCACTTTATCGGTGTTACATAGATTAATGATTTAGAAATATAAATCATTGAAACCAAGATTTAATTATCATGTCTCCAATGTTTATTATTTTGACTGTTTATAGACCAAGTGTTATCTATTCTATACATTTATTGCACTATGGTGATAGAGATATGAAGGTTTATTCCCCCAAGAACCCCCCCCCCCCCCCCCCCCCACCCCACCCCACCCCCAGATTTCCTTTGGGCATTGACAAATGGATTATTGATTTTTGTTGAGGAATAAATCTGAAGTGAAATTAATAATAGAAATTTGTCCAGTCTGCATAAATGACTGTTTTTACCAATGCAAAAAATATTGGCATTCAAATTATGCAATTAGTAAGTTGCTTATTACTGCATCTTTTTTAATGTTGACATTCCAAGATTAGGACAATTTTAAGTTTACTGAGTGTTATTATTTTGTACATCTGCAATTTTTTTAAGCAAAGCATTTCTCATTTACAGGGGCATGGTCACAATTTTGGTCAAAAATTACTTTTCTGATCTTAATATTTACGATGCTTTAGAAAGGCATTTTTAATAGGCAACCAAAATTTGATTATCATTTGTTGATCGAGTTAAAAGCAAGTTACAAAGCTTGAAATTCTTTGCTATGTAAACAAAGCGTTTGTTTACATTTTGAACGTTGAAGTAAAAATTTCAGTTTTAAACCTAAAACAAATGTTTTAAACGTTAGGAATAATATATCTATGCTTAAAATAAATAAAAAAGATACACAAATAAGCTGGAAAAAGATTTTTTACTGGTATATTGAACCTATGTAAACAAAAACAGGGCACAAGCCTTGTTTACATGACAAAGAATTGTGAGCCCTGTATCTTGCTTATAACTCTACAAATGACTCTCAAATTTTATTTGATCATTACAAATGCATTTCTAAAGCATTTTGAATAACCAAAACATAAAAATTGAATTTGACCAAAATCGTGACCATGCCCCTTTAATACATGTATTGATTTATATTCTCTGTGATTGTAAAAGTTAATAATTATCATATCTATTAGAATTCTGAGTGGATTGCAATAAAAGCCAGGTCCAATGAATTAGAGGGACAGAGAGGAGCACATGAAGATCACATTTTGACCTTGAAGGTTAGCAAATGTCATACTTGTAAATTTATAATGAAGAAGAAATAAAACATCTCCTATAAATTATTGATTAATTTAATTTTCAGCAACAAGTAGAACAGAAGGATGATAAGATAAAGAGTTTGGAAATCCAGTTAAATCAAAGGTATTTTTTGTAAATTCATTTATGAACAAAAATTTGTTTCAAATTTAGTTTGAAAGGATCAACATTTTTTAAGCTCACTAAGCTAATTCAGTGTTTGTGTCCACGAGCAGTTAAAAATTTTATACTCTCATTAAGAAGTTCTTAAAGGGGGAAAAAATACATACACCATCAATGATAACCTTACATTCATCTGTAAAAATTACTTTTTTCCAGTAGTTATCCACAGTTCTCTTCTTTGCTTCTTTCACTTCGTGCACATGCATTTTCTTCTTTTCATGTCTCCTTCTGTCTCCATCTCAATTTAAAATTCTCGTCATGGTGCTTTCTGTGACAGTTCCAGGACCAATTTCATTTGTTACATTTGTTAATGCCATTAAATTTGTCTGCAATTTATTTTAACCATCTGAAAAATTTGTGTGCACTGCTCTTTTTGGGTCACCCACTTCTTGGTTTGTTTTCAGCATCTTCAGTTGTTCCATGATGCTTCAAAAACATGTACACTGTTGATAATGGCCTTCTGATAGTATCCGATGTTTCTTAATTGTAGTGTCAAACTTGCTTTACTGTGAGATAAAATGGAATGTTTCTCCTATAAACATAATTCCTTCCCCTTTCTACCAATTGTTGTTTACAGTCCAAAAGTAACTAATGCAGACGACAAAATATGTCATCAAACAATGACCTGATACATGTTTGTCCTAGTGCAGTTAGATATAGAGTAACAGAGATAACTCTACTTTCTTTTCTGAAAATGATGTCTGAACAAACTTGTCACCGATTTCAACCTGAGTAACACCATGTTTTACGAATACTTTTGACATGAGACTGTACTTGTAGTTTATTGTAATTTTTTTCTGATTACCACTGGAACCCATTGTAAGAATTACCTTGAGGTTCTTGAAATGAATCGCTGATCTTGCGTTCACATAGCGTTCACCGTGCAATTTGCACTAACATTTGCACTCCATGTTCGCTCATTATTCACCATACATACAATGTAAGCACAGCATGCATTCACAATTCACTCACCATTCAATTGGGAAAGTAAATGTAGAGTGTTTCAGGGACTGTAGTATGAATGACATTAAACATTTCAACAAATAGTCAGTTCAATCAGGTGTACAATTTTAATGGAGTACATGTAGTGTCACTGTTTAATGAATAACCCTGGTATATTAGAGGTGCTCATCTCAGAATTTTACCGGAGAATTTGAAAATAAAATCCAAAGAATATATGCATGTAATTTAAACTTTCTGTTCTTATGGTATTATGCTTTAAGTGAAAATAAAATATAAATATTTAATACTTGGTGGAAGTGATCAAGAGATCAAAAAATCAAAAAAATATCTGCATTATCTCTAGGCTATACATACGGCACATTTATAGAAATGTCTTTTCAATATATGTGGCAATATACATAAATGAATAAGAAAAATCACTAATTGAAATATTTGTCTAATTTTCAGTCCAAAGACCACATTGACCAGTGACCACAAATTGAATTGTGTTCTTGTCAGTGTTAGAAGGTTTTTTAAATAATTTGTACTGTATTGTTGTAGTTGAACAAATAAACAATATTTGGTTGTTTTTTTTAGACCCGGAACTGAGGATGTTCTTGTTTTGAAGCAGGAGCTGATTTCTGTGCAAAAGCTGATGGACAACATGACCCTAGAAAAAGAAAATGAAATGAGAGAATTGGAAAGAAAAATGACTGACTTAGAAGATAAACACAAAAAGTAAGATCATAAATGAGGTTATAATTATTGATTATAAAATGGACAAACAGGCCAGGAAATGCTATGTTATACTGATGTGGGTGTTGGTAACTTCTTCTGTGTCCATATGTCTGAATGAACAATATTCAGGTAGGGATTGTTTGAAAAGAATTATTCAATAATTGAGCCTTTACAAATTTAAATGAGTTTTGCATTATTAAGAATATTTGCATTATAATTAATTTTATAATGGTTTTTAAATTATACACATACAAATCCCAAATACCTTCTATTTTTTTTCATAAGTCAGTTTAAGCTCACCTGAACCAAAGGAGCCTTTCTGATCACCTGTTACCTGTCGGTCATCTGCCTGTAAGTCTGGCCGTCCATTAATAAAATGTTCGTTACCTCGAAGGTTCAAGTGAGCTTTTCTGATCACCTATTGTCCATCTATCCATCCATCTATCGGTCTGTCTATCTGTAAACTTTTTACATTTTTGACTTCTCCTCTAGAACCACTGAGCCACATTTAACTAAACTTGGTACAAAGCATACTTATGCAGAGGGGATTCACAATTATTTGAACGAAGCATAGGCATCTGACGTTACATATTTTTCTCAAAATAAAATGTATAGCTTCAACCTATTAATACACAAGGTACACATTGCTCCCATCTTGAATTTATTTAAGACTTTCACATCAGCTGGAATTCTTGCTTGAAATTCATCAATTAAATTCTCCGTCTTCTGATTGGTCCTTCAAAACCTAAGCTTACAGACGATTCAAATAAAATAAAGCATAATGCCTGTCATTAATAAAAATCAACCCTCAATTGGTATTTACTGCCCCAGAGATATGCGATGAAGGGCTAAAGGGAGGACAGAAGTTGACATCATTGTATAATACTTTGGGTTATCCCTTACAAATTTAACACTGATAGCTTTTTACAGAATAGATCCAGCTACAAGCAGGGTGCTTAATTAAGTTTGTATTATAATCCTATTATTACATTGAAGCAATTTGATTTTAACAAAAAACAATTTGTAACTACTGATCATTAAAAATTTTTTGTTGACAGAGAACTAAAAAAAATCAGAGAGTTAGAATATCAGCTTGAAGGAGCACCCAATTTGGAGGAAATTCTATCGTAAGTAGAGGCTCTATTATTCAACATTTTTAGCTCACCACACCTGATGAAAAATCAGTCTGAAAGTAATTTTGCCCCCCACTCTACTTTTTATGTTTGAAAAACTAGAGAACAATTTACAAATTCTTATATGAAATAAAAAATGAAATTAATAAAATTCAAATTACATGTACATTGAAATGTGGTCAATTCCAAGCAGATGAAACAAACTAATCTTTGGCTCACTGGGTTGTAAGTGCAAAACCTTCAATAGTCTATGATAAAGAAAGATAACTTTTGCCGATTGAAGCAATTTTTGTTATAAACCTATACAACATAGTGCTATTATGAACTAAAAAGCAGCACTTTATTATGTTTTATTGACAATGTATGTTACTTTAAATTATTGTATGTTACTTTAAATTATTGTCATACACAGTTAATATTTTTGATTTTATGCTGCGGTGGTAAAATTTTGCTTTTTCTCATCACTATGTCTAGTTTTATTCTTAACATGATTAGATACATATCAATTTTTGAAAATTCAAACAGCGCTTCATCACTTCAACTTTGTTTCATTTGAATCTATTGATATTGTCCTTGATAAAAATCAATATGAAATTAAAACAAAAAATATATGGTAAAATTAATAGCAGAGGGATATTACACCTTAATTAACATAGGGGCAATGGAAGCATCATTGGTTAACTCAAAATTCATTTTAATTATCAATAAGGTATTCCTAACAATAAATAATTTCTTATTTTCAGATTAAAGACTACAGTTTCTGAGAAATCAAAACACATAGAAAAACTTCTTGCTGAAATCAAAGAAAAAGACACAAAAATAAGTTGCATGGTACAAGAAAACATAAAGGTATCAATTATACTATGGCTCAAATCTTTACAACAACTTGGAGTGTTAAGACTGTCTCTGTGAAGTTACATATTTTGTAGATGCAGTCTGCCATGGAAACCCAAAACTCACAGATAGCAGATCTTGAACTGCAACTGAGTACAGTGACAAATCACTACCAAACTGAGGTATGCATGTTATGTGAAACTCGATTTGGGTGTGATTGAGCAATTTCTGACAGAGTTATGTCCCTTTTGAAAAGTTCCAATATTTGGCAGTATCTGTTCATTTTCTTCAAGGAGATTAAAGAAACTAAAAGGATATTTGGTGTATAGATTATTCATAGGAATTTCTAGGTCAATTGTGATTTTGAGTGTGATCAAGCAATTTCTGACAGAGTTATGCCCCTTGGACTTAGAAAAATTCCAATTTGGCAGTTTCTGTTCATTTTCTGTGCAGAGGTTGCACAAACTGAAATGAAATTTGGTGTACAGATTTATTATGAGGATATCTAGGTCAAGTGAAATTTTGAATGTAATCAAGCAATTTCTGACAGAGTTATGCCCCTTGGGCATACAAAAATTCCAATTTTAGCTCACCTGAGCTAAAAGCTGAAATGAGCTTTTCTGATCACATTTTGTCTGTCAGTAAACTTTTGATATTGGCGCAACTGGGGGGGGGGGGGGGGGTTACATTTTTACATAGGAATATATGAACAAATCATCAAAAACCTTGCTCTCGGAAACCAATCAGCCAGGAAAGCTGAAACATATGTGGTAGCATCCTCAGGTAGTGACCCGAAGGGGGGAGGGGGGCACAACTGGGCATGGAATTTTTACATAGGAATATATGAACAAATCATCAAAAACCTTCCTCTCAGAAACCAATCAGTCAGGAAAGCTGAAACTTATGTGGAAGCATCCTCAGGTAGTGACCGTGGGGATGGGCCACAACTGGGGGTTGATGAATTTTTACATAGGAATATATAGAACAAATCTTCAAAAACCTTCTTCTCAGAAACCAATCAGCCAGGAAGCATCCTCAAGTAGTGACGGGGGGGGGGGGGGGGGGGGGGGGTGGGGGGGGGGTAGGTAAAAATCTTTCCCTCAGAAACCAATCACCAATCAGCCAAGAAAGATAAAACTTATGTGGAAGTATCTTCAGGTAATGTACAATCAAGTTGTGAAAATCATGACCCCTGAGGGTAAGGTGGGGCCACAACTGGGGGTTGAATTTTTACATAGGAATATATAGAGTAAATCTGGGGGGGGGGGGGGGTAGATAAAAATTTTCACCTCAGAAACCAATCAGCCAAGGAAAGTTAAACTTATTTGGAAGCATCCTCAGGTAGTATAGAATCAAAGTTGTGAAAATTATGACCCCTGGGGTTTGGATGGGGCCACATCTAGGGGTTGGATTCTTACAAAAGAATATATAGAGTCGATCTTTAAAAATCTTCTTCTCAGAAAGCAATCAGCCAGGAAAGCTTAAACTTATGTTGAAGCATCCTCAGGTTGTTAAAATCAAAATCTTGGGGAGTCGGGTTGACCATATTGGGAATCCAATTGTTCAAAGGAACACATTTTAATTATTCACAAAAACTGAAATGTTATCACATATGGTTGAACTTATATGCAAGCATTTTGACATATTGCCGATTCTTTAAAATTGTTTAGACTCTCACACCTGGATGATTCTTGGGTCTCACAAGGGGTTCAGCATTTGATGTAGGATTATATCCCATATATAAACAATTGTTTAGGATCTTGTTGAGAACTACTATGCTCAACATGTGATTTTCTGTTAATAGAAAAAAGACTTTATTACAAACATAAGAACATCCAAGGGGAAAAGGATTTTCATTTTTACAGGCTCTACATATATTTTACTACATTGTCCAGATATTTTGTATTATGACTCCATTAAAGGGTACCTGCAGCCCAGCCGATGTGAAACATATGTTAAAGAGTTTATTTACCAAAATTTAATGCAAAAAACCGCATCGAAATCGGGGCAAAAATAACGGAGTTATGCCTCTTCAAAGTGGCTATTTTTACCTGCTTTGGGAAATCTAATCAGGAGAAAACAGAATTAGGCGATAACGAGGCTTCAGCGGAAGTGACGTCACGAGGTCAACATGAGGGAAATTTCCTTACAAAGCTATACAAATTAAATTCGATTTTTCAGCCAAAATGATTGATATAGGTCTGATGTTTTGATGTATCTTGTTATTTTAAGTATTGTAGATCTAGAAATTTGTATCCGTTATTATTTTATTACAATCAGATTTCTTTTTAAAGGATTTTAAAATTTGTTATTCTCGTCGCCTTTTTACCGATGAATACGATGTCTTAAAACGCTTACATGGGCAAATTTATGTTCATTATTCATTTTTTGATTACATAATATCCTTTCACACACGAGTGATCCGAGATAATGACACAGGTAAACAGGTAAACTAACGAAGCCACTGCTCCAGACACACGTGTATCTGGGGTATGTATACACAAGGTACACGAGTCTGGTGAACAAAGAGGGGGTTTCACACCTCTGGATTGGTAAATTGATTTGTGTATAATTAGCTACTCAATTGTTAAAAGATAAAACAGAAAAATAAATTAAACTGTGTAAAATCAAGCATTCGTCAGCTAAAACATGTGTATAGTCCGTCAATCAGTGATTAAAGAATCATGCATGATACTATTAAATAGTAAAACTAATGTTCGAAGTAAATGCCTTTATTGTTACTTATCTAATCACTTAAATAATGACCAAATTTACAATTCAGCAATTGAAACCTTTTTTATGTGATCAAGTAATTATTTCGGAAGTAATTACGTTGGTCTTTATAATTTCTTATTTAATAAAGTGCAACTTTCTTTCGAGCGCAATGGTGAGAAATTAAACGCTTTATAACTCTGTATAGCTTTTAAAAATTGTTATACTGACAGCGAATCATTATGAAATCTAAATAAACTGGAACATTTTGACATAGGATGTAAATAAATGTAAAATTAAATTCCATTATCGTATTTTTAAAAGAATACGAGACAGACTTAATCATGCAGCCGTCTTGGACTTTCGCCTTGATCCGTTTATAATCCCGTGTTTGTTTGTTAAAGAATGCATACTATTTTGATTGTTATTGGTCCGATATCAATATTATTGAATAGTCGGGCAACATCATTTGTAATTTTATGCCTTATACGAGGAATAGACCCCGAGTTACCTTTCACGAAATATCATTATGTATTATCAATATTATTAATCAGTTAATTATGTCACTGAGAAATCATTCGAAAAAATGACAATATTAACAACATATGTTTCTTATAACAATAATGCTTTGATTAATTGTCATTTTGCTACATATGGTGTGCATTTATATGTAAAATGTGTTACACATTTGACGAAATTCATGAAGTAAACAATTGTCCGAATTCGGCATTTTTGTTCGATAAAATACGGGTTAAACTCAAACAACAGTATAATTAGTCATCCAGGGTTGATAAGGAAATTAAACAACAGAAAAAAATGTTCATATATCGATAAAACAATGCAAGAAAACGAACAGTTTTCATACGATATTCCTGTTTCTCATACAGCGGCATTGACCCCGTGACGTCACAGTTCATCTCGCGCCAAATCGGCTTGATTCAAAACTCGTTCAGGTGTGAAATCGGGTTTTCCCCAAATATACCGAAAACTACTTATGCGATCGCTGTAAAATTTTCAGGATGATGTTTTTACACATAGATCTCCATTATATCAAAAATTGACCGGCACTGCAGGTACCCTTTAAGTTGATTTTATCATGCCTATTGTTCCTCAGGTGAGCAATGTGGCCCAAGGGGCTCTTGTTTGTAGTTTCCTTTCATTTTCTTCCTGTTGTTGCATAGTGTTGATTAAGCTATTGTGTATTTTCCTTTAATTTTTTAGAAATTCAGATATTCTGCATATTTTTCAGAAACGGTTTTAAGGTTTTTATCCTTCATAAGGTTAGATAATATGCAATTGCCTATTGCTTTAATCATATTAATACTCCTGTGGAAAAGACTTTTTGCTAGCTCACCTGAGCTCAGTTATGGGTGCAAATGTTCTTTAATCAAAACTAATGTAAAATAATTGATAAAGAGTTTTGAAAACATGCTTAAAATACTTAATCATTTTATGTGAAATTATAAAAATATATCAGACATGATCAGTAAAGTATGAGGATGAGCCATATTGAAATGAACGCAACACAAAATCACTATAACGTTAATTCACTTGAAAAAGTCTTTACACGTAGAGGCCTTTTAGGAAATAAACCAAACGTGCAAAAAGTAAGGGGTGCTAATTATGGGAAGCCCTAATGTTTAATCACTTTGATATGTCACAAATTCTTGATCATCATAGTTGATACACATGAACTTCCACATCATTAATAGCAAATGTATATAGGCATATCAAGTATGCTAAGAAAACACAAGTAACCTGCTAATAAATAATTTTACAGACAATTAAAACCAATAGGTGATAATTTATTTTTAATGACCATTTAAATTTATGAATCATTATTAGATAATGATTTGCATATATTTTATTTGCAATTGCTACACAACTATTACTAGTAAATTAAATACTTTAATAATTAATAGCTTTGAAATCAAACAAAATATTTAAAAAGGTTTCGAATATTTCGATTATGACCTCTGTCCAAGTCTGGTTTAATATTGTTATAAACATACAATTCATTTAAATTGTCAATTGGGGAGATAACTCCCACTTGTATATGATGCTTTTACAGTGGTGGGGACACGTACATGACGAGTTTACTGTGATTGGAAGGCAGTATACCTGTCTCACCTAGCCGATTACCTTTTTGTGTTTATAATGCGTCGAGGCATGGAAAATAATGTGACAAAGATAGTGTCTGACTGTATTTATTCTCCTGAATTATTAGCTAAGAATGGTTCCTTAAATTACTGTATATCCTGTAATTTTTTTAATAATCACTTTTCATTGCAAAATTTTAATGCGCCAAAATTTTATCCGGTATCGTTTGCTATCAGAAACTTTTTGAATCACAAATATGACTGATGCAAATCCAAAAAGATGCACATTTTACCCATTTTCGCAAATTTTGTAACAAATGCGAAAAAAAACCCTCTGTATATACATGACAAACAAGATAACTGACTTTCTCCAGTTCGTGCTTTGAAAATGTATATTAGGCATCAAAGAACTGACAAGCTGGGTCAAATAGATTTATATGTTATATGAAAAACCAGCATAATCCAGCTTCTAAGGATTCTATATGCAAATAGAATGTCAAAACTATTAAGATGGTATATAAAGAAAAAAGTTTTGAGGAAGTTAAAGCACATGGTGTAGAAAGTTTCTCATCATCTTGGGTACTGTTTCAAGAGGCATCCATCCAAGACATTATGGAAGCTGCATCTTGGAAATCAGAGAACATGTTTACATTCTTCTACATGAGAGAAATGTGCAGAAAAGCTTCCTTTTGGAGGAGCTGTGAGGGCATCTGCTAGCTGCAGGTGTGTGGCTCCAGTTCTGAAAAAGTTTGAATGGATGACCTAGAAGCTACAGTGCCACCCATTGAAAAAATTGTATATTTATTGCACACAAAAACGTTTGCTAGTTTTTGACTGATTAACTTTATTTTCACGCAAATTCCGTGAATAATTTAAACTATTAATGATTACTGTGTTACTTTCTTGAGATATTTGATTCACAAGGTGGTAGCTCTTCCCATTTAAAACTACTGTGCAATCATCATTGTTCGTGGGGAACCAATGTTCGTTGCTTTTGTGGATAACCCTTGCCCACAAATTTACATACCAACGAATGTATATACAAGCTGTATATACAAGCATTTGTTTAATACTTATTTGAATAATCCCAAACTTCTACCTACGAAGTTATGTCCCCACAAACCAGGAAAATTTTGGCGGCCCAAGAACATTGACCCCCATGAATAAAAATGATTCCAAAGTATACTCTGATATTATCTTAAAAACAGGTATAATGTTATTTTCTCACCCAAAATTGTTGATACAAATATTATAAAATATGAGAAGTTGTGAATAAATTATAAATCATATCCTATCTTTCCATGACATACAGTGTACAACCTCCGATGAATTAAAGACAAATCTTCGAGAGAAAATCCAGCTACTAGAAGAAGAAGCAAGAAGAGCTTCTGTTAAGTATGTTAAATGTTAAATATGTTAAATGTTAAATATGTCTTATGTTAAATATGTCTTATGTTAAATGTTAAGATGTTTAATATGTCATCTAGACTACTGTAAACATATTATATTTGGCATGTATGATATTTGGCAGAAATAATTAGTTTGTGAACAAGTTGGCCTGGATTTGATTTAGCATATTCCACTACTCTTTATATACAGTCAAAACTGCCGAAGTGGCCACCCCTATTAAGCAGTCACCTGTTGTATGCGTTCATTTTATTTCCTCCCGATGAAAAATCCTATATAATTGCCCTCTAAAGAGCGGTCACCTGTCTAACGCTGTCAGCGGTCATCGTACTTTGATCCGAAACTGTACAGTCGACATGCATTAGGCGGCCATTTTGGCCGGTCACATGATTTACACCCGGGGATTTTAAACATGGCTTCCGAATGTTGGGTAGTAAATGTAAACAATAATTATATGCTCGAGGCGAGAGAAACAAAATTAATCAATGTATTTATAAAACATAATTGGCAGATCAGATACGAATGGGAATCAAGTGAATTGTTTAAACATGTATTAACAATGTTTGTTTTATAAACATGAATGAAATAGGTGTCAAAAATGTCTGCGGCGAGGCAAGAGAAAATTGCTTGATTTAATAATATGAGTTCAGATACGGAGGGTTAAAAACTTGAAAATTGTTGATTTGTATTAAAAGTGTTTGTTTTCTATATATACGGTACTCATGAAAATAGTTAGTGTTATAATTGTGAAAATGTCAGCGACAAGGTTTTACCACGTAATGACTTTATCTAAAATTGCACATTTTTTCGCCTATTTGACACATATATTTCTTATCCATCATGCTATCTATCATAATCAAGTAATTTTCTGCTGATTTGAGAAACTATTTCAAGGTATAGTGGGGCACCTTAAGCGAGTAGGTATTTATTTCCGTGATTCATACGTTTTTCCATCAAATCGTGAGAAGATAAAATTGCAAATGCCGAATTTTTATCATAGTTTCATTTAATTTACATATGTCTGAAAAATAAAAGGGAAATTCTTAAAATCACAAGATGTGCTTCTCGCAAATATACATCGATATGTATTCCTTGTGTTTAATAAGGAACCTACACAATATAGAGACAGATTTTTAAAAATCCTCTGCTCAAAATAAAAGGAGAACCAAACAAACAGGTTTACATTCGAAACTCAGATTGGTTTTTCCAAATAACGTGGCCTGTTTAATAGATCTCTGTCTATTGACCAGCAGTCCAATAGATAACAGTCTATTGACAGGCAGTTCAAAAGAACCGTTTCAATTAATAAAAGATTAATTTAAAAAAACATACATATTTACCGGTTATCTGTAATATAAAATCAAAACCACTTTGATTTAGTAACAACACTCTAGTTACAACATTCATTGTAGAGAGCAGAGATTAACAGAAATGGAATCCAGACAACATTTACTAGTTGCCGAAATTGACAGACTAGGAATGGAAAGAACTGATCTTATTGCCAAGGTAAAATTCTTAAAACAATAGTACTCTACAGCTAACTTAATTTTGTCAATGACAACAATTCACAGGATGAATGACCATCTTTAAGTCCTCCTTAAAGATAGCTTAAAGGTGTTTAAAGGTAGCTTAAAGACGATCTTTAAGCCACCTTTAAGCTACCTTTAAGCTAAATGTATTGCTTAAAGGTGGCTTAAAGAAAGCGTAAAGATGGCTTAAAGGCAGCTTAAAGACTATCTTTAGGCCACCTTTAAGGACAACTTATAGGTCCTTAATGTCCAAACTTCTTTAAGCCACCTTTAAGCCACCTTTAAGCTACCTTTAAGCCACCTTTAAGCCATTAAAAAAAATTTAATTCAATATTGTGCTTAATTTCCAACAAAATATATTAACTTTATGAAAGAAAAGGTATTAAAACGGTTTTTGTTCTAGAAAGAAAAATGAAAAAAAAAAACACCAAAAAAAAACGGCCGCGGTGAGAATCGAACTTAGTTTACTAGCATCACCACACATCCTCTGCGCCACGGCAACTTACATATTTATAAGCGTTTTTATATCCTATATATCAGTGGATATTGAATCACTGTATTGAATGTGTTTACTTGAAAAGATTTTGACAAACCATTCAGTTTGTAACAATCAATTATATCTAATTTATAAATTACATGCATGCATGTATTTAGAATGAAATACGGAACTTGGTCTTCAGTGAACAAAAATATATAATACCTAAATGGAAACCGTTAGGTTCACTATAGTAGGCTTTCTTAGTTAATAAATCTAAACCGAGTAGATATACGTAATTCATCTAATTTATAGCTATAAAAATGTAAGAAAGAAAATGAAATCATTTCTTTTATTAAATGCATTGATACTATTAGAGTATTTGTTCAATTTCCCGCAATTTCCCGGTTTTCATGATCGCGGCGCCGTTCCAATATGTTTAAATATTTACATGTAATTGTATGTACATGATTTATAAACTATCAATTCTATAACAAACAAAATTACCAATTACCGGTGACGTATTTACTGCATGTGGCAATTGCAAATGACTTGTACATACAATTGTATGATGTGCCAGGCCGGGTATATTTGACATATTTACCCTTATACATATATTTAAATAATCAACCCCTATTTATGATCACCGGTACATTAATTAATTAGCCTCAAGATTTTACTCTTACATACATGTATCGTTAATTTGTAGACGTAACATATTTGAAACCCAGAGTTAGGAAATAATACTTTGAAAATGAATTACAAATGTAAATTAACTTTTATTCACTAGACTTATCGTATACTCGTACACACTAAGATTCAACGCCTTTAGAAACCCTGACGTGCACCTGGGCACACGACACACCTGTTGTGTATATCTTGTATATTCTGTGTTAGTTCCAGGGGTTTTCTTAAGTTGGACAAACAATAAACTTTAATTAGATATACACAAACATGCACCTGGGCACACGACACAACTGTTGTGTATATCTTGTATATTCTGTGTTAGTTCCAGGGGTTTTCTTAAGTTGGACAAACAATAGACTCTAATTAGATATACACAAACGAACAAAACTATGTCTAGACAAACAAAGCAGTAATATCCTGCCCGATATAACAAAGGCAGTTGAGATTCTTTTCATCTTTAACATGTATCTAGCAGATCTAGAGTTAGAAATAATGAAAATTGAAAAAAAAATACAAACCTTAAACCGATTAACAAATTAAATCATGCATTTTTGGTTCATTATCTTTATTTTGTTTAATAACCAGATGAACTGAGAGAGAGAGAGAGAGAGAGAGAGAGAGAGAGAGAGAAAGAGAGAGAGAGAGATATTTTTTCACCGATTAATTTATAATAGGAAACAAACATACTTTAATTAGTTTTATGCACATATTAAGATACAGAGACTGCGCTCATCCCTACAATAATTTTGAAACCCCCAAAAAATTATAAAGAATTTTATAATGGCAATCTGTGTCCATCGGAACGGTGCTGATGATAGCGATCTGTGTTTAATGGAGCGACGATTAAAACCGCCTGGAACCCCCCCCCCCTTCCTTGGAAATTATATTATCACTCGGATGACCCCCTCCCATCTCTATAAAAGAGCTTTTGCATTTAATATTATACAAATATTGACTGGGGTTGAGGGCAACATTGATTATATTAGCCCCCGAGGGACGAAATATTGCCCGACGCGAAGCGGAGGGCAATATTTTCGTCCCAAGGGGGCTAATATAATCAATGTTGCCCGAAAACACAGTCAACATTTGTTTTGTTATATGAAGAAACAAACCAAAATTTAAGAAATTAATTGAAAACAGATCGCCGTAATTTTCTCAGCTCAACAAAGAATTCACGAATTCAATTTTGTGCAAAGTTCATTTCCAAAATATCCTCAGCATCAAACGGTCACTTGTGATATTCCGCCGACCGTAAGAATTATCAGACATGTGTTCTACCTGATTTTACTTCACAGTAATTCGCAAATCCTTATATCCGTTATGATAGCAAACCGTTGCATTGCGCGTTCGTTGTTTACTTGCCTTGACTGACTGTCTATTATGACGTCACCTTGTTTTGGAGTCGCGAAGAATTATTTACGTCACCGTTTACGAATCAACAAATCAGAGGCGATTATTTGAAATAGAGGGAATGTTCTCTAGATATTATTCCTAGCCGGTCAATATCTAAAAAATATTGACCGGTCAATATTTTTCGGACGAGCTGATATTACAATTATTGACTATTCGTCTATATAGAGTTATATAGTGAGAATATACTACTGAATATAACAAATGTTTTTATTGTTCAGCTTGATCAGTATTGACTTAAAGGCTACTTAAAGACAGTGTAAAGAGAGCGTAAATGCCACTTAAAGATGCTTAAAGGTGGCTTAAAGGTAGCTTAAAGAAGTTTGGACATTAAGGACCTATAAGCACTTGCTTAAAGGTGACTTAAAGGCGGCTTAAAGGTTGTATAGCCTTTAAGCTCCTTTAAGTCACCTTTAAGCCACCTTTAAGGACTTGCTTAAAGATGGTTTTTCGCCCTGTGATTTATGCCAGCCATTTTATATTCTCCTGCTTGTATAATCAATTAAGGGGCATGGTGTTACTCTTTAATATGTTAAAACCTTTCATCGAGTAAGGGAACTACCTCATCTAGGGTTTATTATAGTGGTTGTCCAATATATCCTGAATCCAATGATTGAAAGTATCCTAAAATCAATCTGGGATATTGTTCCAACTTACCATAGTAGTTATCACTGTCTCAAAGTAGCTCATCTTGCCTATAATCATGCAAATTCTATGATAATTATATCATGCAGTAACACAGTTGTACTACACTATTTATTGCACCAACCATTGAGGTTCACAAAGTGTGTAATAATTTTAACCGGGTTCTATGTCGGAAAATCAAAGTTATTGAAATGATGAAAATGGTGGTCAGGAGGGTGGGTAGGGGCTGCCAAAAGGGTATCTCTTTGTTAGGATAACTCCTACAGTTTTTGTCCCCCGCCGCAACGCAGTGCGGGGACATAGAAATGCCGGGCGTCCGTCTGTGCGTCCGTGTGTCCGTGCGTCCCTGTGTCCGTCCGTCACACTTTTTTGTAAGCGCTCTCATGCCTACAAATTTTGACGGATTTTCATTAAATTTATACCAAATGTATATACCACTATTACCTTGGTCAAGTTCGAAAATCAGCATTGGTCGATACTTTTTGTTGGAGTTATGAGACTTTGACCACAATAATGACTCTGTTTTATCCAAAAATTGACCTTGTAAGCGCTCTCATGCCTACAAATTTTGACGGATTTTCATTAAATTTATACCAAATGTTTATACCACTATTACCTTGGTCAAGTTCGAAAATCAGCATTGGTCGATATGTTTTGTTGGAGTTATGAGACTTTGACCGCAATAATGACTCTGTTTTATCCAAAAATTGACCTTGTAAGCGCTCTCATGCCTACAAATTTTGACGGATTTTCATTAAATTTATACCAAATGTTTATACCACTATTACCTTGGTCAAGTTCGAAAATCAGCATTGGTCGATATGTTTTGTTGGAGTTATGAGACTTTGACCGCAATAATGACTCTGTTTTATCCAAAAATTGACCTTGTAAGCGCTCTCATGCCTACAAATTTTGACGGATTTTCATTAAATTTATACCAAATGTTTATACCACTATTACCTTGATCAAGTTCGAAAATCAGCATTGGTCGATATGTTTTGTTGGAGTTATGGGACTTTGGCCGCAATAATGACTCCGTTTTATCCAAAAATTGACCTTGTAAGCGCTCTCATGCCTACAAATTTTGACGGATTTTCATTAAATTTATACCAAATGTTTATACCACTATTACCTTGGTCAAGTTCGAAAATCAGCATTGATTGATACTTTTTGTTGGAGTTATGAGACTTTGACCGCAATAATGACTCTGTTTTATCCAAAAATTGGCCTTGTAAGTGCTCTCATGCCTACAAATTTTAATAGATTTTCATTAAATTTATACGAAATGTTTATACCACTAATACTTTGGTCAAGTTCGAAAATCAGCATTGGTCGATACTTTTTGTTGGAGTTATTGGACTTTGACCGCAATAATGACTCCGTTTTATCCAAAAATTGGCCTTGTAAGCGCTCTCATGCCTACAAATTTTGACGGATTTTCATTAGATTTATACCAAATGTTTATATCAATAATACTTTGGTCAAGTTCGAAAATCAGCATTGGTCGATCCTTTTTGTTGGAGTTATGGGACTTTGACCACAATAATGACTCCAGTTTATCCGAAAATTGGCCTTGTAAGCGCTCTCATGCCTACAAATTTTGACGGATTTTCATTAAATTTATACCAAATGTTTATACCACTATTACCTTGGCCAAGTTCCTAAATCAGCCTTGGTCGATGGACTCGATACTAGACAGCTTGACCGGCGGGGGACCCAGGAATTCTATTCTTGTCAAGATATGGAGGTTTGGTTTGGAGATCAATTGTGAATATGAGATGTGCATATTACTTAGATCTTGATTTTTTGATAATTTATGTATGCAAAAAATACCAGCTTTTGAACTTTGCATAATACATATAGGGTACCCCTATTGTGCAGATAATTTTTCCTACAGTTTTCAAGGTAGAAAGTTTTTGTTTTGTCAATCAATCAATAAGTATATCAGCGATGTGCATGTTATATGGATTCATTTTTAATAGTAAAGTTTTACAAAAATACAAGCTGTTGATCTTACTTATTTTTTTCCGTAATATTGCATATAGGGCACCCTTATAAGTATGGAAAACTCAAGCTACAGATTTCAGAATAGGATATTTTTAGCTCACCTGAGTCAAAGCATCCTTGAGGGAAGGGGTTTCAAGTTTTTTCAAATAAAGGGCCATGTTTTCTTTAAAAGGGAGATAATTTAGAATTATTAGAATTATTGAAAATTTGATGCATTTTTCAAAATCTTCTTCTCAAAAACCATATGGCCAGAAAAACTGTCACTTATGTGGAAACATCCTCAGGTAGTGTAGATTCAAGTTTGTTTCAAACATGATCCCTGGGGGTAGGGTGGGGCCATAATCAGGACCACATTAGGGGTCAAAATTTTGCATATGAATTAAAAGAAAAAATCTGTAAAAGCTGTAACTTGAAGCATCCTTTGGCTGTCAAAAGTTAATTCTAAGCTTAAAGTAACCCAAGCTCATAGGTTTAGGAAAAATTTGTTTTAAAAAGACAAACAAAACCCCATTTTTAGCTCACTTGAGCTGAAAGCTCAAATGAGCTATTCTGATCACATTTTGTCCGTTGTCCATCTGTCCGTCCATCTGTCTGACCATCTGTCTGTCCGTCTGTAAACTTTCAACATTTTGAACTTCTTCTCTTAAACTGCTTTGCCAATTTCAACCAAATTAAGCACAAATCTTCCTTATGGGAAGGCAAATATGAAAGGTCGATCTTTAATCAAAGCGTAGAAAACCTCGAAAATGTAGAAAAAGGGGGGTGCATTTTTAAAAATCTTCTTCTCAAGAACTTCTGAATCATTTTCATTGTAATTTAGCATAAATAATCTTTATGGAAAGGAAAATATAAATTGCAAAAATCATGAGCTAATTCTTACTCAGATCTGAGTTATTGCGAAAAAAATAATCAAGGAAATGCGTGTTTTGATCAGATTATAACTTTGGGTTCGGTATTCCATACTTCTAAAACGCGACGGTTCTTTGTTTAAAGCAGCCATGTTGAATGATAAACAGGTCGATCTCACAAATGTTGTCCAACAGTTCGCGTGCAAAGGAAATCTTTGAAACATGCCAGATACATTGGTGCCGATTTTGTGAAGTAAATTGAGGTTAAATATTTCAATGCTTTGACAGTTTTCACATTCGACAGTTGTGTTTTCATAATATTTATGCTATGTAACCTGGGGAACTATCGCCTGTATTCTGCAATTTTTACGTATCAAATCACACATAAATCAGACAGTTGACTGTTTACCTGTGCAAATTTAGAAAAATCTGATGTATTAACAAAGTACTAGAATACAATTCATTCTATTGGTAATTCATACATATGATCTTTTGCGTAATGGATTAATGCAATGTGTTTTGTTGAGATGCTCAGAATTTTCTCGAGTTTACTCAGTTTAAACAGAGTTTAATATTGCTGACGGAAATATGTTCTGTGTAATTGTATGCAATTTTTATTTACTAACCATATTTGAGTGTTAAGCTTCAAATATAAGCAAAATACAGTGCTGTGTACACAGATATGAGGCCATCATTTGTTTACATTTTAATGCTGAATAGGAAATACTTATAATTCTTCGATTGCACTGAAATTATGGTTGATCATTAGAAATGTCTGGCTAAAATTTAAATACTTGTACAAAATTTTTTAAAGATGATATTCTGTAACTACTTTCTAGGGCCCCCTCTTTATACGATGAATTATATGAATTCCACATTAATTTTAATAGTTTTTCAGTCACGAGTAAATAAAAACCGACACCGTTAAATCAGTTTCCATAGTTCTGACACATTTTGTTACGGGGGTAAAGGCATTATCGCTATTTCTAAGAAAATATCACAGCGTAAAATCATCCTGGTTCGTAGCCATTTGTTGTTTTGAATAAAGATGAAAAAATGGGTGGGTCTTAGTAAAACACAGTGATATGCCTGTCAATACATTGACTATAATAACTCTTTTACATGTCACGTTACAACACTTTTCATTCAAAGGTATTCATCAATCAAGTGAGTAAGGTTAAAAAGTCAGGGGAGTTTACGCCAGGTAAACAACATTCGTTTATGATGGGGAAGACCAATTAAATTATTGAATGTTTTGAATTGAGCGCATTGAGGCACAATTTTATTCTTCATATCTATAGGAATTTTTTTAATTGAATCTTCTTTCCATATAGTTCATTCCACCAATTGGTGTAATATCGAACAATAAATATTATAATAAACTAGACTTTGACCCATGCGTGCATTGTATATGATATCGGACATTTACGAAAAATATTAAAATGCCTCCCATATACCCGTCATGAAGCAAAAAACTGTAGAATTGCTCAGAAACGATTTTTGAGAAAATTAATGAAGCTGCATTGAAAACAACAGTTAAATTATTCATATCAAATCAATATCTTTCATCTAAAAATTTAATTTATATTAATGGAGAATTCAACACTTTTTCACCAACGTTTTCCACTCGTTTCGAATAGGCCCTTTCACGATAACTGCAGTACTACTCTCTTGCAGGGCAAATTGATATACTTTGTTGAAGTTTTAATTGGTAGATAATTAAATGACATAATTGAAACAATTGACGTTACGTCATCTTTCACAAAAGCAGTCTGGATTGGCTCAAAAATTAATTCAAATACAATTTGCAGTGATACTGGTTTACAATGGAC
This sequence comes from Magallana angulata, assembly GCF_025612915.1. Classification (NCBI taxonomy): domain Eukaryota; kingdom Metazoa; phylum Mollusca; class Bivalvia; order Ostreida; family Ostreidae; genus Magallana; species Magallana angulata. The sequence goes on along the minus strand of NC_069118.1, from coordinate 36,575,591 downwards.
GACAGAACCTTTTACAATTCTCGGAGTAACATATACTGCTAACCTAAAAAACATGGAACAACTGAATTTTGATAATAAACTAAAACTAGTTCAGAAAGAAATTAACCACTGGTTAAAAAGAAATATTTCAACATTGGGAAAAATTACAGTTGTTAAAAGTTTACTTTTATCAAAATTCACACATTTGTTTACCTCTCTTCCAAAACCAAGTAGTCAATGGATACGGCAATTTGAAAAAAACACTGTATAATTTTATTTGGGAAAATAAAATAGACAAAATATCTCGAAAAACATTGCAATTAAATTATGAAAAAGGGGGATGCAGAATGACAAATGTTGAAATATTTTTTAAGTCTCTTAAACTAACATGGATTAGGAGACTTTTAACAACTAACTCAAGCTGGATAAGTATTTTTTCTGAAATAACTGGGTGTCATACTTATAAACTATGTCAGTTTGGACCTGAATATTGTAGACAGAGGACACAAGCCACTCGTAATAATTTTTGGAAAGAAACCTTATTTTATTTATGTGATTTTTTGGAAACTATAGAGACAGATAATATCAATATCATGCTTGAGCCACTATGGTACAATAATAAAGTAAAGATTCAAAATAGATATGTATTTTGTAAGGCTCTTTATGAGAAAGGGTTTCATATTGTTCATGATTTATTTGATACTCAAGGTGAATTCATTAGTTATGAGAGAATCACTAATGAATATCCAGTTAAGATTCCATTTACTACTTATGAAGGTTTGAAACGTGCAATTATTTGTGCTTGGCCAAATGTTAAGCAGTTTTCACATCAAGTAATAATCAAACCATACCAACCTGAATCTATCAAAATACTTTGCTTGTGTAAAAAAGGAGCACGGAATATCTATGATCACTTGATGGTAAAATCTAATCATAAACCTATTTGTGAAAACAAATGGGCCTTCAATTTAAATTTACCTCTAGATTTTAACTGGAAACAGGCTTATTCAAACCCTAGATCTGCCACAAAAGATTCAGGACTGATATGGTTTAACTGTAGAATTATCCACAGAATATTAGGTACTAACAAAATACTACACATGTGTAAAATTAAAAATTCCCCACTATGTTCAATATGTTTTTTAGAACCAGAAACAATTACACATCTCTTCTTTTACTGTCCATCTATTTTTCGGATATGGTTATTAATGTCTGATTGGATTTTTAGAAAGTCTGGTGAAAGAATTGTATTTGATGCCAAAACTGTTATTTTTGGTGTTCCAGAAAAGAAATACTTAGCTATAAACCTAATTATCATGTTAGTTAAGAGACATATCTTTAGTCAATCCAGAAAATCTGCTAATATTGCATTTGAGAATATTGTGAAATATTTACAAAATTACTATTCTTTAGAGAAACTAATGTTGGAAAATAGATTTTACCAAAAGAAATGGTCATGATGGGTATGCCTCTTTGACGTGGCATAATGTGTAGTAAGACCCTATCATTATTGTATTATTATTTTTATATTTACTTTCCCAATCTGTGTGGGAGTGGTGTGGTGTGAATGATGGTATAGATGTATTTGTATTGAAAATGAATAAAAAAAAAAAAAAAAAAAAAAAAAAAAATCTTTCACAAAACTATGTCATTTTACCTGCAGAAGATCAATACCGCAGTTACCGTGAAGGGGTCTATTTACACACCATGTTGACATTCGAAACTCTCGGGATTTTTCATATTAAATGCACTGAGTTGGAGTTATCTCCCGTATTTCCTTTGATGAACAGAATATATGAAAAATTTTCAATGAAAATTTACATATATTTGTAATATTGTTTTTGACTTTATCCATGCAAATGTGATATTGTGGAAACAAATACTAAAGAGCCTCCCATGATTTAGTGTGAATGTAATGCGCATTCGCAAGATTGTAAAATCCAAATAATCCAGATGATTTCCGGATTTTTGAAGGAATTTTTGTTGATTTTTATTTAGCGAAGTTTGATTGAGAAAAAATAAAAACAAATTGGTAATCTGCAAGTACCAATGATGTTTAAAATGTATACAACAAGAGACAGTACTCTTTTGATTTCTCGGTATTAAAGCTAGTAAAAAATTTGAGTATTATTTTAATATAGTAGTATAGATATTTAAACAATTGTATAAGATCTTCTTTAGACTGCAATGATGAATATGTAACTGACTAATTACCCTGTAACTAAAGATGAGAGAGAGAGAATAAACATTAGAATATTCAGGTGAAAAAATTTGAACTTTTTTTATACAGATTATAATAAACTACAATGTCCAGTTATTTTGTGTATGACTCCATAAAGGCCCTTTCACAATTGGCGCACAAGCACTTTACAACACCTTGCGAATGGAATTTTTTAGATTCGCACGAGATCTCTCATACATAGCAGGAGCTCTCGCATACCTTGCATGAGGTTTCGCATTTGTTGCATGCGTTTTAGTGCTCGCATATAGTCTCCTCAAAATAGTGAACATGCACACTAATCAGACGCTACCGAATGTGATCCAAATCATTGCAATGCAGCGCACAAACAATAGTAGGAACATTTTACAACATTTTGTGTACTCGCAAGAGTGATGCATGATTTTTAAAGGTTGTAAAATGAATCACTGCTATATATGCGTGTGTTTTGCGACCATGAGACTTTTGCTCAAAATGTCTCATGTAATCATGCAACGTTTACAATCATTGCACGACTTATCAGCCTCAATATACCATGCTTTGCCACTAGTATATACCCTGTATAAGCATCTCTGTTTCAGATCACAATTGACTACATACATTTATTGCATGATGGCAGGCACGTAGCATCAGGGGGGGCCAGGGGGGGGGGCCTGGCCCCCCCACTTTTTCTTGCAGCAACAAATTTTTTAAAATTTACATATAAAAAATTGAATTATCATGGTGTTGGCCCCCCCACTTTTTCGGGTGTATGTAAAAAATTGATATGAAAATAAGGAAATGAGGAGTGAAATTGAAGTTATATTACTACGCCAGCCCCCCCCCCCCCCCCCCCCCCGGATTAGGATTTTTTGGAAAAGTTTAAATTTCCCTTTTTTTTTTTTTCTTTTTTTTTTGCTTGTCAAGATTTTTTGGATGAGTCTGGCCCCCCCACTTTCAAAAACGATGCTACGTGCCTGGATGGTGAGGGAAATATGAAGATTACTGCAGGAAAAATCATACTTCGCCATATGAACATAAATGCAATAAACATTTTATTATATCGAACAACATATGATAAAATAAAATATGTTGATTTCTAAAAATTGTCTGACTTTGCAATAGCAATAACGTCGTGATTGTTTGATTTCCTATGTAACTGTCTCACTTTTCTTTTTTAATTTCGAATCATAGATAGTTGAGTTGCTTTTGTGATATAGAGAGAATCATAGTGATTGAATATTTTTGATTTAATCATATTTCTTTACGTCGTATGCTATTCTCGGCTTTTTCATTCCTATGAAATCGCCCTGTCATGTGACTTTCTAGACCAATCAGATATATTAGAATAATCATATTGAAGTATATAATAAATGCTGCTACATCTCTGTATCTTCTTGGGTGGCATGTTCTCTCGCTTTTCACTATGTCTACTGAAGAGCATTGGAAATGGGCGGTATTAATTATACCCCCTCTGAAACGCACGAGTATTCGTACCATGGAATGCATGTCCAATTGCATTAATCATCCGATCACCTGGTTTCTCCCACGATCGTATCGCATTATCTTTCAACAGTCGCTTTCATTGTACAACAGTCGCATATAGACGCAAGATATATCGCAAGATTTAATGCGTTTACATCGCACCACGCTCGCTTAGATCGTGCAAATTTCATACGAATACTCTTTCAAATGCGATTATTTCAGCAACAGTTAACGATTCATATCTAATTTTTTGGTCACACAATCGACGTAAATATTTTGTCGCTTCTGATTGTGCACCAATTGTGAAAGGGGCTTTAAGCTTATTTTATAATGGCGATTGTTGCTCAGTGAGCGATGTGGCCCATGGGCCTCTTGTTTAGTTGGGACACCCGAATGATCTGTTTCTTTTTACCATAATTATTTGTAGAATGTTGAATTCATCATTCCAATTTATCTTAAAGTTTGATTTCATGATTTACTTTTAGATTGACGCTGGAGAAGGAACAGAAACAGTAATTAACCAGTTAAAGCATGAAAAGGTAAAACCTTTACAAATGCTCTTTTCTTTTATTGACAAATCCAGAAAAATACTGAGAAGTAAAATATGCCTGTATTTTGCCTGTATCATGTAGCTTAATGAGTGACTTATGCACTGATTAAGGTGACCAGGCCTAATTTGTTCTGCCCAAGATTTATTTAATGAAAATTTATTACATTATTGTCCCCCGCCGCAACACAGAGCGGGGACATAGAAATGTCGGGCAATTTATACCAAATGTTTATACCACTATTACCTTGGTCAAGTTCGAAAATCAGCATTGGTCGATACTTTTTGTTGGAGTTTTGGGACTTTGACCACAATAATGACTCCGTTTTATCCAAAAATTGACCTTGTAAGCGCTCTCATGCCTACAAATTTTGACGGATTTTCATTAAATTTATACCAAATGTTTATACCACTAATACTTTGGTCAAGTTCGAAAACCAGCATTGGTAGATACTTTTTAGCTCACCTGAGCTGAAAGCTCAAGTGAGCTATTCTGATCACTTTTTGTCCGTCGTCCGTCCGTCCGTCCGTCTGTCCGTCCGTCCGTCTGTCCGTCCGTCCGTCTGTCCGTCTGTCTGTCCGTCTGTAAACTTTTCACATTTTGAACTTCTTCTCTAAAACCACTGCGCCAAATTGAACCAATTTTGGCTCAAAGCATTCTTATGGAAAGATGAATATAAATTGCAGAAATGAAAGAAAAATATTCATTGAGAGCGGAGAAAACCTCGAAACTGTAAAAAAGGGGGGGTGCATTTTAAAAAATCTTCTTCTCAAGAACTACTGATTGAAATTCAATGTAATTTAGCATGAATCATCCTTATGGGAAGAAAAATTTAAATTGCAAAAATGAAATGGTAATTCGGTTCCAAATTTGAGTTATAAACGAAAACGATAACGAAAAAACATACAGGGGGTTTAATCGGTTTGTTAGTTCGGGTTCGTTATTCCAGATTCACATTCCATCTCGAAAACGAGGTTCTTTGTTCCAAGCGGCCATTTTCGACGCATTCTGGCAAAAGTTTGAAAAGATTGATTTGTTTGTTGTGGAAAAGTTCACGCGCAAAGGTAATGTTTGAAACTTGCAAGGTATATTGGTGCCGATCATTGTGTGAAGTAAATTGAGGTTGAATATTTAAATGCGTTGACATTTTCATTCGTGAGGCGACGGTGGTTTTTAGTTTGTTTATTTTCATTGTGCTTTTGAACTTGGGAAACCATCGCATGTATTTTGGAATTTTTTCCTATTAAAACAAACATAAACTTCGGTAATTCAGGCAGCTGATTGTTTACCTGCGTAAAATGAGCAAAATCTGTTATATCAACAACATGTGAAAAGACGATTCATGCAATTGGTAAATCGGTATAATATCTGGGCAGTGGTGGATATATGCAATGTGTTACGTGAATATGCTAAGCATTTTCTAAAGTCTATTCAGTCTAAGCAGACATCGTTTTCGGTGAAGGGATATACGTTATTATATAGGTGTATGTATGATTTAAAAAATAAATTGTGCTCCGTCTTTGTTATTGTGCATTTTCTCTGTTTTTATTGTTTACAATTTTCTATTTACTATCAATAATTGAATCTCAAGTCTCAAGTTATTAGCAAGATATAGAGCTTTGCTCATAATTCTTTGATTGTACATAGAGCTTAGGCCATGTTTTTGTTTGTTTACATTTTAAATACTGAATAGTAAAAACTAAGTTTAAAAATCTTAAGTTGAATTCATTAAACTCATGTAAACTAAAAACATGACTCAAACCACAGGCACCTGACGTTATACATTTTTCTCATAATAAAAATAAATACTCTTTATCTAATAATGTGCAAGGTAGACCGTACCCATCGCCACCATTTTTATTTCAAACTGTCATATCAGCTGGAAGTTCGGCTTGACTCATCTGGATAATAATTTTGCAATCTTCTTCGTCTCCCGATCGGTCATCCAACATCTAAGCTTACAACTAATTTAACCAAAACGGTGCGTTACAGCTGTCATTAATAACAATCACCCCTCAATCTGCATCTACTGCCTCGTATATACGATAAATGTCTAAAGGGTGGGCGGAAGTTGACAACTGTATGTAAATGAGATTTCCCTCCACTGTGTTTTGTTTCAATATTTCAAAATATAACTTGTATGTTGATGGAATTTCAAAATTAACGCCTTTTGAAAATTCACTAGATGTATCGATGCTATATTTGAAAGGGATCACCAAAAAGATGCTGCCATTTTGTCAACTTCCGTCCACTGTTTAGCCTTTTGTCACAAATCTAAGGCAGTAGATGCAGATTGAAGGGCGATTTTTATTAATGACAGGTGTAATATAACGTCAGGTGCCTGTAACTCAAACCTATCAAAATTGTGGGCTCTGTATTATAAACAGGGTTTTCCAACGGAAAAATTCGGTTATTAAAATGGTGAAGCGGGCAGGTGGGCAAGCGGCTGCCAAAAGGGTACCCTCATTGTACGGATAACTCCTCCTACAGTTGTCAAGATAGGAAGTTGTTCTTTTGCAGATCAATTGTACATATATTAGAGGTGTGCATATTGCTAGGATTTTGATTACTGATAATTTATCAAAAAAATAACAGCTTTTGAACTTAGTCATTTTTTGGCAAAATATTGCATTTAGGGTACCCTCATTGTACGGATAAGTCCTCCAACAGTTTTTAAGATAGGAAGTTGTTCTTTTGCAGATCAATTGTACATATATCAGAGGTGTGCATATTGGTAGGATTCTGATTTCTGATTATTTATATGAAAAAAAATACCAGCTTTTGAACTTAGTCTTTTTTGGCAAAATATTGCATATAGGGTACTCCATTTCACTGGAACGGGTTGACATGGATTATGGATACAGTTCACATAAAAGAAAACCTGGTTTGCTGTCACACGACATTGACAGCTTTTCACTTGTTCTTATGATTCTATGACTGATGGTGAAATTTTGGTTGATCATTAGAAATGTCTTGCCAAGCATTAAATACTTGTAATGTGCAGAAAAATAACACAGATGATATGTTACAGATAAATACTGTTTAGGGCCCTTCTAACCCAAAGAATTATCTGAAATCTACAACAATTTTGACAGTAATTTCTGATTTTCAGTTTTGAATTAACCGTTCGCCCAACCACCTGAGAATGAGATGCATAACTTTTGGCACGGGCGAACAAATTTGTTAGTACGAGCACCCGACTGGACGTGGATATTTTTTGAGCCATTTGTTTATAATACCGGGATCGGGGTTTAAAATTTTTTAAACTAATTCTTGTCACTCTATCGCTTTCCTTTTATGGTCAATTAACAAATAAACAGTCAATAAAAGCATTTAATTCACGTACACAATGCATGACTTGTAATCATGATGGCGAAGTAGAGTCCCCATTTATGCTCGGAATAATATAGGGTAATCTCGTCGAGGCTGAAACATTTTGATGCTGGTACGTCTCTTCCGAATCACAGACTAGTGCGACATAGTGGTTTTGTAAAATTTGCCCCAACTTTGGCTGGTTGTTACGAAAGAAATACGCTGAATTACATCGACCGCCTGCTTCAACTTTTTACTTCGAACATTGTTCAATTCCCTATCAACATAAAATGTTGGTTTAATGGTTCAAATCTTATTTTAAGTTTTGTTCCTATAGAAATTCAGCTGCACATGTGGTTTTTCCATTATGAAGTGTTTCATATTAATGCGATAATTGTTTATTGTTATATGTTACAATGCTAAATGAGACTTCATTAAAACATGCCTGAAATGGCCAGTATTTGAGCAGCGGCACACATAAAAATAAAGAAGACTTGAAATTATGAAAACTGTTCTATTTTAGGAACTTGCATATTCATATCTATCTTTCAGTAAAATATCGTCCATTTTTGGCAATTAATGTACCTAGTTCTTTCACAACATTTAGTTTTAAAAAAATATGTTTGAATTTTTGGAAAGCTATATGATATGAACTTGTTTATTTTTCAATTCATATCCACATGCATTACACCTTCAAAAATGCTTTAGAGTTCCAGTTAAGGTCATATATACTCTTATAGATTCTGAACAGATGTATTTCAAAAATTTCGCTGAGATTAGAGGAGGAAAACAGAACGACAAGTTTATGATGGAACAAAATCTGAGCAGATTTTTGAATGGTTTACATGCAAATAAAAAAAAAAACAAATGTCAATTTTTTTCTCCAAGCTGGTTAAAATTTAACAGAGTTGACAACTTGTACTAGCTGTCAGCCCCGAGTGTCTAGTTAATTTTTTGACGAGTTTGAAACACTGGTAATTTGCAAAAAAAATATAAACGATGTCTTTTGAACAGTTTCTTTAGTTCTGACACATTTTAATTATGATATCTAAAGTATCATTGTTCTTAAGAAAATATTGCAATGGAAAATCATCTTAGTTTGTAGCCATTTGTTTTTTGTTTTTTTAATAAAGATGAAAATAATTGGTGGTCCTAAGTACATTAGAGTAATTACTAACATGCTTGTCAATACATTATAGAGCTCTTTAACATATCATGTGACAATATTTTTCCCACTCCAGTGTATTTATCGATCAAGTGAGTTAGGTTACAAAAAGTCACAGAAGTTCATGCCAGGTAAACAACAATCATTTATATTGGTTGGGACCATTTGAATTATTGGCAATATGTGAGGTTGATTAGATCTTAACTTTGGGGTCATCCCCACCCCCAAGAAATAAGAAATGACCAAATATCTTGAAAATGGTTGAGGTCCTTACCCCTAAACTTTATATTTTCTTGTTTTTTGCGTCAAGAGGCATCAAATGGCATGCAAGTCATGGGCCCCGGGATAGTCCTGACCCCCCTCAAACAGGAAGTGCCCAAATATCTTGAAAATAGTTGAGATCACCTATCCTAAACCACATGTATTCTTGATCCTTATGTTTATTGGCAGCAAATGGTATGCAGGTCATGGGCCGCGGGGTAGGTCCTGACTTATCCTTTAAAAGGAAGTGCTCCAGTATCTTAAAAACTGTTAAGATCCCCACCCCTGAATCATATATATATTCTTGTTCCTTGTGTTATGGGGCAACAAATGTTATGTAGGTCATTGGCCTTGGGGGTGGTCATGACTCTCTTTGAACAGGAAGTGCCCAAATATCTTTAAAACTGTAAAGATCCCTACCCCTAAACCAAATATATTCTTGATCCTTGTGTTAAGGGGCATTAAATAGTATGTAGGTCATGGGCCAGGGGTTAGTCCTGACCCCCCTGGAACAGGAAGTTCCCAAATATTTTTAAAATGATTGAGATTCCCACCCCTAAACCATATATATTCTTGATCCTTGTGTTAAGGGGCATCAAATGGTCTATGTAGGTCATGGGCCAGGGGCAGTCCAGACCCCCCCTCAAACAGTATGTGTCCAAATATGTTGAAAAGGGTTGAGAACCCCAACCCTTAACCATGTATATTCTTGTTCCTTAGGTCATGTCGGTTCACCTGATAAACAGTAAATGACCCCTCATGAACCTCATAAATTTTCACAAAAAGAAATATTCAAGTATTAACTCTTTTTGTCTCTAAAGTTTGACCCATGTTGGTCATCCCTACCCCCAATAATAGCCTTGTTCGTTTAGGAGACTTTATAACCCCTCAAATTATAATTACATCTGGTATAATTTATTTTCACAGTCAAACCCTTTACTATAAAATGGTCTTTGCATGACATTTCATGATCTTTATATATAAGGGTATTTTTTGTAGATGCCACGGCGGAAGTATTGGAGGATGAACAGGAAAGAGTTACAGACTGACATGACTGAGGAGACTGGCTTGTTAAAAACAGTAAAACAATTTCTGACCTGGACTTGACTGAGGAGACTGGCCTCGTTAAAAACAGTAAAACAATTTCTGACATTAAAATGACTGAGGAGACTGGCCTCGTGAAAAACAGTAAAACCAATGTTGACCCTGAGGAGCCTGGCCTCAGGTTAAAAAAAAAACAGGAAAATAAAAAAAACTTGTCAAATGAATTTGGACACTGAACTGGAAATGAATTTGCACAATGAACTTGAAATGAATTTGCACAATGAACTTGAAATGAATTTGCTCAATGAACTTTGTGAAATTAATTTGTGTCAAAAGTCTGCTGAAATGAATTTGCAAAACAATGTGCAAAAAAATCTTACAAACAATGACTCTCTGACTAAAACTATTCAAAATCATTTGCAACCTCGTGAAGATAACCTGGTTTATCAAAGGAAATTAGTTTTTGGGTCATTTCATCAAGGAGATACAAGATTTTCATCATTTTCAAGGGGCAGTCAATGTACTTGCAATGCACTTACTATGTTGATCAAATGTTATGAAGGATTCTCATTCACAACTGAATTTTTAGATAGCACTTTAATAGCAGGAGACCAGGTGTATACAACAGTGGTCAAAAGTTTAATGCAAAAACAAATCTTTCATAACAAACTTCTCAACTTTGATGAATTACCAAGTAACTTAACTTTGGGAGAAAATCATCATGTCATTCACAAATTTGATACCATTTGGGGATTAGTTGTCTCAGGAGATCAAAATAGCCCTGTGAAATCATTGCATCAAGCATTAGATGAGGCATTCCAGATTTCTAGATATTTGCTAATTATGATAGGAGCAATTTGTTCGGGTGTATACAAAATGTCAAACACTGAATATTATTTCTTCGATTCTCATTCACATGACAATGACGGCATGTCTGCATGTGAGGGCAAATCTGTGTTGGTAATGAACAAGGGTCTTGATGATTTGGTGACATATTTGTACAACATGTACAACAGCATGCATATTGATTTTTCTATGCAGTTTGAAATCTTACCAATCTCAATTAGCACTTTGCATCACAGTTTTCCAGAGAGAGACCCATTGCAGAAAAAATTCTACAAAATGGATGATACCCCATCTATTACAAATGGTGAGAAGCAATGCAGAAAACGCTATATGAGAGAATACATGTCAAGAAAGAGAAAGAATGCACAATTTAAAACTGAAGAAAGATGCAAAGATGCTCTTGCCAAAAAATTGAAACGACAAAATCCTGAAGTGTTAGAGAATGAAAGGAAAAAGAACAAAACTGGAAGAAAATTGAAACGGCAATGTATTAATGTTCAGGTGAAGGAAAGAGAGATGGACAAAATTGCAAGAAAATTGAAAAGACAATGTATTGATATTAAAGAAAAGGAAAGAGAGATGGACAAAATTGCAAGAAAAGTTAAAAGACAAAATCCTGAAGCGTTAGAGAAAGAAAGAACACAAAATACAGCTGGAAGAAAATTGAAGCGACAATGTATTGATGTTCAAGACAAGGAAAGAGAGATGGACAAAATTGCAAGGAAACTGAAAAGACAAAATCCTCAAGTGTTAAAAAAGGAAAGAACACAAAATACAGCTGGAAGAAAATTGAAACGACAGTGTATCGATGTTAAAGAAAAGGAAAGAACACTAAATACAGCTGGAAGAAAATTTAAAAGACAATGTATCGATGTTAAAGAAAAGGAAAGAATACAAAATACAGCTGGAAGAAAATTGAAACGACAGTGTATTGATGTTCAAGACGAGGAAAGAGAGATGGACAAAATTGCAAGGAAACTGAAAAGACAAAATCCTCAAGTGTTAAAAAAGGAAAGAACACAAAATACAGCTGGAAGAAAATTGAAACGACAGTGTATCGATGTTAAAGAAAAGGAAAGAACACAAAATACAGCTGTAAGAAAATTGAAACGACAGTGTATCAATGTTAAAGAAAAGGAAAGAACACAAAATACAACTGGAAGAAAATTGAAACGACAAAACATTAATGTAAGAAATAAGGAGAATGAACGAGAGACAAAAGCCAGAAAATTGAAGAGAAAGAACCCAATTGTCCTTGAGCAAGAAAGATTGAAAAAGCAAGCTAAACGAAGTATCATTTCATATCATGAAAATGAAAAATTTCATAATAGGGAACAGAAACAGAAAAAGAGAACAGATGTTGAATACTGTAACAAAGTAAATGAACGTCAAAGACAGCTTAGGTTTGGAGCAGGTATAGATGACTGTATCAAAAATTTTCATGAACAGATTAGGCATGGTCCCATTTTTGTATGTTCTTGTTGTCAGCAAACGTGGTTTAAAGATAGTGTATTAAAAGTGGAGAACACAAAACTGGATGAAAGAATTAAAAACAAATACTTGACTAGTACTCTTTCTGTTCAAGATAAGGAGTGGATTTGCAATACTTGCTATTCATCGTTAAAAGAAAACAAAACTCCAAAGTTGTCTGTTTTTAATGGTATGACATGGCCACAAAAACCAATGGAATTAGATTTGTTCCCTTTAGAGGAAAGGCTTGTGTCTTTGAGAATTCCTTTCATGCAAATTAGAGAGTTACCAAGAGGTGGACAATATTCTGCCAGAGGAAATGTTGTGAATGTCCCAGTTGATATTCAGCCTACAATAAATAGCTTACCTAGAAAATTAGATGAAAATGTCACAATTCCCGTAAAATTGAAGAAAAAATTATCGTATCAAAAATGCGATTATCATGAAAATGTACGACCAGCAAAAGTACTGATAGCACTGCATTGGCTTATGAACCATAGTGAATTCTACAAGAACGCAAATATCAATGTTGATGACAACTGGTTTCAAGAAGTCACAACCTCGGCAAACGAAATTGTGCAAGAATTGGTTCAGACACAGTCAAGAAGGGACCAAAATACTGATTGTCTGGAGTCTGATAACGATGAATTTTGTGAAGTAGATGGAATTGGTAGAGATGGAAATTGTGATACGTTGCTAGATGATGCATCACGAGACATGAATCAGGTTTACACATTTGCCCCTGGTGAAGGACAACGTCCACTAAGCTTATATCAAGATCAGGCTGCTGAATATTTATCATTTCCTACAATCTTTTGTGGAAGGAAAAGATTAAATGATGAAGAAAGAGAACTGCGTGTTTCATATGCAGACATAGCTAAGTGGGAATTGAGAAGTTTTGATAGACGTGCAGCACAGTCTGTTCCAAACTTGTTTTTTAAGTTGAAAAAAATACAAATGAAGCAAGTTACTGACAAATGCAATTTAGCTTTGAGGAAATGTAAAACTAAGGGGAAAACATTCACAGCAACCGATGTGCAAAATCCTACACATGTCGATAGTCTTGTTAGACACAATGAGGGTTATTTTATCTTTAGACAGTTACGAAATTCACCTGCATATCTTGAAACTCGGAAAAAAGATGTATTTGCCATGATCAGACAGTTAGGTTTACCAACATGGTTCATGTCTCTGTCTGCTGCTGATACAAGATGGACTGATCTAATCAGAGCACTGGGCATTTTAAACAATGTAAAAGAATATACAGATGAAGAAATTGACAATATGTCATGGTTTCAAAAATCAAAAATGGTACAGAAAGATCCAATTACATGCACCAGATATTTTGACCATAGGTTTCGGGTGTTCCTGAATTCTGTTTTGAAAAGTGACCATCATCCAATCGGCAAAGTGAAAGACTATTTTTATAGAATTGAATTTCAACAGAGAGGATCACCCCATGTCCATATGGTTGTCTGGATTGAAAATGCCCCAAAATATCAAGAAAATGAAGAAAAAGAGATTTTGGATTTTGTAGATAATTACTTGAAATGTGAAAAGAATGAAGGTGATGACTTGACAGAATTACAAGTACATAAACATTCTCAAACATGCAAAAAGGGAGGAAAAGATGTATGCAGATTTGGCTTTCCACTACCTCCTTTAGAAGATTCTATGATTCTAGAACCTTTAGACGCTGATGTTGACAAGTACAGGAAAATGTACGATAAAATTCAGAAAAAGTTGAATGATATGTCGAAAAATGACTGTGATTTATCATACAAGGAACTCCTAGATTCAGTCTTAGAAATATCTGAGGAAGATTACATCAAATGCATTAGGAGTTCATTGAGAGGTCCAAAGGTTTTTCTAAAAAGAAAGCCATGCGATATGAGAGTAAATTCTTACAACATTGTTGTTCTAGATGCTTGGAAAGCAAACATTGACATGCAATTTATCTTGGATCCATATGCCTGTGCAATGTATATTGTTTCATATATTAGTAAATCTCAAAGAGGAATGAGTGATTTACTGAACAGAGCTGCAAAAGAAGCTAGAGATGGAAATCTTGACATAAAAAGACAAGTGCGTCATATTGGAAACCATTTCCTCAATAGCGTGGAAGTTGGAGCACAAGAAGCTGCATATTTAGTGTTGCAAATGCCTCTAACAAAAGCATCAAGAGATGTTGTTTTCATCAACACAAGTCCCTCTGATGATAGAGTAATTCTCATCAAAACAGATGCTGAACTGGAAAAGTTGACACCAAATTCTACAGATGTTGAATGCAGTAATGTCATTAAAAGATACGCAAAACGACCTAAACAACTTGAAAACTGGTGTTTAGCTGACTATGTATCTCAACTTGAGGTAGTGTTTCCAAAAGAAAGTGAAGAAACATTCGATCAAACAGAAATAAATGATGATGAAAATGATGAGTCAGATGATGACTTTAATGAGAGTGATACACTTGTTACTCTAAAGAATGGCATTATCATCAGACGTCGCAAAGTACCTAGAGTGATTAGATATGTCCGGTTCAATCTAAAAACAGACCCTGAAAATTACTATAGAGAAAGGTTAATGTTGTTTTTGCCCTGGAGAGATGAATCAGTTGATCTGTTGTCTGGAACTGACACTTTTGAAAATTCATTTAGTCTTAGAAAGTCTTTTTTGGCTCATAAAATCAAGCAATATGAGTTTAATGCTGAAATGCTAGATGCAGCATTACAGATAGCAAATGATGAATTAACAGATGCTTTTGATGAATTAGCACCTAATACTCAGCAAACAGAGGCAGAAGATGAAGCTGAAGGATCTTTTGAATCAGAAAAGTATGTCCAGTTTAACCCTGAGAGACCAGTTGAACAAAGAATATATGATATTGGAGCAGATGTTGGTATCCCATCAAGACAAATTACAGAGGAAAGTTCTGTGAGACTGCCAGAGGATCAATATTTGAAATTGGTGGAAAGTTTAAATGTGAAGCAAAGGGAATTTTTCAATCATGTCATGCAATGGGTCAAAATGGAAAAAGAGCCAATGATTTCTTTTTTATCTGGAGGTGCTGGTGTTGGCAAATCTGTTTTGATAAGAGCACTTTATCAAGCTTTGCACCGATATCTATGTTCAACTGAAGGTGAAAACCCAGATGATGTTAGAATACTTCTTTGTGCGTACACAGGAAAAGCAGCATATAACATTGGAGGGTCAACCATAGCGTCCGCTTTTCATCAAAAAATTAATCAAAGCAAACAAAGTTTACACTGCGATGAATTGAATACTTTTCGTACCAAATACAGAAACCTGAAAATAATCATAATTGATGAAATATCAATGGTAGGCAATAGGTCTTTGGCTCTGATTGACAGTCGTTTGCAACTTCTTACAGGCATCAAAAAGCCATTTGGTGGTATTAGTATCTTAGCAGTTGGTGATTTTTTTCAACTCAAACCTGTGATGGACAGCTGGATCTTTCAGGATTTAAAATGTAATGCCCAAGCTCTTGCAAGCAATCTGTGGAGGGAACACTTTTGTGTATTTGAATTGGATGAAATAATGAGACAAAAAGATGATATTGAATTTGCCCAACTGCTTAATCGCCTTCGTTATAATGAATTAACACCAGAAGACAAGAATGTAATTCAGAGATGCATGATAACAGAAACAAATGAAAATTATCCAAACCATGCTCCACATCTCTTTACTCAGAACTCTAAAGTAGATGCATACAACAATCAGTTGATTGAGAGACTTGAAGGAGAAAAGGTCATGGTGAAATCAGTTGATACTGTTATCAAAGATTACTCAAAGGAAGTGAAACAAAAGCTTCTCAGGTCTTTAGTAAATGAGGATGATGTTAGCAAAACTGCCAATTTAATGCAAATATTGATTCTTGCTGTGGGGATGATTTACGATATCTCGGTCAATGTTGATGTCTCTGATGGGCTTACTAATGGGTCATCATGTAAAGTTCAACTGATTGAAAGCAAAATGGAAGGCATATCAAGACCAAGCATAGTTTGGGTCAATTTTTTTGATTCTGCTGTTGGAAAGTCAAATCGCAAAAAATACAAGCATTTGTTTCATGATGGAATAAATGATGACTGGACACCTATTTTTGAAGTTCAGCGGTCTTTTGTAATGAATCATAATACTTTTCAGAGAATTCAGTTTCCATTGCGACCAGCTGCAGGAAAGACAGTTCATAAAGCTCAAGGGTGCACTGTTGATGAAATTGTAATTGACTTGTCTCAAACTAAAATTAGGAAAACTCCACACATTCACTATGTTGCTCTAAGTCGAGTACGGTCAGTAGATAATCTACACATCCTTAACTTCAATGAGCAGGCATTAGCTATGGATGAAAAAGTGCTTGAGGAAATGGAAAGAATGAAAACTGAGGTGCCATTGCATCTTTGTTATGTTCCAATGTATCAAATCAATTCTAATTGTTTTAAAGTTGCTTTCAACAATTGTAGATCACTTCATAAGCACTTTTCACAAGTAAAAAGGAAGCCAAATATTCTAGCATCAGATGTAGTTGGTTTCTCCGAGACAAGACTATGCAGTGCAGATGAAGACAATTTTCAACTACACGGCTACACAGCAATATTTAATCATGAGGTTTCATGTCACTTGAATAGACGTCCACATCATGGAACAGCACTGTATGTTAAAAATGACTACAAGATAACGTATATCTCAAAGTTTAACAATGGTTCCTTGGAGTTCATCACTGCAAATGTACATTTAAGCCAAAGTAGAGATGTACAAGTTATCGTACTTTATAAATACCCATCATGTTCTTTGGAAAATTTCAAGCAACATGTAAACACACATCTTAAGCCTTTGACTGAACACCAGAAGGACTTGGTACTTTTAGGGGATTTCAATTTCGATTTGCTTGCTGGGCATATTGACTTTTTAACATTTTTTGAAAAATGCTTTAAATGTAAACAAATTGTAACAAAGGCTACACATAATACCGGTTCTCAGCTGGACCTGATTTTTACAAACATAGCCCCATGTGCAACAGATGTGATTGAAGCATACTGGTCTGATCATAAAATGATATACTGCGCTTTTGAATGAAATAATTGTGTTTTAAAGAGAATGGGGCACCAAAGTAAAAACTCATCAGAGGGAGCTGTGAAAATAATGCCCCCTCCCTCATCCCATTTGTCACCTTTAAAAGGTGACAAATGGTCTTTTAATTAATATATAGGTATTGTAAGACACCAACTATTTGCTTTTGGCAGTGTCATAGATTCAGTGGTTCAAGGGGGATGGGGATTAAAATCATTAATTGAGCATTTGATTTGTAACAATTCCACTGTTTTCTGAATGTAGAGAATTTGTTAAATCTGTTCTCAATTTTTAATTTCTAGCCCAAATTTACACAGATATCATCTACTTCACTGATGTTGTTTTCATCAATTCTACTCCTCCTCCCACCTAAAACATGACTATGCCAATATTTTTAAATTCATACATTATATTGTATTATGTCTATATATTATACATATATTGAACCAAAAAATGCCTATGTCTTATATTCAAAGCTACTGTACAGTGAACATGTGTAAATTTGTGTATTTCTTCAATATTCTAAGATAATATTAATTTGCAGACTTGCATCAATAAGAGGAAAGACACTGATTGAAAATAGTTAAATTTAATCCTTCTCAAAGCCATGAAGGTGCATAAAACCGGTGCTTATACTCACTTTCCAAGGTGCTAAGCAGATTACAGTCACCGACTCCCCATGGATAGAACACCAGTCTATCACAGCTTAATTCCCAGCTTACTGCTCGTACCCAATTTCAGCTGGGTGGACTGAGACAAAGATCGATAAAGTACCCTGTGTAAGGGACAACAAAACATCAAGTGACCACAGCTGATTTTAACCAGCAACCTTTGGGTTACTGGCCTAACGCCAATGACCACTGGCCATGTGCTCCATAAATGAACTACATGCGAGTTAATTGTGAATTGCAGTTCTGGAAGTCATGTAAACAACTTCAATACTGTGCACAAGCCACATTAAAAATTGAATCTTTCCTTCATATTAAAGCAAAACAGAATGTGGCAATATCTGAAGAAGAGAAGAGAAGAGAGTAAATAAAAAAAACTGATTAATCATGCACCTGCACTTATTTGTTCCTAAAAAGAATTGTATACTGATGCTTTATTTATATATTTTTTGTTGTATTTTCATAATAACTTGATAGAAGTTTAATTGTACTCATATATTTATACAGTCTATACTAGATTATATATGTCACATCAAAATTGTTTGCATCTCATATGAATAATTACACCCTATATTCTAGAAAAACTATTTTTCAAATATGTCTTTGAATTTAATATTATTTCATTATTATCTTTGTAGCTGTTATCAATGACTTCATTCAATAATATCGTATTATATCAAGCAAAAGTTGGTGTCTTACAATACAATAAATGTATGTGAATCTGTATTCATTTTTTAAAATTCTTTAATATTTATT
This sequence comes from Magallana angulata, assembly GCF_025612915.1. Classification (NCBI taxonomy): domain Eukaryota; kingdom Metazoa; phylum Mollusca; class Bivalvia; order Ostreida; family Ostreidae; genus Magallana; species Magallana angulata. Next base: position 36,556,772 of record NC_069118.1, on the reverse strand, counting down.
TATACGGACAATACACACACAATATGTACGAATCCTTCATGTGAGTGCATGTTATATGTATATTAAATCATGTTAATACATGTACGATGTTAGTCGAAAATATTGGAGCAAAAAAAGAAGACATCTTTTCTGTAATGACAACTTCCTTCTCTTTTTTGATTTGAACTGGTCCTTTATGGATTTCTTATATTACTTAAGGCCAAATCATTTTTATGTAAACTATATAACTACCCAGGTAATATGATTTTTATAATGAAAATTATATATATTTTACTAATGCAATGTTATTAATTTACTTGAATGCATGTATTTCTCTTATAAATACAAAAGCACCTGTATTTAAAGAAACTTGGCTCCAATCGTTCAAAAATGACAGGTAAGTATAAAGAAAGGAGGTCACTGGCCAGCCTGTAGCGGGCGGTAAACCTGCCTTTTCTAATAAATTCATATCTATGGACAGAGTTATAAACAATATGGCATACATGTATAAAGAAAAAACAAAAGAAATATTGCATACTGGTAGCTTATTTGATGCAGTGTACTCTTAATGTACACTTTATAGAAAATCTCATTTAAAGAAATTAAAAAATGAGAAATACATGTACATTGCATTAAAAGTGAATTTAATTTCAAACAAATATTCATCTAAGTTTTATTTAATTTTTCAAAATCATTCACACACACTCAACGCTTATATACTCAACTATAGTATTATTTCATATGGTTGTGCATGCATTTATATGCAAATATATAATATGATTGAAACATTATTTGTATCATATAGAACAGAAAAGATGTCTTCATCTTGTATGGTTATATTGAACTTGTCATAAATGTGTCATAAATTTTATTGTTTTTGATAATGCTCATTTTAAAGTATAAAGTGCATTAAATTATTTTTTACAATTGCTTGAACAATCACACTCAAATGACAAAATTATCATAAAACTCGTATTTTCAAATCATTCTTTATCTTATCATTTTCTGTTTCATTACAGTTAAGTAAATGACACAAGAATAATTATGTTACTAGTTTTTGTATAAAATTCTATCGACAAATAATTTTCATTTAATTACCGTATGTCTTGTGAATCAATACTGTTCATAACCTTTCTATTTTCGCTTTTTCGAAGAAAGGTTATGAAAAAACAGTGAAACTTCTAAATTAATTTATTTAAACTTTGTGTATATATATGACTAACTTAATTATATATTCATGTATATATTTGGTTTTAAAGTATGATTTATGGTATTTTCTCATCATTATATTCATTTAATTTAATGTACAATATGCATAACTATATAACACTTAGAAACTACATGTTTACATTTACAGTATATTTGTAAAATTTGATATAGATAATGTATTACCAGTAACTAGGTTTTTTTTAATGTGTGTGCATAAAAATTATTCCCGAGGTTCTTTTAATATTACCAGAAATGTTTGTTTCTAAATAAAATTGCTTTCTAAAATGAAATATGTCTCATGTTGATATATTATACCAGTAATTGTATTCATTGTAGATATGTTAAATCATGCCATTGTGATTGAAACATATTTCAACAGGTTTCTTATTTTTAAGGGTTCACATCAAAGAGAATGTTGCCAATTTTAAAATCCAATTTAGCCAAAATGCATATGAAAGCTTCTCTGTTCATTTCAAATTCTGGGATATATCAAGTCGGCGTATAAATGAAGCTAGATTTTTAACAGACACAATTTAGATTACAGATTATCTAATAGGATTTTGCACGTACTTCTTGTCATAACTTAATCTTGGAAATAAAGAAAGGTTGCATGAAATAACATGTACTATCATATGACGTGATGAAGGGCCTGGAGCCTTAATGGTTCTTGTACGTTTAAATGGTTAACCACTTTTTATATATAAAACTGGATATGTATTGCATGATCTCTTATATGAAAATCAATGAACTGGAATATTGGCATCCTCTAATTGTGTAGATTCAACTTGTTCAAATTATGACTACAGGTGATAAGGTCGGCCCACAATAAGTGCTAAATTTCAAACTAATATACATTTTAGCAGTTGCATGAAAATTTTATCTTTAAAGAACCATGCATTACTCTTCAAATGTGTGCAAAAAAACCTGCTGGAATTAACATACCAGTAATGCATTTTAATTTAAATGACACAATTTATTTTCATCCCCACCCCTCTATAAAGAATATTTAATCTTACATAAGAAAATTATGGTACTAAACTATGCTAAAAATTAAATTTCTCTATTATTTCAAGTGTTTTAAGTCAAAATAGTTATCAATGTTTGCTCAGGTGAGCGATGTGGCCCATGGGCCTCTTGTTGTTGGAGTTATGGGACTTTGACCACAATAATGATCCGTTTTATCCAAAAATTGACCTTGTAAGCGCTCTCATGCCTACAAATTTTGACGGATTTTCATTAAATTTATACCAAATGTTAATACCACTAATACCGTACCTTGGTCAAGTTCCTAAATCAGCCTTGGTCGATAGACTCGATACTAGTATACTGCTTGACCGGCGGGGGACCCAGGAATTCTATTCTTGTTTTCTTTTGGATATAGTTATTTTTTTAAAATAAAGTTTTACATAGGAACATATAGAGTAAATCTTCAAAAATCTTCATCTCAGAAACTAATCAGCCAGGAAAGCTGAAACTTGTGTGGAAGCATCCTCAGGTATATAGATTCAAAGTTGTGAAAATCATGATCTGTGGGGATTGGGTGAGGCCACATTGGGGGGATGTTAAAGTTTTACATAGGAACATATAAAGTTATGAAAATCATGATCCCTGGGGGTTGGATGGGGCTACATTGAGGGGGGGGGGGGGGTTAAGGTTTTACATAGGAACATATGGAGTAAATCTTCAAAAATCTTCTTCTCAAAAACTAATCAGCCAGGAAAGCTGAAACTTTTGTGGAAGCATCCTCAGGTAGTGTAAATTCAAAGATGTGAAAATAATGACACCCCCAGGAGTAGGGTGGGTCCACAATGGATGGAGGGGGGGGGGGGCAGTCAAAGTTTTACATAGGAATATGTAGAGTAAATCTTTAAAAATCTTCTTCTCAGAAACTAATCAGCCAGATGATTCTTTATAGAGTAAAACTCGTTTAGTACAAACACGGTTATAGCAAATTCTCGGATGTAGCGAATTTTTTTTTGAGTCCCCGGTCAAATTCTTAACAAATCTTTTCCAATTTTTTTGGATATAACGAATTCGGATATAATGAATTTATGGATATTGCGAACTGATTTTGAGTCCTGCAGAGGTAAATATTAACGAAATTTAACAATTTTATAACGAATTTCTTTACAGTTAAAAAAGTTTGCACTACCATTTAGCATAGTAGTTTGAATGAATTTCTTTTTATATAAATTTTTCGACTCATAATCCAATTATTAAAGGTATCAATGAAGTGTACTTTTTATTTTAAGCCGTAATCAGCAAAAGTTATTGTCTGGTGAAAGAAAACATTATTCATTATACGAATATAAAGAATTATGGATATAACGAAGTAAATTCATCGGTCCCTAGGACTTTGCTATAACCGAGTTTTACTGTAATTGTTAAGACTTTGGCCCCAGGACAATTCTTCGGCCTCACAAGAAGGTTCAGTGTTTGATGTAGGTTTATATTCCATATATAAACAATTGTTAAGGATCTTTTTGAGAACTACATTACTCAACATGTGATATGACTATAAAATCATCTTGTTATTAAAGGGACTAATGAATATAAACATAAGAATATCCAGGGGGAAAATGGATTTTATTTATACAGGATCACATGTATTATTGTACATTGTCCAGATAGTTTGTAATATGACTCCATTAAGCTGATTTTATCATACCTATTGTTCCTCAGATGAGCGATGTGGCCCATGGGCCTCTTGTTTAAAGAATCTAGAGTCCTTTTCATTTTAAAAATAAGCTTCTTCTGTTTAATAGCTTTTAAAGCTAAGATGACCTCTAGTTCTTTTAGTGTGGTACTAATTACAGTTTTTTTTATCTAATTTTTGAAATAAAGTTTTGTTGAGCTTGATATTTGTTGATATTTATCTTCATTTTGGTGTTGTCTTTAATTAATTTAAAGATGTGTCAATAAATTAAAATAGTGTGTCATGCATTGAAATACCTTTTTTCAGACCTTACTACAAAACAAAATATCACAACTTGAGCATTCATTAGATGAACAGAAATCAGACAGTGAACACAAAATCGAAAATCTTCATAGAGAATTAAATGAAGTGAAAGGGGAGTTACAAACAACAGGAGATTTATTACACAAACAGAAATCTGCCTTTGAAGAAAAGGCTGAAAAACTGCACACTGTACGGCTGAAACTTCATCAGCTAGAGATTGAATCTCAGTCAAAGGTAAATTCATCTGATTTAAAGTCCAGGAAATTTAACAACCTTTTGTGTTTGTAGGCTGTAAATGTACTCTTATATGGCTATATTAAATTACACATTTTTGTCACATTGTGCTCATCAAAGCTAACATGAGCAATTCTTACATTTGAGTAAGTGTTGTTGTCATTGATGTCTTTTAATATCCATATGTTAAAGGGTACCTGCAGTGCCGGTCAGTTTTTGATATAATGGAGATCTATGTGTAAAAACATCATCCTGAAAATTTTACAGCGATCGCATAAGTAGTTTTCGAGATATTTGGGGAAAACCCGATTTCACACCTGAACGAGTTTTGAATCAAGCCGATTTGGCGCGAGATGAACTGTGACGTCACGGGGTCAACGCCGCTGTATGAGAAACAGGGATATCGTATGAAAACTGTTCGTTTTCTTGCATTGTTTTATTGATATATGAACATTTTTTCTGTTGTTTTATTTCCTTATCAACCCTGGAAGACTAATTATACTGTTGTTTGAGCTTAACCCGTATTTTATCGAACAAAAATGCCGAATTCAGACAATTGTTTGCTTCATGAATTTCGTCAAATGTGTAACACATTTTACATATAAATGCACACCATATGTAGCAAAATGACAATTAATCAAAGCATTATTGTTATAAGAAACATATTTTGTTAATATTGTCATTCTTTCGAATGATTTCTCAGTGACATTATTAACTGATTAATAATATTGATAATACATAATGATATTTCGTAAAAGGTAACTCGGGGTCTATTCCTCGTATAAGGCATAAAATTACAAATGATGTCGCCCGATTATTCAATGATATTGATATCGGACCAATAACAATCAAAACAGTATGCATTCTTTAACAAACAAACACGGGATTATAAACGGATCAAGGCGAAAGTCCAAGATGGCTGCATGATTAAGTCTGTCTCGTATTCTTTTAAAAGTACAATAATGGAATTTAATTTTACATTTATTTACATCCTTTGTCAAAATGTTCCAGTTTATTCAGATTTCATAATGATTCGTTGTCAGTATTACAATTTAAGCTATACGGAGTTATAAAGCGTTTAATTACGACCATAGCGCTCGAAAGAACGTTGCACTTTATTAAATAAGAAATTATAAAGAACAACGTAATTACTTCCGAAATAATTACTTGATCACATAAAAAAGGTTTCAATTGCTGAATTATAAATTTAGTCATTATGAAGTGATTAGATAAGTAACAATAAAGGCATTTACTTCGAACATTAGATTTACTATTTAATAGTATCATGCATGATTCTTTGATCACTGATTGACGGACTATACACATGTTTTAGCTGACGAATGCTTGATTTTACACAGTCTAATTTATTTCTCTGTTTTATCTTTTAACAATTGAGTAGCTTATTATACACAAATCAATTTACCCGCCTAGAGGTGTGAAACCCTCTCTTCGTTCACCAGACTTGTGTACCTTGTGTATACATACCCCAGATACACGTGTGTCTGGAGCAGTGGCTTCGTTAGTTTACCTGTTTACCTGTGTCATTGTCTCGGATCACTCGTGTGTGAAAGGATATTATGTAATCAAAAAATGAATAATGAACATGAATTTGCCTATGTAAGCGTTTTAAGATATCGTATTCATCGGTAAAAAGGCGACGAGAATAATAAATTTTAAAATCCTTTTAAAAGAAATCCGATTGTAATAAAATAATAACGGATACAAATTTCTAGATCTACAATACTTAAAATAACAAGATAAGTCAAAACATCAGACCTACATCAATCATTTTGGCTGAAAAATCGAATTTAATTTGTATAGCTTTGAAAGGAAATTTCCCTCTTGTTGACCTCGTGACGTCACTTCCGCTGAAGCCTCGTTATCGCCTAATTCTGTTTTCTCTTGATTAGATTTCCCAAAGCAGGTAAAAATAGCCACTTTGAAGAGGCGTAACTCCGTTATTTTTGCACCGATTTCGATGCGGTTTTTTGCATTAGATTTTGGTAAATAAACTCTTTAACATATGTTTCACATCGGCTGGGCTGCAGGTACCCTTTAAAATTAGGAATTTTTAACATTTTTTAACCAAAGTATCGTAACAATCTAGTCAGAATTTACGAATATAGCGAACTGATTTATGGTGAATAATAACGAATTTTACACTTTTATAATGATTTTTTTACAGTTTAAAACGTTTGCACAAATATCTAACATAATAGTTCGAATAAATTTATTTTCATATAAATTTTTCAATTTACAATCCGATTATTATAGGTAACACAAGAATCTATTTTTATTTTAAGCCTCAATTAGCAAAAATTATAGTCTGGTGAAAGAAAACATGTATAAAATGAATTGGCTTTAGTTATTATTACAAATTCCTTATACGGATTACAGATGTTACAAAGTAAATCCCTTGTGCCCTAAGACTTCGCTATAAACGAGTTTTACTGAAGAAGTTTATTTCCATCTAAAAAAGTTATTTATCTCCAAAGATGGATGTTTGGACGAATGTACATAAAAAGTGATATTTTTGTGTTTTTCATGGAATTTTATGGTAACCATTATTAAAATGTAAATTGCATTAAGTTTTACTTTTTATCTAACTGAGAAGAAGTTTGAGGGAGCTTATGCTATACCCCTGGTGTCTGCGTTGGCCTCTAAACCTGATTAAAGTTTTTGTTCCAAGTCCTGTATCTAAGTTACTCCTTGTCCTATCTTCACCAAACTTGCATGGATGCTGAATCTTGACCATGAATTTCAGATGCTGGAAGAGGTTAAGGTTTTTGGAGCAGGTGCCCTTTGATAGCCATTTCTAAGTTACTACTGGTTCTAACTTCACCAAACTTGAATGGATGGTGCATCTTATGATACTGATGCACCTGACAGGCTTGAATGCTGTATCTGAGCCATAGGTTTTGGATGCATGAGGTTTTTAGAGATGGTTAAAGTTTTCAGAGCAGGTGCTCTCTGATGATAATATTTTGGTTAATACTGGTCCTAACTTCACCAAACTTGCATGGATGATGCGTCTTATGATACTGATGCACCAGGCAGGCTTTAATGCTGAATCTGAGCCATAGCTTTTGGATGCTGGACGAGGTGTCTGGACGAGGTTTAGGTTTTTGGAACAGGTCTCATGTGTTAAAGATAATAGCTTGTATAGTTGATTTAACTATAATATAAATGAATGGCAGAGGTAGCTTCAGATGCAGAGCCTGATCTCCATTATGATGAATTAATCAAGGATGCTAAAAAAAGTGCTACCTCCTGCAAACTTGTTTGGTAGATGTGTTTGTTGTGAAATGTGGTCTCATAAAGGTGATGCTTCATAAAGGTAATGCCTTGTCTCGCTGAGCTTTGTAATCTGTCATTACCTATGTTTTGTATTGTATTGAAATATAAAATCACCAGACATACAAATTGATAAGAGTGTAAATGAAAAGAGCTTCAATCACTAACAAAAATTGACTGTTCTAGCAATGATTGAAAACGTCTTATTTGTTTTGAATAAATAGAATTGATCATACTTGCTAACCTCCAACATGTGAAAATCTGGTCTTGACCAGATTTGGAAATTAAAAAATCTGGTCAGAGCGCGTAACGACATTCACGACATATTTACCATGCATTTCATAGGTATATACAATAGAAATATGTGTTAAAACTTATGTGTAATACTTTATTGCAAAGAAGCATTTTAACTAACAGTTGCTGATTTTGAATTTTGTAAAGTGATCTGACACAGAAAATGGTAGGTTGTGTTCAGCTAAAAAAAAAAATGCAAAAAGAGTTTCTGCTACATTAACCTTGCTTTTGAACTCTGTAAACGATGGCATGAAAGTTGTAAGTGACTTGGAAGACTTTTGTGTATTAAAAAGCATTTTATACATGACTTAGCATTTTTGAATGTTTAGTCAGATCATTTTGGGCACAAAATCCAATATTGTGTTATGTAGAACACAAGAAGCCTCGTTTTGTACTTGATTACTTTGTTTTACCCAAAAGAATTCATTTTCCCAGATATATTGATAGGTACAAAAATATTGTTTCTTTTTGTTGGTTTTTTACGTTGACTAAACTCTGGGTTTACTTTCGGGGTTTACTCTGGGTCTGCTCAAGTAAACCCAAGCGGGGGTGTTAAGGAAGCATATGGGCAATTTAGCATCTTATATGAATATTTTTCAGAATGTTTAGTTGTGGACGATCAAAGTTATGGGTAAATTTTTTAATTTAAAAATTATCTTGCGTAATACATGTACAGGTAAATATTTTTAAACCTATGACATAAATATGACAATTAAATGTTAAAAAATGTTTTTTAAACTTTAAAATGAATTTGGTGGGTTTTATTTTTGGCCAGTTTATGAGATTTTATCCGAACTAAGGGACATTACTCACACATTGTTTATATTAGAAATGCCATTTACTGCAATACATGATGGAGCAAAAGACTCTGTTTTCAGAGTTAACTCTGTTTTCAGAGTCCTGACAGAGTCACATAAGTAGTATATTCAATTATATTTCAACCATGGTCATTTTTTAATGGTCATGAATGAACTGCAATAAATAGTAAATCAATGAGAAATTATGAAGGAAAATGTTAACATATTATATAGGTATATGATTTGTGTTATCTAATTTACATGACGTATCTTGAATTTCTACTTCAAGAAAAAGACCACAGTTGGGATTCCATTAAATATGTTTTAACTAAACAGATTAAGAGAAAAAAATTCTTAATGAATGAATTAATGTAAAAAATTATTATGTAAATTTACATGGAAAGAAATTTGTTCAAACTATTATTCATGGCTTACATGTTTACTGCTATACAGTTTACATTGCTCGGTTCCTTTAAACAAAAAGACATTTGGTTTTATAGATTGAGCAGCTTACAACAGCTGAAGAAGCTGTGATATGCGAGAGAAATGAAATACAGAATCAATTCAAAAATATTGAAAAAAGTTTAGGAGAGAAATCAACAGAGCTCAGAAAATTGCAGAAACAGTTGGAACAGGTAATTTTTTTTTATAGAATTAAGAAACTGTTCTCTGCTTATGTATATACTGAAATGAGAGAGAGAGAGAGAGAGAGAGAGAGAGAGTAATTAATTTAAGACACAGATGGGATCAACTATGTTATTGAATAACATGAACCATTTTGTCACACATATCATTTATTAGAATGACATTGACAACATTATTAAATTCAGGAAAATGACAATTACTTATTTAAATCTATGTGTCAGAATTCTCTACCTATAAATAATGAAGATATTTTCACTATAAAGGTTTTACAAATGCAGACCTTTTACTAGTATTTTGTTGCATGGTCCAAAAATGTATTAACTAATGTAAAAACTTATACTAAATGAACACATACATGATGTGTCAGTGGATTGATGTTATGTTATTTATGTAACCTTTGAAAAAGGAAAACAAGAAGGAAACAATAACTAATACCTGTATTGTGTATTTAGGAAAATTCACAATTCATTGTTTTTCGTGATTTGAATCAAAATTGCATAACAAAGTAAATGCATGCATGTATTTAAATCTGTACAAGAATACAAGAGCAAGATTAATTTATAGTAAGTCAGTGAATTTTCTTTTTAAACTTATAGATAAATCACCCAATTTCTACCCCTCCCTCACCCCCTCGCCCCCAATATATACCCCCCAAAAATAACAACTTTCTTGACAATACTAAAATTATATTGGTGATAATGTACATTTGTGTATATACATCTGTATAATCATATTATATCAGAGAAATGTATTAACAAAATTTATTATACCAGTAAGTGTTATATGTATTATATCACTTGTATCTGCTCTTTCTTTTGTGAAAGTTGTATTTAAATAAAAAAAAAAAACCCAACAAAAAAAACAAAGTAAACTGATCAACTTAATCTTACTTCATCTAAAATTCTTGGTTTAATAGCACAATTTCCCGGATTATTTGTGAATTTTTATTGCATGCTGAGGTATACTATTTTGGTTTAAATTGCTCACAATGAACAGAAAAATAGAGAAGCTGCCATTGAAAGAGAAAAAAATGCCACACTGGAAAAAGAGACAAGAAAACAGCAAGAAAAAGAAGCATCATCTCAAGAGCGATTTAAAGCTCTTGAACAAAAACTCAAGGAAAAGGTATTTTGGAATGATTTAAATTGGTACATGTATGATTTTCTCTGACACACACACAGAAACAATATTAAGTTTAAAGAGACTTTCATGGTACTTATTTTAGATTTTGGATTTTGAAAATATAACTGCACAAGTAAAAGATTTAGAGATACAGATCCTCAGTGAAAAAAGACACAGCACAGAAGTGAAGGAAAGAATGGCTGACTTGGAGCAGGAAAAGAATTCTGTAAGATGTTTTCATTATTACATATTTACAAGTTATAGCTTTCCAAAATTCTTGCCTGACTAAACAATATTATTCAATGGAAGTATGCATGTATCAATTAGGCTTTCTTATAAGAAATGAATTTTAATTTTCGCTGCTGATCATAAATTCAGAAACGGAGTGTGCAGATTTAAGAAGAAATTTCAGTCCTTTCTTAAATCAGTGCATGTACATGTATTTGATATAGTCAAAACTGGAAGTACAGAAAGAAAACAAAATGAAAGCATGTCAACCCATTGGAAGCACATTGGTGGATCTTGCAATTTTCCCAGCTCGTAAAAATTAACTTTACCTGTTTTTTAAGCAGTAAAAGTAAAATTTTAGAAAAAATCATCAATTATTGTGGAAATTACACTGTCTAGAAATAGATATACAGTGAAACTTCTCAAAACCGGCACCCCTGAAAACCAGCACCCCCTCAATATCGGCCGATTTAAAAAGTCCCGGCCAGCTCTCTCTTTATTTCTTATATATAAACCCTTAGAAAACCGGCACCCCCTGAATACCGGACACCGGCCGTTTTTTATCGGCCGGTCTTTAACAAACGTGTGAAATATACCCTCACAAAACCGGCATATAGCCTTTTTTGGTGTGTGTTTATTTTGTGATTATTATTGTTTTATTTTTAATTCATCGATTTGATTCGTATTTAGTTATTGTATTTTATTTTATACTACACTGAGTAAAGATTAGAGCTCGGCAATAAATCGAACGTCAATGATACAAGCGGCATAAAGTTCTGTTTCTTGATTCTTGATTTGACCCTATTAAATGTTTAATCTACTTGATTTTATTTTACATTCACTCACACACACAAATAAAATTTCAGATGCTTCCAAAACTAAAATATTTTATCAGAGTTTCAATGTAAGCGCAATTTGATATAAGCGGCCTTTCAGAGAAAATTTGACATGAGTTTGTACACACGTAAATGTACAACGTTGGTGTTCTATCTTTGTGATCACTTTGAAATCATTCTTATCATGTTTAGTTCATTTTCACAATTTTTTTTTTTTAAATCAAAACTTATTACTGACTATAAGCTACAAAAAGCATTATACATGTACATCTATACATGTATTATATTTATATAAATAGCTTAAACAGATACATAATTTCCTTAACAATGGCTAGTTTTAACTGAACCTCAGTAAACCAGCACCCCCTGTAAACTGGCTCTTTTGTCCGGTCCGGTAGCCTGCCGGTTTAGAGAAGTTTCATTGTAGTAATAATTTTGAAGAAAATAGCTATTTCACAGTTAGTCTTTTAAATTGTGTTTCATGATATTACACTGTAACCATTTAACTTCTATAGTGGTTTGGGTATTTGTATTGAGAGAGTTTGCTGGTGATATTGTGACTGCTCATAGAGCTTCCCTTAAGCCAAAACTTGACTACTAGTTTTGCCAAATGATACATGTAAATCATCTACTAAAGTTTTTAGTTCACCTGAGCTGAAGGCTCAAGTTGGCTTTTCTGATCACATTTTGTCTGTCATCTGTCTGTAAACTTTTCACAAACTTTTCACATTTTCAACATCTTCTCTGGAACTACTGTGCCAATTCCAACCAAATTTGGCATAAAGCATCCTTAGGCAAAGGGAATTCAAAGTTGTGAAAATAAAGACCAGGCCCTTTTTCAAGGGGAGATAATTAGGAATTGTCAGAAATCTTCTTAAAAACCATTTGGCCAGAAAAGCTGAAACTTAATAATTCTATTGAATCATCCTCAGGTGCTGTAGATTCAAAGTTGTGAAAATTATTACCCCTGTGCCCAGGGGGTAGGAATGGGGTCACAATGGGGGTTTGAATTTTTACATAGGAATATATTGAGTAAGTAAATCTTTAAAAATCTTCTCAGAAACTGCCAGGAAAGCTGAAACTTGGATTGATGCATTCTAAGGTAGTGTAGATTCAAAGTTGTGATAATCATGATACATTTGGGTATGGTGGGGTCACACTGGGGGATAAAATCTTTAGGATTATAGGTTATTACGGAGAGAAATTTTTAAAATTAATTTTCCCCAAAATCCATTTGGCAAGAAATTCTGTTACTTGTTTGGAAGCATCCTTGGGTTGTGTAAATTCAAGTTTGTTAAAATCATTATCCCTGGGAGTAGGGTGGGGGCACAATAGGGGGGGGGGGCAGTTTTTTTTAATAGGAATATTAAGAATGAAAGTCTGAGAGAATCTCAATAAATTCCTTTTTGCCAAAAAAAGGTAGTTGACTGAAAGCTTCCTCTGGAAAGGTATATTCAAATTTGTAAAAATCATCTTCCCATGCGATAGGCCTTGGGGACACAACAGGGTGTCAAATTTTTAAATAGGATTATATTTAAAAAAAAATATCTTAAAATCTTCTCCAAAAATTAATTAGCCCATAAAGCTGTAGATCCAAGTTTGTCAAAATCAGGGCTGGGATTCATAAAGATACTTAAACAGTACTTAAGTGTAAGAAAATACTTAAACTCATAAAAAATACTTAAGTCACGCTAAGAATTTGTTTTAAACTTAAGTTTTATTCATAAAACAACTTATGCCTAAGAAAAATCTTAAGCAATACTTAAATCTAAGAGTCCTCTTGAGGTGTCTTAAAGTTCTAAGAAAAACTTAAGTTCAAAATCAAAATGGCTGCCATCGGAGCACACAGAAGATGTTTTCGCAAAAGAAAAGACTGTTTGGTAGAGTACAGTGATGCTGAACTTGTTGAGAGGTACAGATTTGATTCAGCCGGTATCCGTTTTCTAGAGGGGTTGATTGGTAACGAACTTATGAGTGGTTCACGCAGAAACTGTGCACTTTCTCCACTGCAGAAAATTTTATTAACACTTAGATTTTTAGCTACCGGTAAAATGCAGTTGTGCAATGGAGACGACATGGGTGTCTCGCAGCCTACTGTTTCTAGGTCAATTACTGCAACTCTAAGATGTCTCTCTTCTCCACGAATTTGTGCTCAGTTTATTAAATTTCCACTAAATCTTCAGGAAATTCGCAAAAACCAAGAAGAGTTTTTCAAAATCGCTGGGTTTCCTGGAATTGTTGGGGCCATCGATGGCACACATGTACAAATTATCGCTCCTTCTCAATACGAAAACGAATATGTCAACAGACATCATTACCACAGCATCAACACACAGGTCGTCTTTGATCCATTCCACAAGATAATTGATGTCGTAGCGAAATGGCCAGGCTCAACACATGACGCTAGGATCTTGAATGAGAGTGGACTCAAGTCATTGTTTGACCAAAACAAAATCCCTGTGCATACGCATTTGCTAGGAGACAGCGGGTATCCTTCAAAGAGATGGCTCCTAACTCCATTTTTGCGACCAAACCAAGGTTGTCAAACAAACTATAACAGGTACGTTTCCCATTTCACATAATTCTCTGTCAGGTAAAAGCTAAGTAATGTCTAATATATACATCCACCCTGTCCATACATGATACAACCAACACGAAAAAAGCAGCGAAAAAATGGCCATGACCGTTCTACTTTCGTTTTCCTGATAAGCGCCCTCTGGAGACAGCAGTGCTAAATATATACATAACATGGGGCGGATCAATGAATTTCATTCCACCAAAATTTTATTTCATTCAAAACTGTCACTGTACAGAATATAACGGGATGATATGGCATTTTGCTGCTAGTTCTACATTACTGTTTAAACTATCTCTCTCTATCAATTTAGGAAATTTCCCATTTATATTTTTTTTAATGGGGGGGGGGGGGGGGAGTAATATCATTTGGTTAATTTGATTTTTGAACCATTAAGAATTATTTTCCCTAGTATATCATTTCAATATCTAAAAATATCCACACATATACATGTAATTATATGCCTATATAAGTAGTCATATACTTATATCATAATTATAAATTGAAAAGCAACATATGTACATGGTAATTATAATCTTTGCGGGGGAATATTTTACAGAAGTATTATTTTAAATTTGACAATTTCATAAAAGAATCATTTAATCTGTGTGAGACCATTCACTTCATCTGTCAAGGGTTCATATTAATTATATAGTTCCAAATCTTTTATATGCTGAGATTTATCAGAAATAAAGTGCATCAACATGTTCTGAATTTAAAATGCACCTTGCTGCTGATGCTATAGCTTTTACTGGACATGTGTATAGAAGTAAGCAGAAAGAAGCTTACAGTAATTCTTAGGCATTTATCTGCCAAGTAGTATCATTGAGCTGCTTAATAGGGATCTGTTAATTAGTGTTCTTATCTATGGAATTTGATAATTTTTATGATTAAAAAATATGCATAATTTTTTATTTTAAATTTCAAAGATATGTGAAAGAATTGATTTATTAAGGGTATTTTATAGGGCTCATAAAAAGACAAGAAGTATTGTGGAGAGAGGCATAGGACAGCTTAAGAGAAGATTCCACGTTCTGCATGGAGAGGTTAGATTATCCCCAGACAAGACTTGCCAAGTAATTGTTGCTTGTTGCATCTTACACAATATCTGCAAAGACAGACAGATACCATGCCCCCTGGATGGTGACCTGGATGACAATCAGCAGAATGATGGGCTGAATGTACAGAATGGTCAACAGAATGATGGAATTCGTTACAGACAGCTGTTCGCTGAAACTCACTTTTGACTGGTAGGCATTTGAGTGAAAACAAACATACATGTTTTAAAATATTCAGGTTTTTTTTTAAATAACATTAACAGCAACAACAACAACAACATTTGTAATAAAATAAATTTCATAAAATATCACATAAAAATCACTAGTTGTACATGTAGATGATCATCATAGGTGCACATATTTCAAGTCTTTCTTACTAAATTCATTGATTTAACTACTGAATCTCTAAAATTTGTCATAAATACTATTTCTTTTAAGTTTAACTTTACATTTCTATTGACATTTTACTTCATTATTTATATAAATTAATTTCTGTTTTACTAATGGATTGAATGGACATAGTTTTTTTTCATTCCTCTTTCTTCAGCTTTTTGATTTTCAACTCTAGATACTGAACTTCTAATTCTAGCTTCTTCAAAGTCAGTTCCTCAATTTTCCTTTTAGGATTAGAGCAGTTGGTGCGACCTCTGCTTAATGGCAGCATCCATGAAGATGGAGATGGCGGCGGAGGTGATTCTGGGTCCAGAATGTGGGGAACTGTATCTGGTGGTCCCTCAATGATATTGATCCCACTGCAAAAAATGTGAAGATTAAAATTTTGTTTGTCTGTAGATGTTACCATATTTGGAGTTTTATGATTTTATGATCTTTGCAAAAACATTTTTTTATAAATATTTTATTTCATACTTGGAATGATTGATATCAATGAAAAGTCATGAAATATGCCTATCTCAATAAATTTCATCAGTTTTGTTCATATAGCTCAAGTTACTTATTTTTCTTTATATATACCTTTTTCTATGAATTCTTGATACCAGTAATTTTAAATGAGATTGTTTAGTCACACACGCATACTAGTGTATATATTCTTACACTGGCTCTTCTCCAATAAGTCCGCCCAACTGAATGATAGAGGTGTCCAAACCTCCGGGAATACCAGACAGGCAAGTGTTGTTTTCCCCCACCACATTTGAAACAGCCATGGCGATTGTGCTGAGTGTCTTTTGGGGAGGACCACCACCTTCAATCATCAATTAATCAATTGAGAATAGTACACAGCAACATAATTTGATATGCAAAATAACAGTAAAAGATTATACAAAAATTCAAAATATATTGCGATTCCATCTAATTGTGATCATAATTTCTTTATTACATTTATACATGTGGTATTTATAATCATAATTGAAATCCAAGTATTATATTTTCATGTGTGCATGCGCAGATCTAAATAGGGTCTGTGGAAGCCCCCCCCCCCCCCCCCCCCCCCCGCGGCAGAAAATTCATATTAATTTTATTAAATTCCTAATGTCCATATTTTTCCATGGAAGGAGGGTTTTCCAAGGTTTGACATTGTGAGGGGATCCAAGGCATAGTTACAACTTGATTTTAAATAAATTTCCCGGGGTTGGGGGTCAAAACGCCAATGACCCCCCCCCCCCCCTTAGGTCGGTGCATGTATTTTTTCCAGTGTTAATTGTTTACAATTTAATTTCCATTGCTTTTGCATTAAAAAAACAACATTGTTTAACACAAGGCCTCATACAACTTCTCATTTGTGGTTTAGCTGAACATGATAATGAATAACACACCGAAAATGTGAATTGTTCAAATTTGGCGATCCACATTTCCTCGGTTATAGCAAATGAATTCGATCGGAGTTTATACAAATCCTTTCGCGGCAAATTTTGTATTGTACAGGTAATATTAAATTGATTAGTCTTTTTTATTATACAGTGAATCAAATTATATATAAGTATAGGCCTACATTGTATACGTATCCTTCAATTGTCATTACTGAAACGAAATAAATGTGTATCATTGTATCATGCAATTTGTATGCGAACTTAAATTTTGAAAACAAGCTCAATTTTGTGCGTAATAACAAACCTGTTCCAGTCGTAGCTCTTCTGTGATCAGATATCTCTGATTTAGATTTAGAGAAAATGTTGTGCCATTTCTTCTCAGCCTCTGCAGCGGTTCTACCGGGCCCAACACCCATGGCAGTCAATGAAACTGCAATGTTTCGCCACATCCGGCTTTTCATTTCTGAAGTCAGCGATGGTCCTAATTTCCCCCTCAATATCTGCTTATTTTCATCGACTAGGTTTGTTAGTGCTAGCGTTTCATCGGCGTTCCAATTGGGTTTTCTTTTCGTCTGCGAATCCATTGTTTTGACTTTTTCCCGTCTGCTAATTCACGTCACAGTCTTAACTTTTTTACCTCTTTCACAAAAGAGCGCGTTTGTAGGCAAGGAAAATTCCGGGAATTTGTAAGTGTTGTCATGGAGCTTTGACTTAAGTACATGAATTTCTTAAGTTTATACTCAGTTAAGAATTATGTTTAGTATTTTTATGAATTTGTTCTTAAGTTTTTTTCTTAACTAAGAATTTATTTAACACTTAAGTGCATTTTCTAAGAAAAATCTTAGAATCTTTATGAATCCCGGCCCAGGACCACATTTGGGGTTCTAATTTGCATAGGAAAATTTTTAAAAATTATTTTGCAACATCTTGTGCCCAATGGGTTCGAAGTTTGCTGAAGGTTTATATATGTGATAAGATTTTCTTGAGAACTACTCAATATCTTAAATGTGATGTGATTATTGTATCATCCTGTTACAAAAGGGGCTTAAATTTTAAAATGAGAATATCCAAAAAAAAAATTAAAATCTGTTTATACAGGATTTATTCTACAACATTGTCCAGATATTTCGTATGACTTCATAAAGCTGATTTTATTATGGATATCATGTCACTGAGCGATGAGGCCGTTGGGATTCTTGTTTTAATTATACCCCTGCAAATGTTGGGGGGGGGGGAATTTGGTTTAACCCTGTCCATTTGTCCATCTGTCTGGCTGTGTGTGGTGGAAATTTCAACCCTCCTATAGAATTTTCTACCACTTCATGGAACAATCTGAAAATTTGTACATAATTATGTTGAACACCATTTGAAGATGTTCATCTGCATTTTTTTTAAGATTAGATATTATGAGGATTTTAAGACAGTTTTCATTGTACTAATTCTATATATTGTACACTAATGTTGAAAAGTAAAGAAGGTAATTTTTATTTGTTAAATACATTAATTTTATATAAATACATCAAAGTGGAGGTTTTTTGTCTTTATTTTTCTAACTAAGGGACAATGTGCAGTTCTTTTGCATTTTTTGCCCCCAAAATTTTAGTTTGTAAAGAGCTTTAAAAATAAGGTGGCAGATAGTTGAAATCATATTGAAAATAAGTGTGTAAAAGGTTATTACCACAGTGACCTCATAATGTGGAAATGACATCATGAAAATTATCTTATTTTGATAAATTGATGTTTTGTAGCAAAATATGGTTGTTTTCTGATGGTTTTTTGATGAGAAAATATCGAGTGCAGGCTTTAATTCTCAAGTACCCTTTTTAAGGCGTCTAGCTAATGCTCTGCAGCCTTTTAGCGATCATCTTGATTGGCAATCGTCCAAAAATTCATGCTTTGCACCGCCTTTTAAATGCGCATAAGAAATAAGTTCCTTAAAGTATTAAACCTATTACAAAATTTTAATTCCATTTATTCAACTAAATTGTGTAAAAAAACACCCCAATTTGCCTCTCTGGTTATTGACAGCTCATTGCATAAGTATAAATTTGCTTAATTAAGGAATGGCAGATGAATACAATAAGGTGTAAACATTAACTAAATATTATTTTAGTTTATCGCTTACATTTTAATTGGAGACCGTGCCGGTCTCCAAAATAAATGTAAGCGATAAACGTATCTAGTAATTTGGTTGCAATAAATAATCACAATTATAATGCAGTTGGTTTGGTCGAGCATTTTAGATAGCATGTGTTGTGGATTTGTTTGTGATCAGTCTGTCCATCTGTCTGTCTATTTGAGATAGCTTGTCTGAAGCATAGCTTCTCTCCCCTCGACCCAATATGGCTCATAACCTCACCCAAAGAGTGCCTTTGGGTAAAGGGTGGGCAATGACCCTGAGCCATGTTTCAAGGTCTAAGGTTAAGGTCATAACAGAATAATATATAAAATCCTTGTCTGGGAAATATTCTCTTCCCTTGATCAAATATAGCTCATACTTCCCTCACAGAGTTTCTAATGTAAAAGAGTGTGCCATGACCTTGAATGAGATTTGTAGGTAAAGGGTCAAGGTCATATCAGACCATGCAAAAATCCTTTTCTCAGAGCAATTATACTTTTTCACTGAGCCCTATTTGGCTCATACCTTACACCAGCAGAGCTTTTGAGTTAAGGGTGTGTAGTGACCTTGAACCCATTTTCAAGGTCAACTGTGAAGGTCGTAGCAGAATTATATGAAAAATCCTTGTCTGGAGTATATTTTCTCTCCCTTTGCTCCAATGTGGCTCATACTTGACCCACATGGTGCCTGTGATCAAATAATATGCAGTGATTTTGAATGATGTTTGTAGTCCAAGTGTCAGGTCATATCAGATCACACAAAAATCTTATATACATACTCTCCACTTAACCCTATTTGGCTAATACTTGCAATTCAGTGACCTTAAAGCAAGTCAAAGTGAAGGTCCTAGCAGATCTCTTTATAATCAGTCGATAATCAAACCTTAATAGGTTTTTTTTTAGATCGTGTTTTGTTTTCGAAAATCCCAGTCAGTCTTTTATTTTGCGATCTAAAAACCGAACAGAACACCTTAATGAGATCATGTACTTAAGTTAGATCGCGTTTAGGTAGTTAAGTGATTGTTTTCCTTTTGTTCTTTTTATGTACTGTTTTTTTTCTGACTTTGTGCATGTGATTTCTCGTTACATTTATACTAATAATAAACTTTTTTGGATAGAAATATGAAGAAGCAATCTTGGTAAAAGAAAGAAACCATGCCTTGGAAAAAGCTATTGAAGAACAAAGGGAGAAAGGAACTATGATGACGCAGCACATAGAGCTTCTGGAACATCAACTCAAGCAAAAGGTACTTTAAGTAAAGACCATATATCTTCACGCCTTTTATTTTTAGTATGGATGTCACATTATTTGGAGAGAATAATAATTGATTGCTCTACTCAATCGATTGTCGAGTACATGTTGATTTTGATTTTTTTTTTTAAAAACAATCTGTCTTTTTCAAATGAAATTATTCTCTCGTATATACATTGTGTTATTAAATCAAAATCTAATAAATATATGTAATAAATGAAGTAATTTGATTTAAAATGAATTGAAAATTTTTAAATCTTGATATGGTCAGCAAAAGTCCCAACTTTTCCTTTTTATACGGGGTCACGTGACGCTATCTGAGCCAGAGCCTTAAGCAGCGCATAGAACACATCAACTGAATCTATGCTAAAGAAAGGAGTGCAGAAAGTTGTCATGTATTTCTGTAAATGTGCAGAAAGTTGTCATGTATTTCCGTAAATATAAGTTCTCAAAACACATCTTTTAAATCTTTCTACGTCCTCAATGTATAATTCCAGTTCTCAATCAGAAAATAAACAAATCGATTTATTGGTTTAAATACTCATGCTTAGGTTTATAAGCATTCTTTCACCAGAGGTCGTGCTTTGCAAGATTCTGGAAGCATGCATAACCCAACCTCTGGTGAGAGTTTGGTTCATTAGTTGCAGTGATTTGTGGAATGAGTTGCATAACCGAATGCAAACATTATTGTAGATTTAACATTTGGGGTGATCAATACATCAAACAATTTACAGTCATATAGTTAAAAGAATCAAATTATATTTTAAGGGATATTTTGATCACAAATATCTCAAAAAGGAGAAAAGCAAAAATGTTCATCGTCCAGTTATTTATTTATACATGATAAAAGTTTTCTCATATGAATATGTTCTGTAAATAGGGGTTTTAAGGGGCTGGAAGTCCAAATCTTAACACTTGTTGAACAAAGTGTGTTTAGAATTATGAAAGCTTTCATTTGATATCAAGATTTAGGGGCTGGCCCCACAAATTATGGGCCAAGAGGTGTCTTAATGTTTCCAACCAAAGCTCTTACACCTAAAACAAAATAGTTTCTGGCCCTTAGAATAAAGATCTATTTCTTCCTTTTCCAAATCATGTTTAGCTGTTAAATAGCAAAATCAAGGTCATACATGTATATCAACTTCTAAAATCGAACGGAAGACCTCCTCCTTGCTCGCAACAAAATTGTGTCTTGTTAAGATTTTCCATTTCCAACGGATAAGATTATTTTTGTTAGGTTTCTATTGTCCTATTGTTTTGCTTCTTTGTTTTCTTACACAAAATTTTTCAAAACCAAATATCTCAAAAACGGTTTCTTTCGCATATGACATACTTCCCTTTATCAACTTTTTCCTCATTTTGTCCAGCAATTATTTAGAGAATGGTTAAAGACAGAAACTTGAAATTTTCAGCGATGATAGATCTACCTTTAGAAGGGTGCGCATAAGTTAAATGATTCACGTCTGCCACATCGGGTTCTCCAAAAAGGAAGTTTAAGATTTTTTTTAAAATCTTAATATTCAAAATTTTACAATTTTGATTTTTTGAAATATTTGTTGTATTGCGTCCTGAATGTTCATAAACAATTAAAAAAAAAGTTTTCTCAAGTGTTATATCATTAGTGGTTTTTAGGTGGATAGAAGACTAAAACTTTGATCGTTTTAATCTCTAAAAGGACCAATATTATTAAAAGTAATATAGACGATATAGATGCTTTAGAATGATCTTCTAAATAGTATTCAACCATCAGAATTTTGCTAAAATGTCCTGATAAGGAGATAGAGGGTTGGCCCCTAAAACGTTTTTTAAAGATAGTTCAAGAATGGTAATACATTTCTAAACACTTCTTGAACAAATTGTGTTAAGTATCATTTCATAAGAAGAGAAAGAAAATGGCCCCTCAAATTAGAAGCCAAAAGTCTCTCTTCCATTACTTTGAGTTTGAAATATAGTTTTAGTCAAAAATAGTTTGATATGTTATAGAAGCAAACATGTTTATCTTACAGTTATTCAACAATACTGTAACATTATAAAAAATTTTTTCATGTTTTGTCATTAGGGATTTTAAATTTTCTTGAACAAAATGTGTTTAGTATCAAAAAACTTTAAATTTCATTTGATATCAGGAGAAAGGGAATTGCGCCTCAAATTAGGGGCCATTTTGGCTATTTAGTCTTTCCTCAATATATATATATATATATGTTAGATATTTAGAATAGGTTGATTTAAACTGGCGTATGCGTGTCAAAACCTCCAAATAGTGTCATTTTTAGAACTCCAATGCCTTTTCTTGAGTGGGTCTGGGTTCCATATTTTTGTCAGTCTATATGTGGTTTAAAGGAAATCTAACCGATTTCAATCAATAAAAACATGTAGAGATGACCCACTATACTTTAAAAATGTCATTCTTTTCATCCAGCCTTCGGCATATCGGAGTATCAAGTAGCATTATTTCCTGGCTATTATGCTCGGGATCGCCCTTCAAAAAAAGCTAAAAACCTACCTGGAAGTGACATCACATACCGTATAAATAGTGCTTCCATTGTGATAAACACTCATATTTTTTCTGGCGACATCGGGACATGAGCCCTTGTCGGTTATATGGTTATTGCGGTGTTAATAAATTTTCTAAGACGTGGTCTTAGTTGCAAGGTTTGTAAAGCCTTTGAAAACGAATTAAATCTACCAATGACGAAGTCTTGGTTTGAAAGGATTGATAATCCGTGCATTTCGTTTTACACATGGTTCATGTGGTTTTACAACTCAAGTTGTACAATACACGTTGTGTATTTGTTGAATGCACGATAAGAACACGCTGTGTTCAGAATTTTGTCGTGAATATATTTTACCGCAAGTTTTACAGTACACGTTGTGTATTGGTTGATAGTAAGTTTATAAAACACGTTGTGTTCAGAACTTGGACTATATAAAAGATTTTACACCGCAAGTTGAATAATATACACGCTGTGTATATATTAAATAGTACAGTACAATTAGAACACGCTGTGTTCAGATTTTTCTTATGGTTTTATTGATCTCAATATCAGGGATATAAATGAGACAAGAGATGGAATTTCTCTTAACTGCTGACTGATACTGGAGATAATTGGTTTACGACCCACAATTTACAAAATGTAATGCTCATAGTAAAATGACCAAAGGTCTGAAGTTTGAACAAAATAACAGTCAAGTTAATAATACAACTGTACTAAATCATGTAGGTGAAAGAAGATGTCAATTTAGAACATCGGAACAGGCTGATGCAATACATTACATGAAATTAATGTTGGTTTATTGATCATGATAAAAAAGAAGTATTTAATGCATCAGTTTGCACATGGTTGAAATAAGTACAGATGATGATATCAGTAATATTATTTGGTGTCATAGAAGACCAAACAAGAAATTTCACTAATGAACAGGAATTTATTTTGCTTCTCATTACGATACACTAGCTAGCACCATGTTTACAATGTTCATATTGAGAAAAAGCAAAGAACAAACTGATTTTCATACATTTATTATATACTTACCATATATGTATTAGTTGATGCATTGGAATGGTTTCCAGTATATGTGAATAATTATTGATTATCTCTTCAGAACTTATCATCAGAACTGAAGTCTTCATGAAAAGACAAATGTTGCATGTATTTACTTGCTAATGGTGTTTAGTATATATGATACTACAAATTTAAAACAGATTTTAGAACGTTTCTGGTACATATTATTCAGAATTTGAATCAGAATAGATTAGAAAATATTAACTTTACAGATATATGTGTTAAGACATTGTGTGAACACAAGGCTATGTAGTAGCTGCAACAGAAAATTAAAATGATGGGAAAAACTTTTTAATATTAAAGATGATTGAATTTCTTTTGCAAAAGATTGAGAAAGTTCTTTTTCTGTATTTTCTAATTGTGTCATATTGATTGAATATATGAATTAACAGGATTTATACTTTCGCTTATTTCATTTAATATGAAATTTGATTATAATAAGTTATTTCAAGATAGTGATTGTGTTTAATCATATCACTCGATCATATGGACAAAGATATTATAGTACAATATTTAATATTGAAGAAATGTTTACTCATATTTAGCTGCTGGCATATATGTAAATAATGTTACCATAGATATAACATATCTGATCATTCATAAATTCCAAGAACGATTACAGGGAACACATTTGTTCCTGTTTTATTTTTTGTCTCTTTGCCAGTGGGTGTATTGATGAAGACTAGGCGAATTACAATCCCCTACCTTGTCTCTCTATAAACAAAGCTTTGTCTGGGCAGGTTTTAATTGGGACAAAAATGTTTACAATCTAAGAAAATAACATGGGGCAAAAATAGTCCTGTTTACAGTTCTCAATTGTTGGTCTTATTGTGATTACATAAATATAGATATATTGACGACCAAAAAATGACATTACAAAGAACTTAATATTAGATTTCATATCTTGTCATAAATTGTTAATACACAAAAAATTAATGTCATACAATGTTCCCACTTTATAGGGAAAAGTTATATATACTCCATGAATATACATGTATATGTAAATAATAGATTGTTTATAATGATACATATATTAGATTTATGGAAAATGAAATATGAATTCCATATTCTTTAAGAGAAAACAGTACCTAGCTAGAGGTTAAAATCTTAACATAGGTCATTTATA
Source organism: Magallana angulata (assembly GCF_025612915.1). Taxonomy (NCBI): domain Eukaryota; kingdom Metazoa; phylum Mollusca; class Bivalvia; order Ostreida; family Ostreidae; genus Magallana; species Magallana angulata. The sequence continues at coordinate 36,531,717 of NC_069118.1, read as the reverse complement.
TTAACCTATTTCAAATTGAAGATATAATTATCAAATTTAGAAAAGATAGCAAGTTTTGAAATTAGTTTTCTTAAAACTAATTAATTCATGCAGAGTTTGGTTGTACAGTGTATTAATATATCAAAATGGATGTGTTATGAAAGATTAGCATTTTGATTTTTGAATAAATACCACATACCAGGAAAGTCATAGATATTGATTTAAGAATTTTCAATTAAGGTTGAAAGACATCAGACAAGATTATACCTGACATCCTTCTGTACACAAGTGAATACTATTGCTTTTACTGATAATATCTAAGTTTCAAAGAAAACTTAACTGATCCTAATATATAGCTATACAAGCTAGACAAAATAGGATATACATGTATATATAAATATGATTTTAGTTTATAAAAGAATGATTGACATATAAGTAATAATGAAGAGTAAATATTTTTCTGATCAGAGGGTCATTGTACCTTAGTTATGTTGCAAAACTTAATCATGCATGAATATAATACCGGTACTTTATATTCAAGGAAGAAAACATTTGTTTTCTACATTACATTGGAAGCTAGAAGATCATACATTTAATTACATTATAGCTGTATTATATGTGTATTATAATGTACCCTATATATCAGACAGTAAAATCTGACATTTCAATGAATGCAATTCATTCTTCTTTCTATTAACATCTTACAGACAGAAAATTAGATAGTTTGGATTTTACAAACAATGTATTTTATTACGGTATATCACAGAGAAATGAAGCAGAATGGTTTTAAAACATTATTTTCTGAGAAAACATTAATCATGCAGCCACAATATGGACAATTATTATAGAAATTGGTGAGGAAAATAATGGGTACATTTGATGTGTTTTGTGGCTAAGATGATAAAGCAATTTTGTGTTTCCACATGATGAAACCAAAGTTGAATTATTAAAATGTAGTGATGTTTATTTAAATCATTGATTGAGAATCTTCTCTACTTGGAAGGATTTTTATTTATTGTCAAATACTTTGAAGATGCTACTTGATACTCCGATATGCCGAAGGCTGGATGAAAAGAATGTCCCCCTCATCCAAGCATTCCCCCGGATGTGATGGATGAGGGGCATTCTTGGAAGACAGCCTGAGGCTGAGGAGTATCAAGGTTCCCTCCCTGTATGGGTTTTGAGAATTGTTTATCCCACCTCAAATAAAAATACATATTTGACAATAAATCTGCTTTAAAATTATGAGTGTTTATCACAATGGAAGCACTATTTATACGGTATGTGATGTCACTTCCAGGTAGGTTTTTAGCTTTTTTTGAAGGGCGATCCCGAGCATAATAGCCAGGAAATAATGCTACTTGATACTCCGATATGCCGAAGGCTGGATTCCAAGAATGCCCCTCATCCATCACATCCGGGGGAATGCTTGGATGAGGGGGACATTTTGTATCCCAACAATTGAAGGTTTTAGAGAAATTTTACAAGTCCGTCAATTCGTGGTTGAAGTTGCATTTAGCATTTAACAATGATGGTTGTTGTGACTGAAATTGCTCAGTGGTTAGAGCACCAGACATGAGGTAACATTATAGAGCTAGGGTTTTTAGGTTGTGAGTTCGATACCACCAAGTTTTTTTTTTTATTTTTTGTTTGGTTTTTTTATCGCTTGTTAAAATATTCAAAACTGAATATAGTTAGAAATCGAGCTTTTTTAAACTTGTAATATAACATTATCTAGTATATTTGGTTGGAAGAAAATTAATTTGAAATTGTTTTTTACGACAAAACCAAATGGGCATTTGCTCTATCTTGTTCCCTCATCTTCTTTTTCTGTGTTACATCATTAGGGGTTTTAAGGGGCTAGAAGTCCAAAACTCTCATCACTTATATCTCATAATGGACAAATATTTTGTGACGGAACATAGAAAAGAATATGCTTAGATGATAGTCTTAGCAATACTCAACCATGAAATACCGGGTAATCGTTAAATGGCCCCAGTAAGAAGAAAATGGGTCAGCCCCTAAAACATTCTTTTTTAGATAGCTCAAGAATGGTAACCATTTGGTAAACACTTGTTGATCAAAATGTGTTTAATATCTGATTACTTTTCATTTGATATGAAGAAAATTGGGATCACCCCTCAGGCTACAGCTTGAAGGGTTCTATTGTCTCTCCTCATAGCGTTTTATTAGCTCACCTGAGCTGAAAGCTCAAGTGAGCTATTCTGATCACATTTTGTCTGTCGTCCGTCTGTCTGTCTGTCCGTCCGTCTGTCCGCCTGTCCGTCTGTCTGTAAACTTTTCACATTTTCAACATCTTCTCAAGAACCACTGGGCCAATTTCAACCACACTTTGCACAAAGCATCCTTAGCCTAAGGGGAATTAAATTTGTGAAAATTAAGGATCACGCCCTTTTGCAAAGGGAGATAATTAGGAATTTATGAAAATTTTCGAGAAATTTTCAAAAATCTTCTTCTCATGAACCATAAGACCAGGAAAGCTGAAACTTGTGTGGAAGCATCATCAGGTAGTGTAGATTCTAATTTGTAAAAATCATGACCCCCGGGGGTAGGGTGGGGCCACAATGGGGTGTCGACGTTTTACATAGGAATATACAGAGTAAATCTTTGAAAATCTTCTTCTCATGAACCATAAGACCAGGAAAGCTGAAACTTGTGTGGAAGCATCATCAGGTAGTGTAGATTCTAATTTGTGAAAATCATGACCCCCGGGGGTAGGGTGGGGCCACAATGGGGTGTCGACGTTTTACATAGGAATATACAGAGTAAATCTTTGAAAATCTTCTTCTCATGAACCATAAGACCAGGAAAGCTGAAACTTGTGTGGAAGCATCCTCAGTTAGTGTAAATTCATAGTTGTGAAAATCATGATCCCCGGGGGTAGGGTGGGACCACAATGGGGTGTCGAAGTTTAACATAGGAATAAATAAAGTAAATCTTTAAAAATCTTCTTCTCAGAAACTAATCAGCCAGGAAAGCTGAAACTTGTGTGGAAGCATCCTCAGTTAGTGTAAATTCATAGTTGTGAAAATCATGATCCCCGGGGGTAGGGTGGGGCCACAATGGGGGGGTCAAAGTTTAACAAAGGAATATATATGGTAAATCTTTAAAAATCTTCTTCTCAGAAACTAATCAGCCAGATGATTCTTTATAATTGTTAAGACTTTGGCTCCAGGACAATACTAGGCCTCACAAGAAGGTTCAGAGTTTATGTACGTTTATATCCTATATATAAACAATTGTTAAGGATCTTTTTGAGAACTGCAATACTCAACATATGATATGACTATAAAATCATCCTGTTAGAAAAGGGACTAATGATTATAAACATAAGAATATCCAGGGGGAAAATGGATTTAATTTATACAGGATCAACATGTATTATTGTACATTGTCCAGATAGTTTGTATTATGACTCCATTAAGCTGATTTTATCATACCTATTGTTCCTCAGGTGAGCGATGTGGCCCATGGGCCTCTTGTTAAGATATATTTTGTGATATGTAAAAGTAGCAATATGTTAATCTTACTTATTTATCCATATATAATAAAAAATATTCTCATGCGTTGTGTAATTTAAGAGGCTAGAAATTCCTCAAATTAGAGGCAAAGAGGAGTTTTTCAATATCTTTATTTTGATATATACTGATATTTCATCTTTCATACATGTATCACTTTACATGTCATTGAGCAAAAAAATGCAGTAATTTTTAACCCACGATTTTTCATAAGATTTTCAATCGACTTGCTTAGGTAAGTTGATTGGAATCAATTGTTGAGGTGGTCACACAATATGATTTAAAAATCAATTTTCTATTAATAAAAGCTATTCAATATATTTGTTGTACGGGAAAAAGTCACTATGACACAATAAATGGCACTGTAGCTCCCAGGTCATCCTTCAAAATTTTTTCAGACTGGGAGCTACAGACCTGTAGCTAATATAGAGATGGAAGAAAATAGTCTTTTAAAATCAAAGAATTTTTCATTGCATATCAAGAAAAGTGGCTGGTTCCATACATTAGGGACCAAGAGGGTTCTAAAATCTTTGATTCATAAATCTTTGCAAAGGAATATTTTGTTATAAGTTGAACATGTGGAAGGAAAAATTGTTAATCTTGCAGTTATTTACCTATAAACCTAAAAGTTTTCTCAATTGTTACATTATCAGGGATTTTAAGGGGCTAGAATCTCAAAGTTTAATATATTTTTTTGTCTCTCAGAAATGAAATTTATTTTGAAAAGCATTATATACATGTAGAAGGGCATTATGATTCTGTATCAATTTCAATATCATGTGTCGTTGACAAATATCAAAGTTAAGGTCGTGTTCCCTTCTAAAATTTCGATAATTTATGGTATATTAATTCAGGCCCCTGGGGTCACCCACATCCCTCAGGAATTAGAAATGACCAAGGATGGGATCCTGACCCCTTAAACATATATATTATTGTTTTTGTATGATGGCATATCAAATAGTATGTAGGTCATAAGTTCCTAAGTTCCATGTCGGGGGGGGGGGGTCCAACCTTAAAAAGAAGATTTTCTAAAAGGGTTGAGACCCCTAAACCATATATATTCTTGTTCCTTGTGTCAAGGGGCATTAAATGATAAGTAGATAATGAGCCCCGAGGAGGATTCTGACCCTCTTTAAACAGGAAGTGCCCAAATACCTTGAAAACAGTTGACATCGCCACCTTAAACCATATATATTTCTTTTCCCTGGTCATGCAGGTTCACTTAATATATATTAAATTACCCATGGGGGAACATTTTGAATTTCCAGAAAAAAGAAATCAAGCATTAATTTTTCTTAATATGTAAAGTATGACCCATTTTGGTCATTCCATCCCCCAATCATTGCCTTGCTTCATTTGGGAGACTTTATAATTGCCCTGATTATAATTACATCTTGTTCAAAATCATATTTCATTAGTCATGATACATGTATAACAGTGTGAGTTATTTGTTTTCAGGCATTGGAATTTGAGAAAATATCTACTGAAGCAAAGGACTTATGGGAACAGGTTACTAATCTAAAAAAGTATAACAGCGAGATGAAGCAAAAAACAGCTGAACAGGAATTACAACTCAATTCTGTAAGAAATTATTTTTAGATGGCTCATTACATCAGCAGTTTTTAGCTCACTGAGACGAAATCAGGGGGAGCTTATGCTATACCGTTGGCGTCATGTCCGGACCTGGTTAAAGTTTTTGTTGCAGGTCCTGTATCTAAGTTATTACTTGTCCTATCTTCACTAAACTTGCATGGATGATGCATCTGGACCTACTTATGGACTTGGAAGATTTGGATGCTGAATCAGAATCCTAAATTTCAGACGCTGGAGGAGGTTAAGGTTTTTGGAGCAGGTTAAAGATTTTGTTGCAGGTGTCTTTTGATAGCAATATCTAAGTTACTACTGGTCTTAACTTCACCAAACTTGCATGGATGGTGTGTCTCATGATACCGATGCACCACACAGGCTTAAATGCTGAATCTGAGCCATAGGTTTCGGATGCTGGAGGAAGTTAAGGTTTTTAGAGCTGGTTAAAGTTTTTGGAGCAGGTGCCCTCTGATGAATATATCTTATAATAAGGTTAAGCTCAAGTTTTTTTGGAACAGGTCACATGTTTAATAGATAATAGTACTATTTTAAATTTGCATAGTTGATTAAACTATAATATAAATGAATCATAGAGGTAGCTTCAGATGCAAAGCCTAATCTCCATTATCAAGGATGGTTAAAAAATAGATCTTAGAATATAGAGGGAAAAAATTGGCAAAATCTTTTGATACAGGATCTATTATGCTACATTGTCCAGATATTTCGTATATGACTCCATTAAGTGGATTTTATTACCTGTATGTCTATGGTTGCTCAGGTGAGCGATGGGCCCATGGGCCTTTTGTTTGATTTACAGTTGCAATTTCTTTTTCTTTTAAGCTGTCAAGTTTGGTTACAACTAAAAAGGAACTGGAAAACGTCATTGAAAAAACTAAATGTGAACTTACAGTTGTGAGAGAAAATTTAGCACAACAGGTAATAATTTCTATTAAAGACAATTTCTTCATTATATTTTTTTTTTATTATCAAACAATTCTATACTGTATACTCTAGAGATAGTGTGATTCATCTACTTATTAGAACATTCATGTTTGTACTTACTAGTTTGAATTATTCTTTGTGTCATGGTTTTTAAAAGAGCATCTTTTTTGTTTAATTGTTCATTAAGGAGGAGATAAACGAGCTGAAGACCAAGGAGTTGCAGTCATTGATTCAGGAAAAAGTACTTGAGTCGGAAAAGCTGCTAAAGGCAAAACTGGTAATAGACTCATGTCTTGTTGACTGCTGTAATCTACTTCCATTTACATCATATCAATTATAATTTTGATTTTTAGCCGGGCTCTGATGAAACCAGAGTCCTGGCTATAGGCAGACAAATCGCCAATGTTACTATAAATAGCACAAATAAACAAAAAACCAAACAGCGTCAAGGTAAAGCTTCCGCTATACCAAATAGTTACACAAAGAGCCACGTTTTGTCAAAAGTGTTGGCATTTTATTTCTTTTTTTTTTTAAATTTCGAATGAATTTTTGTCTATCTTTTTTAGTTTTCTTATTAATAACGTGTTTTTAAAACATTACTCTGCATTTTGGACACATACAATGCGCATGAATTTCCATGAACTACTTTGCTGCTCGATGAAGAAACGGGGATTGAATATATAATGCTTGTTGCAAAATTCAAGGCAGCAACTGTTGAACTTCTTAACTTCTACTAGACAGACATATTTTTTGTTTATAGCCGCTTACAAAATTTGGTCGTTCTCTGATGCTTTGCCAACATTAAAAGCATGAGAGAGAGAGAGAGAGAGAGAGAGAGAGAGAGAGAGAGATATTTTCAGTCTTTACTACACAATATGCATAAAGACACACCAAAAGAGCCCGGCTTTCAGTACTTCAGTACTTTGATTAAAACAGTTGTTAGGAATTTTGCAAAAGGTATACACTAAGAGGGTATTGAATTAATGAATAATAGATAACTTTTTAATAATTATAGTATCTTAAATTTTGTTATAGAAATTTTATTTTACCTTATTATCCCTAATAAGCATTTTTATAATTTTTTATAAGCACCCATATAATGAATAAAAACATTCAGACAATTCGCCAATGTTACTATAAATAGCACAGTTAACAAAAAACCAAACAGCGTCAAAGTAAAAGCTTCCGCTATTCTAAATAGTTACACAGAGAGCCAAGTTTTGTCAAAAGTGTTGGCATTTTGTTTTATTTTTTATTATTTTCGAGAGAATTGTCTATCTTTTTTAGTTTTCTTATCAATAACGTGCTTTAAAAATAAAACTATGCATTTTGGACACATACAATGCGCATGAATTTCCAAAAACTACTTTACTGCGCGTTGAAGAAATGGGTATTAAATATATAACGCTTCTTGCAAAATTCAAAGCAGCAACTGTTAATTTTTTTTTCTACTAGAGACATATTTTTGTTTATAGCCGCTTACAACATTTGGTCACTCTTTGACGCTTTGCCGACATTAAAAGCATGAGAGAGAGAGAGAGAGAGAGAGAGAGAGAGAGAGAGAGAGAGAGAGAGAGAGAGAGATTTTCAGTCTTTACTACACAATATGCATAATGACACCGAGAGAGCCCGGCCTTCAGTACTTTGATTTCCTTAAGAACCACTAGGCAGATTTCAACCAAACTTGGCACAAAACATCACTAGGTAAAGGGGATTCAAGTTTGTTCAATGAAGGGCCACATCCTCTTTCAAGGGGAGATAATTCTTGAAAATTTGTTGGTATTTTTAAAAAATCTTCTCAAAAACTATAAGGCCAGAAAATCTGTAACTTGTATGGAAGCATCCTCAGATAGTGTAGATTCAAGTTTGTTCAAATCATGGTCCCTGGGGGTAGGGTGAGGCCACAATGGGGGGATGGATTTTTACATAAGAATGTATTGAGAAAATCTTTAAAAATCTTTTTCTCAAAAACTTTAAGACCAGAAAAGCTTAAATTGGAGTGGAAGCAACCTCAGATAGTATTCATTCAAGGTTGTTCAAAACATGGTCCCCGGGGGTAGGGTGGGGCCACAGTCGGGGGATGAATTTTTACTAAGGAATATTTAGGGAAAATATTTATAAATCTTCTTCTCTAAAACTATTAGACCAGAAAAGCTCAAATTGGATTAGAAGCATTCTCAGATAGTGTAGATTCAAGTTTGTTCAAAACATGGTCCCCAGGGTTAGGGTGGGGCCACAATGGGGTGATGGATTTTTGCATAGGAATATATAGGAAAAATCTTTAAAAATATTCTGGGAAAGTTTTAAATCCAAAAAGCAATAACTTGTGAGAAAGAACAGGTTGTGCAGATTTAACAGTTTATTTATGTTCTTAAGGTTCCTCGACACACCAAAATTTTATTTTATGGATCGATAGAGAATCTTTGTTGAAACATGATTCCACAAAACAGAGATCAATATCGGCTTTCAGTTATTTTATACGAATTTTTTTGTATTTTTTCAGTGAAATAGGAAAAACTGTTTTGCAGACAAACAGAATATATTAGAGCTTAAAACTTGTTGTCAATTAATGTGTAATATAATTATAAATAAATTCATGCCAAAGATCGTTTGGTCAAGTGTTTAATTTTTTAATTAAAAAAATATTTCTGAAAATCAAAATTGTAATTCTTTAATATCTTTTTAATCTATGGATAAAATTTTAAAAATAACATATAGTCACATAAACTATTTACTAAACAATGACATTTTACAAAGAAATTGAAATGAAAATGAGAAATTTTGGAAAAATTGCTATTTATCAAATTGAACCGATCCCGATTGAAAAAAAACTGATCCCGATCAGAATTATTTTAAAATTGAAATTTTACAAATAAACTGCAGTTTTTTTCTAAGTAATTGATATAAATTATAAAGTTAGTAAATGACGAAACCATTTTACAGCTAAACAACCTGAAATTTTTGCAAAATTCTGATTCATTCTAACTTTATGTGATTTCGTTCGGGATCTGTTTAATTACAATCGGGATCGGTTCGATTTTAAAATTTTCCATTTATACTTTAATTTCACTATTTGGTTTCAATTTTTTGTTGAAATATGATTGTACAGCAATTGTTAAATGCGAGTAACAGTTTATCTGCAGTTTTTATCCATAGATTTAAAAAATATCTACAATCCTTTTTTTTTCATTTTCATAAATATTTTTTTTACAAAAATATTTAAAAGTTTATCTGGCCGTTTTTGATATGTATTTATAGATAATTGTATTGTGCATTAATTGATAACAATTTTTTAGCTCTAATATATCTTGTTCGCAGCTAAAACGATGTTTCCGGTTTCTATAAAAAAAATACAAAAAAAATTCATATAAAATAATCAGAGGCCGATATAGGTGTCATTTTTGAATAATCATTTCTCAAAGAGAATTCTTCATCGATCCATCAAATAATGCATTGGTGTGTCGAGCCACCTTAACAAATAATCAGATAGGAAAATCAGCTTAAAAACAAAAGTTTGACCAGTATATTAAACCGATGTAAACAAAATCATGGCACAAGTCTTCTTTACATAATGAAGAGTTGTGAATAATTAGAAATACTTTACTAAGACATTGTAAGCTATATAAATAGAAAAATAAAATTTGACCAAAATCATGCCATTTTCAAGGGTTCAAAGGAAAACATCTGTAAATCCAAGTATATTTTGAAAACAAAAACAGTAGTTTAAAGACGTAACAGATCTAGTTACATGTAAAACATCCTGGGTGTGGGACCATAATAGCTAATGTTCGTTTTGTAATTGTTTATCAGATTATTTAATTTTTCGGGTTACGGTGTAATATTTTGATTTACTCTAATTGTTTATTTTATTAGGAGCTTCAAGAAAAGTTTGATGCTACTCTATTGGAAGTGGATGGTCTACGTTCTGAGAAAGCAGAACTTATCATCAAGAATGAAGAAATGCAGAGGACTTTAGCTAACTCTAAAGAGAAAGAAACAGAGCTCAACCGGTCTTTTGATGAACTTAGAGAGGTACTGATTTGATTTATTGTCCTAGAATATTGCTTTGAAAAAGTTCATCAAAACATCTTGGCAGCAAAGTTTATTTTGTGAGAACTTTAGAAATCAATGTTACACTTCTTTGAAATGTATGGTTGAAAATGATAATAGTATATTTAATAGGCGTAGAGCATTTGAATTTCCTTATAATATATTGTAAAATTTGGTCATAAATTTGATCCCTTGAAATCAGGATATCTTGTGGTCTAGTTTCTTCAAATTTACACCCTTTTAATATCAATGCATCATTGCAACTTTGACTCTTTATTCAGATGACTCTGTTATCTGACACATCCATATCCAGAATCATAATTTTGAATTATCAAATTTGGAGTGGAATGCCTAAAGGAGGAGGGGAAACAAATTTGATTATGACTCTATCCTACTAGAGGAGCCTAAAATTTTGGATCAAGCTGTAAAGATTGATGCAATTTTCAAAAAATATTCTAAAATACTATGTCGGTTGAATATTAATACTACAGACAAACAGAGTACATGTTTATGATGAGCAAGGAAACCTCTGCCAAATTCGAAAATTGAATACGGCTTCAGGGCCAGGGGAATGGTTTAGGGCCAGTCTGTTTTGGTTAAATTGTGAAAATGGATTACTTCTCTAATAATGTTCTCTTCTACTGGTCTACAGATTAACTAAGCATATGGAGAATAACACTCCTGCATACAAAATATGATCCTTGCTCCCACCACATTTTGCATACTTTTCTCGTAGACATGCTCTTTATATAAATGAATTCTGCTTTTGAATTATGCTGTAATATCAGGTTATGTCTTGCCAGTTCTCTATGTTTTAGGGTTTATCATATGATCATTTTTTTTTTGTAACATGTAATAGCCTACTTTGAGTTTTGCATTTTATTATGCTGGTTGTCTAATATTTTTTCTCAACCATTATTTTTAAGATACATGTTTATGATTTTGAATTACAGATTCGAAATGAGATGAACACCCAAATGATTCAGCTAGACAAGGATATGAGTGAATACAAAGAAAAATCTGAAAAATATCAGAAAGAGAAGGTATCATGTGAAATTTGTTTAAATATTGTATGCTTAATAATTTTGATTTTAACATAACCTTTTTAGCTCACCTGAGCTCAAAGCTTAAGTGAGCTATTTTATCACATTCTGTCCAGCATCCGTCTGTCTGTATGTCTGCCTGTGTCCATTCATCTGTCTGTCTGTCTGCCTGTGTCCATCCTTCTGTCCGTAAACTTTCTTCTCCAGAACCACTGTGCCAATTTCAACCAAGTTTTGCTTTAAGCATTACTGGTGAAGGGAATTCAAGTTTGATGAAGTGAAGGGCTACACCTTCTTTCAGAGGGAGATACAAAGAATTATTGAACATTTGTTGGTATTTTTCAAAAATCTTTTCCTACAAAACTGTTTGTCCAAAAAAGCTGAAACTGATATGCAAGCATTATCAGGTAGTGAAGATTCAATTTTGAAAAAAAAAATCAATGTAAAATTGGATCGTGATTTGAACAAATCTGAATCTATACTACCCGAGGATGCTTCCACACAGGTATGTATTCAAAGAATCCCAATTAGAATCATAGCATTTCATACTTATTCAGTAGCTCTAAGAATTTTGACTTGGGGTAAAAAATTACATGGAAATCATTTTTTCAAAAATGAACATGGTAATAAAACAGATGTGTTGATTATGATTTTTGAGTCGGCTCGCGAAGCGAGCGAGTCCTTGTTATCATAGCCGCTTTTGCGAAAATTTTGCACTAAATTATTTATGTGCTGAAGAAAATAGAGCATGCATTAACAGCTTTTGTTTGTGTAATTGCTAATTTGAAAGGGTTAAACAATCTCATTTTTATTTACTTATGCATTTTTAAAATTTTTCTTGAAAAAATAAAACGAATCAAAGTAATTTTTATGAAATCGCTGCCCATGAATTTGACAACACCTACACGGCGCAAACTTTGTTCTGTTCTAATGAACGTCACTATCTGAGAAGTTCCGAATGGAGATGTGCATGAAATATTTAAGAAAAACCCAGTTTGTTTACAATAGCCTTATTTTTATATATTGAGTTCGAGAAGCGAGAAGACCTTTGCTGAGTGTCATCGGCACTCGCGGAGTGGGTTTTGAGCACACACGTGAAATAATAACGTGCGATATAGTTCTGATTTCTTCGTCATTGAAATAGACTGGACCTCTGTCTATCGTACATTGTAAGAAATGTATCACTCGCGCATATCAGCAGGCATTGCCAGTCTATCATTAAAATATCAACAGAACGTGTAAAAAAATTACTGCTTTTTTATTCTTTGTCTATGAAAACATAACTAAGAGAAAACATCTAATTTACCCCTCAGGTAACCTTTTTTTTAAAATGTGCAAATAATATAACATATTTATAACATATTTGAGTTTCAAGTTCCAGTATAAAGTTATATATAAAAGTTCCGTCTTACTCCACGTGATTGCCATGTGACTTAGAGTTTTAAAATAGCGTGTGTTCACAGAAGATTTTGCAGCGCAGAAAGGAATAATAAAACATAATTGTAATTACTTTGTAATTACCTTATGTACATTATTGTAATAATAGAAGGTTCTCGTTTCTAATTTTTTTCTGCTATTGCAACAATTAACATGCTTAGCAACGGTTCCCCTTTTAGGATTAATGTTTGATCCGCGCCTGAACTAGTAATAGCATCAATTGTAAAACAGACTATAATATTTTATGCAGAATATTCCTTGAACATAGCTCGATATACTAAGTTTTTATGCAAACCAGACACCCATTCTTTTTTTTAAAAAGCATGGTATTGCACGCCAAAAGCATCAAACATGGCTATCATTTTATTAGGCAACCAATGTTCATACTTTCAACCACGTGTAGAGTGGTTGAACACGAACGATAACTCTGTTCTAAATATTATAGTTTAGTTTAAATAACCTCTAAAGGATGAAATAAAACATATATCTTAACAGATTTTCATGTTTTAACATAAATCAAAGTAGGATATGATATGAAAAATGACCAGAACTTACGTATTTTGAGAATATTATCCGAACACTTATACTTCCGCTCAGAATTTCACAGGAACTGAACAAATCTCGGTGAAGTCTCGTGAACTTTCATTCGAGCACCTCTGGATTTATTACATACTTAGCAACGATAAAGAAAACATTCCGAACACATTCGCAGGGGTGTATAAGAACCAGGTAATGTAAATAAATAATGTAAATAAATTGGAGTAAATGTCTCGTAAAATTCAGATTTGTAATCAACACAAAATTGAAATGGGAAACAGGGAAATGTTCAGTCAGAAGTTTAAGTTAAGAAAGATCAAGCATGAGGAAGTGTCATAGGAATTTAAGATTAAAAGACTTTTAAATAGACGTAAAATTTGTGAATTTTTCATTTGTTTATCAGTGAAAAACCATTGTAGTATTTATCTAAAACAGACATTGATCCGAAATATATCGTGTTATATATTTCGATTGTTTTGGAAATTTGTGCATGCCATACGTTGGAATAGTTTTTTTTGTACAAATCTGACGTTAACTACCTGTTAAATGACGACTTTGCTTGTTTTGCATATACAGATCAGAGCGGGGGTATTTCTATTGAGCATTGGGTCACAGATATGTTGTTTACATTGAAGGTTTCAGTTATTTTAATGTACTATATTTACATCTACTGAGTATGATTCCCTCTTTTTCTCAGAAACATATAATTAATTCATAGATTTATAGAAACAGCCAGACTGAAATCTACACGCCCCATATATCAACTGGTCGATGTCTACAGCGAATAAAACTGACGGGAGACTGACAGAACTGAAATATACATTCCCCGTTATTGGTCAAAACCTACAGCGAATGTACTAAATTATTAAATGTGCATCATTAGTAATTTAGTCAATTTTGCTTACTTTTAACAATCAGTTTATTAATTTGCTTCGAGAGAGATGTAAATATAAAAAAATGCTTTCTATGATGATTCATGCGGGTTGCGAAGGTAGCGATCACTGCAGAAAAAAAATTATCTAGCCCACTAATGCGGGTTAAGTATTTTTTCTGCAATGTGGCCTGGCCTTCATATCCGACATGAATCACCAAAGAAAGCATTTTATTGTTTAAATGTCTTTTCAGCGATGATTTTCCATTTATGATTTTATTTATTTATTTTATTTTGATTTATGGTAGGACTTATGACATTAAAACCATAATATTATACCCACTGACCTGGTCTATTTTCTAGAACACAAAAGTCAAGGAATCATAATTTTGATTAGGCTGTCATGAACCTTTAGTTTTGATGCGTTCGTTTTTTTAATTGCAGGAATGTTTGGAAATTGAAGTTGAAGTGCTGAGAAAAAAAATTGAAGAAGATAAATCCACAAAAGATTCATACGAAAAAGAAGTAGAAAATCTTAATGCTACTCTTCTCAAAGAAAGATTAGAAAGAGAACAAGTAAATATTAGCACAGTTATGGTAGTACATGTAATTTATTGTAATATTTCATCATTCTATCTAAATGTTGTTGTAAGTATATAGATCTTTGATGTTTACTTAGACCAAGTAAGAAAAAAAACTATCACCCCCCCCCCACACACACACACACAGAGTTATTTTTTTTTAAAGATAATAGGATAGGTCTAACGCACGATAGAAAAGTATACACGCACGATACAATAGGATTGATACATGGAAGGAAAAAAAAAAGCAATGTTTATTTATAAACGTATAATTGCGTTAAACGATCATTACGATTAATCTGATAATGGCAGAATTTGAGAATGAACACGTCAGAATCAAAATATACGCGGAATTTCTTGTTATTACAAAGTCCGAGTTGTAAATTATTGTTGCATCATTTATAGACTGTATAAAAATGACCAGTAAAAATTTATTTATATATACATTTCTTTCTGTTTAAAAAATGTTGCATTAATAACGAATTATATTACATATAAAGGAAGTAAATGTCTACACAGATATATACTTTCCACTTACGATTTGTTAAGCAAACATAATTTTCATTACCGCACACACTAACTGATCGCCGAGAACATTTTAGCCCGAGATCAAATCATACATACAAAAAATAGCCGGTTAAATTAAAATACAACTATTTTTCTAAATAAATACATTATAATTACTTTTCTCTCTGAAAAAAAAATGATGCATTAAAACTGAATTATATTACATACCAGTTATTTTATACGCAGATACACACAATGTTTATGGTCTTATATATTCAATATACAGGTAAAAAAATGACTTTGTTCCTAAGAATTTTGAAAGTGTTATTAATATTATCATTTTAACTGCTTACAAATATGATTTACATGTATTGTTCTTAAAAATTTATATAAATAATTAAGAAATAAGTATCATGATAGAATGCGTGATAGAATTTAACATTTTTTGTTCAATGAATTATCGTATATGGCGCGCTGATCGACTTTTAATATTGAAAAAAATGAATTGCTTATGAAAAGGCAAGAAACAACGATAGGATAAACGGGAAAAATTGTAAAAATTGAACGATACTCTTGATAGGATTAGCGCACGATAGGATAGGATTAACGCATTTTAGAGAAGTATGAAAGCACGATACGATAAGACAGGATTGTAAAAAAGAACTTTTTGGGATATATATATATATATATATATATATATATATATATATATATATATATATATATATATGTGTGTGTGTGTGTGTGTGTGTGTGTGTGTGTGTGTGTGTGTGTGTGTGTGAAAGGTGATGGCTAACCAAAAAAAGCTTTTTCATTGTTGGCATTTTCTGGATTTAAATACAGTCAAGCCTCATTTTCTCGAACCAAATTGGATTGGTTATAAAACTTCGAGATATTTAAGTATTCGAGATATTATGGTTTCACTTAAAGTATATATAGTTGGGACTTACAAATCACACCGACATATCCATTGTTTTCGAGATATCGGTGCTCAAGATACTGTAATTCAGTTGTCTTCATTTTAATAATACATTGTTTACATTAAAAGACTTTATGTCAAACGCTTGCGCTAATTGGTTTATATGATTTGATATTTAACACTGTAATAGCCAAAACATTGATCGAAGCGGCTGTAAGATACATAACAATTAACAAGATTAAAACCCTTAACAAAAGATGATAATATAAGCAATGTGACCCTTTGGCTTCTTGTTTATTATGCTTGCAGGAATTTCAAAGCCTTGAAGAAGCAAAAGAACTTTTAATTAACCAAAAGATAAAATTAGCCAGCCAGCTGGAGGAATTAAACGTACAATTTCAACAGGTAAATAGTGTAATTATTACTTATAAAGTCTTAAATTTTAATTTTATAAAGCTTGATGCGTTGTAAAGTACCGTTTAGCTGGGGGTTTTTTTTGCCAGGGATATAATCTTGGCCAATTTTTGCGATTTTTGAAATTTTACCAAAACTGAGTTCACCAAATTTTATTACTTTCTATCTTGATTTTATTGACAAAGATGTTTTTTGGTTTTGGAAATTATTTTCTTCGTAATTTTTATATCTTTTAAAGTTTTTGGGCATGATAAAAAGGATAATTGTAACGTGCACACCATGTTACAAATACTAATGTACATTTACTCAAAAGTACAAAACTAATATAAAGAAATAAAAGGCCAACATAACGTTTCATCAAAACTTTTAATTATTAAATCACCAGGTCACTTTTCCCTGTTCAGGTGTGTAATTAGCCCCAGTGATAGGGTTGTTATCTTGAGAGTGTGTTGTTTTAGGAGACATGTAATCTATTATCGAATAAAGTGCAGATTAACAGTTTTTTTCACTAACAATGAACAATGAACAACAAGAAATAAAATTTGATTTTAGATAGATTTACTTTTTTTATGCCTTTAATAAATACTAATTAATTAGTATTTATTAGTACTAAATAAGAATATTGAAGTGTTTGGAGCCAGGTCGGGCATCAAATTTTGTCACCTTGTAATGGTGAAAAAAAATTCTATTTTGTGTCTCGCCTAAAACACTGGCTAAACGGTACTGTATTGCATTTCATAAGACCTTTAAGTATCATATTTTTTTTTATCATCCTGTTTTTTTCATAAAGCTAGCTGCGTTGTTTTATCGTATAAGGGAGCAGCAATTGTAGCGCACACACTGCCACCTGGTATCTTAATGCATACAACTAGTTCATACAACTTGTAATCGTCCTTATTAAACATGCTTTTGCAATTGGCTGCATGTTTTAATTCACGGTTGTAGCAAAGATAGATGTAAGAATTTACACAAATAAAAAGAGAATATTGCAACATAGAATTAAGCAAACCATAAAGAAAAAAAATCAAAAATGAAATTGGATAAGCATGAATATGAAAACAACAAATGGCATACAAGAAGAGTAAAGAAGTAAGCAAAAATAAGAATGAAAGCAAGATACATAGACTTTTGGCAGTAATTCCCTTCCATGCACAGGCACTGAAACAAATCTTTTCATACACTGTGTAGAATGATTAAATGCATGTAAGATTATTACGATACTCTTAATTGCCAAGGTATGGGCTATAGTCTCATGTGAACCTTTAGGACCAGTGGGCCTTTTGTTATAAATGATAAAGAATGTGTATAAGAACTTGTCATAAGAAGAAGACATTTGATGACATTTGATGACAATTGAAGATGTCATAAGATTATCATAAGATAAGGACATATATTAAAGATATCATTGTTTAGCTTAATGTACATAATTCATGATGTATAAAACTTTGTACATTTGATTTACAGGTAAAGCAGGAAAATTCAGAGGATACAAAGGCTTTGAAGAGTTTGCAGCAATCTTTAAAGGAGGAAAATTCAAAGTTACAGACAAAATTGGTATGACACATCTTAAGGTAGTCCTATACTCGGCACTAAATGGGCTCAATCATTTAAAGCTTAGCTTTAAATGATAGATATATATTCTAGCAATACATATACATAAGAAAATAGATATGTTTACATGCTAGTTATTTTGTTATCACCTCTCAAACAGGTGTACCCCCTTGCAAAAATGATTGACAATGATGACATTTGCCTGACGTCCATTTTACCTAAAAATAGTTACCAATTTTAGGAAATTAGAATTGGATACTAGTATACAAAATAAAGTTAAAACATTTGCTAAACCATATTCAATTTTTGCACAAATTGTTCTAAGTAAGTACGCTTTATGAGCCTGATGTATCAAAATAGAATACAAAAAATGTGATGCTTGTATCGTGTTTGGTCATTTGTTAAAATTGTATGGACTCAAACCTAAATTCATGGTGTTTATTCTATAGAATGACACCTTTAAAAAAGATTTGGTAAAATAAATCATATGTATACGGATTACTTTTCACGCTATAAGCTCTCAACCAAGTAGACCCCTAAGAAAAATTCTGTAAAATCACAATATGCTACAGTTTTCTGCTTAGGTCTGCA
Source organism: Magallana angulata (assembly GCF_025612915.1). NCBI lineage: Eukaryota > Metazoa > Mollusca > Bivalvia > Ostreida > Ostreidae > Magallana > Magallana angulata. The sequence continues at coordinate 36,513,169 of NC_069118.1, read as the reverse complement.
AACAAATTGTTAGACATCATTTGAACATTAATTATTCTACGATTATTTAATTATGAAATAGTTTCTGTCTCTAAATTTTAAATGATTTTAGTAGAAGAAAAAAGAAAAATTCGGGACGGGGGACCAATCAACACAAAGAAGATATAAGCATACTTGAGATCCTGGTTACCCATTTTCTTTTTAAAAAAATGAGTTTCTCAGCATTAATCATTTCTTTATTTCATACAATAATTACATTACCGTTTTAATTGCTGGTTATTGCCAATGTTTACAACAGCGATGTAGAGCAAAATCAATACCGGATATCTTAAACGCAATGTAAAAGTCCAACTATGATTGTAAAATCCGTATTATGACTTAATGAGATACTCAGACTATTTCAAACCAATTAAGGACAATCAGTTTTTGGATTGACTAAAGTTTTCGTTTGATTAAAGTAATTGGAGAATAAATGCTGGGAAGGTAATATGATTAATTTTGAGTTATTGTTACTCTTATCTAAATCTATTATCAATTGTAAACAAAAAATAATGAGTAATAATATTTTCTGGTTTCATAAAGTTGACACCGATGTTAACTAGTAGAGTGTATATTGATAGCTCTCCTGAGCTGAAAGATCAAGTGAGCTATTCTGATCACACTTTGTCCTTCGTCCGTCTGTCTGTCCGTCTGTAAACTTTTCACATTTTGAACTTCTTCTCTAAAACCACTTAACCAAATTCAACCAAATTTGGCTCAAAACATTCTTATGGAAAGATGAATATAAATTGCAGAAATGAAAGTAAAATTTTCATTGAAAGCGGAGAAAGTTTTTAAAAAATTTCTTCTCAAGAACTACTGAGGCAAATTCAACGTGATTTAAAATGAATAATCCTTATGGGAAGGAAAATATAAATTGCAAAAATTATGGGCTAATTCTGTTTCAAATCTGAGTAACTACGAAAATTGTGCGTAATTGGAATTGACGATTGCCGATCTGCCCCGGCTTTTATTTTGCCCCGGCCCGGGTTTGCTTACCCATTTTACCAAGACTCGTATTCCATAATTCTAAAATGAGGTTCTTTGTTTAAAGCAGCCATGACACTATATGATAAACGGGTCGATCTGACAATGATGAATTTGTTTGTTGTGCAACAGTTCGTGTACGAAGGGAATCTTTGAAACATGCCAAATACATTGGTGCCGATTTAGTGAAGTAAATTGAGGCTAAATATTTCAATGCGTTGACAGTTTTTACATATGACGGTGGTGTTAGCTTGTTGTGATTTTCGTTTCGTTTTCATTTATGCTTTGCGTTAAACTGGGAACTGTCGCTTGTATTTCCTGATTTTTACGTATCAAATCAAACAGAGACTTCGGTAAATCAAACAGTTTACTGTTTACCTGCGCAAATTAAGCAACATCTGATGTATTAAGAAAGAACTAAAATGCAATTCAACCAGGCTATCGGTAATTCGGTATCATCTTTTGCGTAATGGTAGAATAATGATATATGTTTTGTTGAGATGAGATGCTCGGCATTTTCTCGAGGTTATTCAGTTTAAATAGAGTTTAACTAGACTTTGACCCGTGCGTGCACGGGTTGACATTGCATATCGGACATTTACGAAATGGGTACATCGACACACCTTATTATTGACATTTACATAACAAAGATATAAGCCTACAATAATACTATTAATTTCACTACACTTTCCTTAGTTTGAATAACCTAACTGTGTCTCGGGAAAGGCCCTCCTTTGTACCTGTAAAGTAGCAGAAAATTGCAGAATTGCTCCGGAACGATTTTGGAGAAAGTTAATGAATGATATCGATGTTGCCTTGAAAATAACAGTCAAATACATCACAACAAACCTTTTTGAGACTGCAAATACCTTTCAACTAAAATTTTTATCCATAGAATGGAAGAATTCAACACCTTTTCACCAACATAGACATATAATCTTTGTTAAACTGGGTCTGTAGGACATTATTCATTTTTAAGATAAAACATACTCTATCTTAACTCTCCTAACAAATATAATGTAACTTTTTTGCATGTAATCAAATATTTTTTGTCATCACGAAGATGAAAGTAAATACTTAGTTGAAATGTATATTTGTTATTTTATACTTTCTCTCATAAGAAATCATTAATTTATATAACCAGAATATATAGCAAAAGTCCAATGAAAATTTACCCGTATTTATATCATTTCTGAGTTTAATCATGCAGATGTGATATAGTGGAAACATAAACTAAAGATCCCGTTAGCGTGAATCTGCGCAAGCGCAAGATTGGAAAATCCCAAAAATCCAGGTTATTTCCGGATTTTTTGGAGAAATTTTCGTTGATTATTAATTAGCGAAGCTTTATTGAGAAAAAATAAAAACAAATTGGTAATTTTCAAGTACCAATGATGTTTAGAATATATAAAATAAAAGACAGTATTCTTCCGATTTCTCGGTATTAAAGACTAAAAATTCGAGTCTATTATTTTAATAAAGTAGTATAGATATCGCTGACGGAAATATGTAGATATATACATGTATATGATTCATTTTGAAAAATAAATTGTGTACATTCTTGGCTATTGTTGATTCTAAATTGTAAAAACCATGACCCCGGTTTTATACCATGGCACCAATAGAGAGGTTCAAAGATTAACATAGAATTATAAATTAGTCATGTTTAAAAATTGTCTACTAGAACTACATTGCTAAAGTTTCTTAGATTACTACTGTACACTATCTGCTTTTTACCTCAACTATTTACCTCAAATACTGTAGATTCTAAATAAAGCCAACCTTCGAACCAATACTGGGGCCCCAGAAAGGGGTTCTATTTAAAATAGAAATAGCACATGCTGTGAAATACAATTTACAAGGAACTGTTGTCCAGGTGAGCGATGTTGCCCATTGGCCTCTTGTTTTGGGGTTCTGAGATTTCACGGTAATTTCTCAGTGATGCAATGGTATAACAATCTTACTACATGTATTTTAACATTCATTTATAGCAAGCTTTATATTTATGAAGGAAAATCATATTGTTAAAATTCGCTTCATATGACCTTTAAGTGCTGTTTTCTTCATTGGTGTAAACGTTACCTTTTAAGAAGTTTTTTTTAAAGTTTGATGGTTGTTTTCTGTTGTAAATAAGATTACATGTACATTGTGTGTTTTATCATACATTTTTCTCCTAAATTTTTCTCATAAGTGCAAGGGTTTTTATTTAAGATATCAAAAGTTGCTATTATTTTCTGTAGTTTTTGTTAATTCGTTAGCTACAGGGTGAGGAGTGTTGTTTATTTATATTACTTTTATTAACTGCATCTTTTGCATTTATATTAATAATTAGATTTGTGTGTTAATAGATGAGCACAAACGAGGAATTGGAAAATTTGAAAAGACAAACAGATGAAGAAAAAGCAAAGTTTGAAGTAGAGTTGTCAGTTCTCAATGAGAACTTAACCACTATAAGAGGAGATCTTGTTTCAAATCTTGCAGCTTTGGAGGAGGCTAACAAACTCAACGACCAATTAATGGGGGGAAAACTTGGTGATTATTTAATATTTACTCAAAATGTAATGGTTTCAAATTGAATAATATTGATGTTGTTTACCAGGTTATCGTTTCAATTATTTTTTGTATAAATAAACATAACCGTCAGTAAAAGCAATTGAAATTGAATATTTTTAAGATTTTTTTCCCCGAAGTTTCCTCTTTATAACAGGAGTATTCACAGGAACGATTTTTTTTTTGAGAAAATCTTACGTATTTGATTTATTTAGAAATTCTTGGGACTCCTTACACAATTTGTTTTCAACATTTTCATCCGGGTCCTTTTTAGCTGTAGGTCTGTAACTCCTGGTCTGAAAAAATTGGGATAAACGACCTGGTCTTAAGTTGCCTCTGATAGTCTTTTAAACAATATCGCCAGCCCGGTTAAGTGAAGTGGTGATGCAGTTTGTTTACATGTCGAAATGGCGACTCTCGATCTCGATGTAAATTTAACATACTTGATTTTCCGAGTTCAGTATTTCGCAGCCATAATATTTTGAACTCCCTCTTTAATGGGATCGGATTTGAAAAAAGGAGAGTAGTTCAGTTTTTCACGGCCATAGAATTTTGAACTTCTTCTCCAATGGGATTTAAAATAAAACGTTTTTAGCCGGGCTCTGCTGAAAGCAGAGTCCTGGCTATAGGCAGGCCAATCGCCAATGTTACTATAAATAGCACAAATAAACAAAAAACCAAACAGCGTCAAGGTAAAGCTTCCGCTATACCAAATAGTTACACAAAGAGCCACGTTTTGTCAAAAGTGTTGTCATTTTGTTTCTCTTTTTAAATTTCGAATGAATTGTCTATCTTTTTAGTTTTCTTATTAATAACGTGTTTTTAAAACATTACTATGCATTTTGGACACATACAATGCGCATGAATTTCCATGAACTACTTTGCTGCACGATGAAGAAACGGGGATTGAATATATAATGCTTGTTGCAAAATTCAAGGCAGCAACTGTTGAACTTTTTAACTTCTACTAGACAGACTTATTTCTTGTTTATAGCCGCATACAAAATTTGGTCGCTCTCTGATGCTTTGCCGACATTAAAAGCATGAGAGAGAGAGAGAGAGAGAAAGAGAGAGAGATTCAGTCTTTACTACACAATATGCATAAAGACACACCAAAAGAGCCCGGCTCTCAGTACTTCAGTACTTTGAATTTCGTCGTAGTCATAATCTTTTCAATAGATTTTAAGAAAAAGGAGGTGGGGTCAATATTTAAACCCCCTCTCCATTGGGATTTGAAATGGAAGTAAGTTCAATATGATGCGACCATAATATTTTGAACCAGTTTTCCAATGCCATAATATTTAGAACCCCCTTTCCAATAGCAAATTAAAAGAATGGAGGGGGTGGGTCAATATATCGCGGTCATAATACATGTATATTCAACCTGCATGGGGTTCAGTATCGTATGTGGGGGTTCAATATTTCAAAGTGATATATTGAACCCAGGTTCAGAATATCACATTATATAAAGAACCTGGGTTCGATATTTTAGCGGTATCAAAGTATAATGTGACACGGGTGTGGCTGGAGATACACCGTGAGTCCAAGAGGGTAAACTAAAAACTACACCCTTTCACATACAACCACTGCCGATCATGAGGATTGAACTATGGTCTCCGCGGTAAGAAAAAATGGCATGGCAGTGTCGACTATACACCCCTGCGAATGTTATTGTTATTTAAATTTTAGACCACGTGGTTTTATTTGACCCTTTCAGTTTCGCAATAAAAATCTTGCCTCGTATTTATAGTCTATTTCATAGAATCTAGGTACTTGTATTCAAATATAAAATCTAGAGGTTAATTGATTTTAAACTTTATCTGTATTAATTGGTGGATAAAATGTGTTCTAGAAATAAATGAGACAGTACAAAAAATAGTTTTGTCTGCTGTTGCAACAATTAACATGCTTAGTAGAGATTCCCCCTGAGGATTAATTTTCGATCTGCGCCTGACCTAGTAATAGTATCAATAGTGAAACAGACTATACTATTTTATGCAGAATGTTCCTCGAAAATTGCTTGATATACTAAGTTTTTATGCAAAACAGACACCCATTATTATTTTTTTTAAACATGGTATTGCACACCACACGCATCAAACACGGCTATGATTTTAGTAAGCCACCCAATGTTTATATTTTCAACCACTCTACACGTGGTTGAACACGAACGATAACTCTGTTCTGAAAATTATCGTTTATTATAAATAACCGCTATATGCTGAAATACGACATACATCTTAAAAGATTGTCATGTTTTAACATAAATCAAAGTAGGATATGATATGAAAAAAAAACCCCGACCAGTACTTACTTATTTTGAGAATATTATCCGAACACTTATACTTCCGCTCGAAATTTCACAGGAACTGAGCAAATCTCGGTGAAGTCTCGTGAACTTTCATTCGAGCACCTCTGGATTTATTACATACTTAGCAACGATAAAGAAAACATTCCGAACACATTTGCAGGGGTGCTATAGTAACTAAACACAAAGGGCCCTTTGAAATGATCACCATCCCAACGGTTTCTCATTTTTTAAATTTATAACTTTTCCTTTTTCCCGAAACAGAAATGGAGGCTAAATTGGAAAACAACAACGATGAAAGGAGAATATTACTTGAAAGGTAAGTCATTATGCATATAAATGTGTTTATATTTTCTGTATCATGCATTGAATCAAAACTTTAGTGGTTGATGATTCTGAATTCGATAAAAAAAAAAAACTAGGGATGATAATCGATTGCAGAATAGCTAACAAGTAAATTGGTTAATCGCAGTTTGTTTCAACTGAAATATTGATTGCTCCTATTAATAGACAAAATGTTATAATTGTGTTTTTAGCTCACCTGAGCTGAAAGCTCAAGTGAGCTTTTCTGATCACCCGTTGTCCGTCGTCCGTCTGTCTGTCCGTCTGTCTGTCCGTCTGTCTGTCCGTCTGTAAACTTTTTACATTTTGATCTTCTTCTCTAAAACCACTTGGCCAAATTTAACCAAATTTGGCACAAATCATCCTTATAAGAAGGTGAATATAAATTGCAAAAATGAAAGTCCGATCTGTATTCAAAGCGGAGAAAACCTCGAAACTGTAAAAAAGGGGGGTGCATTTTAAAAAATCTTCTTCTCAAGAACTACTGAGTTAATCTTAACGTAATTTAGCATAAATCATCCTTAGGGAAAGGAAAATATAAATTGCAAAAATTATACGCGAATTCTGTTCCAAATTTGAGATAATTGCGAAAATACTAATAAAGAATGGCTCGTTATACCATATATCGTAGACTGGCAATTCAATGCGATAAACTGGTCTTATGACAGGCATCGCCAGTCTACTGCATCTCGAAAACGAGGTTCTTTGTTTGAAGCTGGCAGTTTGTTGTGCAACAGTTCACGTGCGAATATAATCTATGAAACATGGAAATAACATTGGTGCCGATTATTGTGAAGTAAATTGAGGTTAAATATTTCAACGCGTTGTCATTTTCACTTGTGAGGGTGGTTTTAGCTTGTTTTGAATTTTTCGTTTCATTTTGCTTTTTAACTTGGGAAACAATCGCCATGTATTTGAAACATAAACTTCGGTAAATAGGCAGTTGATTGTTTACCTGCAAAAATGATAAAATCTGATGCATTAACAACGTACTAAAGTGCATTTCCCTCTGTTTTTATTGTTTATTAATTTCTAATTGTGTCAACAAGGATCAAACAAGGGAGCGACTTTGATTGAAATAATCGATTTTTGATCGGTAACTTCGCCGGAATTTCCTTTGAAAGAGAATTTGAAGTAGCCATGTATTCCGAGTTCATAATCGTGTAAATTAAATCCAAAGACAATAAAAAGATGTTTATGAATTTGAAAAGACGTTTTCACAGCCTCAGTTAAACCCTGTTGTGATTAATCACCCGCGACTGTCTTATCTTTAGAGGTTATAAATACGGGTGATGCAAACACATATACCGTGCATTGAAAATTACAATCGATAATCATTACATTTCTTGCTGATACTACAATATATAAGAAGGTAAGTTGTAATTATTTAATAACTCTGCCAAATTAATGCAAAACCGTTTGTTTACAGTTATCTTTAAAACTAAAAACTGTTGTAATTGGGTCATAGGGTAGGACTAATTTCTCCAAAATACACAGTGCATTAACTGATTTTGTGTCACCTGGCTAACTCAATTACAAAACATTTTATCTATATAATGTATGAATGCATTAAATAAAATGAAATTTAACAAATTGGATAAGTTTTTAAAAGTTGCCTATCATTCTACGACTGACGCTGAAATGTTTGTTGATCATTGGAATTGTCTTGCTAAACATTATATACTTGTGTACAGAAAAATCAAAAGGATGATGTGCTATAACTACTTTCTGGGGTCCTTTCTCATTTGATAAATTATTTTACATCTGCAACAATTTTGGTATTTTTCAAACGAGTAAATAAAAACTTCTTTTTAACAGTTCTGACACATTATAATTATGAGGATATCCGTGCATTATCATTATTTTAAAGAAAATATTGCAGCAGAAAATCATCTTGGTTTGTAGCCATTTGTTGTTTTTGAGGGAATATGAAATAATTAATGGGCCTTAGTACAGAACTAATACCTGTATGCCTGACAATACATTAAATTATATAGCTTTTTAACACATCATGTGACAGCATTTTCCAGTCAAATGTTTTCATCGATCAAGTGAGTAAGGATATTAAATGTCACACAAGTTTACATCATGTAAACAATTATTTAAGAGAAGACCAATTAAGTTTTTTAATGTAGTCTTAGCAACTTTTGCCACAGAGTTCAAACGCTGCGTACTGCTTTCCAGACTAGCTGGCGATTCTCTGTCCCTCAATCTTTGTTAACTTTCACATATGAGATATCAGCTGTGAAAATGAAATGTATCTCATCTGCATGGTATATTCATAGATCTTGGCATCTTAAATAAACACACAAAATATATTCACTTAGATGTGGAAAATGAAAATTACACTAATTTAAGTTCGATATTTTTTTTCATAAATATCAATAAACCAAACAAGAAATATTGCAGATAAATGGTAACTACCTTTTCCAGTATTTTCATCATATAAAATAAATATGCATTGCATAGCCTCTAAGACAACATATTAATGAAATAAAATGTTGGCATCCTTTAATTGTGTAGATTCAAAATGTTCAAATTATGATTACACACAATAAGCTAGGCCCACAATGGGTGCTGATTTTTTAACTGATGTGTATACGTACGTCTTAGGAAATGTATGATTTTTTTTATCTTAAATGAGCTAATACTGTTCACATATGTGCAAAAACTGTAGGAAATAATATACCGGTGTTATATAATTAATATATCACAATATATTTTACACCCCTACGCCTTTATAAAATATTGAGTTTTAGGTCAGAAAATTATCATGGTACTTAACTTTGCTAAATATTAAATTTTACTGTTCATAATTATTTAAGGACACACGAGACGTTCCTCAATTTTATATAAATTTCCTTGATAAATTATTCCTTATTTATTAACATTTAAACCTGTTAATTCCAAAAAATTCAAGGTTTATTACCAGGCTATTTTTAGAGCTATAATATTTAGAATTTTCCTTAAAATAGCATGCAACATGCATTTGAATGCTTATAAATAAAGTAATAATATATATTTTCAATTGAACACTTTATATCTAAATAAATAAAGTATCATATAACAGGAAAATATAATTATGGAATAACTTGGTGGAAATCTTCACATTGTGGAGATAGGAAAAAATAGAAAATAATGGAAGATAGGTCGCGTCTGACCGTAAAGTGTGTTAAGTCAATGTAGTTCGCCATTGTTGCTCAGGTGAGCGATGTGGCCCATGGGCCTCTTGTTAAAATAACTGTCATAAATACCACAACAACCCTGATAAAGAAATTCTGTTTAAAGTATTATTCAATCAAAAATATTTAATGAAATGTATATTTTTTTTAAAAAATTTCATTTTTTTATTAAAATAGTCAAAATGAACAAACATACATGCATATGTCACAATTTCGTAGCTTGTTCAACTGACCTAATTTAAGTTCATAAAATATACATAATTAATTTACAAAATTTGTAATGAAATTGCATGAAATATAAAACTTTTTTATTAGGTCACCTGAGTCACTCAGGTGATGTGTTGCAATTGTGCACCGTGCGTTGTACTTTAATAATTTAACATTTTAAACTTCTTCTTGAAAACTAAAAATCCAGTATTCTTACCGATTTTGGTGGGAAGCATCTCAATGGTAAGAGGAATCTAAATTGGGAAAATCACCACAGGCTCTACCACCCAAATGTTTCACAGTCGTGGACATATATACATAAAAAGAACAAATTCCATACACGCACACACACACACACATATATCACGAGTTTGATATAGGATAATATCCGATTTGACTTAGATCTCCTTGAGAACTGTAATGCTCAATATGTTAAATGACTATAAAATGATCCTGTGACAAAAAGGACTCAATATCCAGGGGGGAATATAATATTTTTGAATACAGGAACTGTTATACAAAATGTACATTGTCCAGATATTTTGTATATAACTCCGTAAAGCTGATTTTATTGTCTATTATGATCAGGTGAGTAATGTGGCCCATGGGCTTCTTGTGTTAAATGTATAATTATTTGATGTTTCTTTCATTGTTAGGTGCTTAACAAGTGAGGAAAAATGTGAGAACCTAAGACAAGAATCAATAGACTTAAGAAGAAAGTTGGACGATACACAGGCAGCTTTACAAGAGTTGGGAAGGGAGAACCAGTCATTACAGGTACATTAACATTTAATCTAAAACACATCAACATATATAGAATTCTAATTCGTTTTCTTTTTCTATCAAATTGCCTTTTTGTTAAACACGCAATTAATTTACACAATTTGACGTAGAAAAGGTGTTCACAATCTAGGTAATGACTAAGTATAATAATAACACATGTATATTTGCTAAATACCGCCAAGAAGACACAGTGTATTTCTGTAATAACCAAAAACTTCTTTTTAACAATTAACCTTTTTTCTAGCTTTAAAAATAGTAATATTTAAGTTTCTTTTCAGCAATTTTTTAACCAAGGAGGAACCTCCTGATTCAATCAGAAAACAGTCTTTTGCTTGCAACAGCAATCATTATCATTTTTCGGTATTTTTGTAATGTGTATCGTACGTTTATCATACTGAAACGTGAGATAAAACAAACAGAAATTTATGCCAAATTATGTTAGCATACAAATAAAATCTTAAGTTTTAATATTTTAGAACTGCAAAAGATATTTCTGTGAAAAACAAAATCTGAAAAATTTAGTCCAGATTTCCTCTGTTTTGCTAGAAGCCTAATTTAGTTTGAGTCTAATTTCATTATATAGTTTAGATATCGAATGTTATCTCAATAATAATTCGTTTCGTTAATATTTTTTGTGTTTAGAACAAGGTTTACTCATTACATTAAACTTTATAACAATCCGAATTTGAGAAGTCAAACCCTGAGTAAAATTAAATACTGAATTACTGACGGGGGTTGATTTTATCGATTATTATTTATTTTAAAAGCAACGATATGGTACTTTGCATGCATGGCAAGTAAATTCCTATTAGTAATTGAATTACGCACATTTTTTATAATATGAATTCTCCTACTGGAAATTCGTAAAAAATCCAATATCAATCATGTTGTGTAATATTCCAAGAATTAGTCCATCAAACTGCATACTGCATATCAGTTATCGAAATTGTTATGAGAAATTGTATGGATCCAAGCAAAATTGAACTGTAGTCTCGTTCAACCAGACTCTCAGCTGTATTCGTTAATCTTCGACAAGCAAGGGAGACTCTCTGCTTGTTGGAGATTTACGGAGACAGCCGAGCGTCTGGTTGAGTGAGACTATATATATTGAACTCTGGCGTAGGAATACATAAAATGTACGACTTCAAAAAATATCTAAATTGTTCTTATCATTTAAAATCTGACTATTTACAAGGTATCTATAAATTAGTTTCCTTGAAAAACAATGCTTAAGAACTCATTACATCGATTAGAACTATTGATTAGAACTAAATGTTGTCAGCGGTGTTGATTTGTGCTTAGGTCCAAACACTGTTTCACTTTCGGTTTGCCTGAGTAACTGCATAGGAGAGTTGATTAAAATCAACTTCAAAAAACCCTTACCAAAATGTACGGCATCTGGCCAACATTTGCCACAAATTTGCAGGAAGTTCAGAATTCGTAAGCAAATTAGTTTCTGGCAAACTGTTTGGGGCAAATTAGAATTTGTTTGCAAATTAGCTTTTGTTGAACTGTTTGCGGCAAAGTTGCACTTAAGGATAATTACAACAAAAGGAAATCAATTAATACACACTGATCTTTTCTTTAATTTTACTTGATAAAATTTCCGCAAATAAATAATATATAACAGAAATCGGTCATCCTTGTCTTATACCTTTATTCATTGCGCATGTTTTATATATCCACCCATTTTTTTTATCGGAAAATGGGATTTTTATAAAGTATTTTTATCTATTTTATAAATATGGTCCAAAATTAATATTTTTTCAAAGTTTTAAAAAGAAAATTCCATTCAACTGAGTCGAAAGCTTTTTCAAAGTATAGAACTAGTAATATACCGGTTTGATTATTATTTTCAATATATTCGAAAATGTCAGGTATAAGCCTTTCGTTGCTTCCAATATATCTCTCTTTCATATATGCCGCTTGCTCATTTCCTCTATAGTTATCAATAACTTTTTGAAGACGGTGAGCAAATATAAAGGCAACTAGATATGATTTCGTTACAAGTAACGAGTAGGTCTTCCGTTCAATTTCTAAACGATACAATTAAAAACTCCATGAAATTTCAGAATTTCCCCTTAACCCCTTCCTTTCAAATAATTTATACGATTGTCAATATCCTTTAAAATGCTTAACAAAGTGTTTGCTTTTTCATATACAGCACATTAAATATTTAAGATTTTAGTCCCCTAAAATTCCTCATTACGTCATCAATGGGTGTTGCAATGAGTTTTACAAACTGATATTGTTACGATCAACAACTCTGTTTCTATAATGCATTACAAAATCTTGAACGTTTTTAATGTATGTGTAAAAGACTGTACGAGTATCTTGGCCCCTAACTTAAGGGGTCAGTCCCTTTTTCTTGAGTTCATTCAAAAGGTCTCACGAATACTAACATTTTTTGTTCTTACACGTATCTAAAATTGTTGTTTATTTTTGAGATACAAATGATTGAATATTTTAGGGGCCAGGCCACTAGATTCTTAATGGGTCAGACATTGGTGTTTTGATTTATGAAATCGATCATAATCAATAATGCAAATATTTTCTCTTCTACATTGCCTAACAAAATATGTCTCCTTCTTAGGATTTATTGCGTCAAAGTTTAAGTACTTTGGCACCTAAAAATCCCTAATTACGCAATAAAGTGGCGTAGCAATGAGTTTACCTGATAGATATTGCTACGATCAACAACTTTACTTCTATAATGCATTACAAAATCTTTATCATGTTCAAGTTATTCGTAATAGAGTTTACGAGTGCCTTGGTCCCTAAATAAAGGGCCCAGCCCCTTTTTCTTGGTTTTATTGGAAAGAACTTTTGATTCTCTACCGCTTTTGTTATATATGTTGTAACAAAATATCAACTATTAAAAAGATACAGATCAAAACGAAAGAAAATTTTGAATGAAAATTCGTACCCAATTTTCATGCCCAGGCAAGCTCCAAGAAATGGCGCCACTGGCGTAAAACAACATAATAGTGCACAACTTCGAACTATAGACTACCTATCCTGAAAATTTCGTATTCATATTTCTAATAGTTTCTGAGATCAGCTCTGCACAAAATAGGTCGTAAAAATAGAAAATCGGCCGTAACTCGGTACCGGAAGTGACGATTTCAATATTTCAAAAAAGTCTAGAATTATGAGCTCTAGCAATGATCTGTAAAAACAATGGTCAAAATCGGCCGAATAGTTTCTGAGAAATCGCGTGCACAAAATTTGTGGAAAAAAATTAGAAGAAGAAACAGTACGAAAACAATAAGGTCTTCCGTTGGAAACGGAAGACCTTAATAATAATAATACATGTAAGAAACAGTACGAAAACAATAAGGTCTTTCGTGGGAAACGGAAGACCTTAATTAATTTGTAATCAGTATTAGTGAAACTAATTGGTCTATAGTTTGTAAGCAGTGACCGATCTCCTTTTTTGTGAATTAAAGATAATACGGCAAGTTGTTGTGAAAATGTCATTTCGTCTTAACTGAATATTTTGTTAAGCATATTATGAAAGGGTATAGATATTTTATCCCAGAAACATTGATAGAATTATACTGGTAATCAGTCTAAACCTGGTGATTTATTTTGTTTCATGTTCATTGCGATATCTCTGCACTCTTCTAAGCTTGGAAATTGATCACGAAGTATTTACATTTTCAGATAAACCCATGATATTACTATTTTGTAAATAGTTTTCAATATCAGAATTACTTATAGTTTTACTGCGATAGAGTTTTCCATAAAAAGCTACACGTTTCACCTAATATGTCATCATCAGTAGTAAGGGTTTCATTATTTTTTTTAGTTCATAAATAGTATTCTGTCTTTGGTGTTTTTCTCCTCTTCATTTATCCATTTTGCGCGAGATCTAATTTGAGCGCGTTTTGCTCTTCTATCGTTTAATTCGCTTAGTTGTCTCTCAAGAGTTCGCTTTTTATTCATATTAATTTCTAAATAAGGTAACGATTCTATCACGATTATTTTTGATTCTATGTTTTTAATCGGATCTTTGTAACTCTTTTGACTTTTTATTGAATAATGAATAGAAAATCGTTTAACCTCCTGTTTTTAGGTTTTTCCATTTTGGCATGAAAGGTACGCGTAATATGCTGATATTTTGAATAAATATCATATAATTTTTTCCTTATACTCAAATTTTCAAATAGAGATGTATTAAGTTTCAATTAGCCTGTTCCTCTTTCATTTTCCTGTAATTTAACGTTAAGTCGTATAGCCTTATGATTTGACACTATCGTTCCGTTTGTATGTGTACTGGGTATTTTACGAACTAAGGTATTTTTAGCTTTTAAGTATAAATACTTGCTTAGAAAAATGAAATCAATTCTACTTTTTGGTGTGTAAGTAGCATCGCACCATATGCATGTAAAACCGTCTGTATCATTATGCTTATCCTTCCATATATCAACGACATTTAATTAATTTTCAATATATAACTATAAGCAGTTAGCTTAAGAAACACACTATCTACATCTTTTGTTGTTACAGATCACCACTACTAAGGTGAGCAGTAGAAAATGGGCAGATGATAACGAAGTCAAAGAGTGCATGGGCTGCAACAAAAGTTTCTCTGTAACGGTTAGAAAAGTAAGTAAACACTTATATGGTACTTTGTCAACGTTTTTAAAAAATCCTGTCTTTTAAAGCTAGTTAAAACAAAAAAATTTCCATTTACAGAATTGTGTGTAGTACGTGATAAATGTTACCGTAGAAATATTGAGGAAGGTGGTGTTTCACTGATGCAAAACTTAAAATAACAGTGCATAGAGTTTTGTCATGTAAACAAAAAGTATCAGGTTCCTTGTGTAGATATTTGATGATATCTTTTATAACATGATAATACACTACTAGCACGATATTCTGATGTATTAACATTACAACTTTATAGTTCTTCATCAAATAGTTGTACTTTGTATTTATGTACTGATGATTTGTTTATTATATGGTGTTATTTAATATTGCAATGTGTGATGTCACTTCAGTGTTCAGTGATTTAAAGAACAAGGAATCATCCTTTGAGATTTGAGGTGATAACGATCTATTACTTCAGTAGGCAGTAATGAAAGGAATAAGGAATCATTCTTTGAGTAATATGAGGTGATAATTTCGTTTAGGACGTGGTCAAATCTAATAAAGTCTGAAGGGCTTTATGATAGATTTTACCATGCTCCGACCGACATTATCGCCTCATAATATTCAAAGAATGATTCTTTATTATATATTTTTATATAATTTTCAGCAATTCCGCAATTAAATATAAGAGTATTGACATATTTATGTGACTTTCATTTCTTTTAACTATGCAAACCCCACTTGCGCCCAAACAATAGGTCATTTGAATTTATTGGACGGTACATTAAAAAAAATGAATTATAGTTTTATAATTGTCACAGACAAATATTATTAAATTAAGAATGCATGATGAGCAATTTGGCCAGTTTTCTTAAAAACGCACCATGTTAAGAAATATCTGGAGTTCGAACCCCCCCCCCCCCCCCCTATCTCTCTTCTTGCAAACTTTACAGTACAGGCAACGCGGATCCCGTATTGGCCCGCGTTACCGTCACGGTATTTTTATCGTTCCCGCGATACACCATCGCGGTTTTTGATCGCGGTATGGATTGCGACCGTGATGACACCGCGACGGTGTGATTTACCGTTATTCCTGCTGGTGCTTGTTGTTGTTACTTTACCTGTACTGTACATTACAGGCAATGCAGGTCGCGTAAATCCACGTCAAATATGCGACTTCAGATTTAAGCATAACAGCTGCATTGTAAATAAAGTTTGCAAAATAGAAAATATTCAAAGTTCGATTGAAAAAATAATTAATAATACATTAATTTAACATGTATATATGCGGGCATCTTATGTAATTTTATGCATTATTTAAATCATTTTATAATCCATCATATCATATAATGCATTATATTTTAGGTACTCAGCAGCTTATGGCAGTAGAGGCAGCATTCACGGACCATTTCTTTGCTATAGTCTTTCAGAATACTGGTTCCCAAAAAAGCGCTAACGAATTCTTGAGATACTCATCATTAAGTTCTCCAAATTAGATCGCAATCAAAGCCATTTATTTAACGGTTTTATTGATAATGGATTAATTGCCGACTAATTAAACTGCTCAGGCGATGTTCGAGCAAGTGTATAAAATTATTGTCTAATTAAACTAAATTACTTTCTAAAACATTTAATTTACATATTTTAAAACAGAAGCAACAAGCAGTGTGTATTGTAGTGGTTATTAATACAATCCGGGCGAATCCACTCGGGGCGATCATGTATTCGGAGCGAAACCACTCAGCGCGAACAAGCGATCGGAGCGAAACCACCCGGATTCGAGAGAGGGAGACGTTTAGGCGTAATTTAACGTACACTTATATGAAATATACTAATATCAAATACTAAATATTCATAAAATTAGTATTCATAAAAGAATATGGTACACTGTGATTGAATCCATCATGCAATTTCAGATTTGAGTCCACGTGCTGCACCAGTCAATCAAATCAACCCGCTAGCTCTACCACGTGTTTCCTCCATGATAAAGTTTCGTTCTATTAGTTTTATTTTTAATAAAGAAAAAAAAAAGAAGTATGTTTAACAGTTAAGTTTTTTTTTACAATGTTCGTGATGCATGATATACTGTGTTTGGAAAGTTTAATTCGTTGTGTTTTTTCTCTATCTCTCGTTTAATTTATAATGGAGGGTTTTTGCGGGAAGGAACATCTTCAACACGTTTAGCGGTTAAAGAACGCAGTAAAATAAATCAATTAATTGATATAACTATTAGTAAAATTGTTTGATATGCATGTAGAATTCTTCTTGGTCAATCGTTACACAGATTATCTACCTGCCTCATTCTCGTGTATTCTGTGCATTCAAGCGTAGAGTGATTTCCTGTCAGTGCGACGGTTTCACACCTTTGTGTAAAACAATTGGGACTGAAGTCAAATAATGTTAACTTCGACAGTCTTAAAGCGGTTGGGGGGGGGGGGGGAGGATAAGGTTACGATAACGGGATACGGGTTTACATATTTGTAGTAGGACTAGCTTTATATTCAATAAGATTACATGTACATGCCCACATAAAATGATATCAATACATTTACTGAAATGTTTAAATGTTTTTTTATCGGCATGAAATGCAAAACTTTCAAAACATGTTCTTAATTTCTTTGAAATGTGTAAGAACATAAGAACAGTTTAACAACGTTTCCTTCTCAAAATTTTTTATCTAGTTATTCTGTTAAGAGAGAGAGGGGGGGGGGGCTCGGTCGCGAGCGACGCTAACCTCCGTCACGGCGGGTAGCTGGTACACCATCACGACACCATGACATGGGATGCCCACAATATCTTTCGATTACATAATTTTATGCAACTCTGGGTATCTCTAAGGCTCCTTACTCTCTCAGTCAGACTGACTCTATAAGAACACACGGCTTCGCACTTAAAGATTGTCGTCGCAAACGTAACGCACTTGAAAGTGGGAATCCTCGCGCAGTGACAAACGACGAGCCATACATGTACCTAAAGTAACGCAACACAAATTCAATAAAACGTGAATTCACAAAAAATGTTCTTTACACGTAAAAGACCTTGTAAGAAATGAACGGAACATGCTAAAAAAAGCGGGTTGGTAATTTTATAGGAAATCACTTGCTCATCATTAGTTGACACGCATGGACTTCAAAACAAACAATACAAATGTAGGCGGACCAATTAATTGTTAAGAAAACACAATCACACTGCGTACATATTTATAATTTTATTGGCAATTAAAATCATTTCATGATAATTTTTAATTTAACGACCTTCTTAAAATATGATAATGGATTCGAAAATATTTTATATGCAATTGCTGCACAAGTATTAAATTAAATACTTTTATAATTTATTTAATAGCTATGAAATAAAAAAAAATAGTAAAAAAGACTCCAAGTATTTCGATTATAATCTCTGTCAAAATCGGGTTAAATATCGTCATTAAATATAAAGAAACATTCAATTTATTTGTCATTCGGGGAGATAACTCCCGCTTGTATACGATACTTTTCCATCGATAATTTTACCGTGGCGGGGACAGGTAGATGATGAGTTTACCGTGATGGGAACGCGGTATACCTGTCTCACCTGGCCGATCACCTCGATGTGTTTATACCGTGACGGGGCGCGGGAAACACGGGATCCGCGTTGCCTGTACTGTATATTACTTAAATGATTTTATTAATATTATGGAATATTGACATTGGTACCCTCAACAAACAAATGATTGATAAGGTTCCCCTTTCATGATCCGCAGGAGAATAGTCAAGTGAACTATTGCAATAAGTATATAACATTTGCGTGCGTTGTGCTTAAAGGCTGAATTCATAAAAGTATTTGGTTGCCATATTAATTTTGATCGCTACTCAACTGCCACTGGGGTATATATATACCGGCCAAGAAAGTTACGGTCGTTTGCTTTGTGATTTAGGGATTCAGATTGCACGGGCCTCTAAATATATGAATTACAAATTGTAGTAATATGTTTGTAAAATGGAATAAAGGTAACAACGATAAATAAAAACATACAAGATGGTTTATTTTTTAAAAGATTGTCTATTGTGTCTGCATCGCTGACACCTTAAGGTTTAGTTTGTGGGAGCGCCGACCAGAAGTACAGGAAATGTTAACTATGACATCATACAAAATTCCGATTGCTTCGGGTACGAACAAATTGAACAACATCAAAATTTACCTATGCGTGCAACTTTTTAGTCACATAAGTCCAACAACGATAAATATAAACAACTGACTGATCGCGGTGAACTTGTCGATGTGACGTCTTACTGTAAATTTGGACGCATATTATGTGTAGAGAGAGGCGTATAAATCAATTTTTTTAACATGGAAAAATGCATTTGCTAAATGAGCGTAGCATAATCTTATTATACTATTAAATCCTTTCTATTATGCTTGTTTTGATTCAGCATGTTATTATTTCTAGAAGCGTTTATAAAATCAGTAAAATGAATTAATTGAATACGTTAAATATTAAGCGAACGTCAGATAAATTCTATCCGGGGCTCATTTCTTTGATATTTATTCTAATAAAAGATAAAGTGAGAAATTGAGGAAAATTTTGGAACGACAGATTGCATCTGTCAAGACTCAGATTAGAAACATATTCAAGATTTTGTCCACAAAAGAGCTTTAAATAAATATTTTCATTAACTACAAAGGTAGGGGTTCTTGTCACATGGTTTTCTTCTATATATAACAATTGAACAAATACCATCAGACATAAAAAATTGTAAATGTATTACATAAAGTATGTATTTACAGTGAAGTGCTGACATTTTCTTTTTTTAACTAAAAGAAATTGTTACTTTTCTTGAATATTTATCTTTATTCATATGTCACAAACGTTTTTGATTCAATTATATATTCTTGTTTCTTTAGTTAAATTCATGTTTGTCCCATGGAAGATAAAAGTCTCATTAGGACTATTCTAGATATAATTGCAAGGACAGCTGATGGCTTGTTGGTGCCGTTTCTGAGATATATGGTCATGGCAATTTTTAGACGGTATTGGTCTCTTTTAAAACGAGTCAGAGCTCTATTTAAAGATATTTTCATTTTCAACTGTCTTTGTCTGTGATAAAATTACGAATAAATGTTGAACCCTAAAACCCAGTAACTTCATAAAACATGAGTGACACAAAAAGGGCGTGTCTTATAGCATAACTGGAAAACGGTATTGTCTGCGCTGCGTAGTAATACATGTGCTACATAGAAAATAGTGGTTTTAAAATAATGTTTTTTTAAAATGTACATATTGGAAATAATATGAATATAATTGATAAGGTATCATTCTTTGAATATTATGTGGTGATAATATCGGTCAGAGCATGGTCAAATCTATCATAAGGCCTTTTTCATTTTTTTAATAATTTCATTTAAAAAATGAAAAAAAAACCTTTATAATTTCTGTTTTTCATAATTTGTATAAATTAAGATATCTAGCTAAGATTCATGTAGTTTATAATTTTTTGAAGAAAAAAAATGTTAAAAGAAGATGAAAAAGATTTCATTTCTATTTACAGCAAAACTCGTTTTAGCAAATTTTAGTGACCATAGACACAACTTTGTTATCACCGTAATTAATAAATAAATACTAGTAAGTTTATAACAAATTCGTAAGAAATCTTATAGCGAAAAAATCAGCTGAGAGTACTTCAAACTATGATAGGTCAATAACACCACCATTTACAAAATATATTATTAAAATCTTTTACTTTTTTTGTTTTTTAACTGTATTATATTTCAATTCATGTATTTCATAGATGCTTCTCAAAATGCCGTGTATCTTCAATGAAATTTGTTTTGGAAAATATTCGTGATTATGTTAAAATGTTGCCAGCAAGGGTCTTATAATTAGTTCGTTATACCCGTAAATTTGTTATAGCCCTGTTCGTTCTATACAGAATAAGAATATAAGAATTTATATAATAATAAGAACAAGAAATCATATTGACGCAAGCGTCAAATGGGCCGCAAAATATATAATTGTTGTATGAGTCATTGGTTATTTACAGAAAAACACACCACATAGAGGAAAATAAGAATTGGTTGTACTAATTTTTATGGTAAATTTTAATGTACTTTCTGCAACTTGTTTTGAAGTTTAACATTTTACTATTATCACAAAGAATCGATTTCGTTACTGTAAGCATTTCTAACGGAAATTGTATGATCATTGCCATAGTATGAAGTAGTGGAGAACACAATGATTTGTACATTACTCTAAAACAAAGTTCAACTCATCATTTAAAATTTCTCTTGGAGATTATGTATTTCAAACCATTTTGGGTTTTTTGTTGTTGCATTGTATTGAATGAAAACTTAATGCATTAGCTAAATATATGATTTCAAGGGACCTCATAATAAAATAAAAATGGATAAGTTCAAATTTTCCAGTGAATTCAAATTTTCATTTATGTCATATTCTTGCGTAAATAATTAATATAATGTAATTTCATGATATTTTCTACCACATTTTACATGGAAATACAATATATACAAAAGTCATTTTATTTGACACGACACATAGAAATTAAAATATATCATTTATATAAAATTTAATGACATTCAGGTCTTTAGTATTTCAGGTCTTTAGTATGTCCCGCATACCGTTTTGAAAAGAATGAAAAACTCCGAAATTTTCCGAATAGATTATAGTCTCGATAAAAACGCGCCAAATACGACAATCTACTAAGTATGACCTACTTTTCATTTACGAGTAAGACAAAAAATATGTGATATTTTCTAAAAGGCATAAAACATATTTCTACATACAAATTTACTTTTAATTCATAAAAATAAGCATAGTATTAATTCTACTAAAAATGAACTATCCCGCAGAAACGCAGTAACAATATTTAAATGTGTATCAAATAACGGACCGCCTTCCGGCGGCCCGTAATAATATATAAGAATGTTGCTGTAACATGAATAAAAGTTTCTATATAACTGTTCGTTATATTCGAGTTTTGTTGAACTATTTTTAAGGTGGTGTGGGACACCTCCATATTGTGACATACTTCCTATCGAAATGAACAATTAAATCGAGAATAATTTTATAAAGGTTTTCTTTGACCTAACAGGGTAGCTCAGTGGGTTTAGAACATTAACTACAAATCTTTTCTAAATATTTTTAAAACAACTTAATGCCAAATACTGTAAAATTTGCAAAATTGAAATTTGGTTATAATGTACATTTATCTGCATTAGAATCGAAAAGTGTTCCTCATCACCTTAGTTCAGAATTGCACGAGGTACAGTTACATTGCACAAATTTGTAAATTTTAGCACTCTGGGTACTTTCTTGTCATTTGCAATGCCAAATACATGTACCCTTAGAATTATTTTAGTCGTGTATTGAAACCAGCTACGCAAGAGGGCGTTCAAACAGAAAAAAATATTGGCATTTTTCATGCTATTAAATGAGCATCGTTTGAAACCTGAGGTGCTCATGAATATCAAATAATTTAAGAAAATGCGCTGCATAGAATCTTGGGACAGAGTATAAAAAAAATTGAAAGTAGTGATGTCAATAACTTAATTTTTCAGAAATGTTACCTTTTTAGTTACAAAGAATTTATCATACCTTTTTACCTTACCTTCATATCTTCTTAATTATAAAGAATTAATTATCCACTTCTGGTTTGAGGTTTATTTTTATTGCTTTCAGCATCATTGCAGGAACTGTGGAAACATATATTGTAATGACTGTTCAGCTAAAGAAGCAAAACTGGTGTCATCTAAAAAGCCTGTTCGTGTTTGTGATGGTTGTTTTATTGAAATTGGCAAGATGTAACAGCGTGTTTTTATTTGCTTTGTAGGTCTTCAATATTGAATATGAACATATATTTTTGTCAATCTATTATTTATATGGTGAAATATGTAGATGAATTCTATGTTATTCTAATCTACTGGTTGTAATTAGAATATGATTGACGGAATATAAAATGTTGGCAATGTAAGAGTTGTTATTAACCTGAACCGAAGATTCAAGTAAGCTTTTTTGATCAGCTGTTGTCCATCGTCTGTCCGATAAAACAGAGAAAAAAGGGAGTGTGCCTTAAAAAATGACCATCTTTTTCTCGAGAACCACTGGTGTAGAAATGCTAATGTTTAAACAAAAGCTTTTCTATGTAGAGAAGATTTGCAGACATGGTAACCCCGAACCAAATTGAATGCTTTGGCACAAAGAGGGGTTCTCAGCTCAACATTAAAATGTAAATGTTTTTTTTTTAAATATTCTAAGAAATACAATGCTATTGTTTGTGATATTACTTTGTAAGCATCTTAAGACATAACATAAAAAATGGCAAATAAAAAGGGGTGGAAATTTCAACTAGATGTAAACAAAAAATGTTTAGATTCATTTTTTCAAGAATTAAACTGTTAGATTTTTAGGTCACCTGAGTCACTCAGGTGACCTATTGCAATTGGTCTTCGTCCGTCGTCGTACGTTAACAATTTTACATTTTTAACTTCTTCTTGAAAACTACCAGGCCAATCATTACCATTTTTGGTGTGAAGCATCTCTATGGTAAGAAGAATCTAAAATTGTGAAATTCGTGGCTCTACCACCCCTGGGGTGCCACGGGCGGAGCCAAATATGCAAAAAAAGCCCAATTTTCAAAAATCTTCTTCTGTACTTACACACCTGTGAGGAAAAAAATGAATGCATGGTTATGATGTGCATGAAGCCTTCTACCAAAATTGTGAAATTCATGGCCTCTGGTTCAGAGGTTCAGGCGCTAGGGTGTGGCCAATATAGTCATATAGTTAAAATATATTAAATCTTAGAAAATCTCTCCTTTATTCTCATTTATATTTGTTAAAAACTAAATGCATGATTATGATTTCCATGAGGCCCTCTACCATAATTGTGAAATTCATGGCCTCTTGTTCAGGGGTTCAGGCGCTAGGGTGGGGCCAATATGGCCATATAGTAAAAATATATTAAATCTTAGAAAATCTTCTTCTCTACTCCCATTTATATTTGTTAAAAACTAAATGCATGATTATGATGTCCATGAAGCCCTCTACTAAAATTGTGAAATTCATGACCCCTGGGTCATGGGTTCAGGCTCTAGGGTGGGGCCAATATGGCCATATAGTAAAAATGTATTAAATCTTAAAAAATGTTCTTCTCTTCTCCCACACATGTAGGCAAAAAACTGAATAAATGGTTATGATGTCCACTAACTCCTCTACCTAAATTGTGAAATTCATGGCCTCTGGGTCAGGGGTTCAGGACATGAGGTGGGGGGGGGGGGGGGGCAATATGGCAATATAGTGTTAATGCATATAATGTTTAAAAATTTTCTTCTCTATTCTCACACATCTGTATTAAAAACTGACTTATAATTATGTTTACCAGGAAGTCCTCTACTGAAATTGTAATTTTCATTTCCCCTGGAGTATTGGTTTTGACTCTAGGGCAGGGCCAAAATGGATGTATAGGTGTTAATGCATATAATGTTTTAAAAAAAATTAACATTATATGCATGTCCAGATAGTTTGTATTGTGACTCCATTAAGCTGATTTTATCATACCTACTGTTCCTCAGGTGAGCGATGTGGCCCATGGGCCTCTTGTAATCTTTAAG
Organism: Magallana angulata; assembly: GCF_025612915.1. Lineage (NCBI taxonomy): Eukaryota > Metazoa > Mollusca > Bivalvia > Ostreida > Ostreidae > Magallana > Magallana angulata. Next base: position 36,488,591 of record NC_069118.1, on the reverse strand, counting down.
TTAACATTTCTATAATCTAATAAGGCTATGGTTATTAAACCTTGTTAGTTGGTTTGTTATGCAAGCTTATAACATCTGTATTGAAAATCACAGTAATCTACTTTTTATAACTATTCCATTTTCAATATATGTACTGTTATCTTTGATATGCAGAAGCGATTGACAATAGGATTGGTCAATTGAAATATCAAATTATAAAGGCATTTTGAAGAGTTTCATTTTTTTTAAATTTTGAAAGAGATTTAAGAGCCGTTGATCAGGTGAACGATTTGGCCCCTGGCCCTTTTGTTTCATAATCAGTTAAATGAAGTTATTCGCTATATTGCATGTTAAATTCAATTCAATCAATAACCAGAACTGTATCCACAAAAGTAACTAATAGTTATAACCCCACTTCCAATTTTCATCTTAAAACTTCACATAAACATTAATATGTTTAGTTTACTTTTAATAGTTTTTTGATACAATGCATAATTCTTATATTTTAAATAATTGCCAAACATTCGTTTTTCTTGTTTATCAGCTGGCAATGAAAGCGCTGTATCTGTCATGAATAACGTTTTCTGTTAGAATACAGACTTACAAATACCAGTTCTTTAAACAGATAATTGATCAGACTGTTGCTTTATTAATCGCCGAATTTGTTTATCATGAAATATATTTACCTTTAGTGTTCAAGGTACTTTTACCAGTGTTTTGTTTTGCCGAATAAATCCTTACAACGACTTTGCTTTTTAAACTTTTAGAAATTATTTTTTTCCCTAGGTCATTCAGATGACTTATTACAAATGATTTTCCTCATTCGTCGTACGTTGACAATTTTACGTTTTAAACTTTTTTAAAACTACAATACCGATCGTTATTATTTTTTATTTAAATCATCTCTAAGATAAGAAAAATATAAAACGCGAAGTTAATGGCATTCGCACCCTTGTTGCCTCATGGGCGGGGCCATATATGCCAAAAAAAAAGCCAAATATTCAAAAATCTCTGTCGGAACAGATGTCGGGAAAAAAACTAAATTCTATTTGAGAAAAACTAAATGCATTTTTATGATGTCCTTGAATGCCTTCTACCTATATTTTCTAATTCATGGCCATTTAATTAGGGGTTTAGGTCTTAAGGTGGGTCAAATCTTCAACAATTTCGGCTTCCATATATGTTTGAGTAAAACTAAGTACAAGGGGTGACATATTTTGATAAATTTACAATTAGTGGCCCATGGAATAAGAGTTCAAGCTTTAAATTAAAGCTTAAAATGTAACATGTGGCTGTCCATCATCCAGCATCGGTACTCAATTGACTGTCAAGAGGCATGTAAGCCTCTTGTATATTTAGATTCACGGAACTTGTTCTGCAAGTTTCATTTCCATTTAACTAATTTTTTATAATCAACTTAGATTTATAAGTTATTTTTAAAAATATTTGTTCTAGTTGTGTTTATTTTTTGATGGAAAATTAAATAATTTGTGTATTTCTTGTATTCTTGTATTTCTTTAGCACCACTGTAGAAACTGTGGCAATATTTTCTGCAATGACTGTTCATCAAAAGAAGCCAGATTGGCTTTAGCTAAGAAGCCAGTCAGAGTATGTGATAACTGTTTAAGGGACATCACTCGAAAAAAATAAGGTTTGATAATCCATTGTCCCCCTTTTACACGTTAATTGTTATATTTTTATGCGCAACTACCCAACCTACTGTCTGAAAAATATCGCTTGTTTAAAAGGTGACCGTCATATGTGTTTTAAATATTTATGAAATTAGATGCTGCATGAAATTGTACTATATTTATATATTTAAATAAAAATCGTTTTAGTAATTGACGATCTGATTTAGAGGTTATGTCAGAGAAGAGTATAGCTACATTTTATATATATATATATATATATATATATATATATATATATATATATATATATATATATATATATATATATATATATATATATAATTATCTTCTGTATTATACTTTTTAATTGTTATAATTTTTTTGCCCGTGAGAATATGTAATTTTAAAAAGAAAAACATCATTATTATAATTTTGTTTTAAAATCTGAGTCAGCTTTCGAACATCAAAGATATATTTCGAAATGTGAGATTTGTAATAGTTTTACTAACTTAAGTCCATTCAATTGCACTTTGAGCACAGGTATATAAGATGTAGAAATATATGAACCTACAACCGATGCCTTACTATTGCTTGAAATATCCTTCAACGTATATCAAATATTATGCTTGTTCACTTAATGCTACGGTCACTATGCTCTTCATACTCTATATTTAGAAATTGGTTTAGCAAATGTTATTTTTTATCATTCAACTTACAAGAATAACTTTTTAATATATATATAGGCAAAGCTATTCGGATTATGACTGACAAACCATCATTTGCTGTTATTCATCATATATTATTCGATATTGAACCTGAAATCACCAAATATTATGCCTAAGACAAGAACGGACTCCTACTTAATGATGGATTACTATTTAATGAATGTATTATTCGATAACATAATTGTTGATTGTTTTCTTCAAACCACTATGTTTACATATTATAAGGATCTACAAATGGTCGCATAAAATCTTTCATTTGTATGAACACAGGTGCATTGTTAAAAATACATGCTAAATATATGTTGAATTCTTATTTAAAACTTTTTGTTATTTAGATTTTAACTTGGTGCTCTCTGAATTCTTAATTTATATGGAACATCATATTATGTTGCGTAGTTATAGTGAACACAGAGTAAATCTTTTAAGATGTTCTTCTTAAAAAGTAATCTGTCAGGAAATTAAAGCTGAAACTTAGTGGAAACGTCCTCAAGTAGTGTAGATTCACAGTTGTGAAAATCATGACCCCTGGGGATAGGGTAGGGTCATAATAGGGAGTCGATTTTTTTTTACATAGGAATATATAGAGTAAAGCGTTAAAAATCTTCTCAGAAATAATTAGCCACGAAAGCTGAAAGTTACGTGGATGAATTCTCAGCTAGCAAGTGTAGATTCAAAGTAATGGAAATCATGACTCCCGGGAGTAGGGTTGGGCATCTCTGGGGGTTGAACTTTTACTTAGGAATATAAAGTTGTTTTTTTTTAATCTTCTCAAATATTAATCACCCAGGAAAGCTGAAACATGTGTGAAAGCATCATCGGGTAAGGTCGAATTAAGTTTGTTCAAATTATTATTCCCGGAGGAGGATTGGGCCACAATGGCAGGAATGGGGTAGTTGAATCAAAGTACTGAAATACTGGCGGGAGTTGATTTTATTGATTATTATTAATTTTAGAATTTATAGCGATATGTTTTTTTGCATGGCAAGTATAGTTTTTCATTTGTATTTGAATCACGCACGTTTTTATATGAATTCTCGAACTTTTCCGACAAGAATTTTGAGAAAACCCATATGAATCATGTTGTGTAATATTGAAAGATAGAATTAATTCCGTCAAACTATGTATCAGTAATCGAAATATGTCTAAAAAATTGTACACATGTCTGGATCCAAGCAATATTGAACTCTAGTCTCGTACAACCAGCAGCAGATGCTCAACTGGCTCCGTTAGTCTCCGACTACTAAGAGAAACTCTCTGCTTGTCGGAGATCTACGGACTCAGCCGAGCTTCTGGTTGAACGAGACATATTTTGAACTCTGACGTAGATATACATATGACCACAAAAAATAGATCAAAATTGTTCGTGAAAACATGACGATCTATTTTAAAGGTATGTAAATCAATGGTTCAGCATACATTTAACAGAATTTATCTATTAATTTCAAGATTTAAGTCTTCTCAGCGGTGATGATTTGTGCTTAGGTCAAAACACTGTTTCTCTTAACAAATAAGGTTTTGGATATATATGGAAATGTAAAGAACAATTTAATGCACATGTATTCCTACTCGAAGTGAGGCAGAGGTTGACCGACATGTCTATACAACAAGGTCATGGCTACTTTGAAAATTCCCCCAAATGTATAATTTATAAGCACTTATGTAATAATTTTGAAGTACAAGAATATTTAACAAAACCAATACTAACTGTATATGTAAAATCTATAAGTAAATACCGTTTATCCTCTCATCAACTCAAGATTGAGCGTGGCAGATTTTATAATATCCATAGAAATGAGAGAGTTTGTAAACTATGTTCACTATCACAGATTGAAGATGAGTTTCATTTTATTCTGTCCATTTTATAAAGAAATAAGAAAGTTGTATGTAAAAAAATATTATTATGAAAAGCCTTCTGTCTATAAACTTGTCTATAAACTTATTCAATTACTTTCAACAAAGAATATCAAAGAGTTGAGCAATTTGGAAAAATACCTATATAAATGTTCAAAATGACGATAAAATTATAAATACTGTTTTTGTTTTGAGAATATACTCTTCATAATCCTTTTTGGGAGTTGATTTTAATCAACTCTCCTATGCAGTTACTCTGGCAAACCGAAACTGAAACAGTGTTTGGGCCTAAGCACAAATCAACACCGCTGACAAGAGTTAGTTCTTGAAAATAATCGATAAATTCGATGTAATGTACGTTGAAGCATTTTTTTAAAAGGAAACCTATTTATAAAGAAATAGTTGGATTTTAAATAGTACGAACAATTTAGAAGTTTTTTGCAGTCGTATGTATTCCTACGCCAGAGCTCAAATATAGTCTCGTTCGACCAGACGCTCGGCTGTCTCCGTACATCTCCGGCAAGCAGAGTAAGTCTATATTTAGAGATCGCATCATCAAGCTATCACGTGACCTGGTATCTCTTACTTGTCGGATATTAACGGAGACAGCCGAACATCTGGTTGAACGAGACTAGAGTTCATTATTGGTTGGATCCATACACTTTTTGAAATATTTTGAATACTGATACATAGATTGATGAAATCAATTCTATTTTTAAATATTACACAACATGATTTATAAGAGATTTTCTCGAAATTCTTGTCGGAAAAGTCAGAGAATCCATACTATAAAAATGTGCGTAATTCAAATAGAGATTATAAACTACTTGCCAAGCAAAATAACATATCGTTGATTTTAAGATAAATAATAATCGATAAAATCAACTCCAGTCAGTACTTCAGTACTTTGATTACTTTTGTCACGTACATTTCGCAGATTGCTATGCGCACACGAAGTATAATACAAGATTATGATGGTCTTTCTTTTTTTTTTTTCTTTTTTTTTTTTTTAATGTTTACATATGTTTGTTCACTTTACTTATGTATATATGTCATACCTATGAATCGTATGGTTCTTGGTAATAAACAGTACAATCTTCCGGTGTGCTAGAGTAACTGCATAGGATAGTTTATCAAAATCAAGTCTCAAAAAAAGTATTTGTAATTGAGTGTAATTAATTCCATTTTTCAAAGTAATTGGAAGTAATTTGTAATTGACTTTGATTTGACACCCCCAATTTAAAGTAATTAAATGTTTTTAAATACACTCCAAAAATGTTCATGTATTTCAATTAGGTGTGTTCCCGTTTTGCACACATTTGATAATTAGGTATAGAACAATAGGTGTGATTTGTGTTGTGATAGCAATTATAGTCTGCTTTCGATCCTTGATTTACCTGGACTTTTACCCGTGTTTTGTTGTGTTTGGGGTCTAATAACTATCACCATTTTTTTATTTGATAAAATAAAGATAATGATATTTTCTGCTCACTGATAAGAAACATTTGACTTTCACATTCCATTTCCCATGAAACTAAATTGATTGAGGAAAAATTGCAGGTCCGAAGCCAATTGGAAGCTGATTCAATGGATAATTATATGATGAAGGGGAAAACTACATGTACAGTTATATGATGTAAAACGCATGTTTATATTTGGTTGTTTGGTATAAATAGAAAGAATATTATGAAAGGAAACCGATCTTTATCACAACATTTTTCAATCTTTGAAGTAGCGACTTTGACAATAGTTCTAATGACATCACCGCTTTAATACATTGCAGGTCACTTTCTGGTTTTTTTTCTAATTATTAGCTAAATACATGAAGCATAAAAAATTCTGACAAAAATAATAATTTTAATATTGATTCGATATACCTCAAACAGAAGAAGGTTAAAAATGCATGAATAAGGTCTACATTTGATAGGTTTAGTGAACAAATCTTTACAGTTTTTTAAGCATACATTATAAAATTGCCGATTTATCTTCATATCATCATACAGTTTGTCTATTTTCTTTGATTATTCAAGCCACAGTTTAATGAAAAATGTTTCTCTTCAAACTTGTATTATGTACATGTACTTCATATAGACAGTAAGTTTAACAAAAGCACTACATATACAACATTTTTGCAATAATCTTTCTTGTTTAAAGAAATTAATGAAGTTGGTTATGACCATATTGATGTTTGAAATTAGATTCAAGAACATGGATGTCAATTATTATGTAAATGTGATTTTATGCAAGTTATATTGTAACATGAAATAAATGTAAATATCCATTGTGAGTATAATATGAAAACCCGAATATTATAAAATTTAACGAGCTCATGAATACTTTGAATGTAGAAAAACTAAATAACTTGTCAAGATTTATTAAGAAAATTTTCAAAGTCTATTCTTCCAGAAACCAACATCAACAACCATTTTTATCATTATTACTCCTAATGTACATGTGATCCTTGACAGTTTTTGTGTACATATGTATATACTGATTTTGAACCTCAAATACCAGTGAACTGGTCTTGAGTGAATAAAGAATTGAAAAATTGAATAGAATGATCTCTATGTTCATTTATTTTATTGCCAATTGCCCTCACAGGAACTGTGATATAGACTATAGCAATTAAGCAATTATCTCACCAGGTCAAATTCCCGTTTCACACACATTTTTTTCGATAGCTAATTTTCCAATGTGTGCAAAACGGGAGTGTAGCGATGAGCAGAACAATAGAAATCGACAACTAATATGGCGGTAGTTGGAGATAAAAGGGAAATAATGCGTATTTATGAATTCATGTCAGCTTTAAACAGGTCGGGGAAACTATCTTACATGGATATTGTTGACATTGCGCAGAGAGATGTGTACTGCGAACAACTGTCCAACCAGCGAATAAAAAGCAGTACATGTGATTTACTACATGTTTACGTTTTAACAAAAAACACGTTGGTTTAGACTAATTTACGACTTGATTTTAAATGACTGCGGTGACGTCAATTTTTATTAAAAATTTTCAATTTAAAAAAAAAATCCATGCAAAGATTAGGAACTAACTAAGATTTTTCATGCTCACATTAATAAACATTGCCGATTTTCCATGTGAAATAGTACGTTTAAATACCTCTCATAGAGTCTTCACAAGTCATTATATATTCCAGTATTTGATTTTCGTGTCCATTGTATGTTGTGTTTTTCGCTGTTGTAGTGCTATTTGTTGACTTAGGGAATTAATTCAATATTTATTTGTTTTATACGATATAAAATGTTTTGGGGCAGTTTACGGTTTATAAACCGCGAAGCTAAAATTAAAAAAAAATATAAGAATTTAAAACTGAATTCATTTTCATACTTGTTTAATGTTGTATGACATTCATATAACACAATAGTTATAATCAATACGCATTTACATTGATCATTGTACAAATGTACATGCATATATAAGTAGTATGTGTCATTTTGTATACACTCGCTCTAATGGAATGCCATAAGTCTGAGTAGATGCATACACTTACTGTAAGTACTGTCTAAAAGAATACATGGATTAATATCAAGAGTACGCACCAAACATGCATCTCGTAACCATTAACACTTAGGATAACCACATGAGGTTTTGAATGCCTGACAATGTACGAACACCTCCGAGTCGAATGCTTTGGACCATGAAATCACGCAAATTCTGTCCTGACTAAAAAATCAGCGCTGGCAGCAAGGCTTTTGTCAACAAATAGACTTATACAAATGAATGCAGTTGATGAACCCAAATTTTTACCATTGTAAAATGATTGTTTGTGAATGTGAGCATGGAAATAGTAGATGATGATGTAAATTTTGTTTTAAGTGTACAAAATACTTGAAAAAATTAAATATGCCTTTCCAAAAGCAATTAGAAAAAGTAGCTTTTTTTAAACGTAGTATTTTTTGTAGTAACCCATGATGCATTTCAACCAAGGAATGTCATTCAGCTGATTGGTCAGTTTGTTGATTATACCCGCACTTTCTAAAGAAAGTTCGGGTATATTGTTGTTACCCTGTTCCGTCCGTCCGTCCGTCCGTCCGTCTGTCACGTTTTACTTTCTCAAACTGCTCTTACATCTTATAAACCAGCAAACTGAACTCTTGGAGTTTGATTTGGGGTATCATGTTGTTTTGTAAAAAGGTTTCAAAAATTCTCTGTTAGTCCTGGGGGTCAAATAATTGGTAAAAAATGACGTTTTTTCACAAAAAACCTTCTTCCTCGAACTCCTCCTACATTTTCAAAAGTAGACAAATCATCTTTTGGAATATGTTTTAGGGTATCCTATAGATGCGCAATAAGGTTTCGGAATTTTCAATTTTGTCCTGGGGGTCATTTAATGACTAAAAAATGACGTTTTTTTTACAAAAAAACTGGTTTAAAAAACGTCATTTTTTTTAAGCAGTAGCCAAATGATCTTCTAGAATATGATTGGGGGTGTCATATTGAGGTATGATCAGGTTCCAGAATTTTTTTTTTAATTAAGGGGATCAGTGGGCAACAAAAAATGACGTTTTTTGGCAAAAAAAATATGGTTCCCAGAACTCCTCTTACAACTTTTGGAGTAGCTACGTCATCTCTTGGGATATAATTGGGGCTGTCCTATAGATGTGCAATAAGGTTTTAAAAATTTAAATTCATCCTGGGAGTCAAATAGTAGCAGAAAATTGACGTTTATCACTAAAAAAACAAACATTGATCCAAGAGCTCCTCTTATGATTTAATGGATAGACAATCATATCTTGGGATATGATAGGGACTGTTCTGTAGATGTGCAGTAAGGTTTTCAAAATTTAAATTTCATCCAGGGAGTCAAAATGTAGCAGAAAATTGACGTTTATCACTTTAAAAAAAACAGAGATCCTAGAACTCCTTTTATGATTTAATGGATAGACACATCATATCTTGGGATATGAAAGGAACTGTTCCATAGATGTGCATTACGGTTTTGAAAAATTAAATTTAACCCTGAGGCCCATTACCTACCGGTACATACCTTTTGATGCCCTTTAAGGATCAAGAATATTTATGGTTAAGGGGTGGGGATCTCAACCGTTTTCGAGATATTCGTGCACTTCCTGTTCAAGGGGGGTCATGACCACCCCCGGGGCCCATGACCTACATACCGTTTGATGCCCCTTGACACAAGGAACAAGAATATATATGGTTTAAGGGTGGGGATCTCAACTGTTTGGAAGATATTAAGGGACTTGCTATTTGAGGGCGTCAGGACCACCGACAGGGCCCATGACCTACATAACATTTGATGCCCCTTGACATCAGAAACATGAATATATATGTTTTAGGGGTCATGATTATAACAGTTTCTGAGATATATGGTAATTTCAAATTCCTGGGGGGTGGGGATGACCCCAGGGGTCAAATCTAATAAACCCTATATATTGCCAGTAACAGCCAATATATGATTATGAAAACCCTATATTATTATCTGTCCATTTTCAAGTTACCATTTACAATAGAGTCTATGATTCTTCCTACAAGGTTCAATGTTAGACCCCACACCCTTTTGACACCCCCATCCCCCGAAAAGTGGTTGTCTAACCCAAAATGAGAAAAATCACACGAGGGTGCACAACTAGATTTGCAGGCCTATCATATCCTAGAGTTTTGTACAATTATGTTCAGCCATCTCTGAGAAACAAGTTCAGAGCGGGAAAGAAGAAAAAGAAGATGAAGAATATATACATGTATTAAAAACCGTACAAAAACAATAAGTCTCCAAACTTCATTCAGGAGACTTAATAATTAATAAAGATTAAATAGAGATAGGATCATCAAACATCAATAATTTAAAGATAATTGACAATTTCTGATTCTAAGGGGGTCAGGATGACCCCTTAGGGTCATGACTTACATGCCATAATGATCTGATGCGCCTGCATGACCTAAGGAGGAATAATATCTTTGGATTAAGGTGGGGATCTCAATGGTTTTTATGATATTTGATAATTTCAGGAAGAGCACTTGGGATCATGACCTACATACCATCTTAAATGCCTTGAACAAAGAAACAATAATATAATATGTACATGATATATGATTCAATTTAAGAACCCAGATATAGATCAATCATCTGTTTTGTAATACTTCCTATGTATATATACATGTACATGTATTAGTTTGTGTTTTGTTCTATACTATTCATGTTCATGGCTGTAGTATGGCTTAGTCTTATTTTAAATTACATTAAAAACTTGTCAAATATATGACTTGGAACCCCCACTCCCAAACAAACTCAAATATAAACTGTTCTCTCTCTCCCCCCCCCCCCCCCCCCCCTTCCTTGTCGAATAATCTATTAAAATCAAAATATAATTTGGGTGTCTAAAAACTTTTATAAACTGGTAAAAAATGTTATTCTTAAAAAAAATTACATTACACCTTGCATAATTGACAAATGATCTATTGAGATACGATCAGAGGTCATATTTCTACCTTGGGATCAATAAGTAGTATTCATATTGACAAGTTAAAATTAATTAATAACAATAAATGATTCAAATTATAAATGTTTATACTCCACATTCATCCCCCCCCCCCAATCTAACCTGCTTATAAAGATTTAGTCTTATACATTCTTACATGTGTACAGTAGCAAATTTTAAATCATTTCTTGATTGCTTTTTCTCTCATGATTCACATTAACATTTTGGAAATTGCTTAATTCAATTCTTAAGATTTATAAACAAAATGTTATATGCAGCTGCCATGTGTATTCACCTATTTGGGGCAATTGTAAAGTCTCCTAAACAAAGCAGTGACATCATTAGGCTAGGAATTACCCACATATGGATCAAACACTACTGTATAACATATGAATAAGATAAAATACATTCTTATTTCTAGTTCTAAAACGTCAGGGTGTCTCCAAGAGGGCATAATCTTACAATACAATTTTACGCGCAATGACACAAAGAGCAAAAATAAATTAAACGGTTTAGGGATGAGGATCTCAGATCTCAGAAGAATTAACAAAATATACAGTGTATCATATCATTTCCTATTTCATAAAGACGGGGGGGGATGGGGGGGGGGGGGGTTTAAAGACAACACCTGGGGGTCATTAATGTACTTTACACCAGTTGATGCATCATAATGACTTTAGAAGATATTTTGTATTTTCCTGTTTCGTGGGGTCAGAACAGTCCCATAAGGTCATGACCTACATTGTATTTGATGCATTATAATACATTAAGAAAGAAAAACTCCTTCCTTCCTATTATTACTCATATAAAAAATATAAGTGTCTACACTTACTTACATATGTAATACACAAATTTAATAAGAAATTGTTTATACAGGGTCAATATGGGGTCAACTCAACAGTGCATGCAGTCTGACAAATGAAAAAAATAACTTTTGCAACTAAAATGACAGAAACTTTACAAATGCGATAGGATAGGTAATGATGATAAGCTTGTTTAAATATTAAAAGATGATGATACAGTATGCTGTCAAAGGGAGATTACATTTAGAAAGTGAAAGTAGAACTTATATACATGTGTATGTATGCTGGCAGGAATCCCATGCTGGCATCTTATTATATTGTGCTACTGCTACTACATGTATTATGCTTACCTAAATTGGTCAACATCATAATGATAATCCAATTAAAACACAATAATGAATTCCTTTAGCTGATCTTAACTACCGTAATCCTTTTCTGCATACGGAAAACACAGACATGTATGTATGGGTGTTGCTAAAACGCGGAACGGAAAACGGAACGGAATGGAAAATATCATCACGTTTATCGCTTAAAAAGGGTATAGACTGGCCAGAAACGATTTACTTTGTATCTTTTATTTATATCTCATGAATGATTATCAACATGTTGCTATCTTATTAATATTCATATGAATGTTTATCAATTATAGCATTGTATTCATTCGGCTTTAGTTGAGTACGAAACGGAAAAATCAAATGTATACGAATTGTGAAACATTAACATGATTAAACGAGCACATTACATGTAGCTATAACTTTTTACTTATTTCTCTTATATGGTATTGCTGGCATATCAGCGTAACGTACGCAGTTAGTGAAAGCGTTTTATGCGTGTTTTGAGTATTTTTATATTATTTTCAAATATGATGTACATGTATATACTTACATCAAAATTGAATTTTCGGTGTTCTAGACGATCTTTTATCATACAGACGATACAGTATCATTGAGATGGAAGAAAAAAACTGTAGGACTGACGACATTAAAAAATTAAAATACAGTAAACATTAAAATACCCGGTAATTTGTGAAACTAGTAATTTGTGAAACTAGTATTTTTAGCAATGCAATTTTGTTTACGTTTGCATTACAAAGCATGCAGTTGTTTATTCCAGCAGCTATATACATATGATCCGAATAGAGAGCTCTAGACGTTGCCTGGTTTGATTTTCCGATTATATATTGGGACTATAGTCTGTCGATCCCAAAATATTCATGCAGCACATTTGGACGATTTATAATGGAAAATGTTGACATCTTTTCTCCATTTGGAAGTCACTCAGAAGACCTTGCACAATTTTTCAACACTATCATCCGGGTCTGTTAAAATGCAAAACCCCGTAGACTTCTTTATTTTTAGCTGTGTATTTATACCAGCTGATAAGCTAGAGAGGACGTTTTAAAGAAAGAATAATGAGAATGTTTAATGCTTCTAAAAGAGAATCGCTTGAACCCTGAGGTATATATAAATATACAGCAAAAAGTGAATCGAGGATATTTTGGGACAGAATATAGTGGTCAATGCATGTACTGTTAATTTTGAGGAAATAAATATTCTTGAATAAATAATCTAATATTGCTAATCTTCCAAAAAAATTAAAAAGGTACTTAAAGTATATCGTTTTAGCATACTTAAGAAATCTATGAGGTAAATAACATTAGATAAGATTTTCCGTTTTCCTTCCGTTCCGTTTTCCGTTCCGCGTTTTAGCAACACCCATGTATGTATACACGTGAACCCATCTAATCGAAGAGCTAGGTAAAACTAGTATCCGCTAATGAGACATGCAAACCTGTGTTGTGTACGTAACTTCAGACAAAGATAAGTCATTTGTAACATGCATGTATTTTTATGACCTATTCTTCAAATCCACTTGCACTATTTTATTAGGTAAATAACAGCTTTAAGGTGATGCAGGACACCTGCATAGTGTGATGTACATGTATACTTCCTATTGAGATAAACAATAAAGTATGTTGAATATTGATTAAATATTTACCCCCCAAATAATGTTACCTAACATTGAAGCGCAATGGGTTAGAGCGTTTACATGTCTGTAAGAGCATTGGGGTCCAAGGTGTATTTTTGGTAATTTACAAATTTTCATGGGGAGGGGGGGTCTGGACCCCTCACTCCCACCCCTTCTCTAAATCTGTGCACACGATGATGTTCATGTAGGCACACAGAAGCAAATCTAAAACCGGCAACCGCCACGGGGAGGGGGCATAATTTAATTTTTAATTTTGTTTGTAATAATTACGGTATATAGACCATTATACTTCCTATGACATAAAATGTTAAGATTATTGATTAACTGAAAATTCACTGCAAACAGTTCTACCCCAAATTGCACATAAAGTGCTGCTCATGTCACGATGTGTATTATCATATGGGCAGGGATCTCATCCTTCAGTTATGAAAATTATAATTTTTAAATGTATTACCGGAGTTTGCATGTAGCCTTCATTTTTAATTAAACGGGTACAAAACTGTGTTATTTAGGGGCAAACACATGGTGCGGGTATTACTGTCTAATGACAGCATCTAGTTACATCTGTGCCTCATTTAGTATGAAAAAAAATTTTCGGCGTCACAGAAAATAGTTTTCCCGACCTGTTAAAGAAATAACGATCGAAGTCTGGATTCGTGCTTATATTTGCTTTTGTATGATATAAGAAAGAAACATAGAAAACACATTCACAACACAACACACACACACGTTGATCAAAGACAATTACATGAACTACATATTTAACTAAATTACAAACACAGTGGTGTTCCCAAATTAATTAAAATACCGGTGATTTACCTACAGTATCACTGAATATGATGTTACAATAATATGTGTAACAGTGATCTTACCAGGTATCCAGGGGTCGTATGCATAAAAATTCTTAAGTGCTTAAGCATATTCTTAAGTAAATCATATAAGAAAGAAACATAGAAAACACATTCACAACACAACACACACACACGTTGATCAAAGACAATTACATGAACTACATATTTAACTAAATTACAAACACAGTGGTGTTCCCAAATTAATTAAAATACCGGTGATTTACCTACAGTATCACTGAATATGATGTTACAATAATATGTGTAACAGTGATCTTACCAGGTATCCAGGGGTCGTATGCATAAAAATTCTTAAGTGCTTAAGCATATTCTTAAGTAAATCCAAAATGGATGAAAGAAGGAAGAGAACATTTAAGCCATGAGTTAAGATCCATGTCGACCACAGAATTAAAGGCAAGATTCAGGTTTAATCAAGAGGGTATTGACTTTATAACAAATTTAATTTGTGATTTCATTGAGCCTCTGACAAACAGAAATTATAGTATTCCAGCACATGTACAAGTTATGGTAACGTTGAGGTACTTTGCAACTAGACGAATGCAGCTGTGCAGTGGGGACAGTTTTGGTATTCATCAATCCACTGTATCGAGAATAATTCACACAGTGACTACTGCTGTCGTACAGCCTCATATTGTTAGAAGGTTCATATCCTTTCCTGTACAACCAGACATTATCAGGGAGCACCAGTCTGATTGTTTTGGCATCGCACAATTTCCGGAGGTTATTGGGGCCATTGACGGCACACATGTTCGCATTCTGGCTCCATCTGAACATGAACCAGAGTATGTAAATCGCAAAAACTTCCACAGTATCAATGTCCAGCTTGTTTGTGATGCAAGCCATAGAGTTCTTTACTTGGTTTCAACTTGGCCTGGAGCGACATATAATGCAAGAATCTTTCGGGAAAGTGGACTTTTCCAACTATTTGAAAAACGCCTATTGCCTTTCAAGTGTCATCTCCTTGGGGACAGTGGATACCCTGCAAAAGACTGGCTGTTGACTCCATTTTTAAATCCAGCTAATGGACCACAGTCTCGTTACAACAGGTCTGAAAATATGTAGAAGTAGATACATTCTAATATGTTTGCACTACAATTATAGATAAAATGTTACTGTTCAAAACATTACAGTAGCTATAGACATTGTGGGTTTAACTGTACAGAGAGAGAGCCCGGTCCCTGTTTGTAGGTGTGTAATTTCCCACTTTTAAATTTAATGGTTTGACTATATGCAATATCTACACAAATTTTTTAACTGATTATTTTTCATTTTATTCCTTTTTATTTAGTTCAAAATGTCCTATTGTTTATTTCCTCCCTACTCATATACTCACCTGCCTACTGTACATGCATGCACAATTAGCTTAAAAATGGATCGATATGACACTAAAGTATGGCTCTTGCTAGTATATATCCATATAATTTCTATATAAAAAATTAAAAACAAATCATATGTCAATGAGGCAGGTATCGCAGTCTATACTGAAATAGCTAGTACACTCATTACAGATGTTTGATCCACCTCTAAATTTATCGCGGGAAATATAGCGCGAGGGCACTGTGACGTCATCAATGACTTTGTTCGTATTTGTTTACTCGATACGAAGGTATGGAAGCATGTAACAAATCTTTTGAGTCTCTCCAAAGCATATGCGGTACTCAAAACGTGTCTTCAAACTTTAAGACACCGTAAATTACGAGTTAAAAGTCGGCCATTTTTGGCATAGCACCACGGGTGAAAACATTAGAGAGCATTATGGGACGTAGACAAAAAATTTTGTTTGATGAACTGTAGGTTTAGCTCGTTCTTTTTCCCGCGCACACTGGTTCTTAGAGCTCACTTCGCACGCCGGCGAGCTGCGCTCGCGATTATTGTCCCAATTTTTCTCAAAACTCTCCAATAATCCCCATTACAAATAAAAAGATGAATATATTTATTTGAAATAACGATCCCAACAAATTAAATTGCAAGTGTATGGTATTAATATGTAAACGGTGTGACCGTTGGACCGAGCGCAGATTTAACACTGTTCAGTTTGATTTTTGTAGAACAAATTAAATTTATTTAAACGCACACAGTAGGATCCGCCTGGTTGCCTACTCAAATCATTAGCCAAAGTTTAACTAAACGTCGCGTGCTCAGTCTACATTATGACGTCATGTTTCAGACGTAAACCGTACACGTTTTGTCTTCGAACAGAGTTACGTTTATCCGAACTTTTTTTTATTTCTTCTTTCATTGTTTATCAATTTGATTCATATAAATGCCGCGGTAATAAAACTGAATACTTTATTCAGTATCTAAAAGATCAGTTCCTTGATGTTAATGTTTTTATTTTCCATCTGATAATTTGATAACTAAAGGCAAACATAGAACTATAGTCGTGTTTTTTTATTTATAGTTTGTCCCAAGATATTTTTGCCGCATATTTTCTTAAATTGTTCAATATTTATAAATACCTCTTGGTTCAGACGATGTTCATTCGATAGTATGAAAAAATCCCAAGATTTCCCCTTTGAAACGCCCCCTCTAGCTTGTCGGGAATCAGCACACGGCTAAAAATAAAAAGTCTACGAGGTTTTTCCATTGCTAAGGAGATGAAGACGCCCGGATGATAACGTTGAAAAATTGCGCGAGGTGTCCCGAGTATTTCCGAATGGAGAAAAGATATCAACATTCCCCATTATAAATCTCCGTAGGAAATCTGTTTTGGTTCCTGTGAATTTTTACGAGGGAAAAATGATAATGTGTGAATGAAGTTATCTTGGGAATTTTCCCTTTCATCGATTTTAATTGCACTTCAGTCACAGGTATGTGTATTTTTATTAAAAATCATTCAAATATGCAGCATAAATATCTTGGGACAGACTATAAACACTATTGAAACTTATCTGGCGCCCTTTTTTATTTCTTTTAATTCAAATTGACTTCTATGGAAACACTGGAACTTATTTTAATCGAGTTTAGGGGTAATAAACATGGATAAGTACCAGTCAATCGATGATCGAACTAACTTTTTAAAAACAAAATGGCTGCCAATATGGCGGCGCCCAGGGCTGGAAGAAATTTTTTTTGGCCTTAGTATCCCCGATTCAACTTTCATTTTTCACTGATTTTCTTATATATACGTGTTACCATTAATCCTTGCTTCGCGAGGCGGGCTTCGCCCGCCTCTCGCTGCGCTCGGTAATATGTAAACGGTGGGACCGTTGGACCGAGCGCAGATTTAACACAGTGTAGTTTGATTTATGTATGATAAAATCTATTTAAAACGCACACAGTAGGATCCGCCTGCATGGTTAAACTTTCCTGGCAATTAAATATCAAAATCGTGAAAAAAGCCAGAAAAACGTCAGATATTTCGGACTACATGGTTGCCTACTCATACCATTCGTCAAAGTTAAACTAAACGTCGCGTGCTCAGTCTACATTATGACGTCATATTTCAGACGTAAAACATTCAAGTTTTGTCTTCGGAAATAACAGAAGACAGTTACGTGATTCCGAATTTTTTAATTTCTTCTATTATTGTTCATCAATTTAATTCATATGAATGCCGCTGTAATAAAATTGCATACTTTGTTCAGTATCTAAAAGATCAGTTCCTTGACGTTAATGTTTTTATAGTCCATCTGATAATTTGATAAGACATACATGGAACAAGTCGTGTTTCTTGATTGAAGCACTATTGAAACTTATCTGTTTTCCTTTTTAATTTCTTTTTTTAATTCAAATTAACTTCTATTGAAACACTGGAACTTATTAAAGCGAGTTTAGGGGCAATAAACATCGAAAAGTACCAGTCAATCAATGCCGATCGAACTAACTTTTTAAAAACAAAATGGCTGCCAATATGGCGGCGCCCAGGGCTGGAAGAATTTTTTTTTTGGCCTTAGTACCCCTGATTCAACATTCACTTTTCAATGATTTTCTCATATATACGTGTTACCATTAATCCTCGCTGCGCTCGGTATTAACGGATCTGCCACCCGGGTTCGATTTTCTTTCTTGGACAGAAAGAGAGTTCCGGCGTATCCCCCTCCCTTAGCACAGATTCAGTAAAGAGCTTCCACAATATCAGAATAGCAAAGATACCGAAATAGGTATCGAACCCCCCCCCCCCCCCCCCCCCCCCGGAAAACATAACAATCACCCCCCCCCACACACACACACACACACACCCCTCGGGAAAAATTCTTATGTTTTTATTATTTAATGCATCAGATATAACGTACAAGCCATTTAACCTCTCTTTCATGATATTGAATAAATTAATTAAGGTCGCACAAATGCACTAAAACAATTGTGGAAAGAACCATCGGGCAACTGAAGAGACGATTTCACATACTCCATGTTGAAAATCGACAGAGCCCTGACCGAGTCAGCCAAATCATCACAGCATGTGGAATTCTTCACAATATTGCGAAGATGTTTAACATCCCCCTACCACATGAGCGCGGAGATGAAGACGACATTGACGATGGACCTGACGACAATGACAATGCAGACCACTTAGTTGGAGACTTCCAAACTGCTGATGGTTGCGCATTCAGAAACCATATTGTCGCAACCCATTTCACTTGAATGACAAATGAGGTATGTATATGTAAATAATTTTTAATATTTTTCTTTCATATTAAATATTTGCAGTCTCCTCTGTTTATTAAGAAAACCGATTTTAATTCATGGCTCCACTGAAACTGACAAGACTGGAATATTTATACATTTTCAAATGAAAACGTGTTATTGTTTAATCATATTCTTCGTAACTTAAAGTTGCATTTCTATAACAATAGTTATTGCAGGACCGAATCAATCTGAAGGCACATGTCTATTGTCTCCAAAGGTGTATGATAATACATTATACTAAATTCATCATTATTTCTGAAATGCTCCCCGCCAGAAAAAAAGAAGCAAAACCATGCATCAAAAACACAAACTTCGTAAGTTTCAAAAACTCCATATCTTAAATGCAGACAGAGTGTACCAGATTAAGGTCATATATATATATATATATATATATATATATATATATATATATATATATATATATATATATATATATATATATATATATATATATATATATATATATATATTTATTTACATTCACTTTCTTTCCCCCTATTAAATTGCATTTATAGATTTGAGTGATATTTACGCATAACACAGAAGACCCAATCACCAAATCTGGTGCGTATTAATACATTCAGTCTTCCTTCAGAACATGACTTAATCTCCTCCCGACTTCAAACCGTATCACGACCTGATATTATATTTGGGCTGATTAATATTTCATGGATGTAAATATCTTTTTAAGATTTATATGAATTCAATTGATTAATTTCTTAGTATACCAAAAATAGATTCATCAAATTACAGAATGAAAAATAAAATTGTGTTATTAGAATTTAAAACGCTGTGCACTATTTTTGTCAGCATAATTCGGCTGTTCCAAAGGCTCTTTCGTTAATTGCGCATTACAAGTTGAATAAGGCCGAGATTTTTTAAAATAAATCATATTTGCGGAAAGAGAACAAATGTTAAAAAATGTAAATATAAGCATTGAATCATTATTTTTTGAAAGATGTGGTCTCATAACTGCAACGGTGTGTGCAAACAAATTTTCATAACGCGCTAGCGCGCGTTATTCAATTTGTATGCACGCACCGTTGCAGTTATGAGACCACATCTTTCAAAAAATAATGATTCAATGCTTAAATATTTCCCGCCATATGTCAGCTAGAGAAGTGACGTAACTTTTAAAAATAAATTTAATTGTGGCAATATAAGAGTGCATTTTTGTGTGTGTTTGCTACGGATATGAAAAACTATATACAGCGATTTATTTACCAGTTCGGTTTTTAAAGTTATAACTTCAAAATCAGTTGAACAACGTGAAAATTCAAGTTATTTCAAAGTCGTATCTTGGATACGGCGTAACCAATTTCTGCACTGGCGTCGGAAGCAAATTGAAAGTGGGGGGGGGGGGACCTAATTCCCAAACTTATGAAAATCCTAATCTGTGGGGGGGGGGGGGGGATACCTATGGCTCCAATACAAAAAAGTGGGGGGGCTGAACCCTCTATTCTGCTATGTGCATAATGGTTAGGTCTTACTTTGCCAAAAAAGTGCCCCCCCCCCCCCCGGTCCCGACGCCTATGTTCTGTTCTTGTTTACAGGGGGGGGGGGGCATTTTTCTACGGGGGGTAATTTTTCTTCATGTTAAACATGAAACCCTGGGTCTTTTTTCGTTAGAAAAATCCAATTTTTCTTCAGCTTGGGGGGGGGGGGGGAGGCGGGGGTCATTATTCTACGTCGAAAAATGACCCCCGGTCATTATTCTACGGGGGCCATTATTATTCATTACACCGGAAAGGCCCGAGAAGATACAATTGCTACAAAACAGTACCAATGGTTCCTGAAAAAGTTCACCTCGAAATTGAAATTGCAGTAGATCAGTACGTAATGATTAAGGCACAGCCAATTAGCTACATGTATGCCATTGCCGATCTGTAGCCCACTTTAGATTAACAATATTAAATTGAGACCCCACTCCAGCACAATTCCAGGACACCACTGTGCCTTCCTGTCAATCTGATTAAAATCCGATCTTTGTAACGCTCCGAAATTCTGATAGTCGCTGAACAGCAACATCAGAATTTGTCGGAGCGGATCAAAGATCTGATTTTAATCAGATTGCCTTCCTATTGTTAATTAATCGATTCAAAAATTTAACCCAATGTTTTAGAAATCTGCTTCTGTGTTTTATGATTGCTACAGCGCTAGCTCACCAATCTTTTTAAAAGATACATATAAGCTTGTTGGATCTATGAGATTACAATTAACATCGGGATCGAAGTACCAAAGAAGAGATAAAAAAATAATGGCGAGCAACTTTCAATTTAGTAAGGGTACACCCCCCGAAATAATGTTTTCAGATTTTCAGGCGTTGAATAAATTTCAGAGCAAAGTAAGTCATTTTTGAACTGTATTTTAAGGCTTTACCCCTTCGAGTGCAAAGCCAATCACGACGCTAGAATTTTTCTTACTAGTATCAGTTGCATGATCATCATCTGAACTATTCTCTTTTGAGAAGTGGACAGGCATAGCCTACATCTACTTCGTGGATGTAGGCTATGCCTGTCCACTTCTCAAAAGAGAATACATCTGAACTGTATTTTGTTGAAAACATATTATTACGCTACTAATACATGTATGTATACAGTGTTCGTTCAAATTAAATCTACTCATTTAACAAATTTTTCAAAAGAGCGGTCCCCATACCATTTGCCTCAGTTTAAATCAACCGGAATTACATGTTTCCAGATTTACTTTTTTGCGTTCTACATCATCAAAAAGTGGTGTATAGAGCTACCTTACAATTCTAAAGTCAATTATTTAAGTGGGGGCCTTTGAGATGGTCACTATCTCAATGATGTCTAGTTTAGTTTAGAACCAGTTTAATTTTGTTTTAAGCATTAGATGTTTTATATTATTATGTCTTAATAATACTTATTTCATTTTAGGAATTCAAACAACTTGTCGGGTATGCTTTGGAGTTTTTAGTTGATCCAGGAAAGGTATATGACGTTTAGGCTCATGATATTTGAACAAATGAATATTTTTTTTAAAGCAATATGCACTATAATTTGCGTCAATTTTGAATGACGGTGAAAAGGCATATCCGTTGGTTATATGCTTAACAGTTGTAAATTTGAAATACAATCATTTATTTTAATTATTTATGAGTGTAATATGTTTGTCATTACGATACTCTTGACGATGCATATTTTAAATAGGAGAATCATTCACACAATCTTAAAATAGCCCTAAGAGGAAAATTAACACACACACTGTTATATGTCGTAGTTCCAAGTAAATGTGGAAATGTAAGTCCCCGATTGCTCACAAACTTGTGTTTTGTTTCATTTTGTTCATGCATATATAGGCACAACTAATGCTTTACTGAAAAAGTTAAATGTATACCCTTTCACTCTTCAAACAAGAAAGGTGTTGACCCTACAGCCATTTCTGTATTATAGTCTATTAGACTACCAAGAAGTTCAAAATACTTTGAAAAATTTTAATATTTCGAGAATTTTGGTGTCCCGCCAGCCGGTACAAGGAGAATGCAGTGGTTGAAGAAACGGTATATTTTGCTTACAACCGGTACATATCACATGTATGGTCTTAAATTAGCTGACAATATCATGTGATAGAATAAGATTAATATTCAGAAAGAGGCATTACTTTTCTGGCAAGAAAATATATATTTTTTTATTATTTAAAATTTGATTTGTGTTATGTGATTGAATTCAGCACTGTAATTTACAGCATAAAGGTAACTTTAATAGGTTAACACAAAAATGCAGTTTTACAGTCATTCAAAATTGATTCAAATTATAGCATGTATAGCTTTTATAAAAAAAGAAAGATTTTTTTAACTGAATTGGTTTATTTTGGCTTACCACATATTTTATAGGTCACCGGAGTCACTCAGATGACCTAATGCTATCGATCTTTGTTTGTTGTCCTGTGTTATGCATCTGTGTATTGTGTGTTATCAATTTTACATTTTTAGCTCACCTGAGCTGAAAGCTCAAGTAAGCTTTTCTGATCACATTTTGTCCAACTTTTAATTATCCATCAGTCCATTTTAGAACCCAAATGACTGTAAAAGTTCCTTGTATAACAATAAGTCATACTTTGTGAGAGTCATTTTTATTCATATAACTTTTGAACATCGGATAAACAATTAATAGGTAAAAATTACTGAAAAATAAAGAAATACATCAAACATCAATGTTTTTTTAAATGTTGTTCTGGTTCACATTCTCGGACTGCACACATCTCTCTGTATATATGGTGATCAATGAAACAAGACTTTCCATAAACATATCATTAAAAAATAATTTAGAAACGATAAAGGTTCATAATCCTCCATTTTAGCTTTTATTTTTTTCTCTCTGGTGAATGGGATATTCAATGGCAGTGGATCAACACGTGACTAGCCTACCTCGAGATCGGCATCAAATTCTTGATCATTTCTTGGCACAAAGTCCATCAAAGACACATAAATCAATAAATTAACATCTCCTACATTATTTAATGTTACCGTAGGATCACCGTGAAAAAAGTTCAAAACTTTTGTCTCGTCGCTTCATTCTACGTTTTCCATTTGGCTACAAATTCAAAACATTTCTCGGAAGTTTACCGCTCTATAGCCTTTATTTTAAACTGTGAAAATTCTAGAAACCTTCCGAAAACATCAATTGACCAATCATATACCAAATGACAATAGTCGCGCATAGCAGTGGCGGACCTGAAATTTCGGCGCAACTATTGTCACGTTTAGCAGCCTAAGGGTTAACAAATATTTATTTTTTGTTAAAGTTAATTTAACTTTGAACTTTATACTATTTTTTTAACCAAGAGCGCGGAATAAAAATTTCTGGAAAAATCAATTTAAAAACCTCAAAATCTTTGCAATTCATCGCTAAATTTTAAAACAGATTTTAGATTTGAATTCGGCATGCTATTTTTCAGGTCAATAACAATGAGAAGAACATTTTTGCTTTTGTAATTGAAATCAAATTTTTGCTAAGTAAATAGTTATAATAAAAAGACTTTAGAGCCTTGCTGGCCCCTAATTGAATGGGCCAGACCTTTTTTCTCAGTATCAAATGAAAGGTCTTGGAAATATAAACATATTTTGTTCAACAAGTGTTCAAGAATTGTTAACCGTTCTATAGATATCTGAGCAAATGTGTATTAGTTACTGACCCTTAAACTCCTTACTGGGGCCATGAACAAAAAAAAAAATTAAGGTAGCATATTGATGAGAACATTATTCT
Organism: Magallana angulata; assembly: GCF_025612915.1. Taxonomy (NCBI): domain Eukaryota; kingdom Metazoa; phylum Mollusca; class Bivalvia; order Ostreida; family Ostreidae; genus Magallana; species Magallana angulata. The sequence continues at coordinate 36,464,428 of NC_069118.1, read as the reverse complement.
AAGCAACTTTTGTTCTACATTTCTATTAAAAATATTTGAGTTTCTCATTTTTCAGATGTTAATGCTCAAAGTTTTGGACCTCTAGACCCTTAAAACCCCTAATTACGTAATACATGATTTTTCTATGGAATTTTATAGATGAAAAGCTGTACAATGAATATGTTTGCTTCTTAATTATTATCAAATAATTGCTAAGTAAAGAGTTTGAATTAAAAGACTTTAGAGCCCTCTTGACCTCTAATTTAAAGAGCCAGCCATTTTTCTTGATATCAAATGAAATATGAACATATTTTGCTCAATAAGTATTCAGGAATTGTTCATTGTTTTAAAAATATCTGAACAACTGTGTATTAGGGGACGACCCTAAAGTACTGGGTTGTGTAATGTATAGATAAACAACTGTACAAATAAACATTTTTGTTTCTATAGTAATTGCAAATTATTTTTAAATAAAAAGTTATATTCAAGGAATTTAGATCGAGCCCTATTGGCCCATTATCGAAGGGGTCAGCCCCTTTTGATTAATATTGAATGAAAGCTTGTGTAAAATTAAGCAACTTTTGCTTTCCATGTTAAAAGATATTTTACAAAACATGTTAAAATTTTGCCAAAGATTTTAGTGCTTATTTTTTACCTTGGGCGAGCTTCAGCGCCTTGTGCATTTTCCACTGTGTCAAATACAGAGGATCATCTACAGACATCAGTCTACTATCCCTGAAAGTTTCATGTTTCTATTACCATTATTTTCGGAGGAATTACGTGGACAAAATGGTCCTTAAAAATTCACAAAATCTTCAAAATCTCAATCCGGAAGTGACGTCGAAATCAGCTCAAAATTTTATAATTGTAAGTACATTAATGTTCTATCAGTCCTGTAAATTTGGTGAAAATTGACTGAATAGTTTTTGAGTTATAGCGCTTGAAAAGGTCAGAGGAAAATTATAAAAACATAGAACTAGATGCAATCTCGTTGCGAGCAAAGAATGGGTCTTCCGTCCAATTTTTCATCAGATGTGATGAAATGAGATTTTGACTGAAATTGAAATCTGTCTGATGTCATGTTAACTCGATTTTAATGAGTTTTAAATTTCGAAAATCCTTAAATTTATCTAATTTATGATTTTGAAAAAAATGTCAATCTTGATGCAGAAATACAATAGCATCATAAAAATCATGTCATCTCTTGGGATATGATAAGGGTTTTCCTTTACATGTAGATATGCAATAAGGTTTTAAAAATTTCATCCAGGGAACCAAATAATAGCAGAAAACTGACGTTTATCATTCAAACACCCCCACTCCCTAAATCCCAGAACTCCTCTTATGATTTAATGAATAGACACATCATATCTTAGGATATGATAGGGGCTGTCCTATAATGTGCAATAAGGTTTAAACAATTTTAATTTCATTCAGGGAGTCAAATAATAGCAAAAAATTGACATTTATCACTCCAAAAAAAACCCCAACCAAACCTAAATCCCAGAACTCCTCTTATGATAAATGAATAGACACATCATATCCCAAGTTATGATAGAGACTCTCCTATAGATGTGCAGTTTTACATAGGAATATATAGAGTAAATCTTTAAAATCTTCTTCTCAGAAATTAATCGACCAGAAAAGCTGAAACTTGTGTGGAAGCATCCTCAAGGTAATGTAGGTTCAAAGTTGTGAATATCATGACCTCCAGGGATAGGGAGGGGCCACAATGGGGGTGTAATTTTTACAAAGGAATAATAGAGTTAATCTTTAAAAATCTCCTGCTAAGAAACTAATTGGCTGGAAAAGCTGAAACTTGTGTGGGAGCATCCTCAGGTTGTGTAGATTCTGAGTTGTGAAAATCATGATCCTTGGGGTAGGGTGGGACCACAATGGGGATGGAATTTTTACATAGGAATTTATAGAGAAAAGTCTTTAAAAATCTTCTATTCAAAAACTAATCGGCCAGAAAAGCTCAAACTGGCGTGAGAGCATCCTCAGGTAGGGTAAATTCAAGTGCGTTCAAATCATGATCCATGGGGGTGAATGGGGTCTTCATCTCCTTCTAAAAAAACATTTGCTTAGAAAAGCTGTAAATTTAGTGAAAGCAACTTAAAATAGTGTAGATTCAAATTTGTTAAAATCAAAATCTTGAGGAGTAGGGTGTGGTCACATTGGGGATCCAATTGGGCAAAAGAAAACATTTCAATTACTCACAAAAAAATATGTTATCATATATGTGTTTACTTACTGTATATTCCTTATATTACGCGAGTACCACGATCTCGCCGGTTTCAACTTTGTATTAAATTGTGAGAATGTAAAATCGTGAAGGTGAAACTTTTCTCCTTCTTTCTTATAGTTCTTAACTCTCAGAAAATAATGGCAAGATTTTAAAATTCGCAAAAGGTGCTTCTTACAATTTTACGTGGATATTAATTCCTTGCATTTAATTAGGAATCTACAGTGTATGCAAGCATTTTAACATATTGCTGATTCTTTGAAATTGTCTAGATTCTGGCCCCTAGATGATTCTTAGGCCTCACAAGGGGTTCAGAGGGGTTGATGTTATATCCCATATATTAAAAATTGTTTAGGATCTTATTGGGAGCTGCAATGCTCAACATGTGATATGACTTTAAAATCATCCTGTAAGAAAAGGGACTTGATTACAAACATAAGAATATCCAGGGGAAAAATGGATTTTTATTTATACAATATCTACATGTAATATACCACATTTTCCAGATATTTTGTATTTTGACTCCATTAAATAATTTTATCATGCCTATTGTTGCTCAGGTGAGCAATATGGCCCATGGGCCTCTTGTTTGCTTTGAGGTGATTAAGAAATGGGTGTTTTAAGAATTGTCAATCTACTGAAAAGAGAAAGAAAAAAATGCCTATTCTGTTGAATACATTACTAGTATATACATAATACAGGTGTTACAAGCCAAACTTGTTGCAAAGTTTTGAAGGTTTAATAGATATAGGTTCTAATTAAGCAAATAGCAGCAATTCACTTTCTTTTGTGAATTATTAGGGACTCAATCTGTGAATGTCCTTTGAAAAATGTCTGTCTCTTTGTCTGTTCATTAGTCAAGCCAAACATCACATTGTTAAGAGTTTAGGCTGTTTAAAATTAATTCTACGTTTAACGTCACATGAAAATTTAAAACCTACAAGGGAGGGAGGAAAAAAAATAAACAAACAGAAATTTCAAACAAGTGTGTATTTATTGAAAGTCACCCATCCAGTTATCAATACATCAACATTGTCATATCATACATATGGTAGGATTCAGTCCATGTTAATTTTTGCATTTTCCAAGCAAATACTTTTGTGTAATTTATGTTTTATTCTTTCTGTTGGTACATCATGTATACTGGACGAGAAGTGGAATGACTTGCAAGCACATCAAGTGGTACATCCAATGAATTTACATCAACACAAACATATTGCAGCAACCGAAGGGAAAACTTTTTGTTTTCAGGAAAAATGTTGCGCAACACATGTGATTCACAGATTATCTACAATCAAAATAATGACATTATTTCATACATTTTCATAATGACACATTTAAAAAAATAACATATCAGAGTTGTGTTGTAAGATTCACTGTACCTACTTCTAAGAACTCAAGACAGGGTTCTTAAAATAACTGCCACTCCACTTCTTTCCGTTCTTCCACTTTAGCTGGGCCACCTGTTAGTTTCTAACTATTATATATCATGAATGAATTATTATTCCTGAACATGTTACCACTTAAATAACTATATACAACAAACCCCGTTTTTGCCTTTTTGGGCGGAAGTTGGTTCAGCATGGTTCAGGCTCTGTGACTTGACAAACAACATTAAACAATCTTGAAATAAGATTTTTACTGCTAACTTCGATCATGTGTTTGTCCGATCCATTATTGTTCGTTCTTAAATGTTTTTTTCTTTTACTTCGATAGTGGCGTATACTCTCATTTTCTACATATTGTGAAAACTGAATACCTCAATGCTGTCTTTGAGCATATTTTTCTCTCATACAGGATATAGAATTCAGTCGCTAAATGAAAACCCAAACTGGAATGACTTTTTCAAATCCGGATTTGTTTGTTTTTTCAAAATGACAATTTCGCCGAAGCCTACGCTCGCGGGCTACGTTAAATGTTGAATTAATTTTGAACAGCCTTATAATTTATATGAAATCTAAATATTACATGTACAGTTGTAGAATTTACACCATGACTTTTATAGAAAAATTTTGTGAATTATTTTATCCTACATTAGTTTGATGTTACTTTACATGCATGTATGGATCTGTGTGGCATGTCAACAAGACTTTAAGTTGGAATTCATCAAAAAATTGAAATGCGGACCATATCTCAAGAACTCCTAGTCTAAGTTTTGTCAAATTTGTAATTGAACATCCTTTACACTAGATTAAGGGATGTGGCTGGAGACTTAAACAAAGAAAGATATTTAGGGTAAACATAATCAATAAACATGATGTATTTTGCAGACTTGTTTCTGTTTACCATTAAGACATATCAAAATGAAACAAGCCTTAATTTAAAGATATAATTAATCTTACGTTTTGTTTGGTCATATAAGCCAAGCCAATCAAATAGATATTTACTTTATGGATGAAGGGGATACAAAACTAATTATTTTATTATCTTTTTAGTCATTTAGGTTAATGGAACAGCTAGATGGATTTGCAGAAGGAAATGACGTCAGTGCTGCAGCTCTTAAGAATATTTTTAAGAGCTTTCTGACACTATGTAATGGTATGTAAAGAACAAAAAAGCAGGCATGGCAATTTTCGAACATGTTTACCAGGTTTGAACAAATTGTATAATATTTAACTTTGTAACCGTTGGGACATTTATGTCAAATGAAGTTCAATTGGAGACATTTAAGGCCACAGTAATAAGATGGTCGTAACAGGGATGTAAGGATAAGAACTATACATACATGTATGCAGTATTTTAAACAAGCTGTCCTTGTTCATAAGTAGTGATTGAATTAATTATTTTTTTTCCTAATTATGCAATTTATACTGTTACTTCCAAAAAATGGTTAATTTAAGTTACTGTACCTTAAAACAAATCTGCTATAAATGCAAAATCCCCCATTCAGATGTGAAAAATGATATGAAATTGGAAAATGTTTGTATCTACACAATGGTTAAGACTTAGATTTGAAGGTTTTCTTCAAAGTTATTTTCACAGGTAAATAATTTATTTCTAATAAAAAAAAGAATCATATAACATACATGTATGTCAACTGTTTCTTATTACATGTAATTCTTAGTAAAAAAAAAAATGGGACTACACATGTTTTGATATTTAACATGTTGTTATGAATCATTTCCAAAAGAAAAATCCATTTATTGAAATGTGAAAATGGCGGGCAGGCGGCTACCAAAAGAGTACCCTTATTTTACGGATAACTATTTTATGAAAAAATACCAGCTGATAAACTTAGTCTTCTTTGGCAAAATATCACATATAGGATACCCCAATTGTATGGATATCTCCTACAGTTTTTTTTCAAGATGGGAAGTTAATCTTTAGCAGAACAATTGGACATATATCAGAGGTGTGCATATTCTAGGATTTCGATATCTGATGATTTATTTTAAAAAATACACCTGTAATACAGAGTATTGCATATAGGGTACCCCATTTCTCTGGATAGGTAGTGTTTATCAATTCAGGGTTGACAAATGGATTATAGATATTGTTTACACAAAAGAAAACCTGATTTGCTGTCACATTGACAGCTTTTCTCTTGTTTTTTCTTTCAGGGGCTTTAAAAAAGTCAATGACTTCATTGCAACTTAAAGAAGATGCAATTAATCTTGGCAAGTATCAAACTTTAATAAGTACATGTATTTCAGAAACATAATGTTTCTTGTAATCAGGAAAAGTTCATAAATAATTTATTTTTTTGTCATTTACATGTAATGATTAGCAGTCGCTGTTGTTTCGAGGTATCAACAATTTGTTGTCTCTTCCAAGTTATTGATATCTTTAATACCAATCGTGGATTTTTTGTTGCAATTTCATAAATGTAGATATTCATAACTAAAAGAAAGCAACATTATATATATATATATATATATATATATATATATATATATATATATATATATATATATATATATATATATATATATAAAATTCACGAAATTTACTCATTATATTTTGCTTACCTGAGCTAAAAAAATGTTCCATTTATTAATTATTACTTATTTATTATGTTAAATTAGTGCTGCCCCTGGGATAGGGTGGGGCCACAATAGAGGGTTGGGGGGGGGGTCGAATTTTTACATCGGAATATATAGAGAAAATTTTTTAAAATCATCTTCTTAAAAACTGTTTGGCCAGAAGAGTTCAAACTTGTGTGGAAACATCCTCAGATAGTGTAGATTCAAATTTGTTTCAATCATGGTCCCTGGGGTTAGAGCGGGGCCAGAAATGTGGGACAAATTTTTACATTGGAATATATAAAGAAAATCTTTAAAAATCTTCTTAAAAAACTATTTGGCCAAAAAAGCTCAAATTTGGATGGAAGCATCCTCAGATAGTGTATATATTGAAGTTTGTTTAAATCATGCTTACCGATGGGTTAGGTGGGGCCACAATGAGGGGTAGAATTTTTACAAAGAAATATATAGAGAAAATCTTTAAAAAATCTTCTTCTCAAAAACCATATGGCCAGAAAAATTTAAACTTGTGTAGAAGCATCCTCAGACAGTGTACATTCAAGTTTCTTCAAATCATGATCCCGGGGGTAGGTTGAGGCCACGGGGGGGGGGGGGGGGGTTCAAAAATCTTTAAAATCTTCTTGAAAAGTATTCAGTCCCAAAAGCAAAAGCAGTAACTTGTGTGAAAGCAAGGCTGTACAGATTAAAGTTTGATCAATTAACCATGATTCCCTAGAAAAAGGTGGGCCCACAAAGTGTGTGTGTGTGGGGGGGGGGGGGGGGGGAGGTTATATAGGAAAAGAGAAAATTCATCTTACATATAAACAGATAAAACAACAAAAGGGGCTTGATATTTACCATAAAAATATGTAAATAAAAATTAGCAGATTATTTTGACTTTTTTAGCAAGATCTACTGAACTAATTGCCAAGATATCTTAATTTAGATACTGTTATGTTGATTTGATCAGAGTTAAGACTAGTGTTGCTGAGGTGAGCGTCAGGCATAAGTCAAAGATTTTATGCTTCACTTGATTTGAATTTATGAAAAATTTTCTTTTTCTTGTATGGTAGGTTTAAATGATGACAAAGCAGAATACTTTTCCAATCAAGTAAGTATTGCTCATCTGAATTATTAATTTTATTAATATTCATGAATTAACTTACTATGTGCTGGGTCATTGAATTATGGTTAAAATTTGCATTATCCTAAAGAAAGACTCAACAGTCATTTTGAAATCTGAAACAACCTTAGACGTTGTGATTTTGCAAAGTATAATAATTATTATTGTTTTGCATTATTTTGGGCATTACTATATCAAATATTTATATATAATGACATCTGAACCGGGAATAATATGATTATAAACGATCTCATTATGAGTAATGAGTAAGTCTTCTGTTTGATTATTTCAACGATAGAATGCAATACAGATCAAAATACAGACACGTACACCCTACCGCCAACTTTCAGATAATAAATAGGATCATTAATATCTTTTCCAATGCACATCAAAAAGTTTTCATTTTTAGGTCACCCGAGTCACTCAGGTGACTTAATGCAATTGGTCTTCGTCCGTCGTTGTGCGATAAATTTTTTTACATTTTTAACTTCTTCTTGAAAACTACAAGGCCAAGCTTTACCATTTATATAGTAAGAAAAATCTAAATTGTGAAATTCATGGCTCTACCACCCCCAGGGCACCAAGGGCGGGGCCAAATATGCAAAAAAAAAGCCAAATTTTCAAAAATCTTCTTCTTTACTCCCATACATGTGAGGAAAAAAATGAATGCATGGTTATGATGTCCATGAAGCCCTCTACCAAATTGTGAAATTCATGACCCCTGGGTCAGGGTTTCAGGATCTAGGGTGGGGCCACAAATTTAAAAATGTATTAGATCTTAAAAAATCTTCTTCTCTACTCTCATATATATTAGTTAAAAACTAAATGCATGGTTTTTAAAGTCAATGAAGTCTTCTACCTACCGTATATACTCGCCTATAAGTATTGTTCGCCTATAAGTCGGTTGCCATTTTTCAAGTTTATTTTCAAGATTTTGCCATTGACCCTCTTATAAGTCGGGTAATTTTTTCTGGATAATCAGTCTACAGATTGCCAATCAAATAAGCACATTTTATCAAGCATGACTATATTCTAGATAAAAAATATTGGTGTTTGACCCCTCTGTTATCATTTCTAGATGCAATGCATTTTAAAAGTGTTGTGTTCAGTTAAGACATCTATCCTGGATGAATAACTTTCGATTTTGGACGCCATTTTTTTAATTGATACACTGATGAAAACTTGGTGTAAGCTATAAAATTATTTAAAATACTATTGAAAATAAAATGATAGTGATTTTGATCCCCTGTTGACTGATTAAGATGGTATAGCCCCTTTTAAAAGCGGTGTGTTAGCTTGTGTTGTTTTAGGTGACATGCCACCTACAGCCACCAATATAGCTATTATCACCTCATGTGTAATTTATTATGAATAAATATAAAACGATCTTTATTTTTCTTTAACAGACCAGCAATTATTCTTGTGTTTAATTCTTTAAGTATAAAACAGAAATTGCTGTTTTGTAATCCCACTAGATCGCTTTTAGACGCCATGTTTTTTAATAGTTTTCTGTAAACAGAGTTATCTTTCTTGAAGTTTGTAACTTACGATTTTGGACACCATTATATTTTTTAAACACTCATTACAACTAGATTATAGCTCAAAAACTATTTTAAATGCTACTGGAAATAAAATGACAGTGATTTTATCCCCTATTGACTGATTAGGGTTGGTAATTAGCCTCCTAAACTCAGTGTTGGCTTGTGTTGTTTTAAGTACAGTTATACCTACAGCTATTATCACCTCAGGCGTAAATAATTGCCTGTTAAAAAAAAAATACTATTATATACACCTTGTTCATATTTTAAGAAATACAGTTGAAACTTTCAATGTATTTATTAAGTGTTTATCTTTTTAGTAATTAAACAATAAAAATGTCAAGTATAGGGATCGCAAGTCGAAAGTTGGAAGCAAAATGGCACCCAAAAACGAAGTTTTACTCAGTGGAAAAATTATCTGATTGTATGTCACGCCTATAAGTCGGACCCCTACTTTTTATTCAAATTTCTACTCCCAAAATACCGACTTATAAGCGAGTATGTACGGTAAATTGTGAAATTTATTACCCCATGGACAGGGGTTAAGGCCTTAGGGCGGGGTCAGTGTAACCGTATGATGAAAATGTATTTGACATTAGAAAATCTTCTTCTTTACTCCTACACATGTGGGGAAAAAACTGAATGCATGGTTATGATGTCCACAAACTCCTCTACTTAAATTGTGAAATTCATGATCCCTAGGTCAGGGGTTCAGGCTGTGTGGGGGGGGGGGCAATATGGCCGTAAAGTGTTAATGCATATAGTGTTTAAATCTGTAAGAAAGACTGACTTCATAATTTTGTTAACCAGGAAGTCCTCTACTGCAATTGTAAATTTTATGTCCCATAGACAATGAGTGGTGACTATAGGGCGGGCCAAAATGGATGTACAAAAAAATGTATAGCCTTAATGCATATAATGTTTAAAAATTATCTCTCTTCTCCCACACACCTGTATGGAAAACTGAATTCATAATTTTCTAGATCAGGAATTTATCTACCAAAATTTTTTTACTTCATGTCCACGAGGTAGGGGTTCTGAATCTAGGGCGGGGCCAAGACACTCATATAGTGTATAGGGTTGGGATTCTTAATGCAGGGTGTGGCTAAAAGCATGGTTATTTAGTGTTAATAATCATTAAATATAATGTAGTTAAGAAGAGCTTAAAGCTCAAGTGAGCTTTTCTAATCAAAATTTGTCCGTTGTCTGTGGTTGTTGGCGTTGACGTTGTTGTTGTTGTAAACTATTCACATTTTCATCTTCTTCTCCAAAACCACTGGGCAGATTTCAACCAAACTTGGCACAAAGCATCACTGGGTGAAGTGGATTCAAGTAAATTCATACTAGATGCTGTCATTAGACAGTAATACCCGCACCAAGTATTTGCCCCTAAATTATACACTGTTTTGTACCAGTTTAATTCAAAATGAAGGCCACATGCAAGTTTGGGTAATACATTTAAAAATGATAATTTTCATAACTGAAGGATGAGATCCCTTCCCATATGATAATACACATGACCAGCACTTTAGTGCAATTTGGGGTTGAACTGTTTGCATTGCATGTGAATTTTAAGTTAATCAATTATCTTAACATTTCAAGTCATAGAAAGTGTAATGGTCTATATAATTATTACAAACAAAATTAAATTTATATATATGCCCCCTCTCTGCGGTGGTTGCCAGCTTTAGATTTGCTTCTTTGTGCCTACATGTACATAATCGTGTGCATGGATTTAGAGAAGGGGTGAGAGTGAGGGAGCCAGACCCCCCCATCCCCCCCCCCCCCATAGGTAAGCATAATACATGTATAGTGAGTATTATAGCAGCACAATATTATGCGACACTGGTATGTACATAAGTATTACTTTCACTTTCTAAATAAGTGATCTGCCTTTTCTAGCATACTGTATCATCATCTTTTAATATTTAAATAAGCTTATCATCGTTACCTATCCTATCGCATTTATAAAGTTTCTGTCATTTTAATTGTAAAAGTTATTTTTTCATTTGTCAGACTCACTTGTCACACTATTGAGTTGACCCCATATTGATCCTGTAACAATTTCGTATTAAATGTGTGTATTACATGTATAAGTAAGTGTAGAGACTTATCATTTTTAGCTCACCTGAGCTGAAAGCTCAAGTGAGCTATTCTGATTACATTTTGTCTGTCGTCCGTCTGTCTGTCTGTCCGTCCGTCCGTCTGTCTGTAAACTTTTCACATTTTCAACATCTTCTCAAGAACCACTGGGCCAATTTCAACCAAACTTGGTACAAAGCATCCCTAGCCTAAGGGGATTCAAAGTTGTGAAAATTAGGGACCACGCTCTTTTGCAAAGGGAGATAATTAGGAATTTATTAAAATTTTCGAGAAATTTTCAAAAATCTTCTTCTCATGAACCATAAGTGTAGTGTAAATTCAATTTTGTGAAAATCATAACCCCTGGAGTAGGGTGGGGCTACAATGGGGGGTTGAAGTTTTACATAGGTATATATAGAGTAAATCTTAAAAAATCTTCTTCTCGGAAACTAATCAGCCAGGAAAGCTGAAACTTGTGTGGAAGCATCCTCAGGTAGTGTAGATACAAAGTTGTGAAAATTATGACCCCCGGGGGTAGGGTGGGGCCACAATGGGGGGTTGAAGTTTAACATAGGAATATATAGAGTAAATCTTTAAAAATCTTCTTCTCAGAATTTAATCAGCCAGGAAAGCTGAAACTTGTGTGGAAGCATCCTCAGGTAGTGTAGATACAAAGTTGTGAAAATCATGACCCAGGGGGTAGGTTTGGGCCACAATGGGGGGGGGGGGGGGTCAAAGTTTAACACATGAATATATAGAGTAAATCTTTAAAAGTATTCTTCTCAGAAACTAATCAGCCAGGAAAGCTGAAACTTGTGTGGAAGCATCCTCAGGTTGTGTAGATTCAAAGTTGTGAAAATCATGATCCTAAGGGGTAGGATGGGGCCACGATGGGGGGGGGGGGTCAAAGTTTAACAAAGGAATATATAGAGTAAATCTTTAAAAATTTTCTTCTCAGAAACTAATCAGCCAGATGATTCTTTAAAATTGTTAAGACTTTTGCCCCAGGAGAATTCTTTGGCTTCACAAGAAGGTTCAGAGTTTGATGTAGGTTTATTCCATATATAAACTATTGTTAAGGATCTTTTTGATAACTGCAATACTCAACATATGATATGACTATAAAATCATCCTGTTAGAAAAGGGACTACCGTACATACTCGCTTATAAGTCGGTATTTTGGGAGTAGAAATTTGAATAAAAAGTAGGGGTCCGACTTATAGGCGTGACATACAATCAGATAATTTTTCCACTGAGTAAAACTTCGTTTTTGGGTGCCATTTTGCTTCCAACTTTCGACTTGCGATCCCTATACTTGACATTTTTATTGTTTAATTACTAAAAAGATAAACACTTAATAAATACATTGAAAGTTTCAACTGTATTTCTTAAAATATGAACAAGGTGTATATAATAGTATTTTTTTTTTAACAGGCAATTATTTACGCCTGAGGTGATAATAGCTGTAGGTATAACTGTACTTAAAACAACACAAGCCAACACTGAGTTTAGGAGGCTAATTACCAACCCTAATCAGTCAATAGGGGATAAAATCACTGTCATTTTATTTCCAGTAGCATTTAAAATAGTTTTTGAGCTATAATCTAGTTGTAATGAGTGTTTAAAAAATATAATGGTGTCCAAAATCGTAAGTTACAAACTTCAAGAAAGATAACTCTGTTTACAGAAAACTATTAAAAAACATGGCGTCTAAAAGCGATCTAGTGGGATTACAAAACAGCAATTTCTGTTTTATACTTAAAGAATTAAACACAAGAATAATTGCTGGTCTGTTAAAGAAAAATAAAGATCGTTTTATATTTATTCATAATAAATTACACATGAGGTGATAATAGCTATATTGGTGGCTGTAGGTGGCATGTCACCTAAAACAACACAAGCTAACACACCGCTTTTAAAAGGGGCTATACCATCTTAATCAGTCAACAGGGGATCAAAATCACTATCATTTTATTTTCAATAGTATTTTAAATAATTTTATAGCTTACACCAAGTTTTCATCAGTGTATCAATTAAAAAAATGGCGTCCAAAATCGAAAGTTATTCATCCAGGATAGATGTCTTAACTGAACACAACACTTTTAAAATGCATTGCATCTAGAAATGATAACAGAGGGGTCAAACACCAATATTTTTTATCTAGAATATAGTCATGCTTGATAAAATGTGCTTATTTGATTGGCAATCTGTAGACTGATTATCCAGAAAAAATTACCCGACTTATAAGAGGGTCAATGGCAAAATCTTGAAAATAAACTTGAAAAATGGCAACCGACTTATAGGCGAACAATACTTATAGGCGAGTATATACGGTAATGATTATAAACATAAGAATATCCAGGGGAAAAATGGATTTTATTTATACAGGATCTACATGTATTATTGTACATTGTCCAGATAGTTTGTATTATGACTCCATTTTATCATACCTATTGTTCCTCAGGTGAGCGGTGTGGCCCATGGGCCTCTTGTTATGATTTTTTACTGGGTTTTCCAACGGAAAAATCTGGTTATTAAAATGGTGAAAATGGCGGGTGGGTAGGCGGGCGGCTGCCAATAGGGTACCCTCATTGTACAGATAACTCCTCCCTCAGTTTTCAAGATAAGAAGTTGTTCTTTTGCAGATTAATTGTACATATATCAGAGGTGTGCATATTTCTAGGATTTTGATTTCCAATAATTTATGAAAAAAATACCAGCTTTTGAACTTGGTCATTTTTTGGCAAAATATTGCATATAGGGTACCCTCATTGTACGGATAACTCCTCCTACAGTTCTCAAGAAAAGAAGTTGTTCTTTTGCAGATCAATTGTACATACTGTGGAATCATTAGATTTCATGGTGGCTCAATTTTCGTGGAATTCGTGGCTACCCCTCACCCACGAAATAACATCCTCCACAAATAAATAAATTAGGACTGTAAAGTCATATTTCCTTTTGTAAGTATCCGAGAATAGTTGATTTAACTATAATATTAATGAACCGCAGAGGTAGCTTCAGATGCAGATCTCCATTATCAAGGATGCTAAAAAAATTCTCCTATCTCAAACCTGCTTGATAGATGTGTTCGTTGTTAAATGATATAATATGATTCCTATGATATAGTATTCGCGGGGGTGTTAAGGAAGCATATGGATTCTGAGTTACATGTAATTTCGTGATATCACAAATCTTAGTTATTATGTACATATTCAATTATCTAAGCAACGAAACGTAGACCAAAAGCAAATAAAAATACTGAAGTCAATTTTTATTCAGAAATTAGTTTGTATTACCTAGATTTATACATTGATGACGTCATGACTAAAAGTTGAATGTCGTGTGAATTTGATCGGAAAGCATTGTAAACATATTCAAAACATAACTAATCTAAGAACTCTAATAAAATAGTGTGGTGTGATTTATTGAGAATGGGACATAAGAATACTAGGATAGATGTTAGTTTCATCAATCATTCGCTAAAAGGTATGTAAATTTGCTTTTATTTCTCGGCCAGGCTTTCCTCTGTCGTTGTTTACAATATAAAAATCAGACTAGAACAACACTACCCCGCATATATTGAACTTTGAATTTTATATGTATCGTTAGTTTGATCAATGCTTAAAATGAAAAATGCTGCTAGAATCCCATGCTGTGTGTTGTTTTGATGCAACTTGCCCTTTTCCGTGCAAACTTTATAAAAGTTGGGAAGGTTTTACGAGAACTGGATGAATAACTATTGAATTAAGAAAAACATTGGATTCTAGCAGCAGTTTTGATTAAACTGAGATGTTTTGCCTTCACTTGGTTTATTTATTTTATTTTGTAAACCACGGGGTAGTGTTGTTCTATCTCATTTTATGTTAAGGAATATACGTAAGCTATTTATAGTTGTCACGTGATAATGCACCAATGTGGCAGTAATGTACTACCCGATTTTTTTGCACTTACATCTATTTCAAAGGATAATACTTAGTTTTTGATCGTATTCAAAATAGTTATTTAATTTCACGATTTTGAATATAACAGTCAAATTAAGACGCTAAATTGCCCATATGCTTCCTTAACAACCCCGCGTTGTATGATATGAAACACTATTGTTTTATATGATACAATATTAAATCATATATTTATATTGTAAAAAGTTATATGATATGATATCATATTGTATGAATTTTTTTGTACATTGTGATATGATATTGTATCATGATATTGTTATGTATAGTATTGTTTATAATGATACAATATTGTATAATATGATATTGTATAATATACTATTTTATCACATGCTATTTCATATGATATTGCAACATATAATATTGTATCATATGATACGATATTGTATAATATGATATTGGTTTATATAATATATTATTATATCATATGAAAATGTATTATATGATATTGTATAATGTGATATTGTATTATATAATACAATATAGTATAATATGATATTGTATGATAAAATATAGTACTGTATCACATGATATTGTGTCAATTGATATGATACAATGTTGTATCTAATTTTATTGTATCATATGATAGAATATCCTATTATGTATCAAATATGATACAATATCATACTATTACTTTTTAGGTTAGTTACTGACTCACTACAGAAATATATTGGGTTGATCAATCTCATAGATGGCGAGGCGAATAAGTGTTTTGTTTTCTCGAGGACTTCCAAGCGACATATTTATTCACAAATAGCGATGATCTACGCAAAGCCATGTACAAGATGCCTTACATCTCGTCCAATTTAACTCATTTAAACTATTCAAAATTTTCAATCTCACCTTTCAAATACTCTTTCAAAATCTTTGCTTCACCCATGTTTACTTACAATGTTTTGTTGCTATTCAATTTTAAATGTTTTCTCCCTTTCCTCTGCAGAGATCTGAGCAAATTTCGACGTTGCCATTTTGTTTTGCTCCAGACAAAACAATGTGACGTCAATATTCTAAGAGCAACTACTCTAATTTTAAAGAATTTCAAAGGGCAACTACTCCAAATACTTTAAGAACTTGCGGCATGCAGTTTTTGTATAAAATACTATGAAATGTCAAAATGAGTAAGCGAAGCGTCGACCAATGACGGCCATATTGCCTAATATTATTTCTCACAGAACAAATATAGAGATATATGAGGCAATCACGTGCTATGTTTAAACCAATGAAAATGTAACATTTCAGTCCAAGGGAAAACAAAATACAATATCATACTATAATTTTATACAATATTATATCATATGTTACAATATTGTGATGTATTATGTGATATGATATTGTATCATATATTATTATATTGTATCATATAATATCAATATCATAATATATTATGATATTGTATTATATGATCAATTACAATAATGTATAACAAGATACAATGTCATATCATATGTTACAAAATCATATTTATAATTATTTATTACAGTATTTTATTGTTATATATGATATATATTATAGGTATCATAGGATGCAATATCGTATTTTATATTTTTGTATTGATAAACATTGTATCATATAATACCCTATGAAATGAACATATGATTATAATATTATACAATTTTTTAACATACGATATTGTTATACGATATTGTGTCAAAACAGTATCCATGTTTATCAAAGATCATTATTAACTATGAATTTCAAATGATATGATAAAGGTGGTCTCATAAAGGTGATTCCTCATAAAGGTGATGCCTCGTCTCAGTGAGCTTTGTAATCTGTGATTACCTATGTTTTATAACATAGCACGAAGTATCTTATTCCAAAATTTCTTAGTTTATAATAAAAAATAAAAATAAAATAGATACAAGGGTTCTTTTAATTTTTTGTATTTTGCATGTGTAAACCGGAAGTCCAAAAAGTGACATACAGGAGAACTAAGAGATTGCTTCTATAATTAAACATAAGATTTATACTTCTTCCTACGGTTTTCAAAAATCGCTGACGAAACTTTGTCGAGAATAATAATAATAATAAAACAGAACGAAAACAATAGGTCTTTTCAACCGAAAGTCAAAAAGTCCTAACAAAAATATATAATATAAAGTGAAATAAATATATGCTTTAGGTTATCAAAACTGAAATAGGAGTCAATTCACATGGTTCTCATTTTACTCTTTTTGAGAACTGCAATTTGTGTAGGCATGACATATCGTGGGAAATATTTTGTACCAATTGGTTGTCAACTTTCTGTTTAATGACGACTTTGGTTATTTTTATAGCAAAAAATTTTCAAACAAAATTCCGTCAAAGATTTCTCAGCAAGTATATCGCAGATGCTTGAAATTTTAACACAGTTTGTTTAGGCATGCCAAATCGTTTGATATATTTTTGTACTAATTGGACGCCAACTTTCTGTTAAATGAGGACTTTGTTTATTTTTAGCCAACATTTTCAAAAAAAAATTCATCCAAATTTTCTCAGCAACTATTTATTGCAGATGCTTGAAATTTTAACACCCTTTTTGTTTAGGCATGCCATATTGGGGAATATTATTTGTTCACATGTATCGAATGCCAACTTTGTGTTAAATGTTGATTTTGCTTATTTTGCTTATTCACATCAGAGCGGGGGTATCACTAGTGAGCATTGGCTCACAGATATCTTGTAATTTATACAAGTTTCACATGTATTATACTACATTGTGCAGATTGTTTGTATTATGACTCCATTAAGCTGATTTTATTGTACCAATTGTTCCACAGATGAGCTATGTGGCCCATGGGCCTCTTGTTTGTGCATATGACATTTAATCAAACAATAATTAGATCTTACATTTGCTTGTGCCACATCTTGTATCGTTTATTTGACTGGCTATCTTTTTATGTAAAGTAAATATTTTACTAGCAAATCTAATTTTGAATGACAGCAATATGCTTATGTAATGAAAAAAGTTAAGGAAATCAATATAAACATGTATTCTTATATCAAGATTTGACTGTTGATTTTTTTGTAGTGGACTTATAAGTTTGTTGCTTTGTCAAGAAGTGCTCTTGGACAAATTCTTATGGTAAACCAGTTGATTGACATGGAATGGAAATTTGGAGGTAAGAAAATCCAGTTGTGCATAGTTATGTATATTACCGTCTCTAAGCAACAGTTCTACACACACACACACACACACACACACACACACACTGAAGGAAAAAGAAAAGAAAACAACAGTAAAGCAAAGCTTGTTATCCCCTCACGCAACTTGTTGCGAAGGGGATATAGCATCGCTGCAGTGCGTGTGTGTGTACGTAGGTGTGTCTTCTTCAGCTTGAAAGCAATTGATTTAAAGAAAACCCTTGGATATTTATCAAACTCCGTAGACGTATTTGGCATGGTAAAAGGACAAACCCTATTCATTTTCAAGTCTGTTAGTTGAATTCTTTTTAAAATATTGTTAAAATAATTCTAAACAGAAATTTTATGTACGACATGACAATAACTACTTCCGCTTCACTACTGTGAAACTAAAGTGAAAGTTAGCAGTTCAAATCAACAACTTGATATTTTTACTATTTAGATCTAGTACAGGTAATAAAAAACTTTTTGTTGTAATGGAGGCTTAATTAGTACAATTCAGGCTTGGGGTAATGCTAAATGTAATGGTAATGCATTGCAATGCATTACATGTTTTCAAAGTAATGCTAGTAATGTGTAATGCCACAAAATTAGCATTACAAGTAATGGTAATGTAATTCATTACTTTCCAAAATTTAGTGTAATGCTGGCATTACATGGCATTACTTTGCATTACTATGCTTATTTATGCATGTTCACTTTAAAAAATGTGATGAATAAACAACACAGTTTCATAGCATGTTTATGTGTGTTGTTTTTAAGAGTTTTAAATCATTTAAACAATTTAAACAATTAGTTTGCACTTTAATAGAGATGTGTCAACAACACACTATGCCTCCAGGATAACCTAAGTATTAAAACAATCTATTGTTATAAGAAGTGCTAAACACCCCAATCACCTTCCCTACGCCATGTCCCAATAGAATAGAGGACAGACATGCATCTTTAAGGGCAAAATGAATGCACTGTCCATCCATCAAAATAACTTCCAATATTATAACCCATTTGAAAATAATTTTACTCTCGCTTTCTCTCTCTCTCTCTCTCTCTCTCTCTCTCTCTCTCTCTCTCTCTCTCTCTCTCTCTCTCTCTCTCTCTCTCTCTGTTTTACAGTTGTACATGTATATTAAGTACATTAGTTTGGACTGATAGAAAATACAAGATTCATGTATTTTTTCTATTTTTTCACTTAATATATCCTAAGATAAAGATTGTCAAACAATCTTTCAGTCCAAGCTTCCACTGCACCTGTACACCGTTTATTTAGTATAGCTGGGAAGATTTTCAAACTAATAGGAAGCAGTTAAAAGATTAAACCTTTGAAACTTTGATCATTAAGTGCAACAGCAATCTATTGTCTTGAAGTGTCCTTAGCATAAAAAAATCCGATTAAAATATATTAAGAAATATAACTGGGAAAAACCCTCTGTCTATAAATTAATACAACTAAGTGTCCAAAATTATAAAGATTTGTGTAATCTGGGGAAATATCTCTATTTAGCTTTTTAATAACCACAACATTATTCCATAAATTGTTTTCTATTATGCACGAATTCTGTGTCTCTATATCATATCTGACATTGTATCCCTCTCTTTTAAAAAAAAATGTGTACCGCACTGTGCAATAAGCGTACAACTTCCATATACGGCTTAACTGACCATTGTTGTTTAATGTAACGGACGGAGAATATGGCTTACCAGAAAAGTTCAATATTTTGCTAGAATTCTTTTTAAATGGGGGATTAAATAATGTATATTTACATTTTGCGGTGTTATTTTAATTTATAAAACCATTTCAAAAAGTCGTTTAATTTATTTCCTTGTTTAGACCTTCATCTGTTGTGTGGTTATCTATAGAACTTTCATGGCTGATTTCTTAAAACTAGTAAAATATAAATGTTCACACTATGCGTGGTAATACTATTTTAATTTTATTATAGAGTGTTTAAACACTGTGCACATATTGGACTTTACATAACATTAACTTATTTTCAGAGAGAGAGAGAGAGAGAGAGAGAGAGAGAGATCCTGTGTGTGAATTATAATGCTTAAATTAATGTTTTATCACTGAACTTAATTGTTTCGCTTTAACTGCGTTTCTATTGTCGGTCATTTGATAGGGATTTTATTTCAGGACTCCACAAGCTACGCCTGTAAGTCAGTTTAAGTAAAACATATCTTGCGCTGCATGCTTCTTAGCTCCTCCTACATTGTACAAAGTTATCGAATGAAAAAAAGTTTCAATTTTATGTTTTCTGAAATCCTTATTGAAGAGAGTGTTTCCATTTGAATTTATTAAACAATTATTTCCATCAAATTCGTGATTTTAATGTTAACTCATGTACTGGCGATCAGTGCCCCGTTTTCTCTGTCGTGTTTTCTGTTAGATAAATGTTTAATATATTTATCACTTTTAACATTGTTGATAACCTGGTATTTTTCCGTTTCCTGTTTACAACAAGCAAACCGTACCGTGCAAGAAGTGAACAGTACTGTGCAAGAAACGAACTATGCATAAAGCGAACCCGGCGTAACAGTACCGTTCAAAAAGTACATGTATAGCAGCATGTTTAAGGGTTTCTCTCTCTCTCTCTATATATATATATATACACACACACATGTGTTCTAATTTAGTTATCTTAGTTTAATGAAGATATTAAATCTTCACTCTTACTCTGAATATTATTTGCTGACCAATGTTATTTGTTATTTTAGTAACTGCTGCAAGCAGTGAAGTGGACAAAGTGGGAAACACATTTTTACAAGTAGGTTGATTGTTACATTTTTCAGCAATAAATGACTGATATCAACTTCTTCATTTGTTAAAACCACGTAAGTTTTAAAATGTACTTCTCATATAAATATTTGAAAATGTTTAGGTAAAATTATGAAATATTTTTGCTGAGAATCCATATTTTGTTACAGTATAGAAATAGGGAAAAAAAGTGATTTGTTGTGAATTATAGTATAGATATACAGTCCATGAATTTTTGTTATTTCATTTTTTGGGGTGTGTTGACCATGCGTTCAGCGTGCGCTCACAAACGTAGGTTCGTTATCTCATCAGTAATGCAGCATTTGCTCACTGTTGAAAGGTTTTATTTGTCATTAAGAACAATTAACAGCAGTATAAACGTAAAGCCCTGGTCACACTCGCAGTTTAGAGCTACGAGCTATTATGAGTGCTGGTAAATTATAACTCAATAACTATAATCCTCATGTAGTGTAGATTTAATGTTGTAAAATTATGACCTAATGGGATGGGATTAGGCCACCATGGGGGTAGATTTTTTTTTCATAGGAAAATATGGGAAAAATCTTTTAAAATATTCATCTACAAACCATTTACCGGTACCTTGAAAAGCTGTTACTTTATTGAGAGTGATCTCAGATAATGTAGATTTTTATTTTTGTTCAAATCAAAATTTTGATGAGAGGGTGGGGCCACATTGTGGATCCAATTTTACAAACTTAAGGAAAGCATTTTAATTATTCACAAAGCTGAAATGTTGTGAGACATAGTTTTACTTAAATGCTTACATCCGGTTAGAAAATTGGAGTAATAATAATAGACATAAGAATATCCAGGGGGAAAACTGATTTTTATTTATACAGAATCTGCATGTATTTTACTACATTGTCCAAATAGCTTGTACATGTATCATGAATCCTCTAAGATTTTATCATACAGTATCTATTGTTCCTCAAATAAGCGATGTTGCCCATGGGCCTTTTCGGGGATTGTCTAAAACTAATTGTATCGATTGATTTTGATTGCAAGACTATCTTGTAAACTCTTTAACGATGCATGCATTGAAATGTGATTTATGTGTTCATCGTATTGAATGTGTAAAAATATCGTATCATTTCGATTCAATTTCTAAAGCAGCATCACTTATTAGATCTAACACACGTGTTTTTTTCCTATTATGATGATTTAGTACAGAGTTCTGACATAATTTTTCAAACTTCTGGAACCCCCCCCCCCCCCATAGTGTTTTTCGAACAATGTTCTACTTTTGTGCATCACTGCCCAGACGATTGATGAAAAGGACATGCCTACTTATTGAACTGTACTACATAAGCAAATAGAGATCTTTAAAAGTTGTTTATAGTTTGATTCTCCTCATGTTGTTTGTTTGCTTATGCACTTTATTTTGAGAAACTTATTTAATCATCATAATTGTCTAATTATATACAGACTGAATGTGCATAAGCCCGGCATACACATGCTTGTATTGAAGTTTCAACATTGCTAGTAATTAAGGAAATTTTACAAAATACTGTTAATATATTCTTATTATGATAAAAGTAAAATTATGAATTTACAACGATGACAATTATCGAAAAGACAATATTGCAGGCCTGGTGTACATATAGGATGAATGTGTAGTTTGTTTTGAAGGTTTATTTTTTATAAATATATGATTTGGGATCAATTTTGTTTCTTACTTTGTTTTGTTTATTGAAAGTTAGGATAAAGAAAATGAGTAATTTTGGAATTGAAGTCAAGTACATTTTCTTATTATCATAGAGCAAAAGCACATTAGAAAAAAAAATATTGTATCAAGCAGTTCTTATGCGCAGATCATGCATTTCTTTATGATTTTTACAATTATTAGTTACTACAGGTTAATTTATCAATCCATCCATGTATAGTTATTGATAAACATTGAATAGCGGTTTTTTTTTTAACCCAAATCTCTTCCACGGAGGATAGCAAGTCATTCATAAATTACAGTTTATTGATAACCTCTTTTAAATTTTTTATGTACTGAATAATTTCTAAATAGCTGATGAAGGCTGATTCATATTTATATTCCCGCTTCGAAGAAAAAGGGGGTATACTGTTTTACCCGTGTATGTCTGTCTGTCTGTCTGTCTGTCTGTTCTTTTGTCTGTCTGTCCGTCCGTAACAAAAATTTCTGTCGCATTTTTCTCACCAACATAAACTATTTATTGCAGAAGCTGAAATTTTAACACACTATTTGTTTAGGTACGCCATATCGTGGGATATACATGTATTTTTGTATCAATTGGATGTCATATTCCTGTTAAATGGCGACGTTGTTTATTTTTAGCCTAAATTTTCAAAAAAAATTTCGTCAAAGAAACTCCTGAAGATTATAATGAAACCGGTAGAGCTTTGAATCGGCTTTCTGTTATTTTTTATTATTTAATAATTGTGTGGATTAACTTTACTCATTTTGGATTATATATATATATATATATATATATATATATATATATATATATATATATATATATTTTATATAAATAAATATATATATATATATATATATATATATATATATATATATATATATATATATATATATATATATATATATATTCTCGAGGACTACAAAGCTAAAAAAATTATTGAGATTACTATACAAGTACCTTAAGATAGTGTAGATTTTAAATCGATTTTAAATCGTGAAAACTGTGACACCCCATCTTTCATTTAAAATGGGTATTAAATTTAAAGCTTAAAATTCAGTCTCATTTGATGTGTAGATTAATTATGAATACAAACAAAGATATGACTTTTCTGCCTTTTTATGTTATTATTTAATATATGGCAAAATCTTGAAATATATGAGAGTTTTGCAATATTTTTTTCAGAGTTCTTTTCATAATAAACCCTTTCGAAATAAAATAATACAAGAACTGTTGTTGTGAATCAGGTAAGCGATATGTGGCCTATGGGCCTCTTGTTGAAAATTTGGCTTCAAAACAGCTTCGCTTACTAAAAATTACTAATAAAGGTTAATATACCTTATTTTTTCTCCATTTTTGTAGTAAATTACAACTTCATTATCGAAATTTCCGACATGAAAATTGCATGTCATATTCCTTTAATATTGAACCTATGCAGTTTGCCGTATTACTTATGGCTTGCTTTATCGTTACAGGTAAAATTAGTTATCAACACAGGAAATGGGATAACAAATACATACATGGGTAAGTGTATAAAAGGAGCTGACAACAAAAGAAAATAAAATAAACATCAACATGTAGACTGTTGATTTCCATAGTTGTATGTATATGTTAAGGACATTTTTGATGAATGATTAAAAATGTAATAGTTTATCCTAGACATACATGTTTATGTATATATTGATTTTTCTGATGTTGCCAGCAACGTTCTGATAATTAAGATCTTTTGTCAGATTCTTTATAAAATATGAATAAAAAGCAAACCATCTATTTTTCCCATTAATAATCATTTTTCTGTGATATTTTATGAAGGGTTGTCAACATTTCATATAAACCTTTTATGGTTAGTTTTTGCTTTAACAATATGTACTTGTATTTGTATTGGAAATTGTTCCGTTAAGTCTTATAGGGGTCTAAAGTTTGTTATGTACATTCCAAATAATAAACACAAGGATTTTGTATATAGATACAGCTTAATTTACAATACCTATATCTGTCTCCAGGGCAGATACGGATCCTGAAGGAACGTTATTGATTTGCACACTCCTTGCAGAATGCCTGTGATATTTTTGTGCCTCAGAATATGAGGTTTTAGTTGATCAAATGAATTGTTATAGTTTAAGATCTCTGTATTCCCTCAGACCGAAATGTCACAATCTCATTGATTTAAACATTAGAGAGAGAGAGAGAGAGAGAGAGAGAGAGAGAGAGAGAGAGAGAGATAGAGAGAGAGAGAGAGATTTTAAGCTACAAACAGGCTATTTTTATTTTTACAGAACTGACATTGCCGCAATTCTATTCTTTCCTACATGAAATGGAGAAAGCCAAAGCCAGCCTTGAATACCTCAACTAAAGGACATATTGTACTACTTGTATTTAAAAGTGATGAAATCAGTATATGCAACATTGTTGAATTTAAAAAACCTTCAAAGATATTACATATATTGTCTGATTTGGTTTTTAGTTGACTGAAGTCGAAGACTTTTATGGACTTAAAAATCATAAGGCTGAGAGCTGTAGCCCGTTTCACTAGATGGAGTAACACGACAAAACATAAGATAAGCCTCGGGATGTACGCTAATATTTAGTCTGGCGTAAGTCGTGTTTCATTATAAGAAGCGTATGGCTGGCCGTAAATACTACCATCGGACTAAGTTAAGGCCATACTTACATCATTGATAACAAGCCATTTCATATGCGCACATACACATAAAGAAGATAGATAGATAGATAGATAGATCACATTTTATCCGTTGTCCATCTGTAAACTTTTACATTTTGAACTTTTTCTCTAAAACCACCTCGACAATTTCAATTATATTTAACACAAAGTATATTTACGTTAAGATAAATATAAATTGCAGAAATGAAAGACCAAACTTTATCCAAAGCAGAGAAAACCTCGAAATTGTAGAACAAGGGGGGGGGGGGGTGCATTTTTAAAATCTTCTTCTCAAGAGGTCAACGAAATTTCGCACAAATAATATGAATGGGGTTCAATCAGTTTTTAACTGCTGGTTCGGTAATTCGTATAATGAAAACCAGGTTTTTTGTCTGAATTTGCTTGTTGGGCAACAGTTTACATGCGAAGGGAATATTTGAAACATGCAAAATATAAATGTGCCGATTTTTATACCCCCCGCAAACGAAGTATGTCGGGGGTATATAGGAATCACCTTGTTCGTCCGTCCGTCTGTCTGTGCAAAATTTGTGTCCGGTCCAAAGGTCATTTGGGCAAGGTCAAGGTCACTGGCAGAAAAAGTGCAAAATTCGTGTCCGGTCCATATCTTTCTTATGGAGAAACATTGGAGAAACATTGGAATTTCTTACTTCACACAAAGCGTGATTGCTTATGACTTAAGGGTGTGCCATGACCTTAAACAAAGGTCATTCGGGCAAGGTCAAGGTCACTGGCAGAAAAAGTGCAAAATTCGTGTCCGGTCCATATCTTTCTTAAATGCTTAATTCCTGTTTGTGTCATGTCCTGTATTAATGGAAATAATTAGAAGCTAAAATTTGACATAAAATTATTTTTTTAGATTATAATCCCCGTCTCTCTGAAAATGGCCTGCCCTGATGTATTTCTTTTCTTTTTTGGAAAAAAAATGTGTGGGAAAAAAATTTCGGGAAAAAAATCGGGCTCATTATACCAAAATGTGGCTGCTTGACATGGGGATTTTCGTTT
This sequence comes from Magallana angulata, assembly GCF_025612915.1. Taxonomy (NCBI): domain Eukaryota; kingdom Metazoa; phylum Mollusca; class Bivalvia; order Ostreida; family Ostreidae; genus Magallana; species Magallana angulata. The sequence goes on along the minus strand of NC_069118.1, from coordinate 36,438,292 downwards.
GATTCGAGTCATGTTTGTTAACATAAGGATGCTAATCTCCTCATGCATTAACAGTTAACTTGAAATAAAATGGAATTTAAAGAATAGAAATTGGTTCTTGTACTCATATTTGCATTAACAGTTTTAAAAAAGTTATTTTAAGAAAATGGACGGTGAAAAAGATTCATCCAATATTTTCTATAATAGAAAAAAATACATTAGTTATGATTTTTCTTAGCGGGGGGTATCAATTGTGAGCTTGCTCACAGTACCTCTAATTTTAAAATTAAATTGAGAATAAATATTTCAATGCGTTGACAGTTTCACTTTGACGGTGGTTTTAGGTTGTTTTGATTTTCGTTTCATGTTCGTTAATTATGCCCTTAACTTGAGGGGAACTGTCGCCTGTATTTTGGATTTTTAGCTCACCGAGACGAAGTCAGGGGGAGCATTATGCTATACCCTCGGCGTCGGCGTCGGTGTCGGCGTCGGCGTCCGGACCTGGTTAAAGTTTTTGTTGCAGGTCCTGTATCTAAGCTATTACTTGTCCTATCTTCACCAAACTTGCATGGATGATGCATCTGGACCTACTTAATGACTTGAAATACTTGGATGCTGAATCTGAGTCCTAAATTTCAGATGCTGGAGGAGGTTAAGGTTGTTAGACCAGGTTAAAGTTTTTGTTGCAGGTGCCCTGTGATAGCAATATCTAAGTTACTGCAGGTCCGTACTTCACCAAACTTGCATGGATGGTGTGTCTTATGATACTGATGCACCAGACAGGCTTGAGTGCTGAATCTGAGCTATAGGTTTCGGATGCTGGAGGAGGTTAAGGTTTTTGGAGCTAGTTAAAGTTTTTGTTGCAGGTGCTCTTTGATAGCAATATCTAAGTTACTGCTGGTCCGTACGTCACCAAACTTGCATGGATGATGTGTCTTATGATACTGATGCACCAGGCAGGCTTGGGTGCTGAATCTGAGCGATAGGTTTCGGATGCTGGAGGAGATTAAGGTTTTTAGAGCTGGCTCAAGTTTTTGTTGCAGGTGCCCTCTGATGATTATATCTTAGTTACTACTTGTCCTAACTTCAACAGACTTCCATGGATGGTGCATCTTATGATACTGATGCACCAGACAGGCTTGAATGCTGAATCTGAGCCATAGGTTTCGGATGCTGGAGGAGGTTAAGGTTTTTAGAGCTGGTTAAAGTTTTTGAAACAGGTGCCCTCTGATTAATATTTTGAGTTATTACTTGTCCTAACTTCACCAGACTTCCATGGATGGTGCATCTTATGATACTGATGCACCTGACAGGTTTGAATGCTGAGGCTGAGCCATAGGTTTCAGATGCTGGATATGGTTAAGTTTTTTGGAACAGGTCACATGTTTAATAGATAATAGTACTTTTTCAAACTTGCATAGTTGATTAAACTGTAGTATGAATGAATCACAGAGGAAGCTTCGGATGCAGAGCTTGATCTCCATTATCAAGGATGCTAAAAAATATATCTTAGTTATTATAGGTCCTAACTTCACCAAACTTGAATGGATGGTGTGTCTTATGATACAGATGCACCTGACAGGCATGGATGTTGAATCTGAGCCATAGGTTGCGGATGCTGGAGGAGGTTAAGGTTTTAATTGCTAGTGCCCTCTGATGATGATATCTTAGTTATTACTGGTCTGAACTTCACCAAACTTGCATGGAGATGCGTCTTATGTATACTGATGCACCTGACAGGCTTGAATGCTGAATCTGAGCCATAGGTTTCGGATGCTGGATGAGGTTTAGTTTTTTTGGAACAGGTCACATGTTTTATAGATGATAGCTTGCATAGTTGATTTAACTATATCATAAATGAAACGCAGAGGTTGCTTCAGATGCAGAGCCTGAACTCCATTATCAAGGATGCTAAAGAAATCTCCTACCTCACTCCAACCTGCTAGATAGATAGATGTGTTTGTTGATAAATGATATAACATGATTCCTATGATAAAGTATTGTATGGTATGAAACAATATTGTTTAATATGATACAATATAATATCATATGTAATATTATAAAAAGTTATATGATACGATATGATATTGTATTAATTTTTTGATATTTTATGTTATGATATTGTATCATGATATCGTTATGTATAGTGTTGTATATTATGATACAATATTGTATAATATTATATTGTATTATTAATTTATTATTTAATTACATGATACTATTACATTAGATATTGCAAAATATAATATTGTATCCTATGATACTATATTGTATATTCTATAATATTGTATCATACAATTTTGTATAATATGATATTAGTTTCTGTAATATAGAATTATATCACATGAAATTGTATAATATGAGACTGTTATTTTATATAATATCGTATCATACGATATTGTATAATATGATATTAGTTTATAATATGATATATTATCACATCACATGAAATTGTATTGTATGATATTGTAAAATATATTATTGTATCATATGATACAATATGTATCATATAATATTGAATTATATAATATTTTACTTGATCACATAATATTGTATCATTTGATATGATACAATGTTGTATCAAATAATATTGTATCATATGATACAATATCATATTATGTATCAAAAATGATACAGTATCATACAATATCATACTATATTATACAATATAATATCATATGTTTCAATGTTATGATGTATTATGTAATATGATATTGTAATATAATACTATATTGTTTTATATATTATGATATTGTATTATTTGATCAAATACAATAATGTATAACACAATACAATGTCATATCATACATTACAATATCATATCTCATCATTGTTTATTATGGTATTTTATTGTATTATATGATATATGTTGTAAATATGATAGGATGCAATATTTAATTTTATTGTATTGATTAACATATGAACATATGATTATCATATACTTTTTGAACAGATGATATACGATATTGTGTCAAAACAGAATCCATGAATATCCAAGATCATAAAGTATGATTTTCATTTAATATGATAAACGTGGTCTCATAAAGGTGATGTCTCATAAGGGTGATGTCTCGTCTCGGTGAGCTTTGTAATCTGTGATTACCTATGTTTTTTTATCAAATCAAACATAGACTTCGTTACTCAGACAGCCTTTGTTTACTGTCAGCCTAACCGAGTACAAACTTGTGGAAAAGATAAAATACGCATTATACATTTAGTAAACTCTTGTGAAAATAAGAAGTTTGTACTACATTAGGCTGGTACCTAAAAATTGAAAAACATGAAAATTTCAAGGTTTTTCCTTTAGCAAGCGAATGCTACATGATTGTATTAGTTGCGTGACCCATGTATGACCCACGCATGGAGTAAATTACTTCAAACAATCACGTGGGTTCTATCCAGGTAGACGTTTGTCAAATGTGCTCACTGTAAAACATTGACACGTTTTAAATCGCTTTCCATCAACTTTGTATGGTCAGGAATGTTTGTTTGATCAGTATGGTAATATGCAACTTCAAAGCTTTATTCGATTTTTTTTTCAGACGTAAAATAATGCATAAAGTATAATTTAGCAAACGCGCCAATCGATCCACCAAAAGAACAATGTTGATTTAAATGTCCCCTCCCTCTGATTTAAAAAGACACAATTCAAGTAGGTTCGGTTTGATTTTTCCGGATTGAGATAAATTATTAATAGGCATTTAAAAATCCTCAATTTTTTAAAGTGTATGCTAATTTTGGTAAATTTAAGCGTGCATATAAATCAAAAGTATCCATCAGTGCTTAGCTATAACGAGAAAAAAGCAACTTGTTGATATTTTCTACATAAAAAACGGCACTGAAAAAGGGTCCATTCTGTATAGCTTAATCGCACTTGTTCTTTGTTGATTACTGAGTTCCAAAAAACCCATTTATCAGTTCTATTATAAGAACATGTTTAACTTTCAAAAAGAAAACTGGAAAAGCATATATATACAATAATAAAATTAATAACATATATGATAAGAACATATATGAATTTATTTACAACATATTGAATGATATATTAAGTTGCAACTTATTTTTACATCAATGTAAGTTTAAACCAAGCAAATATTGTGATTATTGCCAAGACACAACAGAAAACGTTGAACATCTTATTTTTCATGAATGTGACAATGTCAAAGAAATATGGTCAAAACTGTGTACGATTATGCAATATGATATTATGTGGAAACATCTAATCATAGGTTTCTATTATGAAAAAAACCTCAAGGTACAATTTTTGAATAATATTATCTCTTATGTTGATTCAGAATTTACAAATTTAAGATGTTATGTAGATGTGAAGAAGAAAATGAAACCTCTCAAAGTCTGAACGAATATGTTAAGAATTATTTAATAAGAGATATCAATTACATTACAATGTACTTAAAATCATCGAAATATTCATCAAAACTTAAAACATTAATAAATATATTGTGATTACTATTTTATACCCTAGACACATAGGGTCTGCCTATGTGTATATTTGCTACACCCGGGGACCATGTGATGGCCTGTATGTAGATGTGTTTGTCCTCCGGGTTAGCCGGGGTATTACATGTACATTGACTTACTATATTTCTACCTTGTACTAAGATAGCTTACTTTCTTCCAGTATTTTCCTATTTTTATCCACAATTTTTTTGTGTGTGTACAAATGTATATTAGACGCAAATATTGTGAGTCCTAGTTATGCATTTCTCTCTACATACATATTACATAACAAATAAGGAATTATCTACCAAAATTAAACACATTATATATATATATATATATATATATATATATATATATATATATATATATATATATATATATATATATATGTTTTAAGAGAGCCAGTTAGATACTTTTAAATGTCTTCTCAATGAAAACATGTACATTTATACGTATCATTGCTTTTCCTTTGTTGGAGACCAGATGTTACTAGTGTTTTTGAAATCTCACTTAATCAATATCTGTTTCAAGACGCGTTGAAAGAATGTTTTAAAAATAATGGATGTACAAAAACCAAAAAGCCCAGAAAATTTCAGAATCAATACAGGGACTTAAGAAACGAATACAGGAAGATTCCTTACGTGCATCGTTTATGGGTGAATTCCCTTCTGATGCAAGGTCTGATTCTTCTTCGTCGAGTTCATATTTTGAGTTTACCAAAGTATCTATTGTGAATGTGCTAAAAAAGACCATTTCTTTAATAAAAGATGGGTATGAACTACAACGCCAAAAAGAGTCAGAAGCTATGGTATTCTTATGGTGTGATCTCGATAGAAATTGTAGTAAAGATCAAATGAGATGGGCACCCGTTGGATGGTTTCCAAAAGGTTATAGCCTTGCAACAGAAGTAGTCCGCAATATTGTAGAAAAGATACACGATGAAGGCCAAGCTTACTGTGTTCATGTGCCATGTGAATCATTTAATGGACATTGGCATAACATCGTTAGATCTCTGGATCATCGACCATTTACAATTCTTAAACTTCATAACGATGTATGGCATGAAACGGAGAAGCTGTAAAAATCTCAGATTTTGAAAAAGTAGACATCAATAGGAACTATTCTTGTAGCAAAGTTGACCATGTGATTTTTAGACGGGGTCACGTGACCCCGTCTATTGGTTTACTGTCAGCCGAATTCTCAAACCGGAAGGCACGCGTAGAACACATGAATTAAGTCTACGCGTAAGAAAATAGTGCAGAAAGTTTTCATGCATTTCAGTAAATATGCATCATAAAAACACATTAAATCGTTTTAAGTTCTCTGTGTATAAACAAAGTTCTATTTAGAAAATAAACAAATAGTTTCATTGATCAAAATATTTTTGCTCGGGTTCAAATGTGGAATGAGTTACGTAACTGAATACACGGCGCCGTTGACGTTTCAGTTGGTGTACGAGCTCATTAATCAATAGAAGAGGTTGATGGTGGAATCGAAATTAAAGTTCCCTAACGCAATGTGCCAATTTTGAAAAATTGTACTATGTGAATTTTATTTTGACAATTTTTCACCTGAATACTACCAACTTCGATTCATGCGTAATCCTAAGCTAAAATCGGGACGGGTTATACACAGATGTTGTACAAATTAAATAGGTGTTTCATTGACTTCCAGTCTACTTGCGGTATGACTGCTGTTCGTCTCTAAAGGAATTATGTACTAAGAAAATAAAAACAAGTCTGAATTTGCCTTCTCGTTCGTTGGCTCTTTAGTTGATTAAACTGAATTTAAATTTTAAACAATGCATTGTAAGCATAATCTATAATAGGTTATACATTTTGGAAGACTTATACATCATATAATATATACAATATTATCGATTGAAGAACCAAGTTAAATGTTAATGTTCATGTTTTCCGGCTTAGTTGGAATCAGGCTTGGGGTAAATTACATTGTAAAATAATGCATTACATTACCATTACTTCATGAATTAGGACATTAAATTACCATTACCATTACATAATTTTCTTGAAGTAATGCATTACATTACCATTACATGAGTAAAGTAATGCATTATCATTACTTAATGAAAAGTCAATAAGTTTTAAAAAAGTATTTTAAAAAATAAATAAAAGAGATTTTGCAAATATTTCATAAATAAAACATGCTTAAAATATTTACAGGTGCATGTTCACTATCAGGTTCAAATTTAATGACATACAAGATTGCTGTTGCACTTGTAGTTCTCAAAGTAAGGTTTGTCCCGTAACATTATTTTACACGCTAATGGCGGGGTTGACAATCTCTGTTATTTATGTCTCTGATTTTCAGAGTATGATTTTTAATGAAAGGAACGGTTGTATCGTAATTCGTGTAGGTGATGCACGAGTTTACACAAAAAAGAAGCGAGCGGATTTATTTTTACCTATTAATTTTGCATGAATCGCAAATGAAGAAAATCCTGTCAGATAAGTCGGTCTTAAAAATCAAAATGGCGACCGTGACAAATCTTTTTATTGTCAAAGTTCTTGGAATCTTATTGTAAAAAAATATTTCTAACGTCAGGTGCCTGCGTTTGTTATCGGTATACAAATGTTCACTTTGTTAATTCAGCAGTTTTAGAGTTTTTGTGGTTTTTATAAAACTTTTATTACGGATACCGTCCGACTTGTGGATTTTCCCTCGGAACACAAAATTGAATAAATCTAACGATTAAAATTATCTACTTTGATATAGTTGTTTGATTTTCCCGGTTAGTAGTAATTTTTAAAATTTTTCCTTGTGGTCTTATTTTACATAATATACCGTTGTGTCAATTTTCTACAATTATGAAGACCGGGATTGAGTACAATTTAGACAAAGTATCAGACAATTGCAAAAAAGCCGAATTAACATAAATTGTAACAACTAATTCAAACTCATAAATTTTAGAGGCATGTTTGAGGAAATCCAGACAATTACAAATTCAAACTTTGAAGACCCCGTCTTTCAGTACTCTCAGTACTTTGATTGTAATAAATGGTGGTAAGCATCTCCCTGTTCTTCGTAAAAAGTCAACAGAAAGAAGTCAGAAGACAAAGTAGAGTGTGATGAAAATGAGAGCGTCGTAGTCCATGTCCCAGATGAAATACTAGAGAAAACATCTTCTGAAGAAATCGGTATTGCAGGGGTCAACACAGCTGTAATGAAGTATGTAATGATAGATGAGGACTCAAAATCTGTAATGCAGTCTTGCAATGCCTCGAAAAACAAGTGGGTGGAAATATATACAGATCACTCTGAAGATTCTTCTCCAGATCAGAACGTCGACAACGAAGATGAAATCATAGACATTAGCGTTTTAGAAAAAATTAGTACTTTACAACCTGATGAGTTGAACATTTTAGAAGAAACTACTACAGATAAGCAAGACTCTGAAGAAACTGCTAGAGATGAGCAAGAGAAAATTGAGCTAGTTTTTTCTTATGAAGAGTTACAGTCAATTCTACTACTGTTGAGGATTCTGGTAACACAAATTACTGTGGAATCATTAGATTTTGTGGTGGCTCAATTTTTGTGGAATTCATGGGTACCCCTTATCCACGAATTAACATCATCCACGAATTAATAAAATAAAGGAATAAGGCATGTTTCCTTTTGTGATGTAAGAGAATACACGAAATTACGTTCCCACGAACCTGTAAAATTTAAGCAATCCACGAAATTGGCCCCCACGAAATTTAATGAAAATAAAAAGGTTTACAGTAAGAAATTAAAGACATGCTGTAAAAGGTCTTTTGGATCAGCTCGTGTATCTCTAATTCGCAGCAAACGATAGCTTTCTGTGAGAGAAAACAATCGGTTCAACTCATGCAATATTCCATATACATTATGGTACATTGTGAACGGTAATGTAAGACATTCGAATTCGAATGTAGCAAATGTTAACTGTTTGTTGTTCGTAATAAATATCTTTAAGCAAGATTATTTTTTCCGTATGCTAATTATCACTTACGTTATTGCATACCCCGCTATGCATACTTACATTTATTATAAGCAAAAAATCTTTTTCCAATTATTTCAGATCTTAACAGTGATAAGTATATGTAAAGTTGTCGTTATTCCGTTCAGTCTTTATTAATTTGCACCCGCAGAGAGCGTCGCTAACTTCGATCGACATCGATCTCAGCAAGGGGGACACGAGGTTAACGGTTAAAGGACTGAACTGATGATTGAGATATACTGAAGCTGAGTTTATAAATCGGTAATAAATGCATAAATAGAGGGGCGATTACTACTTGTTTTAATATAATGTGCCTTCTTCGACACATCCGCCATTATCGGATGTTGGGGATTTTCCAAGATCTAAAAATAGCACAATGTTCCCTCGATGGAGTTACAATGTACCTTGGTTGTATGGAACGCCAAATTAACATATATTCAAATATTTGTACCTATCTTCAAATAATTGTACCTATCTTCAATTCAATTGTACCTATCTTCAATTCAATTGTACCTATCTTCAATTCAATTGTACCTATCTTCAAATTGAATTAGAGATAGGTACAATTCAATTATACCTAGTATCTTTAATTCATTTGAAGATAGGTACAATTGATTTGAAGATAGGTACAAATGCAATGAATTGAAGATAGGTACAATTGAATTAAAGATAGGTACAATTGAATTGAACGTATCTTCAATTACTAAAATATTGGCAATAACGAATACTCCCTGTATAGTACGTCATTTCCGTTACGTCACAACTGGCGCGAAAATTTATCAGTATCTTCATCCGGTTGCCAAAGGCAAAGGCCATGGCCGAGCAGCTGCAGAGCTTTACTGCTTAACACCTTTATATATTTATAAATAATAAATATGAAAAAAAGATTGAAGAAAGGTGACTTAGAAATAAAATCGAGATCGGGATAATAAAATAGGGAATATGATTTTGTCAACTTTTCGAAAGATTGAGCCTTAAAACAAACACAAACTCATATTAATTATTACCGCTTTAATAAATATAGTGATTATCAACTGAATTATATCTTTGATAAAATCATGGAAAAAAATAAAGCCAGTTTTTTATTTAGGTATATAGTGACCCTAACTACGTCACTACCCTAACTCCGTCACTTTTGAGGTATTCGGATATACATGTTTTTGGCTTACTTATTGATATACATGTATATTTTAATAAGTAAATGATGCCTTTTGCAAATATATTACACACATCGTTGTTGGTGCTTCCCTCGTTTCCCTCCATGTTGAAATGTCTTCAAGGGAGCGTTCATTATCTTCAACAATACACAAAACGAATTGAACCTAGGTATAATTGAATTGTACCTATCTTCAAATCCTTTGTAGATATGTCTGAATTGAACCTATCTTCAAATCAATTGTACCTATCTTTAAATGAATTTTACCTATCTTCAAATGAATTAGATATAGGTATAATTCATTCGTACCTCGGTATAATTATTTAGAGATAGGTATAATTATTTACACCTATCTTCAATTCAATTGTACCTATCTTCAAATAATTGTATCTATCTTTAATTCAATTGTACCTATCTTCAAATGATTTGAAGATAGGTACAATTAATTGAAGATAGGTACAATTATTTGAAGATAGGTACAAATATTTGAATATATGTTAATTTGGCGTTCCATATGGTTGTGCTATGATTGAACTGTTTATTTGTCGTAAAAATATTGGAAACTTGAGTAAATGTACTCAAATAAGAAAAAAAATACAGTTCAGCCTGATTGCAAGTCATATAGGGAAGCGATTCTTGTCACATAACTATAACATAGAGACATCGTATAGTATGCCTCTGAAAATGACTGTGTGCACATGTCATGTGAAGAAGACTGACTGCAAAGTTATAGAGCAGTAATTAATTTTAATTATTTTTGGTGTCAAAACAAGTTTGCTGTAATTGCATAGTTCTGCCTGTTTCTTGCCCCCCCCCCCCAAAAAAAAAAATTATTTCGATCTGTACAAAGGGGAAAAAAATAAAACAGAAGGTGTTAGAACTGCCTTGTGAATCTATATTTCTTATAAAGCTTGTGAAGGCCAGCCTCTTAAAAAAGTAGAAAAAAACAGAAAAAATATGAATAAATATACATGTATGAAATACAAATAAAATGAAATAATACTTGTTGGTGTAGATTTCATGAGAATGTATTAATTATAGTACATAACATGCAGTACGTTTAATCATTTTGTTATATATTATTTTTCTGCGCAGTGATTTCGCGCTGGCTGTGGCGCTGTTACTTCGTACCACGCACCAACTCTCGCGCCACTTCATAGTGCGTAGGAATACAAGGTATACTGATATTTGAGAGCATGTTGGTTTTAAGTGTTTTTTGTGTCCTATATCGTTGAATGAATATACAGTTAATGTACTTCAGTCGTTGGATAAAAGAAAGAAAAAAATTGTTTTGTATTGGAGTTTGAGTTTGAACACTGTGCCGGATAATTATGCCAGTGCCAAGGTGGCATTTTTGCGCCCGCTTAAGGCGCATTTCTCTAAAATTTCATTTATGTCAAATGATAGACCATAGCCTAGAGAGTTAATAACCACCTTTGACTCAGGTGTATCTCACCTGACAGGTGAGATATTCACCTTTAAACATAAATATCCCATAGGAAAAAAAAAATTCCCCTAGGAGAAATCATGTTCCTGTGGGAATTTTACAAAATCCTATAGGATAAAGACAATTCCTACAGGATTTCAAAGTTTTCCTGTAGGAAATTTTCCTCCTGTGGGATATTTATATTTCCTATGGGAAGAAAAAATCCTATAGGATAAAGAAAATCTCCCATGGGAAACAGAAATCCTATAGGATATTATAATTTCCTGTAGGAAAAAAATCTTCTTTTGATATTTCCTCTAGGATTTTTTCTCTCCTACAGGAATTAGTTGGCCACAGTAACATTTTTCTGTACTCCTATAGGAAAAGAAAACTCCCATGGGACTTTTTATAAAACATTAATTATTGATATATTTGTCAGGCTGTTTTACTCTACAAGATATATTAGCCTCTATAATTCACAAAAATCTTCAACAAATATATTATTTCCAAATTTCATTTTGATGTGGCAATTATTTATTTTTTTATAAAGACGATGCCATGAGATTAATAATGATATAGGGTATTTACACCATTTGTTTAAAGGAAAAATTATTAATATTTTGCCTTTCAATTAAAATACTCACAATGCTGACAATTTAAGGTGGTGTTAACTAAACTAATTCAAGCACATAAATCAGATTCTCAATGATAAGTTACTCGAGACTGACTTATAAATGTTTGCATTAGTTCAATGTCTCTAGATTTTCTCCAACCTGCATTGAAGAAAAATCCATTGATGGTGGCATTGTCTTCCAAAAACATCTCTTTTTCTTATGACAAGTGTGACAGTCAGCACAAAAAGGTATGCACTGTCTCTTTAGTGTGCCTAAAATATTATAGAAATTTTGTAGGTAAATCATATTAAGAAGTAATATCTGAATTAAACACGATCCTTGTCCTGCTTAGTGCACAACTCTTCAAAAACTGACAGGTTGTATATAAAATTGACAAATAATTAACTGTTTAAAAACAAAAGTATTGTTTGTATATACCAACATTATATAATCTTATTAAATAAGACATAAAATTACGATAGATCTATATGCGATCATAAACTTGAGATTACACATTAAATCTATTAGACAGCTCTCCGACACTGTAATTCGAGAAAATTCGGACCACAAATAAATCTCGCTTTTTAGACGGTGGCTATTTATAGCCACTGTCTATTGCTACGGTCCTGACCGGAAGGGTATTTCTCACGGGGACCCTAGCGGATAACGAACGATAACTCTGTTAGGTACATGTATGCAGTGTTTTATCTACGTGTCGATTTCAGTATGAGAACTCATTTTAATCTTATCAGATATTTTAAGCATTATAGCTGCTAATTATTTTGTACATACATTTAAATAATGTATGAAATTGTGTTTTATTTTAAATGAGCCGTTACCCTATCTGCTTACGCGGTATTAATAATATAAGGCTCAAACTGCCAGTTTTGACGTTTAACTCTGTATCAGGACTGCATATAAACTATATCACTGCGATAATTGGTCAAGAGATCTCACAATAATTGCTTCTTGTTTTTTATGATATAAATAATTGTCAGAAACACACTATTTAAACTGGTTTGCCATTTCATATTTCAGCAATTATGCTTCATCGATAAATTCAGCCATTTTCAACGCATTAGTTTTAGTTGAGCAGTATATTTTTTGTTGTTGTAGCTTATTCCAAAGAATTCACAACAGATACTGACAATGAATATTACATAAATTACATTTTATTGAACTTCAACCGATCAATGGCACAGTTTCTTCTACAAGTGTGCATGTGTTTTCAAACACACAAAAACTTTAAATTTACGATACAAATGTGTTAAATTTTCGACTGACCTGTGATTTACAATGTACCTTATTTTGTACCTCACTCAGTCTGTAGAAACATAAATTTTATTACAGGCACCTCAATATTCATCAGACAATATTTACTGCAGATGTTGACGCTTTACTTGCTGCTGACTTTCTCTCAAACACGCTAATCGACGTCGGATTGTAAAATTCACGTGCAAATCGAGTCACCATTTTAAAGCTGCTTGGTCCGATTTTATATCAAATTTTATGCACGCTTTTAAACGATGGCTATGCTTAGTATATGTATAATAATAGACATTGCAGTAGTTTTACCCGTCAATTATGCCAAATTTCAATGAAGAAAGATACGTACAAAATTTGCTAACAAAACAAACGACATTATAAAAGGTACCGCATTATTTCGCCTCATGGTAAATTTCACCCCTGACGACGAGACGGGTATGGTTGTATTACGAATTTGACACCGCTTTAAATAAAGGTCGAAATGATCAGACAAATTACAAATAAACATGTGTAGGTTTTGTTCGCTAATATTTTTAAAGTCTGCTTTCTTTACAATCGATGCATAGCATACGGGTTGAATAACCCCAATCATTCGGGGGACGAAACCAAGCGGTTTCCTTTTCTAAACATTCCCGTGATGCATTTTGGTTTGTTTTTTCGTTTGCCCAAAGAGAAATTATTTTTATTTACTTTCAATATTTCTAACTTTGAAAGGAGACTGATTCTGCTGGTGTAAATAGGAGAAAGTCCATAACTTTCTAAGATAAATGATTTGTATGAAAAAAATTTTGATACTGTAATTACAAAAAAATCGGACCAAGCAGCTTTAAATGTTTATAAACTACATTTTACGATGTTTCAAAGATTTTTAGTTCAGATTTTTTTTTTACATATGCTGTAAAACGTCTTATGGATTTCACGGCGTGTCAGCTCGTGTATCTCTAATTTGCAGCAAACGCTAGCTTTTTTGTGAGAAAAAACATGCGATATTCCATATACATTTATGGTACATAATGAACGGTAATGTAAGAGAGCATCTTTTCTTTGGTTTGGGGGCATTTTTTCACTAACAGATAACATTATTTACATATGTACGTAAACATCGCCCCGTTTGTTCTCAAATGATTCTTAATTCGCGAGTACAACTCTATTATGAACTTTCTTCGACATTTGTTTCCAAGTGTTAGCATCATTTTGTCAACATGCATTTACAAATAGGCGGGCCTATATAAATGCGCCAGTTTGTTGCGACTCGCAATTGAAATACACACCGGTTAGAAAGTGTCATCACTTAACACAATGCTACATCGGCCGTAGCGTATACATTCATGCTATATTTGCGATAAATAATGAAACATGAAGGCAAAAAAATGTGCTTCATAGATGACTGTAGAATTCTGCTGAGCTACAGAAATAAAGCTTTCCGAAAATATTGCCGGGATTTGCGAACCCTAGATCTATTGTTTAGTACATGCAAAGAATAAAATCAAAGAAGATGGGCGAATAAGGCGTGTAAAATGACCATATGAGGACTGATTAGATAGATCAGATTAACTTCAATTCATTTTCTTTCATAGAGTGGGTCTGAGCTCAATATTTTTTTTTTACAGTCTAAATGTGGTTTAATGGAATTTAATAAACCGATTGGACTCAACAAAAATGTGGAGAGATGACCCACTACAGTTCAAAAATGTCATTTTGTAGCTCAACAATTGAAAGTTTTGGAAATATAATACAAGTCCGAAAATTCGTGGTCATTGTCTCATATAGCATTTAAACAACGCACTTTGTTGTGAATGAAATGGCTCAGTGGTTAGAGCACCAGCCATTAGGAAACTTTATAGAACTTGGGTTCGATAACACCAAATTAAAACTTAAAAATTTATTATTTTTTTCTTATCTTTTTGAAATATTTCAAACTGAATATAGTTAGAAATTACCATTTTGTAAACTTGTATAATAACATATCAAATATATTTAATTGAAAAAATGCTAAATTTGAAATTGTATTTTACAACTAAACCAAAAGGGCAGTTGCGCCATCTTACCCCCCCCCCCATCTTCTTTATATACACAGCTGTACGGTCAGAAAAACGTGCGTTCAGCTTGAATTTTGTTTGTTTGGTGTTTTTAAAAACTAATTTTGTATAATTAATCAATATTTGTTGTAAGTTTACTAGAAAAATTTAATGTAGCAAGTAATTTATGCGTGTTAAAGTGTACTGAGAAGCGATAAAATATACATGTGACTTTCCCGAATTCATTCAAATGGTTTGAATAAATCTATAGCTAAATACAATAGAACAAATGTTTAAAACGTTGATTAATGAAACTGCCGCGACCGAATGCTGTATGATATTTTTTAAAATTTTCATTCACTTTCGTTGTGAGCAAATGGAAATAATCCCCTAAAGTCGAAGATAAAATATTGATTTACTCTTCTGTTTCATGATGACGTGCACTCCAAAAGCAATACCAGTTTTATCAGACAGGTTCTTGTAAACCCATTCCATTTTCTTTACACCTTAATGTATTAACTGACTATGAGGGGAAAAAAAGCAAATGTGATGATCCACAAGACTGCAACTTTTTCCCCGTGAAGAAAATGAGGGAAAATGCTGTCGAGAGGGACAATTAACATACTATATGTATGCCCAAATAGTTAGTAAAAATAAGTATTTTATCATACCAAAGCTTTATTTGTTCTCGTTACTTTGAGAAATCCACAATATATTTAAAGCACAATAGTCCAATCCACACTTTTCAAAAGTTGTTCCCATTTGCGGGGTCAACCCAAAGGTCAAAAAGGAAAAAACCAAAATTCCCCTTCTTCAAACAATCAAATATTTGGGCGTACTGTGATGAAATCGCTTTGGATTTGATTTATTCATTCAATATGTGGTGGCAACCATTCAAACGGGGTTTTAATGTCAACTGATATATATACAAACATATTGATACAAAATATAGATACAAACTTCTATACGACAAAGACTTTGGGTCTTTCCCAAAAGATGACGACCAAGAGACACAGCATTTGTAAAGTGTAGAGTGAGATCACAGCTACGATTTCCACAGAGTTATCTATGTAGGAAACTCACGACTAGTTGTGCGAGTAAGCGTTAAGTATTAGTACATGAATGCGATACTGGCCGCGGTTTTCTACAAAAATAATTATCATACATCACTCATTGTTACATGTAATATGCCACTTTCAAACGACGCCACCGTCTAACAGTACTTTCAGTACTTTGATTTGAGTCGGCTCGCGAAGCGAGCTGATCCTTGCTGTCAGCGCTGATTCAATGCGGATTTACCGAAGCACAAACTCGTATGTGTGTTCCTTCACTTGCTGCAAATAAATCTTGATAAATAAGGCCCTGGCAATAGCTTTATTTTCATAATTTGAATAAGTTTGATGATATTATAGTGTTGGAAACTTTTATCCTGCATATCTATTACAAAATAACCTTGAAGTTCACCTAAACGTGTGAATAGAAGATTGTAAATATTACATGCGGATGAATATTTGCGATGGGGCACATGAAGAGGGTTATCTCAAAATACGAAATTGTATCAAATATACAACTCCGGTAAAAAAGACATACACTGCTTTGGTTTATTAAAAGGTGTATAACATATCTTGTTTTATCATAAACAAAAAGAAATTGAGTCTGGGTTATTAAAAACGTTCGCTAATGTAACTGATATTGAAACACCCGCAGAATAATACTACGAACAAGTTAACTTTCATGATTAGTCACCTGACCTTTTTCGCGGGAAGCTGTCGAGTAAACAAGAATCACGAGGCCGAGGAGAAGTTTTCAAGCTGAGCAGTAGAAATCGTCAGAAATTTGCTACAGTAAGTCATTGCATCTTATATTAATCTGTTTTACAGCTTATTTTACTTTGGACAGTTTTATAACGGTTTGTATTCTTTGATATTTATGTTAAGAATTTGCTAGACTGCAAAGCAAATCGTGTATCCTGTGTTTTAATTAATGTACTATTAATTGTAGAAAAAAATATTTAGATTTTAAAATACGTTTTTCACTGAAGTAAAATAAAATTTGAATAAACATGCAGTCACTGAAGAATTTAACTGTCGACCGTTACTCTGTCGTTAGTGTCATATGTGTGTAATTGCTATACATACTTATATACTGTATCTGTCTTGGAGAACAGTCTTTGAGTTTGTCTTGGAGATCAGAATAACGCTCCTTATTACTTGTATACTGTATCTGTCTTGGAGAATAGTCTTGGAGTTTGTCTTGGAGATCAGAATAACGCTCATTATTACTTTGAGATTTAATTCATTATTGTTACTTGGAGTTTGAATTCAGTTATTGTTACTAGGAGAAATAATTTATCATTGTTACTTGGAGATTAAATTCATTTATTTACGCTTGGAGAACTTGAGATCATTTTGTACATTTAAAATTTTTGGCATTATGAAACACTTTACTACACATTGTTTACCAAGTTAGATCAAGATGGGTGTAGATTTAAACATTTGGAGATGTAGAATTGGGTGTCATATTGGAAAGATCCACAATTTCAGAAGGAAATTTTCAGCTTCTTCTCTTGGGTTGATAAAAACAAATTGGCTGATTTTCAATGTAGAGAAATATTTTTTACTCTGTTCAATACTGTTAGTGCTTTGTGGTGATGTAGAAGAAAATCCTGGCCCCCCTACTATGAACTTTCCTCTGCAGGGTAATTTGCATCAAGGACAAGATATTTTTAGTAATGATTCACGTGGAAGACAGTGTGTACCTTGTTGTTTGAGTTTTTTCATGCACACACTATTAAAACCTTTGAGTGCAAATGAATGGCATGCAACTGATTTAGATAGG